>NC_140387.1:11930000-13130000 GCF_054491055.1 Hypomesus nipponensis | reverse complement strand
TTTTACCTTAATCGTTTGTCTGACATGGTGTCATTGAATGCTGCCTTGGGATTATCAACATTAGTCAGTTGATATTTGCTTACATGGAAAAGCTGTTGGGAATGTCCCGATTCTGTCAAACTGCTAGCAGGCTGCTTCAAATCCTGTCAACTCAAGCTCATGAGTTTGTTTTAGTAGATGAGATGGTTGTCTCTGATGCATTCTGGGCCTATGTTATACTCCACTACCCTGTAGCCACCAACCAAACTGTCTTAAGAAGCTAATGGCCCAATAAGTTGCATTTGCTTTGAGGCAATACGATTTTTAAAGGGAACATCCAACTTCTTGTGTGAAACAACTTTTTCCATATCAAATAAGTAAAAATGAAAATGTCATAATATTTGTCCACACCATGATAAGGCTATTACACAGGGCAGTGTAACAACTCCATCCTATCTCAGATTTAGTGTATCGGCTCTCTTATCAAACTGCCAATCTTCTCATGTACTCGCCAAACATGTAATTCAGTCGATGAACCACACAGACTTGCCCTCATACTGTCACAATAAAACCACTACTTACCCTGCAAAAATTAATTTGGTGAGCATTTCTTTGGTCTCACATCTGACTATGTGGCCTTTCTTCAAAAGGAGAGTGGAATAAAATACAAAAATTCAATATACGTCAGAGCACAACAAGGATTACCAGCTAACTGAGGTTGAGCGAAAGGTTTCTAGACAAGGATGAGGGAAAGGGTGCGTTGAGGCCAAAATGTCCACAGCCTTAGAGAGACAGCAACCGGAAGCCTGTAAAAGCCTGTTGTGGTTCTGTTTGACTTTGTGTAAATATGCCATCTTAATTCCCCCACCTTACACTACCCTAGTTGGCTCTTCTGTCTATCTGGATCTAGGTTTGTCAATTGATGTGTGCTTATGTGTGTGTCCCTGTCAGTCTGACTGTCTGTCTCTTATACTTAGGTCAAAGCCAGAGGTCATTGTTAAGAAGTGAGAATAATTAGTCCATACATATTTAATAGACTCTGGTTTTTGACTCAAATCAGTCTTGGAATTTTGTGGCAGGGATTTGAAAGGCATTGTCACATACAATGTTAACTGCTCATAGAGGCCACAGTTAGGATCAATATAAGGCAACCAGTTCACCTTTGTACTGTTGTATTCAGTGTGTTATTTGCACAGTTTAGCTTCTTCAAAAAGCACAGTTCAATGGTCAGTTTATAATTAGTGGCAATATTTAGAGCAAGTCAGTAACATCTTTTGTCTGTTAGCAATTTAGTCTAAGCTAAATGCACAATGACATCTAGCGGTCAAACAGTGAATAACAACCCTAGTCCAATTTGAAGTGCTTTCAAAATGCACCATCAGTAACATATCTATGGATACGTGAGTTTCACAATCAAAGTATTTATCACCTTCTTTATTATTTTGAGTTCAGCTGATTGTTATTAATATGTACTACACTGTTGCAAAAAACACACAATACAGAAACAAACTCAACAGTAAGTTCAATTTGCAATAACGCACATTTTATTTATCAATCTTGAGCACACATTCAATCTTATATTCAGCCGTAAGTTTATAACATACATGTGAGGAATCAATTTCCTTTTGTATATAAAGGGAATATATAGGATACAATTGACTACTAAAACAAATACACTTTATTTAAGTCATGGAATATAAAGAATAATAATTGGGACATAAACTATAAAATAAATCTCAAAATACATACTGAGTATCGGAAAAGCAGACTCATAATTTGCATTAGTTGAAACAAAATCTATCATCAATTGTGGGCTGTGGTCCATTTTAAAGTTAAAGGTGACATGACATGCTGTTTTTGGATGCTTTTATATAGGCCTTAGTGGTCCCCTAATACTGTATCTGAAGTCTCTTTCCCGAAATTAAAGCCATGGTGCAGAATTATAGCCACTACAAGTAGTCCCACAATCAGCTTTCCTCAGAACGCGCTGTTTCTGTGTCTGTAGCTTTAAATGCTAATGAGGAGGAGATGGGCGGCAACATGCGCTAATGTTTACAATGGATGTATCGCAATGGCTCGTAGCCCCCGTTGCTGTAAGATGCCACAAATTTAGCCATTCTCTTCTGATCACCCTGGTTTGCAGAGGTGCACACTCATTCATTTCAATGTGGAGAAAGGCGGATATCGCGAGCCATAACACCAACAGCAGAACAGTTATCCAAATAACAAAGAAGTGTACAACACTGGCGTTACAGCGTTTGTATTCACACACACACGATGCCATCTACCTTTACATTAGCGACAGTAACTCAGCTGGCTCGTAGCCCCGTTACTGTAAAATGCTTCGAATTTGCCCCTTCTCATCTGATCACCCTGGTTTGCAGAGGTGCACACTCATAATAATTTCAAAGAGGGGAAAGGCGGATATCGCGCACGCCATAACACCAACAGCATAACGGTTATCCAAATAACAAAGAAGTGTACAACACTGGCGTTACAGGGTTTGACGTTAGCAACAGTAACTCAGCTGTTAGCTGCAGAGCTAATGTTACAGCCACATTCTAAGGGTAGGTAACAATGTTCAGTAAAGCAACACAATTATATAGCGTTAGTTAACTTACTTGTCCAAGTTTTGTAGCTTGATCAAGGAGATTTAGTAATGATCCAGAATTTAATTTCAGCAAGGCCAGCTTTGTGTTGGCTCAAGTTGAGGAAACAGTAGTGGCTGAAATGTTTGGCGCAGACATGCAAAACTTTGGGAAGTTGTGTCGGCGCATTTCCAGCGAAAATAAAATTGAGCTATTGGTTGTGCAGAGGCTCGGATGAAGGAATTAAATAAAGATTTGAGCTTGCATTTGTACATCCAAGCACTGAGCAACTGTTGTGCTTCGTTTGTTTGCTCGCCATGATGTCTCTCCAGGAAAAACCGATATCGCACTTGCCCTTGCACGGTGGTACTGTAGCTCAGTTTCTAATGGGCGGGCCAGATGATCTGAGCAGGCAAAGCAGAGAGGGGGGAGGTAACCTTTCTCGTATCTACGTCACTTGGAGGAGATTTTCAAACAGAGCGTTTGAGCCTTCATTTTGTCAAAGGCGGAGAAGAACACGCAGGGCTTTGTTTAAACCTATCGAAAATTCTAGCCACTGGGGGACCAAAGGCAGGCTAGGGGAACTCATATTAATGTTAAATAACCTCATAAAATGAAGTTTTCATGTCATGTCACCTTTAAAGTTTATGGATTAGATTCTGATTTTGTCTGACATTTTGAAGTTTAAAAAAATAAAGTACATATTGTTTGGTTTTAAAATGTTACAGATTAATTAATTAATTATCTCCTCTCTTTCCTTTTAAATAGTTCTTTCTTTAACACTGATTCTCCCTCTCCACTGCTTAATGAACTGATAAAGAATGATCACTGAGATATATCATAGTAATAATCTCTCAGTCTTGGCTCCACAACCACAAATCCAGGCCTTTCATCCGGTCTGCAAGATAAGATAAAAAAAAAAAGTTCAGTATTCTTTATAAAATTCAGTTTTAGTCTATATATTTTATTATTTTCATGTCTCTGGAAGTTTTAGAATATCCCCCTTTTGAATTTGAATTTGTTATTGACGTTGACCAAAGGCTGTTAAATTGAAGTCTGTTTTCAGGAAAATCTAATGCGTAACTTTTTTTGTGTACTTTTTACATTTAATTAGCATTGACATTGAAATTTGTCATGTAAAATGAAAGCTATATTTGGAAGAGGATGTACTGATTCCCACTCACTTGTATGTCCAGCACTTCTTCATAAGGTCATACATCTCTGGAGGACAGTTGAGAGGGGCAGCCATGCGCTCACCGCTTTCGATCATCTGGATTACCTCATTTCCTTTCATCCCCTGTGCACACAGAAAGGGGATATTGCTATAGACAACTGCTATTGTCAAAACAGATAATAATGTGGCAAAATTGTTTTTCCGCAATCAGGTGTGTGTGCCTCGAATTAATGGTCTCGTGATTTGCTTTGACTGTTCTGCCAGGAATTGTTATGAATTTGTGTCACTAGACTAGTGCACAGTGCCTGTGATACAGCTGGTGATGCAAGGGCGAAATAGTCAATCAAACATTGGGGGGGACAGCTGTGGGACTTTCTGTGTTGGGCTTACCCCATCGTACCCATATACATTCACTCCAGAGGGGTAGCCAGAAAGATATTTTTGGGTAGGCCTAGAAAAATACGGATAGGCATCTTTTCAGGTTTTTTTTCACTTCTTTACTTTGCGAAGTGCACCCGGTGCATATTTTTTCAGAGATGTTTTTGGGTAGGCCTGTTCCTACCCAGGCCTACCCATGGCTACGCCCCTGACTCACTCACAATGTCAGTTAAGAGCTATTAATGTCAGTCTGGTGTCCTGTACCTTGTTAAATGAACTACTCAGTTAATAATGTCTAAAATATCCAGAAACATACTTTTTTTTTTCTTTCCAAAGAAATTACAGACGTCAGCTGCTGAAGTCTCGTTCATTTTTGGCCACTACGAAATACAACAGCAACGCAATTCCATAGGGATGAAAATGATGAAGGAAGAAAGAACAAATGGCAGGACTCTAAAATAACTTGCTAGATAGCCCAATTCAGAGAATAGGAATGTAGCCCAAAACGCTGTCAAAGCTTTGGTACGTTTGACTAGCATGTCACTGCATGACTGCTATCCCAGTTTGCTGTAAAGCCAGGCTACATGCTCCCATACAAGCTGTATAGTATTGCAATTGAAATTCACACTAATTCTACGATTCTAAATTCTAGTGTAATTCACCTAGTCGTTATCTCATGGATTATGTTAGCCAAATACTGGATATTTACCATCCATAAATATGTGCTAAACGTCTGTCTGATGTCGCGCTGCTAACTCACTCATTGACGTATAAACTATAGGGAAAATATGAGAATATGCATTTCAGGAGAAATTTTGTTACTCGCGGGGACCTACGCGCACTGGATCGGTGGCTGCTGTCTCTCCCCTTACCGGCCAGAGGCCAAGCTCAGACCCGGGGGAGGGTCTTGTCCTTTGGGCATTTTTAACCCTTACTGTGTGTATGTGCGTTTTAACCGGACGGCATTACCAGTTTATGATCCGGGGTGGGAGGGTGAACGAGGGACGGTGGGTTTGGGTGTAGCCCGGCTGGCGTCTTGTGTGCCTAGTGCAGTGCCGTGGGAGTGTGTGCGGTGCCCTACGGGGTGGTGTGTTGGAATGTTATTTGTTGCGGTGGTTTGCAGTGCTGTGTGACCTGCCTGAGTGCAACAGGGCCTTGGGGGTAGTCGGTTAGTTGGGTGGCATATTGAAGCTTGCTGGGGCCTTTAGGAATCTGATCTTATCCGGCATAACTGGTAGTAGCCGCATTAATTTAAGTACTTGTCTAATTAATAATAAAGACTGAACCTTTTCTGAAGTCCGTTGTGCAGCTTCGTTTTGTGTGCATTCTCCTTGTCTAAATAATCTGACTACATTCTAGGTTTATTACAATACGTACCCAATGTTTCTGGTTGGACTTGGACCTCTGGCACACGTGTTCTTTTAGTACCTTTCTGAAGACAGGCTAACATAATGACTTACAAACTTCAAAACTCAACAATTTTTTTTAGTTTCTAGGTTTTTTGCAGTGAAATGTCTGTTACGCACTTACGCAGGCATCAGACAGCTTTTCGAACTAGCGTCCGTGGAGAAGCGAAGTTCTGATATAGGCCTCAAGGTGAACCACTAAAAGTTTTTTAGAAAATTATTCCTGCACCACAAACTACAAACTAACACCAAATAAACTAACCGACATTAGAATCACCAGATGCATCATGGGTACTGCACTATATATAATTCCAGGAATCTCTGTCTCTGGCAACAAATCAACTAAGCGCCATCATAAGTATCTGCAAAAAAATTGAAAGATGATGTGCATAAGTAACTTGATGATGTGGAGTTGAACACATACTTCAATGCATCATGCTTCAAGAATTTCAATTGTGGTCTGAGAAATGTAGGTACCAAAGCCAAAGAAGAACTGTCATCACCAGCTGCATCACAGGCAGGTGGTATAACAAAAGAAACATTAAAACAAGCGTAATAGGATTTTAGTGGCACGGTTTGACACGTGATCATTCTACACCAATTAGGTTGCTGCTTTTTGTCAACATGGATGGATATGGTTGGCAAATAGAGGATGGGACCTAGCACCTCACCTGGATTACCAGAAATTCGGCCGCTGACAGTGTTTTGCATGTGATATACTGTGGCTGCAAAAGTGCCTGTGATACAGGCAGATGTTCCTGTTTTTCTGCAGGACTGTGTTGCACAGACTTATGTCGTTGTTGTAACATTCAATTCATTCATTCTTCCACAAATTAAAACAACACTGATCAACCATAAAAACAATAGAACAAAAAATATGAAATATGATACATAAATGTGTCCAAAACAGAATAAGGAATAACAGATTAAGCCGACAGATGAGGACTACAAAAGAATGTAGCAGAAAAACCTAGCCTTGAAGAGACCACCCAAAACACTATCGTATGTGTACTCATTTCATTTTGTGGACAAAAAGCCGACGGAGGAAATCTGCATCCTACTTTGTGTTTAGGTTACGAAAGACCTCCACAGATTTAGTTGCAGTACTGTCAGTAAAGGTGGGATGCAATTATTCATATGTGAATTTTTGTGGGTTAGTAGTGTGCTGGTCCAGCTACACATGAGCACCCAGCCGTTTCTATATCACCTGACGATGAAACTAAAACCCAGGACCATTGATTTTTGAGGCTCTGACTATATGTCTGCTTTAAGGTAGATAAGGTTGTGTCCCACCTCCTTTATTAAAACGCGACCAACTTTATTGCTGTGGAGGTACTTAGCTACTGATAAGACTCAGAGCTTTTCAGGTTATTTATCCCTTCACCGTCCGTAGCAACAGAGTTAATAAAGTAACCAAATATGCTATTGTACGTTATTGAGGCCACTTTTTCAGAAGCATAAGTTATGCTTCTCCCTGCCCACAAAAAAATTTGGTCGGGAAGTTGGGTCTGGAGGGTCTCGTATTGGGAAACAACTACAGAAAACCAGAATCTGGGCGTACCAATGAAATACGATTTGGACTTGGCTTTATACGATGATGGACAGATGATCAACAGCAACGTAATCACCCACGTCACAAAAGAGCGCTTAAGTTGAATTTGAACAAACAACATATTATGTTGCTCTGATTGGTTGTAGGTCTACCCAATTGAGCGAAGAGGCATTTGTTTTCCAGGCTCGTTTGAAACACGCCCCGTAGTCAAAGCCCAACGGAGAGTTCTCAGACTCATATTCTGACTAGAATTATGAGTATGACAACGTCAGGCTAGTATTTCGGCAGTGTCACGTAACCACTCATCTCACATCCAATTCGCTATTCACCTCGCTAGTCAATCTAATTCAGACAGGCTGTGGCCAACACGACATTAGCAGCGACTCTACACATGCCCTATTATTTTCTTCAAAAAAATTGTGATTTTATTTGGGGACAATGACATGGCTCGGTAGCTGGCTAGTCTTGTTTTTAAACATACTGTCAAATTATAATTACTATTTGGAGAGTATGTCAACTTTGATGCGGTCATCTCACATCCATTTGCTATTCAACTCACTCCACAGGTTGCAGCCGTACTGTAGCCTACTAGTATATGGCCGATATTGTGCATGAAAATCTTGATATTGATTTTGGGACAGTGACATGGCTGGTTAGCTAGCTAATCTTCTTGTCAAACATACTGTAAAATGATATGTACTGTTTGTCAACCGTACACAATATTATTGCCTTTGAATCTTGCTAGCATAATGTTAGCTTTCGGGCTAAAAAAGCCTGAAAACATAAATTAATGTTTGTAAAAAAAAGTGACCATGGTATAAGCGGGAAAATTATCCCTTACTTATAGGACAATTTTTAATTTTTAATTTTAAAAATCTATAGATGAGGGATTCTGAACACCAATATGAAAAAAGCATGATTGCAAGTGCTGTTATTATTTATACTATCAGTGTACTACCTTGTACGGTTTCTGCCCTTGTGAAAAGGCCTCCCACATTAGGACTCCAAAACTCCACACATCACTCTTTGATGAAAACTTGAAGAAATTCATGCACTCTGGGGCGTACCATTTCACTGGCCATTTCCCATGGCTTTTGGCCTAAAGGAGGAAGTAGAATCAGGTTAATGATTACACTACATTGAGCAATAATTTTGCAATAACAATACATTTCTTTATGACACAAATTGACTGAAAATGTTTCATGTTTCAACATCACATAAAGCAGCAACAAAGATTGTGACTGACAGCATCAGTCCACCTTGAGCTGATTTAGCATGTACAGTGCATTGTGGGTCAGAAATGGGTCTAACTTGACACGTTTTTAAAATACTAGAACTTTTTACTCCCTAAAGTCTACACTTGCTCTACCATAAATTGTAACAGATGTGAATGTGATCATCAGAATTTCTTCGTCTCATTGGGTCCCTGAAGAGATTGATCTTGAGATCACTAACTCATGCACCAAACTGATCACCTCTCATAAATATTGCTTTGGTCAATCAAACCCTGCAACAAGTAGTTACACAGACGATCAAAATTGCGTTTCTCCAAGCTAACAAGGCATGGGTAGGCGTTATTTATATTGAGGGGTGAATTGAACCATTTCAACTTTGTTACACTGACCGCTAAACTCACTCTTATTCACCCCTGCTGTTTGAGCAGAGCCCAACTGTGTTTCCAGAGTCATTACTTTCACTGGTGTCATTATGTTTCTCCCAGTATTGCTTCCTCATTTACTCTACTAGCTTTGATCTGTGTCCTCTTACTAATGTACAAACTTTCAACTCTCATAAATGCTACCATTTGACAGCTTCATCACCAAAAAACTAACAAATTAGCAAAAACACATTTGATTTTACAGTGGGTGGTTTTCACAATCAGGAATGATTAAGTTCAATCATTCCAAAACAAATCAAAGACTATTCAAAAGATACAATGCTATATATCAAGGCCCTTCATTGACCTTATAGTAGTTCTCCTCCTCTGTGAGGACCTTGGAGAGCCCAAAGTCGCTGATCTTAGCATAGTGTTGGGTGACAAGGAGCACATTCCTGGCTGCAAGATCCCTGTGGACAAAGTTGTGTTCCTCCAGGTACTTCATGCCCATAGACACTTGGTGCACCAGTTCTGTGATGTTCTTAATGGAGATCTGCCTAAGAAAAGCACCATTAAATACCAATACATTATCTGGAATATGCTGGAAGAGGAATGGTGAATACAATAATTTACTGTGTTAAAACACATTATACAGCACTGCAGTGATGTGGTGGTAGAGCAAAGAGAGGTTAGGCTTGAAAGTTGTTGTTGTTGTTGTTGGTGGTGGTGGTGGGGTAAATGTGACTTTTGGGTTACTTGAAAGAGGTATGATGTGACATGGGAGATTACCCAAATGTACCCAAACCAATACATTATTAAAGTGTTACTTCATCTTAAAAAGTACAGAAGGTAAGTGAAAAGTTTTGTCCGCGTTAAACATGTTGGTTACACTAATCTTTCTTATTTATTTTATAATATTACCTCGTACAGCTTTAAACAACTGAGTTAAGATCATGTTCAATAACTGTATTAATCTGTAATGAGACATTAGACACCAACCTTTGTGAGTACAATAAGGATAAAGGAAGATTCTACTAGGGTTTTGTACTTGAGTAGGCTAGCAGAGTGTCATTCTCCCCTAGATAACGATGTTTTTTAAAGTTTTTCTTGTTACTGTATTTCAGTCTCCTTGAAAAGTTTGGATGAATGCCTCTGGTAATGAGTATGTAACCCTCATGAAGTTAGGGCTACTAACGTCAAAGGTAGTACCAATTATTGCCTAAAGAGGGCGCAGTATGCGTTCCGTTCAAGGGAACTCCCCACGAATAAGAAATCCCTTATTCCTCTCAAGATTTCCCCATGAGACACGTGAAGAACTAAGCTCCCGAAATTTGATATAGAAAAACATTAAACACTCAAAATATTACTATAATTTACTTGTTATCAAATTAATAAGATATATTTTCCAATTAGACATCTAAATTGAGCGTCAACTGAAGTGTTGAATACAATAATTTTATACAGGAAACTCCGATTGGTTTTTATGTACACCAGATGAACCTGAATGCTGAGATGGCGAGCCAAACCCAGATTGTGGATGCGGTGTGGCCTACCGTATAATCCGGACCTGATTCGCATATTGAAACATCAAACCCAGTCCTGCCGTCAGGTAGACAGGTAGTTAGGGGGACAATACACAAAGACCTGGACCAGAACGGAACTTTAAAGCACACACTATTCATGGACTGAACGGATGATATCCTGGGAACTGTACATACACACACTCACACACTGAAAAGAAGACTTCTTCTACAAGAATTCTACTAATCTCAAACATCTACTCTTCTTTTTTATTTTAAACTGTCCATATTGTGACTGTTGCATGACCAAGTGTGAAGCAATAAACTGGTCATTTGTTCAACTTATTCTGTGTCTTAGGCCTACCTCTCCTTCGAATCTAGGTAGATATTTAGTGCTTTTTCCTAATACTAGCCCAAGACAAGTGCTACAAGTACAGTCAAGGAAACCTACTTGTGCTTCTGCAGAAACTTGTTGAGTTGTCCCAGGTCTGCAAGCTCCATGACCAGCATAAGATTCTCGGCCTCGCAGATTCCGATCATCCGGACAATGTAGGGGTTGTCCAGTTGCTGCATGACATTGGCCTCCCTCAGCATCTCATCACGCACGGCCGGGTTGTTGTCATCATTTTTCAAGATCTTCACTGCCACCGGCTTCTCTGTCCTGGGATGGAAAGAAGGGAACTGCTGAAATTTGACTGTCCACTGAGCTTCTCAGTATTGGCCTGGCCAACACCTAGGCTATTGTAACAACGACCTTGCTAGCTCTAGCTTCTTACTCTCTGGGTGCTGAAAAAACACAAAAGGGTCAAAAATATCAATGCTGAGACCAAATGAAATACACATATAGAGGCTTTATTATTTCCTGGAGTATTTAGTAGTTTACCGTGTCAGTCTACTGACAGCTCTCTTTCTGCAAGTCAAGATTCACGGAGTGTTTCTGACTCTGCCACTTCAGCCAATTAAATGACATAATCTTGTCTCGCAGGCTCTTGGGCGCATTGGTTAACTTTTTTTCCACTTTTTTGGGCGACGGACAATAATAGGAAATGCGTTTCCGATTTTGTATGCAATGGTAAAAATCCTGAAACATTGATAGTATAGGCCAAGAGTAACTACCGAACCACAAATGGCCCACCATTACCCATAGGTGGCGCTACAGGCCACGCCCTAAAGCACAAAGATACAAGGCTTTCTGGAATGGATAGGCTCACCAAGCCCCCTCCCTTCACTTCCTGGTTTGAAATAAAGGCCCTTGTGGATCTGGATGGTATTGCATTTCAGATTTGGTATCCCATTGGTAATTCTGCAGCATTAATTTTTCTAGTTACAATTTGTCAAGAATAAACATTTTTCAATGGTTCGCAATGTTTGTAGGAATCCGCCATTACTGCTTGCAGTTATATTTATTTTTATTCTTGTAATTTATCTCATGAACACATTGGTAAAAAGTTTTGAAATTTAGCATATTGATACAACATGCCACAACTACGGCCCAAACACAGACCAGCCCACATCAGACCATAGGGGGCGCCACAGGCCACGCCCAAATGTCCACTTTTCAGAGTCATTGCATTTCCACCCCATTGCTCCAATTCTTCTGAAACTTGGTGTGCATGCCTCATTTTCATGAGGAACAAAAAAGCCTCAAGGACCCATAAGGTCCACCATGATGGATTTTCCTGTACAGTGATAATTTGGGAAAATCTTCAAAATAGATCTCCTCCTACAAAAAAGGTGAAATTGACTTGAAATTTTTACAGATATGTATCATTGACATATTTAAAAAATCTTACTTAAGACAGTTGAATCAAATACAAAATGTCTGAAAGGGGTGTATTTATGTAAATGTCCACATTGCCTCAATAAGTTTGTGTCACTAAATCGAATGTAATTTTGAATGATGGTTTTTAAAAAACCCAATAGGCTTTAAGATGACACCACCCTGAAGTACCCTGCAAAGTTTCACTTTGATATGTAAAAATATGACTGAATTACAGCTGTTTGAGCTTGGACCAAATCTGACAATGCTTGCCATTGGAGAAACATCTTATTTTATCATCCAGTTGATGACTGAACATGGCAAGAGTTCAGATCTGGCAATGGCTAAATTGGCTGAGATGTTGTGCTGATAAACAAAGGGTTGTAGGTTCATAACCTGTCAGAGGCAAAACTATTTTTTTTGTTGACAGAACGGATTCTAGTGTTCCGGTCAATACTCCGGTTGTAAAACATAGCAATGAGTGTTTATTTGAGCCCATAACAACACTCCGATCATCTGTTAAGTGAGACTGTGTAAACCACTGCAAAACAAGCCAGGTTTACAACAGTAGCTAGCTACTTGGAGTCTACGTATGGTAGAGTTAGATTTACAACCAAATGAGCTCGAATGAAGTAAATTGATCATCAGACATCTCTCTGAAGTACCATAAACAATTTCACCTTGGTATGTCAAAATATGATTGAATTAGAGCTGTTTCAACATTGGCTGAATCTAACAACGCTTACCACAGGAGAAACAGCTTACTTTTTTGTACAGTAACTGAACATGATTTACCTGCAAAGTATAAGGTCGTAGGTTCGAATCTGCCACACAGTTTGAGTCTGTCTTAAATTTGAATATATGTCTAGTTAAACAGGATGACATCGTTCTGAAGTACCATGCGCAATTTCACCTTGATATGTCAAATATCATTGAATTACAGCTGTTTAAACTTGGGCCGAATCAAACAATCCGTGCTATAGGAGAAACACCTTTCTTTTGAATACAAAAACTGACCACATATTCTCATCCTTGCGGGTAGCTCAATGTATTGAAGCAGTGTCCTATAAAGTGCAAAGTCACAGGTTCGAACCTAGGCATAGTCTTTTGGCCTGTCATAATTTTGATTAATTGTTTAGTTAAACAGTCAGACATCCTTCTGAAATACCATGCGCAATTTCATGCAATTTCACCTTGAAATGTCAACCGTTTCTTAACCTTTGTCCCAAAGCTGACCAAAAACTAATACTCATATCACGCAGTCGTAGCAGAGCTAGGTAATCAGCGTCAGCACCCTTGCGTACCCAGCATGCAGTGCGACATGTCAAACAACGCAAAGACTTGTGGAAAATAGTTTGGTTACAAAAGCCGTGCCAGGGATTTCAGTTGTTGTGTTCGTTCAGTTAGATGTTTTGTAATGTTATTGTTGGTTAGTTAAGATAATCTTGTTGGTCACCCTGATTGTGCATGTTGTGTAGTTGTAATGTGACCAGAGAGTCGGCAACTGTCCTGTTACAGGCTATTCACGCAAGGAGTTGAATATGAGCTCTTCCCTAGCCCAGTTGCCCAAATGACTATTGTTCGTTGTGCATTGACTGAGAGTCTGGAAAGAGATCAACTCAAGAAGAGTTTCAATAACCAATGGAAAGTTAATATTCAGTCTTACTAATCATGACAACTCAGCAGTTGGTGTGTAGCAGAGAGGCTAGAGACACTAACTTGTAACCTTACGCTCATGAGTTCAAATCCCCGTTCAGCCTATTGTTGTTGGCCAAATGTAGTTTTGCTCTCTTATTGTCCAAGTCTCGATATTCTACTGTGTACATGTTTACAATAGTTTGCCATTTTGCGGAGGAACCCGCATCGCTGTTTGCAGCTATATTTTTCTTTTCATTTTTGCATGGATGGCATGTTGTGGCAATTTTTTGTTCAGTATATATGACTTTACATGTAAAATGTGTAAAATGTGGGGGAAATTTGTAAAATAAGTTTTGAAGCATGAAGTAAATGTTTGGGTGAGAAACAAACTTTTGCAGACATGCAAGAGAGTGGTGATGTGACGTCCCATATGTCATGTCAGTTGACATGGTAAATATGTATTGCGTAAATATCTATGACATGGTTTGTGATGTCTGCTAAATTGCCAAATTACCTGCCAGGTGACAGAGTAATGAAATAGATGTTGTGATGTCCCAACCTGCACGATTGCACTTATAGGTCAGAGAATGTTAAGACAAAGAAAAAAAAGCAATTGAGGAAAAACTGAAAAGTACAAATCAAATAACCTTTTGCAGGTTAGCTTTCATGTTGTGCCATACGATATAAGCTATTCTGACAAATGCACCTAGAGCTTTGAAAATGTTATTACTGTTTCAAGAAATGAACCAAAGCAATTGAGAAAAACTGTGATACAAAATCACCACAAGAAGGTGCTATAATGCAGTGGTTCTGCATCATACAGTAAGTTTGTGTTTTATGGTTCAAGGTTACCCACTTCCTCATCTTGTAGACGCCTTTAAGGACTGTTCCAAAGTTCCCAGAACCTAACTCTCCATCTTCTAGGAAGAGCTGTTTGCGGTCTACGGTGCAGGTCCTAAGCTCATCTGGGTCTGCGTAGGGACTCTCATACACCTCTGTGTCCATAGGCAAGGCCTCTGTTGAACACACAACACACACCGCCTTAAAGTACTATGATAGTTGATTTACAATGACAGAAATAGGTAATCCCTAAAGTGGGAATAGTGGGAACCTTTTTTCTCCACATTTTCAAGTACTTAGTTCCTTAAACAGTTTATAAATATATAAAATAATATATAATATTATAGTTTATAAATATATAAAATATAAATATATTATAAATAATATATTTTGAAACATAGATCTCAGGTATAGCCCAGAGCAACATTTATTTGAACATGATGGTCCTCTCATTACTTACCTTTGTTGAGCCCCTGATTATTAGGAACCCTGGTTTCATAAGGGTTAAGGTTATCTGTGGTTTTGTTAAGTGTCTCCCTCTGCTAATGTAAAGTAGACAAGTTTAAGAAGACATATGACATATAATGGCAAATATATTGTAATAATATATAGTATTAATTCTGCTGGAACATTATCAAAAATGATTTGATAAATGCATGAAACACAAGCAAAAATGCAAAATATTATTTCCTTCTAAAGCATGATACCAATCCTTCACTCTCTTTCTTTCAATGACATTACACCCATCTTTATTTTATTTTGTACATAATATTAATAATATAATATGTTGTTCATCTTAAGAATACTTAAATTACCATGCAATCATGCATGAAAGCCAGCCTTTTTCCAAAATCAGCATCATTTCACTTGAGATTATGATGTCATCATATTCCTCAGGCATATCATAGGTTGAGCATGTACTACTAATAATATGATGTAATACTCAGCCTACATGAAGAAAATCACTAATTTTTGGCCAATGTTTTCCCCCAATTTTTGGCCAATAGAATAATTTTTCCTATTTGAACTTTCCCACTGGTAAGAGACCCCCTGACTCAAATAAAATGCTTTGAAATTGGAGGAAAGCCTGATACCCTATTACTCATGTCCATGAGAAAGTATTCTTAAGGTGTTTGTATAACACATTATAAAACACATCTATGTTGTGAAATTTTATGATTGAAATTCACATTGATCAATCAGACATTTATGTAATTTGAATTTTCAAATGTATATATTTATAATACATGGGTGTCGATGAAAGAGAAAAGACTGTATCAAATTTAAAAGGTAATTGATTCACATAGTAGTATATAAATTATTTTAATGCAGAGGTCTAGATTTGTATACATGCAACTGAAGGACAAGTAGGGAACATAATAGTAGCCAAGGGTTAGCATTCCAGCCCAAAGAAGTCTATGTAGACTACAGGCATACAGTATAACCCATTCCCTTCAATAGACAATGTCAGTGTGTGCTGAAATCCTACCTGTGAGTGACCTTTAATGACAACATGCCCTTCAACCCAACATGCCCTACAACCTATATGCTTTCAAACTAAACATATAGGTTTTAATAATTTTCAGAAGACCAATTTACTCAAGAACATTTACTAGTCAATGAAACTTTGTAACTTTATCTTGGAATGCACAAAATAGCATAATGATGATACTTAAAATGATGATTGAACTTTGTGACTATCCTAAGTCTAAGCTAAATTTAAGTTGAGAAAGCCTAGATAGTGTCATAGAAGTATTGAAGAATGAGTTTTCAAGACCAACATTTGTCTTGGTTTATAAACAGAGGGCCTGATAAAAAAAAAAGTATTTAGAATTGACATCTTCAATTGAAATCAATCAATCAATAGTTATACTAATGAGGATGTCTGTCATCACCTTTAATACAAATTAAAAGGGAAGGGTAGTAAACAGACGGTAGAAATTAGAGTGCAAGGTAAATCTCACAGGTGTGTTAGTAAATAGCAAACCACACTTGAGCAAAACCACACTTTGGAGAGTTAGGTGGATGTATATTGCCCAATGTACCACAGGGGTGGGGAAGGGGGAAGGGGGGTTGTGTGTTAGTGCACCTTTTCTTTCTTCCCAGGTATGGGTAAGGTGTAGGATTTGAGTCTGGAGAGCATTCCACCTGTCGCTCCTTGCTAGAAATCACAATTTCAGAGAGTATCATGAATGTTAAGGACTGTTAATGTATATGTTGGTTAAGTGAGGTACAGCGGTTAAGTTGTTCAGGGAAAGGGTCTGTTTGTAATGTATGCAGTTCCTGGCTATCATTAGTAATTACAGCAAAAATAGAATTCTGTCACATCCATACTAGGGGTCCCTACACTTCAGAAAAGGGTTTTACTTTCATTATACAGTAACTTTTAAGTAATACAGCTATTTATGAAAAGTTTACTGAGTCAAAACTTAATTTCAACAGCAAAATATCTCATGCAAGAAAAAAACAAGCACGGCTATTTACCCAGCTTTTAACCCACTTATTTTGACTTATCCATAGCTTTGACTGTAAATATGTCAACAGATGGCACAATGTCAGTTTTACTTACTAGGAACAGAAAAGCTTTTTGAGAACTGATACCAGAACTGTCAACCTTGAAAAACATCAAAGAATAGTGTCAGCAATGTGCAATCAGAAAGATCAATATTGGCAGAAACTATTTTTTTGCCTCAAAAATAATGGTGGGGGAACCTTTATTTATCTTCCAAACCGGTACAATAAACTAATTTAATTGCTAAATTAGTTGGAGGTCGTGTTTGGTAAAGTTGAGTTTGGTGTGGCAATGGTGTAACTGTGTTGAGAGTCCTGCTTATTTCGTGGATAATGTCGATGCTATAAACATACTGTTAATTTTTTATTGTGAATGGCATGTGCGTGTTTGTGTGCTTGACACTTTTATTTTAAATGTAGTTAATGAAAGGCACATACAATTACAATTTCCTCTTTTCAGTAAGTCCTTGATATTTTTGAGAAAGCAACACTCACTCACTTCCTTACATACAGATTTTGACTTTTCGCACTGGCCAAACAAACACATATACAGTCATTGGGAAAGACTTACTGGGTGATCCCGTGGTAGAGGAGGTCGGCCAATAGCCACTGCATAACAAGAAGAGAACATATTTGTTAAAATATTTCTTTAAATGATCCTACATCCATATACACATTTTATCCTGCCACAATATTCCATATAGGTACTTTGCAAAAGAGTTAATTTGATTCCAATGTGATTTTATTTTAAACAACTTTTTTTTATGTTTAACTTACTTGTAAACTGAACGTCACAAGAAGACATTTATACATAACATAGTGATATCTAGTTTAATTGATATTAAATTAATAATTCATGTAAAAAAGAGTACCGTTTCCTTCTGGTCGGGGACAGGGATCTGTCAACACGCGAAGCAGTCCATCTGGTTTGTAAGAGTAGTGCTCCACTAACTAGGATACAAAGCAAGTCAAACTGTTTTTTTTGGGGGGGGGCAAAAAGCACCTAAGGTAATCAAAATGTACTGTATTTAAGACAACTGTATACATTCAGTACAATGTTATTTTTTGTCCCATCATATTCTTCATCTGTGGGTATTAATTATTGAATGAGATATGTACTTTTTGACACAAGTTGAGTTTAGTGGATTTGGAAGAGACAATATGTATAACAATATGACCTGCCACAGCGTGTCAAACTTCTTGCCATCTGGGAAGGAAAGCTTGCCCGTCCTGTCTCTGTCAATGCGATAGTGCATGACCTGTCCTCCGTGTAGGAAACAAAGGGCGTAGGAACCATTCAAGTCCCGCTGTCTAATACTGTTTAGAAAGGATAGGAAATAATGAAAGAACACAGTGACAAAGGAGGGAGAAAGGGTGACAAAGCACACTTTCTGTGTATAGAGAACGTGTCCTAGAGCTACGTTATTGCTTACTAGGTAAAGGTGATCTGTATTTTAGATACAGATGAGTGCAACTTTGGTACTTTAATGCATTTCTTGGCTCCAGGCACAGATACATAATGGCATTGTATAGGTTTGTAGGTCATTGTATATATGTAAAGGACACCAGTTAAGATAAGTCATCTTTACTCCACAGTCAAACAAGACATAAATGTACAGCATCTCTAGGTGATATAGGTGGGGGTGTCTTAACTTTACATACAAAATTTGAAACCTTTTAACCACATGTAATATGTTAAATAAATTGTCAATGGCAAGGATTTGTTTATGCTAAATTAGTGCTAGTTTAAAAGAAAAATCTTTTTGTGTCCTATAAGCACAAACAGTTAATTGTTTAAGTGAAATATTTACTCATTTGTATTTCTTCTATAAAGAAACTTTCTTCTAGAACATTCTCAAGACAGACAATAAAGCATTCAAACTTATTTTCACGCCTGCTCTTTGGTCACTCCAGGAAGTCCTCTGCAAACTGACACAGCGGAAACCACAGTGCGCTCTCTCTCTACAGCCTAGGCAAGTGTTAGTGCTCTGCAGCACAAGGTTCATATTTTATAAATACTTCCCAATGCTCAAAGGCAGCATGTCTGTGTGTAAGTGTCTCTGGCCTTTACTTTACCACTTTGTGCTTTTGTGCTCTTGGTTGTAGCTTTCTAGTCTATCATAGACATAGGTCTTGGCCCAGAAAAGCACGCTCTAGAAAGTAAACTGAAAAGTATGTATCATGTAGAATGTCATGCCAGAATGCATGTTTTGGGCAAATACATTTTTATGAGAACTAAGTTAAGGAAAAAGCAAAAGCCATGTTCTTATGCATGTTAATGTGCACAGAATATTCATCCTCTTCCACTGCCATCACTGAAATAGACAGGGGTATGGTTTTGAGAGTGGGTGTGTCTTTCCAATCCCCACATTTTTATCTAAAAGAGCTAATCAAATTTTGTGAAAAATATAACAAAGTCACACTTTTTAGTATTATTGGGGACATTTTTGATAATCTCCACTCCAATTATTTCAGATATTTTTAACTAGAAATGCAAAAAACAATAGGCCTAGATGAGGCTTAAAGCTTACAGAAATTTCCCATTGGTGCGTGAGCCGCTTTGTAGGCGTGGCTCAGACTCCTCACGAGTTATTGCACCGTGAAACCAAGGCATCTTCTCATGAGCGGTGGTGGCGATGAGCTTCTCCAGCTGAGGCCTTTGGCTGATGATGGCTTGGTCCAGGGCTGCACCCTGAGGAAAACCACAAACTACCCTTTATCTCAGTCCACATTGTGTTGTTTTGAAATGGATAAGGAGTGTTAGCTGCTCTTGCGATGTGTGTGATGGGCTCTTGCGATGAACTTAAGTGGAGGCATTTTTATGGACTTGATTATTTTCCCCTGACATAGAAGACTGTTGCCCTGTACAGTTTTAAAACTCTGAAGGCTAGAACTGATGGTTAGGATTAACAGTATATTCCTTTCAATGGCCTCAGATCTAATGGTTATATCGAAGGGGATGATTAGTCTTCTACTGTACTCCTAGTACCTGGCATGTCATCTTTTAGGGTTACAGTTAAATTATCCAGCTCCCTACCTCCATCCACCACTCATGTATCACTGCTCAATTTAAAATGGGCATACAAGATATCCTTGTGGGCATTCAGTGTATGCTTGCATATTACATATAATTGACCACACCACTACCTAGAACAGTGGTTCTTAACCCTGTCTTCAGGGAACCCCTGTCCTGCATGTTTTAGATGTTTCTTGGCTCCAACACACCTGATTCAAATGCATGTTTGTTACCAGGCTTCTACAGAGCTAGATAACAACCCATTGATTTGAATCGGGTGTGTTGGAGCAAGGAAACATCTAAAACATGCAGGATAGGGGTTCCCTGAGGACAGGGTTAAGAACCACTGACCTAGAACCCTCCATCTAAGCAGAATGTTGGGGACAAGGGACTGCAATTCAGACCACTCCAGTTGTTTATTACTCTTTTATCCAAGATGTTACGTGACATTCTCTAGCCGCACATATTGTTTATGAAATAACTGTCCAAGATAGTCTTGGTCATGGAACAAACTTACCCCAGCAAATGTTTGTAGTAGCAAATATGGTACTCTGACTAACCTGGAGGTTCCAGGTCTGCTTTACGTATTCACTGATCAGTTTCTCCTTTAAGTCCTCAAAAGGGCCGACCTTGGGCTGCATTCCCTTGGGCCTGTTGTAGGGCTTTTTCAGTAGACACACCAGCCCATCAGACTCCTGAGAGTGGTAGTCAATTACATCCACAGGGGTTGGGTGGCTTTTACCACCAGCGATGGCGTAGGAGTTGTTGAGGTTCCTCTCAATGGTGTAGTGGAAGCACTGGCGCCCGTAGGCTACAGACAGGGCATAGCCCCCCAAGTAGCTCCGACTCTGCCTCAGCAGGTACATGCCGTCAGCCATGCCACCTTGATGGAGGTAGTCCTCTGACTCCTCTCGAGTGATGTTGCCATAGAAGAAGGGCAACATGTTTACTTTGTCAGCCATTGTAGGTCCTAAAACTTGGTTGCTCTGGAAATGTCTGATAGAAGCTCGGTGTCTCTTTAAATGAATACCTTAAAAACACATCAAAAAGACAAGAATGTTAAATGTATTTCAAATGTGCTTCAAGGGTTTTGAGATAGAAGACAAAGGACCTACAGTATACTCACACTCATCACTTTTAAGTTCTTGCTTGTGCAGAAGCAAAGAATGCTTCCAAGTAAGTTATGTGCTGGTTGTGTACTCTATGGCTAAGATTGAAATTCAATCAAATCAAATGTGTGCAAATGTATAGCCCTTTTTACAAGCAATGTCACAGTGGGCTTCACATACATCTATAGAACTGCCCCTCAACCAGCCTTAACCCTCAAGGAAGACAAGAAAAAACTCCCAGAAAAAAACTAATTTAAGAAAAAAATTGAATAAATCCTTGGGAGGAACAATTCAGTGAGGGATCCCCTCCTCCAGAGATGGTGGGTGAAAGAGAGGTGAGGAATACGGTAAATATATTCATACATCAAGAAAAGTGCCAATGGGTGTTGAAACACAAAAATCCAAAGTTCAACTCGGATCAGAGCTCGCGAATGTCAGTTTAACCCGTTAAGGAGTAGCGTCACAAATATTTGATCGATCGATTGACAGTGGAGGATTGTGTTTTATTACTTACAGTAAATGGTACCTAATTGACATGTTCTCCATGTTAATATATTCAAGTGAGCGTCTGTCTGCGGCTCAGTTATCTCCCCAATCTGGCACTATATGAAGTTGAAATGCAGCAGGTATGTTTGGCTCTGTCAGGTGACAAAGACGTGCAGTGTTGACTGTTCAAGACAAATACATATAAATATCTAAACCCCCCAAATACCATTAAATAATATTTGATTTGCCGCGAACTGGCACCGACTTCACTTTATCACTGAACATTTTATTTCTCACATTACCATGGACGAAGAGTCAAGGATAGGTTTCCTGTCGAATGAGGAGATCATCCAGAGGTAAAACCATGGGTAAGTTTTACATCACCACACAGTGTTAGCTACCTAAGCTGGCTACACGGTAACTGGAAAGGTTATTCAGCTAACTGTTATTTGATTAGAAATAGGGAAATGTAGAAAAAGAGTAAGCACATTCTGTATGTTTAACTAGAAGAACTAGAAACCAAACATAGTCTGAAATATATACCATGGGCACGGCTATGGTCTATATTAATGTAGACAACATATCCATATTATGACCAATCAATGAAATCGAACTGTAAAATTTAAGTGTGGTGTGTGTTGTTAAATCTATATTTCAGATATTAGCTCCAACACTAAGGAATATGTTGATATGCACAAGGTATTGTGCTTTAAAACAAATTTAGTCTTGTGGTGGGATAATTAAAAC
Source organism: Hypomesus nipponensis (assembly GCF_054491055.1). Taxonomy (NCBI): domain Eukaryota; kingdom Metazoa; phylum Chordata; class Actinopteri; order Osmeriformes; family Osmeridae; genus Hypomesus; species Hypomesus nipponensis. Next base: position 13,107,700 of record NC_140387.1, on the reverse strand, counting down.
TATATTTTTGCCAGTGAGCTGTTTATGGAGCTCCTCTGTAAAAAAAATATAAAAAATACAGTATGTTCAACTATCTAAATGTTATTGAAACATTCACTAAGACTAAAGTTTACTAAGACCAAGCCATCATATTCATAGTGGCTAGCATCCATATTACAGTATGTGTTATGATTTTTAGAAAATAATCTAATTAATTCTCAGAGAGAAGATGTTGTGGAAATGTTGCCTTTCTCAAGTTCCTGTCTGTATTGGCTAGAATACGTACATGGAGGGATGTAGGCATATCTTAAGCATGCACTGTTTGAGAAAATACCTATTCTCTTCACAGACCACTTCTCAATAGTAACCAAGCAACTGGTAAAGGGAGAAAATGTATGAGTTGTTCATCGGCTGGGGCAACTTGCAGTGAATAGTTTATGCTAATTCCTTTCAGAAAAGTGTCTGGGAGAAGCACTGGGGACAGATACAGATAAGGCTGTCAGTCAATGGTGCTGCTGTAAAACATGCTCAATCGGATCCTTTAAAACAATCCCTATCTGATCTTTCAGGCATGTAATCAGATATCCCTTACAAAGAGGATACACTCTGACTTAAATACTGCGATATGAAAACAATGTCCTTTTTTGGATGGTTGCTCTTGATGGTTATGAAATTACTGAACCTACCTGTAGTTGAATTTCATAATTCATTCACCTACTAGCAAGGAGAGAAGATTTCTCCAACATTATTACAAAAAATGCCAGAAATTCCATAGTTCTTTTCTCCACCACTGCAGTTACATGTGAAGAGCTTGCTTTGTTCTTCAAGAACAAAATAACTTTGATCAGAGCTAGTATTATTAATAGTGGGGTCGAAACTGACATCAGTAGATTCTGCAACATAACCATGATCACATTTACCTGTATCACACTTAGTGAACTTTCCAAAATTGTCAGCGAACCTAACTCCACAACCTCAGATATTGATCCTATACCCACAACATTCTTTAAGCGACTGTTTGATAGTGTCTCAGGTCCGGTGCTAGAGATTATAAAAACATCCCTTAGAACTGGCGTCTTCCCAGATGCCTTCAAAACAGCTGTTGTAAAGCCCCTATTAAAGAAACCCAAATTGGATAACAGTCTACTTGCAAATTACAGACCAATATCAAACCTTCCATTTATTAGTAAAGTACTGGAAAAGATAGTTTTAGTCCAATTAAATTATTTTCTTGAAGAACAGAACATCCTGGAAGTCTCGCAAACTGCTCTCACCAAAATAATTAGCGACCTGAAACTAAACTCTGATGCAAATAAAGTCTCTATCTTTATCCTGTTAGATCTCAGTGCAGCATTTGATACCATTGATCACAACTTCCTAATTAATAGCCTGGAAAAGCTTATTGGGTTCACGGATAGTGTATTGAACTGGATGAAATCATATATCACAGGGAGGAACTTTTAGGTTAGTTTAGGGGACCATAGGTCCAAGAAACATGAGAAGAACTACGGGGTTGCTCAAGGAAGCTGCCTAGGTCCATTACTTTTTTCTCTTTATATGTTACCACTTGGCGACATAATCAGAGAACATAACATAGATTTCCATAGCTATGCGGAAGACACAAAACTATATATATCAACTGAACCCAACGATGGAACGGCCATCAATTCCGTTACCAACTGCCTGTTGGCAATAAACAAATGGATGAATGATAACTTTCTTAAAATAAATGAAGAGAAAACCTTAGTCCTACTATGTTGCCCCAAATCCAAAAGAGAGATGCTTATTAAGAATCTAGGAGGCTTAACCCCCTGTCTTAAACCACGAGTCTCTGTGTAACTCTCACATTAATAAAGTGACCAAAACAGCTTTCTTTCACCTGAGGAATATAGCAAAGGTACGACCATTCATAAAACAAAATGATGCAGATAAGTTAATTCATGTTTTTATATCCAGCCGGCTGGACTACTGTAACGCACTTTACTGGACTCCTCCCAAGAAAACCACTGAAAGACTACAGCTTTCTGCAGCTAGATTATTAACAAAAACTAAAAGGATAGAACACATTAGTCCTGTCTTAACCACTTTACACAGGGTCCCTGTTACCTTCAAAATTGACTTAAAGGTCCTTTTCCTCACATACAAAGCTCTACATGGACAAGGACCTAGCTACTTTGCTAACTCCCTTATAAACTACACACCAGCTAGAACACTGCGAACATCAAATGCAGGCCTATTAGAGGTCCCCAGAAGCAGTCATAAGAAGATTGGTGATTCGGCCTTTGCCAATTAAGCCCCAAAACTATGCAACAAATTACCCAAAATATTAGGAAAGCAAACACGCTAGACATTTTTCTTTAAACCTACGTTTTTACCAAAGCATTTAAGTAATTTTATCTCAAAAGGGTTTTACAACTTTTATTAGTTATATTATTGTTCTTATAGATTTACTTTTGTTACTTGTATTATTGTTTCTATTGATTTTATGTAAAGCACCTTGAGCTACAATTCTTGTATGAAATGTGTTATATAAATAAAGTCTTACTTACTTACTTACTACTTAAAAACACAACAAAATATAGTACATAGAGTATAATGTATTAACCACTAAAATACTGTGTCATTAACTTCCATTGTGAGCTTTATATTTAACCCTATTTTGAAGGAGGAAAAAACTCCCCCTAATAAATTTTGAGATATATGATTTGATTTCCTGGTGTATTGTGATTTATTGAAAGCTGTTGGTTTATATCGAAATATAGAAATATTCCAACTTTTTCGATATTATTTCAAAATTGGCTATTTATCTCACAACAGTGTCCTGCTTTTATGGTTGACCATGAAACTTTCCTGTTTTTCCATTTCATAGACCCAAGTGACAAATAAAACAAAATATAAGAAACAAGAAAATTAAAAAAAGAAAACAAAATATAATAAAAATGTGCTGTATGTTTAAACTATATAAAGAAACAACTTGCAGGAACTGGAAGGTTGACATCCTGTTGCAGACAGACTTCTCAAACAGTCATCAAAGGATAAACAGACAAAAGTACAGCTTTTTAGTAAGAAAGACCTAAAAAATGTGGTTGCATTTAGCAAACAAGTACTAACTGGGTGAAGGCTTTTGTATAGGCCTAATGTAAAGGTTGCTGGTATTGAGCAACACATGAGCCACACATGTGTACAATATAGATTGTGAAGACAATATTACATAAGCACTATGCTGAGTTGTATTCTTTAAAATGCTAGATCCGTTAGATCATGAGACTTCTTCGTAACTGAATAATACTGTACTGACTAAAACTGAATGGTTAAGTATGTGGTGTGTGAAGATTTAAATCAAAAATTCTAAGAATACTTTTCTACTTAATCAACAGCAATTGTATCAAAAATAATACTTCAAGAAAAGTTAGAATCCTACTGTGGAAAAATTCTATGCAATATTGCAATATTACAGAATTTTATTGAATATCAATATTTAGGTTTCAAAGTATTTCTTCCTTCAAAACCTTCCTTGAGGAAATATTGTTGGAAAAGTATGTAGCCCAAGTAACAATGTTATTTACATGAACAATCATCTAACTTTACCTTGTATGATGAACAATTTGTAACTGGCATATAATCGGTGTATTGATGTTTAAACATGTTATGCCTCAGTGCAAGTCCTTATTAATTGTAATTTGACAAGGAATCCATGTTGTTAGGACAAGGATGGCCACCAGCAACATCATTAACAATAAAACCTCTCGTCTGCTTTTGATTTTTAGAGAAGTAACTAATACATATAAAAACCAGAAGGCATGTTGTGACACTGTATTCTGTGGTTGGGTTATTTAGTTTTGATATGGAGTGAAATGGATGTGAATCCTGAGAATTTAGGCTTGTGGCTATTTGGGAGCAGTTGAATGCTCAAACAGCAGCTGAACCGAAAGGCAAACCCTTCTTGTTGTCTCAGGGTTTTTGCATTGTGCTTTGGAATCACATTTATCACATGTATCACATTTTGTAACTTGTTGATGTACTTTATGTAATTACATGAAGTAATAGTTACTGATCATGCACTGTCATTTAAGTCAAATGTATATACAGATATAATAAAGACATATATTATACTGTCTACACTAATTGGAGAGAGCCTTACTAGAACCACATGAAAGAGCAGAATGGTGCTCAGAGTGATGTTTGGTGGCACATATAAATGTAGTGTGTAATTACAGTCTGTTCCCCAAAATGTTATAAAGTATATTAATGACATGTTGGTAACATTACTTTTCCTATTACACAGTACATACTTATACAATGATACTGTAACAAGGACACTGTAATGTAAAGTGTTACTAAAGTACTTGTTTTTGAGTGGGCCTAAGAGTCTAATACTCATCTGGGGAAGGGGAGATTATGATGATGATAAATATGGTAAAACACCCAAGACATTGTATGATTCAACAAATATCATTGCTTTATGCAAAGCAGACTTCATGCAATGAAACTATATTCTGTTGGATCTCTTGGTGTTTTGTCTTAATCCATAATTCTTCCATGCTTCTTTTTATGTGTCTAACATACAAAGTTGTATGCTAATATACAAACAGGCAGGAGCTTTCAGTATAATAACTCAAATATATCTAAAACAACATTAATTAAAACATACCTCAATTTGTCCTCAAACTGAAACAATCTTGGAAGAGATACAATTTCGGTCATGTATGGATACGGTAGATCAAAGATTACAATATCGGATAGGACAACAGTAAAGAAAAAGAAACTAAAAATAAAAAAAGATTTTTTAAGGTTTTGAAGAAGTTAAAAGCTTTGAAAATATAATTTCACTATACTACAGATTTGATCACAGAGAGACATTTTTTCCTATTCTATTTTCCTATTCAGTGTATTTTACTATAAATCTCTTCTATGTATAAAACATCAAACAAAACCAAGAACCCACCAAGATTAATCTACTTGCATGCATTTCATGTGGCATGATCAATTGAATCGATGAAAACATGCTCACATATCAAGTGCATAAAAGACTTTGTGGTAATCAAAGAAGTATTTCATGAAATCACCAAAAACAAACCAAATAATTTATTATACTGTATTTTTCAACGCTAGTGGGCAGTGGTTATAATCAAGCAACTTTCCCTGTTTTTGTCTCTTGTCTAGGTCTAACATTTGTTGGTTTGTTTTACTTCAAGATTTTGCAAAGGAATAGCAATTGTAATTTCAATTCAACAAAGTTCTAGCAAAACATCAATATACTTCTGTGAAAGCATAGTACCAAGGTACTGTCTCTTACCAGTCTTTTAAAACTCCAAAGCAAGCTTCATCACAACAAGGACAAATGTTGACCAGAACACTGCTCAAACCAACTCAAACCACTAAAATATACATTGCTTGGCATAGTGAACCTACCTTGTAAAAGATTGTTGCTTCACTTCTGCTGTTGCATATGACGTTTTACTAGGTCGACCATGTTCAACTGCCACAGGCTGAGCAGGATGTGATCAGGTCAATTCAAATTTGATTGCAAAACCAGGAACTAAGACACGGCCAAATTCAGTAAAGCCACAACTTGTTAACTACATTCTCTTAAGAGAACATTCTTAAGAAAACATTCTGTTAAGTCTGTTGGGGATCAAAACAGGTAGCCTTTGCTCATTGAAATGTAGCAAACATACAGAATGTAGAATGTGAAGTGTTAGTGTTTTTAGGCTTCCTCATTTTTGTTTAACATTACAGGCTACTTCCTTGACTTTTGTAATGTCTGTACTTCCTTTTTTCATCTTAAACACTGACCAAAGCAAATTTGCTTAACGGAGGACAATGCCAGTCTAAAAAAGCTATGTGAAGACATTGATTCAATTAAGGCCATTCTCAGTTCAGATGAAAGTTACCATGTTACCTATTTTTTGGCAATTAGTTAAGAATTAACTTTCCTGGTACCATGGTACTTTGGTTAATTCACTCTCTTCTAACTATGTGCTCCATGTTGGGTGACACAACATGCAAAAGTTATGTAAATAGCAATTCCAAATGCAAATTCAGTTTTATACACCAAGACTGCTCACTTCAAATGACTATCAAAAGATTACATTTATTGATGATTTCCTCTGTCAGCATTATGTTCTTTGATTATGCACGGGAAACGGGTTGCAATTAAACTGCTCTTGCGTTTATAACCGTGTGTGTAATGCAACAGCATTTGTTCTCATGTGAGAGTTTGTCTTTAAATGTGTTCAAATTTTCCCTTACACACCATGAACATATGCTGATGATTTTGTGTGTTTTTCTGAGCATGTGTGTGTAACCAGTCGTCCATGCAAATAGGGTCACATTTACTAACTCAGGAAGTCAAGCTAAAGATAGATGCATTGTTATGATGCCATGAAATACCCACTGAACCCACCATGCCTTACCATTCATACTCATGAATTTAGAAATAACAACTGATAAATATGCCTATATTCTTGTCTTACAATCTGTAAGAGATATAAAAGGAGAAAAAGAGAAAAAATACTGTACAGAATTAAAAAGTATTCTTAAGTCATGAGTACATTGGACAATGAATCTATTATAAAGCCTTCAGTAAAACATGAGGGAAGTGAGAACATGTTTTGTAACATGCAACCATTTGACATTTCACAGCCCCAAAAAACTATTATGAGGTAGCACTGGCACAGCACCATCTCCTCAAAGTTTCACAAGAGGTTGAAACCTTAGAAAATTATGCCACCATGGTGGCCTAAACTTGTTTCTACATTTTACTAAGTCATGGGGTACATCCTGATACTACAATGTTTTGACTCCTTGTCTACTTGTCAAGTACCTTTTTAACCATAAGTCCCTGAAGGAATAAGGGACAAGAGTAGCCCTAACTTGACAGTACTCAATATTCTGCTTTATGAAATGTGCAATATTTGTTATTTCCTTTTTGCTGACAGTGAGTTTTGCTGCCAAAAGTTCAGATAGAAATGTCCGAATAGTCTTGTAGACATGGACATTGTTTAATTCCTTCTATAACCAATAGGGGACAGACTAACACAGTGTCATCTCTTGAGGGATTCTCACATGTACTTGTCTTTACCTTTTCTGAGAAAGTGACTTTCTGTGGATTAATTAAAGTTGTAGGAGGAGAGTTCAACATATGTGATAATGACTGTACCTCTCAGCACTGACTCTGTTACTGATCTTTGTTTTGCCTTCTTTGTCACTTCCACTTTTATCTAACTTCCTTCACTGGACTATACATTGTTCCAACAAAACCCCACAATCACACATCACTACATTATAAAACATTTATGAATTGCTGGTAAAACTCATATTGGTAACCAATTATTGCATGTTTCTAAAGATATTATGTGAGGGACTGTGAATCTCATCTTGTTTTTATATGTGATTGTACCTTATGGTATTAATGTGTCAGACCATTTGTAATTTTGGTTTAGATTCAACAAAACTATTGTCTTCAATAAAATGTACATGTAATTAGGATATAAGAATAAATAAAGCTGAAAAATCATTAATTGCTGTCGTCAACGTTTGATGCAAGCTGCATTAAAATAGTTGTATGGATTCTTGTGGGCAACCCACGCTTCCTGCGGGGGTTTCTGTTTGGGATTTGATGAGGGCAGCAGCGGGAGTAGCAAAGCTGCAAGGTTCCATCCTACGTCATGAGAGGGCGAACCTACAGAGACGTACTTCTTTCCAGCAAGCTACGCCTTTAAATAGGCTACCAGTCCACAAACAGATGGATTTTTAGTGGTATTGCAGACCTCAATGCGGACGGGACAAGTGTGGTGTCTGATATTGCATTCCTTTAATAGCCTACATCATGAGATCAACAGTCTTTAAAACGTCGTAAACGTTAATCTTTTCATCGCTGCATTTAATAAGTAAGTATTGTTTCGTTTTTAAAAACATTACTTAAGAAATTGTCTTTCTACTATTTAGGCCTATCTGGTATTTTACAACGCAATGGTATTTTAAAAAGTGATCAAATATGTTTTGGATTTTGGAATGAAATATTTCCTTGATTTGCTTGATGTAAAGGATATGATAGCCTTTTGTCTTCCCAATGCAGTGGTTTTACCCGCATTCTAATTGCCTTGCATCCTGACTACATCTGTCGAAAGCCGATTCCTGCAATGCTCTCAGTTGAAACATATATCAGTAGCCTACAGAAGGAAATATAGCACATGAAAATCATGTAGGCTATTTTTTGACGTACGATTGATAAATGTTATCTAAAAGCCACTCTAAAATAGACTATACTTACCCTCCGCGTCAACTGGTATCGTCTATCCAAGATGCTATGTTTGCCCGACACTGACATGGACCATTCGTGACCTCATCTTGCAGGCTTTCAGTTCAATAAATCAATTAGCATAGGTAAGGTACGTTCAATTGGGTTATAATTCACGTCAACTATTTGGAGTGGGTTTCAAGTATTCCTATTCTTGCTATAGTCAATTACTTTTATCTCTTTGATCCAATGAGATTGCTGTGTTAGCATATATGACGCGGCTAATTCTTCTAGATCTAAAACGGTGTTGAATGAGTCGAATATATTTGATTGGGAATGTGCCGCTGCTTGGCGTGCATGTTCCTAACATCTTTGCAGCACTATTTAGTCTGCTGTTAATTAAATGTGTGTTAATCGGTAGACTATTCCTTAGCAGATTATTTAAATGCCCATGTCAGGCTACTGTAGCCTAATTAAAGTTAGACGTTTAAATATATATATATATATATACACACATATATATATATATATATATATATATATATATATATATATATATATATATACATATATATATATATATATATATATATATATATATGTATATATATATATATATGTATATATATATATATATATATATATGTATATATATATATATATATATATATGTATATATATATATATATATATATGTGTATATATATATATATATAATACATTTTTCAGTGTTATGAAAATAATAGGCCTACCATTGAAGCTATTATGTGTAGCCTAATCAGGGGGCAACAGCTCCGCTTCCTCCCACTGTACGAAAACGAAGCCAAAATATCCCAGATATGGGTTCTGCCATCTTGTGCTGGTGATGTAATTTGCCAGATTCTGCGCAGTAGTGATTGGGTGGTGGAGCCGCGGCATGGAGATTGCGATCAACACTCGCCAGACCCAATTGCAAGCACACATTAAACAAACTGACCAGAACAATGAGCACTTGAACACACTTCAGCATAATAAGTAGTACCTAAATTGACAGAAACTATCTTTGACAAAAAGAAAATAGACAAGTGTGAAGGTATGTAACGGACGTGGCCACTCTCCGTCACTACAAGGCATCGTTCGCCACTCGCTGGGCTCGAACGCAGGACCTCTGACTTGCCAAGCGCGACCACTACCAGCTACGCCAAAGAAAAGCTAGCTATTTGTTTGACGTGGGTAGCCCATTACATTCCTGAGGAGTGAGTTTCACAGGTTCACACCCGTTACATTCACCCCTCTGAATTTCACTCCGGCGGTTAGCTAGTGCTAACCTCGTGAATCCGGGTCACGGCACCAATGTGACAGTATGTAACGGACGTGGCCACGCTCAGTCAACTACAAGGCGTTGTTCGCCAGTCGCTGGGCTCGAACGCATGACCTCTGACTTGCCAAGCACGACCACTACCAGCTACGCCAAAGAAAAGCTAGCTATTTGTTGACGCGGGTAGCCCATTACATACCCGAGGATTGAGTTTCAAAGGTTCACACCCGTTACACAAGACTTTTTAGTCTACACAGCAACAAGTGTAGCTAATAATCTTCCAGCTACACCTATTGAAATAAACCATCCACTTTAAATATAGTATTTTTCTTAGTTAGCTAGCCAGTATGTCATCAGTAAAATATTAAAATAGATTTTCTGTATTGCACTGATATAAATAATATTGTTCATGTCTTATGCCTGTTTTCGGAACTAGTTTTGGCTTGCGAGAGCTAGTTTTTTGCAGCTCAGTCAACTCAAGATGGCTGAGACGAGAGTAGGCATGGGCCAGTATCGGATTTTGACGGTATGATAACCTTAAGAAAAAATACCACAGTTTCACGGTATCACGGTATTGCAATTACAGCTCTAAAATATAGTTGTTGAACACAATATATTTTATTTTTAAACAACATAAATCTGTTTGAACAGCAGTAATATCAAGTCAAATAGTTCAATTCTTAGTTGTAGTTTTTTTACTAAAAAGAACAATACATAGCCTAATTATTGTTATAAAAGTATATACATGAAACCAGCTAAGTTTAGGACAACATTTTTTTACTAAATTGCACATATGTAGTAGCAGGGTTCTCAAGTTTTATAAAAAATTTGGCGAGATAACCATACCATTTTTCTTATTGTCTGGTTTTTAACTCTGTATAACTCGAGACAACTATCAACTCTGCAGAAATCTGCACTTCTCAGTGTGAGAAATGGTTGAAATATGTGAGATTTGAGAATCCTGAAGTAGGCTAATCTGCTCTTCCCCATAAAAATATTTTTCTTTGGCTCTGGTGTAACGTAACGTGAAACTAGCTGATGCTAGCTAGTTGATTAGCCGTGTTATCTACCTCAGTCGGTAGAATGCCAATAGTATTTTTCAAAGTTTATTTCACCAGTGTTAAGCACGCTAACTCTCTTAACTTGTTGCATGCTCATTTCAAAACACAGTTATCTTGAATTTTATGAATATTAAAGGGTGGTGCTCCTGAAGATGGGATATCATAGGCCTACATATTGCCTCCTCTAGTAACCACTCTAAAACACGCCTTACAAGTTGTATTTCCCTCATCCGTAGCCATCTGAGTGTTTTTAGTACCCAAAAAAATTCTATACCTCAGGGCAAAGTTCCAGGGGTGCACCTCCTTCGACTATTCTATACACCTGGTGGTGACTGACTGCTTGCTCGCACCACCAGAGGGTTACTTTCTCCGCTGCGTAAAACCTGAGGGATTCCTGCACTTTCCATCTTTATATAGACATAAAAACTGCGGTATACCTCAAAACCGGTAACCAGCCCATGCCGAGTCGAGAGTAAAGAGAGCAAGCCAAACTGGCTATGACTTTTTGGGTAATGTAAAAATGCTTATTAAAAAAATGTCAATCGCAGCACTGCACTCAATTGGATTATAAAAAGGACACTTGCAAAATATGAACTTTCCAGAGTGGGTTTCCAACAAAATTATTGGAAACTCACTTCCCTAAGGCTACATAGGCAGACAGACAGAGATTTCTGGCATTATTAGAGAGATGTCCACAAACTACATGATCCAAAAACTTTTAATTACATGAATATATATTTTTTCAATCCAAACCCATGTAATTACCTGTCAAAAAGAAAAACAGCAACCACGGCGTGGGATTTCAGATCCTTCGATCCTTCCACAGAAGATACATATATATATATACATTTTTTTTTTTTTTCCCCTCACATTTAGACAACTTAAATTATTGATTGCTATCAGGATGTGAAGAGACCTTCAACCAGTAAAAGAATATAATTCTGTAGACAATTACACATCCTAGCTTTAATGGTGTGTTATTCACTCAATTTAAAGGTATCATCCGAGATCACTGTAACAGCTCTAAAAGCGGAATAAATGGTGTACGCTATGACTAATACCAAACATTTCGTATAATAATTAAACTATGATCCTCATCATTAATCAAGGAGATTAATGTCTATTTTCATTTATTGTTTTCCGTCCTGCATGGTTCCTTTCCTTTCAGATCCATCTGATTAGTCCATCATGCCGGAGCAAAGCAACGACTATCGCGTTGTGGTGTTTGGTGCCGGTGGTGTAGGAAAGAGCTCACTGGTTCTGCGCTTCATCAAGGGAACCTTCCGCGAGAGCTACATCCCCACCATCGAAGATACATATCGACAGGTGATCAGCTGTGACAAAAGCATCTGCACTCTCCAGATCACAGACACCACTGGCAGCCACCAGTTCCCAGCCATGCAGCGCCTGTCCATCTCCAAGGGCCACGCCTTCATCCTGGTGTACTCCATCACCAGTCGTCAGTCATTGGAGGAGCTCAAACCCATCTTTGAGCAGGTGTGTCAGATCAAGGGGGATGTGGAGAGCATCCCCATAATGCTGGTGGGCAACAAGTGTGATGAGACTTCAGCGCGAGAGGTGGAGACATTGGATGGGGAGGCCATGTCCAAGAAATGGAAATGTGCCTTCATGGAAACATCAGCCAAAACCAACCACAATGTGAAGGAGCTGTTCCAGGAACTGCTCAACCTGGAAAAGCGAAGGACTGTTAGCCTCCAGATCGATGGTAAAAAGAACAAGCAGCAGAAACGCGCAGAGAAGCTCAAGGGCAAGTGTGTGGTCATGTGATGTGGACTTGAGGGACGTGAGGGAGGCACAGCAGACACCTCAAAGGGGCAAGAGGAAGGAACCAGAGAGGAGTCTTCCTAGAGGGTGGACCATGCAAGAAAAGATACTCTTTCATACTAGAGAACATAAAGTACCTTAACGTTTACACCCAATGCAGAGTGCTTGGATAATGAAAGGCAGGTGATTTAATCAATCTTATTATCCATCAAGTAGAATGGGAGAGATGTTGTGAAGGTTTAACCATTAAGCTACTCATACACACAAAGGTGCATTGACTAAATATTACTATTCTAAGCTTGCAACTGAGAGGATTTTATTGGATTTAAGGATTTTAACCTACTGCAGAATTTCACACGTTTAAGTCTCAACTCTAATAAGCAGCGCTTGACAACCTTCCCCCACCCTCCACCTAACCCCCTGAAGCGTACAGTGCAGGGCTACAGAGAGCATGGGAGATGCTTGGTTTCCATGACTGTCATTAGAGACTGTTTATCTCTGCAAACACAGTTGGACAATTAGTTGTTTTTAATAGTGGCAACATGGGGGAGAACATTTTAGAATGCTTACTAAATATATTTTTAACTCTCAAGAACTGTGCTACATAGAAGCAATACTTATCAGAGCAGGTCTGTTATGGAGTTAAATTTGGAAGCTGTTTAAACAGTTCAGGACTTACAAAAATGAGGAAAGGGTCACTTACTTTTCTTTCTTAGTTTTATAGCTTAGTATTTTTTGTGAGAATTATATTTTCTATTTATACTGATAATGTAAGTATTCTTAAACTCCTTATCAATCACAGGAAATGTATCATCCTTAAGAAACTAAAATTATACATCAAAAAGAAAATGTACGGCAAAAAAAATTACTTGGAAGTTATGCCGCGCTTCTTATATTGCTGTTTGAGAATGTATGGTTTTCTGATTTAAGTAATAGCTTTATATTTGCCAGTTCAGAAATATATTTTTTCCAATATTTATAGTGTTTAAGCCTATTTGACAAAAATAACTAGATAAATAAAAGTGTAAAATAAAGTGCAATATAAACCCTAAAGATAACAAGATCAAGAAAAACATGATTCCTAACACTGGCACTGGCTTTGATAATAGATGAAGTTTGCAGGTTGTAAAGCAGTCGCCCTTGATGTAAATTGTAAGCAAGGTAGCTGTTTTCAGAGAGTTCAGTATGGAGAATGAATATTATCATATCGGTGTAGTTTGTGAGGTCACTTCCAGTTAGAAGTTTTGGGGGTTCATTAATGGAGTATTTTTTACTAACACTATGGATTTAATTCATGGTAGACAAACTCACAGCAGAAATCTACATGTACACTAACAACGTCTAGCTAGTCTTCTAGCTAGCCTTTACTTGCATTCTCACATGATTGTCATGTTACAGTAAATAGGTGGATACTGAAAATATATCCTTCATGTCTTATTACAGTACATGAAGATACACATGATCTCTTTTATTTTAAAGCATTTAACATCTATTCACCTGAGCATAATGAAGCGTATGTGTACATATTTTCAGTAGCCCATTATGGGTCACGTTTCAATAAACAGTGCTGTCTGGCTTTATAGTTAGCTTATTTTGCTGCACTATTTGAGTAGAGAAACTGTATTGATTGTATGCGATCCCACAATGAGCAGGTAATGTGGACCATTGACTACTATTGTTAAGTTGAGATAGAGACGTTTATGCAAATAGTCTCATCCAATGTAACTAGGGATCAGCTATTTAATATGCTCTTTAAGTCAATTAAATGGTTTGTGAAAGTGTAACATTGTCAGTAAAAAGGTGCGTTTTCTGGGGATGTGCTTAAGGACAAGTGCTCAAGTGATTAAACTCAATTTCAGTTTATTTCCAAGCCAAAATCTCTGGAATTTCATAGTACATGGTTTTAATCCAATGCCTGTATAGAAATCATGTGTGCCTATATGTTTATATTGAATTGTAGATAATGCATCACAAGAATAAAGACTATTATACATTTAATAAGACACTTGTCCTATCATTAAATATGTGTATATTAATGATCATTTATGAGAAGCAGGAAAGTTTCGAAATTATCTTTAATTGATACAACTTCTCCACAACTATTTATGTGCTGCAACAGTCACTGGCATGTAGGATGAAATGCCTGTAAGTTTGGTGAAAACCCAGAGCATTGTGTTTTCCATGGAGTTGCTGCTCTGACCAAACAGGAAAGAGCACCCTGGAGTATACATATTCTTTATCTTTCAAAACAAACTTGACATGTAGCACTTTGTATTTCTGAGTAATGGATGAAGAACTATTTTTCAGAATGCACCACTGTCCAACAAAAACAGCCAGCTTTTGAAAAATGACTTTGACCTAGCCTTTTGCCAGGTATATTTCTCACTGTACTCAAAAACTACAAAAGTACAATACAGATAAAACTAAAACAAATACAAATATTTCTGTGTGTGTCAGGGGCAGCTGGTTTAAATGGACTAACAGGGCTAAGCCCCCCCCCCCCATTTAATTATTGTCAAAAACCTTACAATAGATTGTTTAAAATGTTGGTGAGACCTACAGCAGCAACATGAAATAGTCACACGGAAAACTAAATAGATCTAAATGGGCTTTTTCCATCCAAAACGCATCGGCTACCATTAATCTTCATAGTGTGTGTGACAGGTTTTGAGGCACGCCTTCATTTGCTGGCAGTTGACTTTTTGACCAATGACAGCGGACGTATAGACAGTACAGTCAGGTGCTAGTGGCTACTGTGGGTGATGAGTGGGGAACGTGATCGTTGACATGGCTGGTGTTAGCAACATTTTGAATCAAGTGGATTACTTTCTCCTCCGTTTTCGTTTAGTGAAAAATTTGAAGAAAAGCAACTTGGGACACCGTCCAAATGTTCAAATTACACAAAAGGACAAATTGTACGTTTTATGTTTTTTGAAAGAAAGGACTGGCTAACTTCAAGTTTAGCCTTGGCCTTTCTGTTAACTGGGTATCTTGGATGTAATCATGCTTTTGCTGCAGTGTGAACAATTGATGAATGTATAATAGCCTACACTTTTTTTGCCCTCCCACCCAAGCCGTCACTGGAAGGAATTAACTGCTCCGTTTAGCTTTCATTCCTTCCAGTGAATGCATAAATATATTTACAATGTCTGAGCATATGGTTAGATTGTGTGTGTGTTTGTGTGTGCCCACAAATGGAGAGTGAAGCTCATTACTGCTAAGTGAAGAGGACATGAGGACATAATGGAACACCTGCTTGAATCAAGAGCCTATTCCTGCATTGTGGCTGCTCCTGGCAAAATAAATGGGTAATGGATAAATGCTAATGCCAGTTACAAGTGTTGCCAGGGCAAGTTCAATACAGACCTGTTCACTCCATGACAAGTCTTTAACAGGTCATAAACAAGTGGTGACCATAATGTATATAAATGTATATGTACATTTATGTGTGCAGTGATGGGAATTGGGGATGAGTGTGTGTGTTTCAGTGTTCCTTGAAGCGTTAAGTCTTGAGTATCATACATGACATGACATTTTAATTCAGAAATGTTACTCTTATTCAGTGGATATCTACTTTGATCATTTTCATCTTTCTTCACTGAGATTTAAATCAGATTGTAATCTTTTAAACAGCAAGGAGAGAAAGAGACTGTTTTCCCTGTCACCGTTGCGTAACTTGGTGTCTGCGTCAGAGGCCTGTTCCATAAAGCGAGTTTACCGAATAAGCCAGACTTATGTCAGTTAGTCGGACTCATTTGTAGTTCATTCGGTTCCATTAAGCTAGCTCAACGTAGTTCGAACTCAGTAACCATGGTAACTTATGTTCCTGTAACACTGACCCAATGGGAAAACAATGATTTACCATGGACGTTCTCGTTTTCGAATTCTCATCAGTTCAATATGTAGGCTACATTTATAGAAAATCAACTTAAATAGCCTACATAGGCTACAACAGTTAGCCTAATGCATTAAACAATGATAAACAATGATTTGATACACAATATAGCCACGTTAAACGTATGTATGGTAGTTTGTGAGATCAAATGTTCAGGCATCAGGCAAAGGCCTAGCCTGACGTTGTCATACTCATAATTCTAGTCAGAATATGAGTCTGATAACTCTTCGTTGGGCTATCTCAATTTAAATTATCCGAGCATAATTATCATTGCGATATCATTGTTAAAAGTAGCCTACAATTGCAAAACAAACCTAAATTTATTTATTTAGCACTTTTCAAAGTACTCAAAGTCGCTTTACAGAGTCCAGCATTCATTCAGACACAGTCAAACCGGTGATGGTACGGAAGCATGGCTGCCAATCAGTGCCTACGGCCCCTCCGACCACCACCGACATTCCTTACCAACATTCATAGATGCATGTCATGTATTGATTAATAGTAGGCTATTTATTTAAAACACTTTCAAAAAAGTCAATTTAGATGTGTTTAGAGGGTGTCTGTTTTTTAATCAACGAAGTAAAGGTCCAAGAAAAGGACCTCGACTTACGTAGCCTATCGTTCATGTCAATCCTGACGTGTCATTTTAGTTTGATGAAGCGGTGGATGAGGGAGCTGTCATCGTACACGGCTTAAAGGGAACGTTCTTTCTGGAAGAAGTCACATGGCCGTGTGCATTGCTGTTGCCGTGGTGGATTGTATGATCCATGGTTTTTCTTTCGGGCTGTTTAAGAATAGGGTGCATTTGCAATTAGCTTGACTACTTAAATTTGACTTGAATTTGTCAATTAGGATTGCGTGTGCTGAAATTGGCCTTTATGGAACCGCTTTAGCCCCGCTTGACTAATCCAACTTATTCATGTCTGGTTTGGGACTTTAAGTCCAGCTTTTTTGAGCTGCCTTTATGGAACAGGCCTCAGGACCCAGTGAATCACAAGCCTGGGTGTATTGACCCTCAGTGTTTGTGTGTGAACTTTTGAGCTTTGGCTATATTTACTTCTTCTCCCAGGGGGCATCGTTGGAGTCAAAATGTGTTTTTGCTTTTTTGGGGTATAATGTCAAGGACAAGTCAAGTGGAACAAGGTTCCACATTTTGTCATGTGTCTCACAAAGTAATTCTTTCCCATTGCTACTACAGATAATTACATTATTTCACAAATACTCAAATTTAATTAAATCAACCATATAGTAAACACTGCTTACAACAGTAGCAAGTCATTATGGTTTTGCATAAATAGTGTCTACTTCTTTGCATCACATATCCTTTTCACAATCTACAACTCAGGTCTTAAAATACCCAATAGCAGTTCAAAGTCCCTATTCAGGTCCTCTTTAAATAACATGCACAGTGACGGTTGTCCCCTTCAGAAAACATGTACAGTGGATTTAGACACAGCTTACAACACAAGACTGCATTGTTCTTAGAGAATAAACAGTTAAATTTGACATCCCAGTGCAGTCAGGGCTGACATTGTTAGGCCTGATTTCCTATCGGTGCTGTAGCATGGACAATGTGGTTCTCAAGCTTAGAAAGCAAGGCAAGCACACACAGGGACCAAGGGCAAGGCCAAGCCCAGATGGAGATTAAGAATTACCATGGAGACCACTGTGGCCATGCCTCTGGCAGGACAGTGAAGGAAGTAATTCTGTAATGTTGGCTAGTGACTCAGTCAGTGATACAAGTCACACACAAAACAGAGGAAAGCAAGTTTTCTGCGGCTTTAATTAGTGTTGGAACAATGGGCGTTTAACATGGTCGGGTATGGGTATGCAGTACAAATCTCGGGTCGGGCCAGGTAATGAGCATAATTTTACACGTTTTTCTAGCCCCTGCACAAGCTTAATAGTATACTACAGCCTACATGTCTTTTTACATCTTTAAATATTGTGTCTTCTTTTTTGATGCTGTATACTTATATTCTTTTACATTTCTTCTAATGCTACTGTGTGAATGTTGCCAGCCAAGTCATAAGAATTTCACTGTCCTGATGACGCTATCTATTCAGTGCATGTGAGTAATAAACCACTTTGAACTTACGTTTGATGTAGTTTGTATCAACATAGCAAATGAAACAGGGATCCTACACTGGGCTTACACTGTTGTAGGCAAGGTATCGCACAAATAAAATCGTGTTTTGTGGGTAATGTATTTAATACACATTGGGATGACTCTATAACAATTGTCTTCACTTTAGCATTTTTTTTATACATAAACCCTTCAACTTTTATCTGGATCAGTGTTCCACAGCTCTTGTGGTACTTGTGTTATTTTACACTGTGTCATACTAACTCTCATCAGTGTGTTTCAGTATTTACTAAATTATTTTCTTTAAAATGATGGCAACTCAGTTGCTCTCTTGTTTAGATGTTTCAAAGCCATTCTGTTGACAATGTACTTGCCTAAAACTCTACAGCTGAATTATTTTGAAGATAGAAGAGTAGAGTACAATTGAGTACTACTTTATTATTTACCTTCCTCAAACACATTAGCTTGTCACGTATTAATCAAACAGTCGCATTGGACAGAAAATTCAATTTAAGTGTGTTTTTTAATGGCAATTATTTTCATTTAGACTGAGTGTGCACAGTGAACTTATTGTGCAACCTGAGAATATTTAATTCTGTAGGTGCAAGTAATTATATAGCTTTTCCATCCGGTCTGTCATTCCGTCTGTCTTTGCCCATTGAAATGTTAACACAGGGAACCTTTGGGTTAAGGGAGGAGAAAGAGTCCCTCTCCTCTTCAATAGGCTATTTATAGTTCCTCCATCTACATTAGTATAGTTGCAGATTCAGTGCTTTGGCCTGGAGGCCAAACATTGTCCTTCCATCTCGCCAGGTCTGCAATTTCGTCATTGGCCTGGGCGCACATTCCCAAAGCCTGGCCTAAATGTTCCTACTTATTGACTCTAGTAAAGGGGTTATAACAATACCAACCTAGAACACATTAAAGGCATGTCAAAGCACCTCACGTGTCTCCCTCTCTTACACGCCTGCCTGCTTGCACGCACCCCTGTGTGATACCCTTGTACCCTTGTTGAGTACTGTACAAAGCCAACACTCAGATATTGTGAAGGCTCCTGGGCCTGTCAGTATAGCAGAACATTGTTTTACAGTTAGCAGGCACGATGTGAAATGATACCCATCTATTCAGAAAATCAACCCCATTCAAACTCTGAACATGGAGCTATTAATAGGATCAGTTATTTTGTTGGTGTTTATGTTTGATGCAGCACAGGGGGTCCTAGCATGCAAGATTGCTTCCCCTGGGTGGCTGGCGGGTCTGTGTCTAGCGCCTACCATGGCTGCAGGTCCAGATGCTGCTTGTCTACCACCCCCCCCACCACTTCCCGTTGCAAGTGTCTTTGTAAATGTTGTTGGGCTTATGTGCTGAGGTTTTTGCCTGTTCCCACACTGTACTCCTCTAGGAGCATTGTCTGGGGGTTACTTTTTTCTCTCCTCATGTCATGTTATGCTGTAACCTTTGCAGTTGGTGCCAAAAATGCCACCCTAGGTAGGCTCTCCTGCCGAAGTAAATTCCTTGTCTGTGCAAACTTTCATGGCGAATAAACACCAATTCTGATTCTGAAGATACAAGACACTTATTGTACACCACCGTGACACATGATATCATTGTGCTTAGACCTTTTTTCCATGTAGATTGGTTTTTGATTTACATAGAGCCTTGAGGCATTGAAGTTCTGAATGTACAGTGAAAGGACAGTACATACATTACACAAGCCAGATTCAAATACTATACCCACAACAAGACTGTACTGTAGATACATGACTTGAATTCATGAAACTAATGTTTTAGAGCAATGTTACAAATTTGCCAATTCTATTCTAAAACATCTTATAACTATCTCAACTGTTCTATCTTATATTTTTACTTACTTTCACAATTTGACAACATTTTTAATATCCCTAATGTCCACTTGTAATACATTAAAGCCTTTTTACAGAACTGGATTTAGTGCTGCTGGGCCAACAAAAAGGCACTAATTGTTTTGGGGCTCATGTCCCATCTTGTTGGACCAAATAATCTTTCTATTGGCTTAGACTGTAAGTCTAGAAGTGACCCACGTCCTAGACAAGCAAGTCAATGTGTATGATTTGTTCCTGTGAAAAATGGCTGTCAGTTCCAAATTATTTAACATAAGTAATACTAATTAGGTCTATATACTTTGACAGGGTAGTAAAGTTGATTGTTAAATAAGTTAACCACACATTTCAGCCTGCACAAAAAATCTGAGCTTTTATTTAGTTTTAAGTACATGTAATCCGTAGTATGTAGTGTTTCAACTAAATAATGTATTTGTTAATTTGCCCTTCAACCAGTAACAAAAAGTATTTGTTTTTACTTTTCTTTTTGAAGAACACATCTAAAGCAATAATGAATTATGTTTCTATAATCATCAACCAAAGTAAACAGCATCAAGCACTCGTGGTCACAACAGTAATGTGTACTCTGCTGATCTGTGATTACATCTTTACCCCTTCCACTCTCATTTGCTCTTTACCTCCCATTTTCTCACCCTCTTTTTTTACCCTTTCTACCCTACTCTGATCTTCTCACTCCTTCTCTCCCCCTAGAGAAACCAACGATGATGCATCCGAGAACTCCTGCGCCCCTGTGCGAGAGTGCCGGTTGCTATGGGGACATCATTGGAGCTGGTAGGCGCTAGGTGCTGGTTGGTCGGGCTTGTGGGATCGAGAGAATGATAACCTGACTCATTCTGCCTGCCTCGGCTCTACTGCGACAGGCAAATAGGAGAGGAAGTGGGCTTCAACACATCTGGTTGAGGATTGTCTTTTATAACATATTTATTGCGTGTGTTTGCCTTTGGCAATGCACAACCTATATTCTTTAACATATATATTTATTTATTATTGATCATTATTATAAGAACTCAGTGGCCGCAGGAGACTGAGATCGTCTGTGTCGCACTACCAATGCGAGTGCCGGGATCCCTGCTATATACCCCGCCCTATTAGGAAGGTGTGCCTTGACGCTTGATGACGATTTGCTAGTGATGCGCTAGATCTCGCGTCCTCCTGCATGAACCAGCTCCGCTTGTTTTGTTTCAAGTTCAGAGTCAGAGGAGGGTGGGTCTCTTGGCGGAGAGTCGATTTTAAAGAATGGCGGAGTCAGCTCCAGATACCCCCCCGTATAATAATAAGTACACTTATTAAAGGAAGTAGGCTTGACATGCTCCAATACTGCACACTCTACTTCTGGTCCACTGATGTTATCATGTTCATGATTTTGTGACAAACTTTGTTGGCCTATGTTTATTATCGTCATAGCTGTGTTCAGCCATGACGATATGACCACTTGAGTTGTGATATAGAGATAGACTGAGTCCATTTGTTCACACTGATTTCAATAGCAGATATGTTTTTATAATGTCCATGTATCAATCTTAATATTTTCATGAAAACTGTGGTCTTTGTGGCCCCGAGGGGTGTGGCCCCCGCTGCGGCAGGCGTCCCTTATTTTTCGGTATCGAAGGTGTCAACCCTAGTCCCAATGTCACAAACCCACGTGCAATTACCTATAGTAAAATATCAGTTTAGTAGCTTGTTAACTTCTGGGAGACCGCTATCTACCTAAAACTGTAAGACAGCTGCAGAAAAACCACAAGCAAAAACCGGGGTGATAACATGTAGCTAGCTATGTTTGCAGGCTGTGATATCAACACCCTGTATTTTTGTACGCCCTTCGTACTGGTACATTTACATTTATTCATTTAGCAGATGCTTTTATCCAAAGCAACTTCCAAGAGAGAGCTTTACAAAGTGCATAGATCACTGATAATAACAACAAGATCGATGATTAACTCCTGCAACACACAGCGGTAGTCTAGTTAGCTGTATAACTTCCTTACCGATCAGGGGATATGGTCAAAAGCTTATAGCAAAACTTAGCACAGCAGGCTTCTACGGTGGCCCACGGGTGCACACCACAGCAACATTAGCGAAGCAAACAAATGTTGAAAACACAACAACATTAACACACAACACAACAAAATTAACAAAAACGAAACATTTATAAAAATGCTACATTTAAAAAACTATCTACTACTTACAACACAACAGCATTGGTTCACACGACCAACATCAGCCGAGAACATAGCAGCATTAGCCGAGAACATTGCAGCATTAGCCGAAAACACAACAGCGTTAGCCAAGAACACCGCAGCATTAGCCGAGAACACCGCAGCATTAGCACAAAACACAAAGACATTTGCAGAAACGCTGCATTTCAAGTTCACACCAAATCGTTCTCCAGACCACTAGGGGCAGTGCAAAGTGGAATTAGTTGGGTTCTCGTCAAAATAAAAACGAACTTTTAGGCAGCAGTCACCCATAAGGACGCGTTCCCCCTGCCCAGGATTGAGGAGACCTTGACTGGGTTGAAGCAGGCAGAGTGGTATTCAACGCTGGATATGGCAAGTGGCTACTGGCAGGTCGAGGTTGCCCCTGCAGACCAGGAAAAAACTGCATTAAGTTTGCGGTAATCTACACAAAACCGCCATGAGCCATCTTTCTTACGTACCAAGACCACCGGGGCTGCCCAGGGACTGGAGCTTTCAGTCACCACCCCACTATCCAACATACCTTGTAGTAGGGTTTGCAGTTCAGAATACAAATTGGGTGGGATGGGCCGATACCGCTCTCTTATCGGGGGTGCAGCGCCAGTTGGGATTTGGTGCTGTACTACCGCAGTGTGGCCAAAGTAATCTTCGTTAGCCGCAAAAATCCCTGTCCATTTGTGTAGGAGTGCCGCCAGCTGCCGCTGCTGGGGTGTCGTCAGCCCTTCACCCCGGAGATCGAGTGCTGGGTGGTCAGCCCGTTGGTTCTCGGGCACCGGTGGTGTCTCTGGTACCAGTTGTATGTCCATCTCCACTTCATGTGGTGCCGTGGCCCTAAGCACCAGACAGTGACGTGCCCGCACGTCCTTGGAGCTGATTTGGGTCACACTGGCTAGTGCCCGTCTCTGTGGGAGTGTCACAGGGTGAGCATGGGGATTACAAATGCGCAGCATTACTTTACCTCCTCGAGTCCAACTTAGCGTCCGGGCCACACGCCACTCCTGTTTCCCCGCATCACCCCCGAGGTCTTCGATGAGCACTGGACAATCACTCCGATCGAGTCTTTGGGGGATACTGGCCCAGATCACGATCTCGGACTCCGCCGGCACGGAAACAGGGGCTTGTCGCTGGAGTTTTGCCGCTCCCCACCCCTGTTCGTCACCGGGCTCAACTTGCACTCGCCTGCAGAGGGTAAAGGCTTTCTCCCATGCTTTCTCGGCTGATGGGGGAACCATGGACTTGAAAGCCACCTGGCCCGGATGGCCCTTCTGAAACAAAGCCTCCCAACATTCCGAGATTACATTCATGCCCAATAATCCATATTCTGTATTCAGGCAAGCATCCTGGACTATGACGACACCCCTGGCTGGTATCTCTAAACCCCCCACTATGAAATCCAACACTGCATAACCTACATATGGAATCTTTAGGCCATTTGCAACCTTGAGTGTTAGCCAGGGAAGGTCTCTTGCCTCACATAGTGCCTCTTCCCCAAAATATTTCTGAAACAGAGTGTGGCTAAAAAGGGTTACCTGGGAACCTGTGTCTAAAAGGCAGGGGATCTTCTTCCCCCGGATGGTAACTTCTACTTCAGGGCACCGACCCACTACCGCGGCCCTCTCAGGGACCGCCATACAGGGCCCTGCCTCAGTCACTCGCCCTGCAGTGGCCGAGGCAGATGAAAACCCGCGGCAGCAGGCCGACGAGGGCAGTAGCGTTGGATGTGACCTACCGCTCCACAGTCTCTGCAAATTGGTCGTCCTTCAGCATCCCACCGAAAATGTTCTGGGTTTCGAGGTCGTCCGGGGTTGGTTGGGCGGTCACCACCCTGCGGATACCTCTGCAGGCCGACGAGGGCAGTAGCGTTGGATGTGACCTACCGCTCCACAGTCTCTGCAAATTGGTCGTCCTTCAGCATCCCACCGAAAATGTTCTGGGTTTCGAGGTCGTCCGGGGTTGGTTGGGCGGTCACCACCCTGCGGATACCTCTGCAAAGGGGGGTCTCGGCTGGGTTCCGTTGGCCGGCATTGACCTCTCAGTTCCTCCACCAGGGTCTTACTTAAAATGGCCATTTGTTCTTGTACTTCTAGTTTTAACTTTGCCCGTAAGGATTCACGGAGGTGATGTAAATCCCTAGCCGGGACCAGTGGTTGTAAGGTGGCCCGTTCTGAGGGTTCTGTGCGGGTCTGACAGGCTAACGCTTTGTCTTCGCGGCCGGCTTCCCGCTCCACGGCCATTGCCTCCTTGCATGCCTCTTCAAACGTCAGTCCAGGTGAAGCACGTCTAATAAGCCTCATGATCTCCCTTTTCACTGGTCCTTCCTGAAGCCCCCGGGCCAACTGAGTCTGGAGGATCCTTTCCACTGGACTAGCGTGCATAGTCTGAAAACTGAAACACCAAAATAGCTAGCTAATTGGTGGCCAAGCCGCGAAGCGGCGAAGCCACCTTAAGGGTTTCTACGTATTCTTATTATTACACATCTGTCATGTGAGTCTATGGCAGCCCCAACCACATGGTCAGAAGTTGTGAAATTTGGCACACTCTTTGGGACCAGTCCCCTCAGCAATTTCACCAAGTTTCATGTCTCCCATTTCAACCATCTAGTGCCACCAATGGGTCAGATTTAAGTTGTGTTTACCTACCTACCTATGATACCTATGACGGTACTGGCCGCGGGCCTATTGGCCCCTGTGACCAGATCTGGAGATCTGGAGTATGTCTTGTGTAGCTTCAGTTAGTACTTAGGGTTAAGACCAAGGTCTGCCTGCCAGTCATAAAGCCAAGGGTGATCTTGCCAAAACTTGTCCAATCTGTTTTTGAAAGCATTGATACTTGGGACCGATATAATGTTCTCTGGCAGACTGTTCCATATGTTGACTACTCTATGCTTGAATGAATGAATCTTGAGTTTAGAGCTGGCTCTTTCTTTTGGTAATTTTAGAATGTGTCCACGTGTCACTGCGTTTTGCACTGGTGTAAGGTGCAAAAAAAAAGGCTAAACGATGGCGTTTAGTTTGAGAGCGTTTTGTCTGAGAACAATGGCGTTTGGTTTGACAGCGTTTTGTCTGAGAATGATCACGTCTAGTTTGAGAGCGTTTTAACTGAGAACGATGGCGTTTGGTTTGAGAGCGTTTTAACTGAGAACAATGGCGTTCGGTTTGAAAGTGTTTTAACTGATAACGATGGCGTTTGGTTTGAGAGCGTTTTAACTGAGAACAATGGCGTTCGGTTTGAAAGTGTTTTAACTGATAACAATGGCGTTTGGTTTGAGAGCGTTTGGTCTGAGAACGATGGCGTTTGGTTTGAGAGCGTTTGGTCTGAGAATGACAGGTTTTTCTGACGGCGTTTAGTTTGAGGGCGTTTTGTCTGAGAATGACAGAGGTTTTTCTGAGACTGAAAACGTTTCGCCTGAGTCTGACGACTTTTGGTCTGAGACTTGACGCCTTTTCGTTTGAGTCTGACAATTGAGTCTGAGATCTGAGGATGTCCTAAAATGAACACCGTATTACGGTTAGAGTTCCTTTCATGGCACATAGTCCTGGCTTGGTACAGTTAATAACTGGGGTTAGATAGTGTCTTTCAATTTCATAACCCTAGCCACTACAGGGTATCAACAGCGCCACCTAGAAAAGGTTATTTCCTGAAATTCAATTCAATTTGGTTTTTTCAGCTGAGGCTAGGATCAGCATGGGATTTTGTATTTAGACCAATATTGACCCTCTTCACATCATACTGGAACCATGTTCGAAGATTATGATGTAAAATAATGTTAAGTAAATGTAAATACATTTAAACGTTGACTTTTCGAGTACTGATACAGTACTGATACAGTACAGAACTGATACAGTTAATTGGTCTTTCATAAAAGACCAATGAATGTATATTTGTCATATTGAGTGATTTAAATGTAACTGAGGACAAAGATCTTCTCCAAAAATGAGTTATTAAATTGAAAGGAAAATGGAACTACATTTCCCAGGACCCCGCCAATATGTTTTACCGCTAATATGCGCCATATTTGTAGAGAAAAAGTAACGAGTTACTAGTTACTTCTGAAAATTCAAACTACTTTACTAGTTACTGCATTTGAAAAGTAACTTCGCTACTAGTTAGGCCTACTTTACTTTACATTTTTTAAGCAAATGTCCACATTTACCGCAAAGATACGTGGACAAACATCAAGGTCCATTCATCACTTTGTTTGTGTAGGCTAGGCCTACTCATATCATGGTGCACTGTTTGGCAAGATTAGTTCGTAGCTATATTTAACCAGTTTGGTTTGTCATCATGTGTAATTTTGCATAATTAAACACGTTATTAGAAACTATTCAACACATTGTAGCTAAGATGAATACAAGGAGAAAGAATTGATTTTATTAATTTATATTGATGTGACAGGTTGTATGGTCGCCTTCAGTTGCCAGGACTCGGGCCACTCCTCTCCACTGAAAATAAAGTAAATCATTTAAGTAAAACGTTTGTGAACGATTCGTTCATTTTGAACGAATCTTTATAAGGACTCGGGAGTAACGAGTCCTCTCAACGAGTGATTAGTTCATTTCCCGACTCGGTCTTTCTACGAGTCTTTGGATCATTTTTCACGTGACCTGCATAGGCTCTGTATCTAGAGGAAACGAACGATTCGTTCATTTCCCGACTCGGTCTTTCTACAAACCTTTGGTTGATTTTTCACGTGACCTGCATAGGCTCTGTAGCTAGAGGAAACGAACGATTCGTTCATTTCCCAACTCGGTCTTTCTACGAGTCTTTGGATAATTTTTCACGTGACCTGCATAGGCTCTGTAGCTAGAGGAAACGAACGATTCGTTCATTTCCCAACTCGGTTTTTCTACGAGTCTTTGGATCCTTTTTTCACGTGTATTGTATTGTATTTTTTAGTAGAGAAAACAGTTTCCTTATTCCCTTTCGCGTGGCCGCTGTTTTAGTAAGACGTGAATGATATTTGCTCAAGTCATCATACTGACTGGTTTTGTTATTTTCACTTCACATTTACACTTACAGTTTAGTGCAGTGTAATTGTTTGACGTGATAATTAAATGCTAGTGTGATAATACATGACCAAATCATACAAACTCATGATACATTATTTTAATGCAGGAATTTTTTTTGAAATAGTATCTGCTGGTGCACATGTCATGCACTAACCTACATGAGAATATGATTCGTGTTTGCAGTGGACGTATACCCCCCCCCCCCCCCCCCCGTTGAAATGAACGAATGACTCGAAGATTCAGAGAACTGAATCAGTAAAATTAACCGAACTTCCCATCACAAGTAAATATGCTGAAGTCATTTTTCACGTGACCTGTGTAGGCTCAGAACAGGAAACAGAAAAAATGATAATTGTTCACAAGTAATCGTTTTTTTAAATTGTTTTATTTGTTGTACTTTACTTACAGTTCAGTGCAGTGTAATTGTTTGCCGAGATAATTAAATGCTAGTGTGATAATAAATGACAATTCCAAATCATACAAACTGTGTAACATAATGATGCCTTAGTTTCTTTTAAAATAGTATCTGCTGGTGCACATCTCATGCACTAACCCAGCGGTCCCCAACCCCCGGGCCGCGGACCGGTACCGGTCCGTGGGTCATTTGGTACCGGTCCGCAGAGAAAGAATAAATAATTACATTATTTCAGTTTTATAAAAAATAAAAATAAATGTATTTTTTATGCACCTTAAATATTTGTTTTTGTGTTGCGTCTTTTTTTGAAGGCATGTTTAAATATTACCATAGCGACCAGAGAGTGTTTGGGGCAGAGCGGGGCAGAGCCGCAGAGACATGGACATAATAAGGGCAGAGAGGATTCATGTTATGTTGTTGGCACGATGTTACGAGGCCGCTGCTAATAAAGTTGCATAAGAGTACACAGTGGATTCACGTTTATTATTGTATTTAGAAAATGCCACCGTTTGTATGCCGGTCGTATCATTTTATTTTATGTATTTATGCGCCACGCCTTAAAGGCCGGTCTGTGAAAATATTGCATCATTAAACCGGTCCGTGGCGCAAAAAAGGTTGGGGACCGCTGCACTAACCTACATGAGAATATGATTCGTGTTTGCAGTGGACGTATACACCCCCCCCCCCCCCCCCGGTTGAAATGAACGAATGACTCGAAGATTCAGATTCAGAGAACTGAATCAGTAAAATTAACCGAACTTCCCATCACAAGTAAATATGCTGAAGTCATTTTTCACGTGACCTGTGTAGGCTCAGGACAGGAAACAGAAAAAATGATAATTGTTCACAAGTAATAGTTTTTTTAATTGTTTTATTTGTTGTACTTTACTTACAGTTCAGTGCAGTGTAATTGTTTGCCGAGATAATTAAATGCTAGTGCGATAATAAATGACAATTCCAAATCATACAAACTGTGTAACATAATGATGCCTTAGTTTCTTTTAAAATTGTATCTGCCACACAAATGTGTAATCTTGGCTAGTTTAAATGCACTAGGACAGTGGTTTTTAACCCTGTCCTCAGGGTTGAGATTCAAAGAACCGAGTCAGTAAAATGATCCAAACTTCCCATTACTTAAAGACTTAGATCAAGTATCACGCATGATACAAAGAATGATCTAAAATTTGTACTTACCACACTGGGCAAGGCTGCCAGTCCACAAAAATCTCCAATATGCCCTGAGGAGGAAAAAATACTTTATTTAATTTGAAGAATATTTGTGTGAGTTTCATGTTTGTACTGTGTATGACTGTCATAAAGTTAATACATTCTATCTAGGAATCTAAAACTTGCTATTCATGACTGAATGTGAAACAGCCATGTGTGCTTTTCAGAGTCTAGAATTGGATGTTAATTTTGTATACAGCTTTCCTAATCCTCATATCCTTGTCTTTCTTTTGCATATACAACCTGTCTGACTCTCTCCCTAATCACACTCCTGATGGGGAAAACCTTCAGGCTTGTGTGATACAAGCACTCTGAAAATATAAAAAACATATATTCAAATATTTTGAAAAGTAGAAACGTTGTTAGTCATAATTATCACTGAAAATGAATGCTTACTTTAGAATTGAGTGTGTGAGTGTCTACTCAGAAACTATGAAGCAAATGTAGAGATACGCGGGTACCTCTACATTTCTCTACAGCATACGAGGTATGTTTTGTCACTGCCCACTATATGATTATACAGTATGTAACGTACAGTCAATCTACCTTTCTTTTGTTGTGTCCGGCTGTCTGACTTTCTTTGCCTCTTTTTTTTTGACGTCTTGACCCTGGGTGCGGGGGTCAGGCTGGTCGATGTCTCGACCCTGGGAGTGGCGGTCAGGCTGGTCGACGTCTCGACCCTGGGAGTGGCGGTCAGGCTGGTCGATGTCTCGACCCTGGGAGTGGCGGTCAGGCTGGTCGACGTCTCGACCCTGGGAGTGGGGGTCAGGCTGGTCAGCGTCTCTCGATTTTTCTTTGTCATATCTGGCCTGCTGATACCAGGGGAACAATGCAACATCAACTGCTGTTGGTTCACTGATTATTAGCTTAATTAAAATAGGTTTTACCTTCACACAAGACTGCATATACCTCTATATATTGCTCATGCAGTCCTGAGAGCATTCATTAAGGATGGAACGCGGGGTTAACACTTCACATTTAAAAGGCTTCTTGTGGCCTTTGGCAAGGAGGAGAGTGGGTTTGTACCCTACAGCCTGGAGTTTCTCAAGCTGAAATGACAATAGTATGACACTGAGAATCATTTGAGGAAATTACAAAGCAGAGTCTCCCAGCAGTCTGTTTTTGATGATTTTGCTTCACTTTCATCAATCATAGATTGCAGGGGCTTCAGTCATCTACAGTAGGTTGACATTCGCTGCACATAGAAATATCTCACCATTAAGCTACATTTTAAGTAAGGATTTCTTGTTAGGTACATCCAGACATAACTACAGATATTATGAAATACAGCAAATATTAATATATCAAACCTTTTTAGAAAGCCAACTTACCAATAAAATGGCATTGTTGTGTGAGGCTGCAACGTTGGGGTTCATCTTCTAACCAGCTGCCCACACTTCTCTTTGGGCATGACATTTTGAAAGCCTTTTTTGTAAGATATTTTTGTCGGTTGTGGCTGATTACAGGTGCCACATATTTTTTGTGCACAAAACATTGAGGTTTTGCAGAAATGGCAGCTCTTTTTTACAGATGCTCCTGATCCTTTAAAATACTGAAAACTGACAGAGTCAGAGAGGAGAGAATGAAAGAGAGATAGAGAGAGCAATAGAATAAGAAATATGTGGTTTTAAAAGAGCATTTGGGTTGGTTTGATAACAAACAGGTAGTAGGTTGTGGAGAAGGGCAAATAGGTTCAATGGAGCTGCAACAGAAGGTTAAAAAAAGAAGTGAACAAGAGCATATAGAAGTAGTTATAGAAGACATTGATTTTCTTAGTTTAACCAGCCCATCTGAAATTATGTCAACTATTCTGTCTGATACTACAGACTACTACTGGTGCTCATCTTGCTACATTTAGAGTCCTGCAAGCAGGATATCGGACACTAGATTCATTTACTAGGTCAGCTAGCTGAGCCCGCTCAAATCTGGCAGGCTGGCCAACGCATGCACTGTACAATGCTAGCTTTAGCTAGCTAATATGCCTCCTGTTCTTAAATGTTTATACTGCCGTTTTTTTTTTCTTCCCAAAAATTGCAATACAGTTGGGTTTCTATGTTTTGTTGCAAAAACTGAGGAATTATGGCTAGCAACTTCATCAAACGTAGACTTCACATGAAAAATCGAGCAGGTTCATTTATATGCTACTTACCAGGAAGGGGATGAAGTCACGCTGAAAGTTGAAATTGCGCGGTAGATAGTAGCCAGGGCAACCAGCCAGGTCGCGTGCTCTCCTTGTCCAGGCCTCGTTCCATTATGAAAGACATATCTTCTCTCGGTTATTGTTAAGTCCTTTCTTGGTTATAAATAGGAAGATCGGTTAAATACAGGTGGTAAAGGATACGTAAACGCACGGATCAGTGGTTAAATAGTAGGCTTTAATAGGTAAGGCTAGCATATTATTCTATTAAATGTAGCCTAATAATCTTTTTTTTTTTTTTTTGTAATACTTGTATTTTTATAGGTCTACTGTAAATTAGGGCAACTTAATATGTTAGTGCATATTTTATTTTTCTAAGCTTTGCTAGTCTATGTACCTTTAGTATAGTTAGATATCATATATACATTTTTAAGATTCCTATGTTGAATGTATACACTTTCCTGCCAAAGCAAATTCCTTGTCTGTGCAAACTTTCATGGCGATTAAAACCCTTTCTCATTTCTGATTCTGATTCCTGATTCAAGTAAGGTGTGAGGGACCGGCCAGCTCTGTCAGGATTAAGCAAATCTCCGAGATGTAGTTGTGTGGAGTTAATAATATTTCACCTAGCTTACCTCTTAAAAAAAGAACACGGCAAGTTATTTTATGAACTAGTTTTTTATCGCTTAAAAATGAGAACAAAACCTTAAATGAACATGAAAAAATATCCCCATTGTGTTGCTCCATTGTAATGAATTGGTTAATTAAAACGTGCCGAGGTCACTAAATATTCACTCCATTGAAATGCACTAGTTGGAAAAACATGGCATAGTCACGAAAAAAGTGCCAATTTCGTGAACCTGTCACAAAATATTAGATTATTTTTCGTGACTGGTTCACAAAATTATGTGCTAATGGGTTGTGTTAGCCTATTGGTGGAGGCCCCAAAACCACATTATTTGTGCGAGTGGCGTCAACTGTGCCAGTGATACCCCGAGTCTAAATACAATTTGAAAACAAAAGCGATTTGTTATGAACAGTCGTCTATTCGTGTTTGGACTGATAACGAGAGAACGTAAATTGTAGCAATTGTGCGGGAGCTTAGACTATATTTCCAGTTTTTGACGATATAACGATATGATTATATGATAATGACGATATGAGTACAAGCGCAAATAACACTCCTGGATCATGATCTTCATGATCATGATGAAATGGAGTGAAAAAAACTTGTGTGAGGAAAACAAAATATATAAATATTACGAGTAATCGTTCTTCCCACATTTACTTTCTGCAGTCTGACTACAGTAGGGTCATCTGCGTCGCCAATTCCCACTGTCCTCAAAATAGGCGTGAGCCTACGCATGGGTCAGATTTTGCGTGGAGGATCGCACATTCTCCCATCAAGTTTGTTTTTTATAAATCACAACCTTTGCTTCGGAAGTGGCGTATGCACATTTTCAGCCCTGTTTTGTGCGTACGCAACGTTGATAAATGAGACCCCTGGGGCCTCATGTATAAAGCATGTTTCATACCAGAAGATGGCGTATGGCTAAAACTCGGAAAGTATCTATGCACAGAAATATTCTGATGCATAAAACTGGTCGTACGCCAAGTCCTGTGCACCTTTCCTTTATAAATCACAACGTGAGATTGACCGCATGTGAACGAGCCACTGACTTCGCCTTGCCTCCTCCCATAAATGAATATGCAGATGAACTATAAATGCGCTCCTGAGGTCATTTCTTTGTCTAAATTACTGTATTTCTTCAAATAAACGTTGCCCGCGAATAAACGCAGCACCAAAATGAACGTTATTTAATAAAGGTCACAGCGTTTATTTGAAGAAATATGGTAAATTGGCTAAAAACACAAAAAAGAAAACATTCACAGACTGTGAGATCAAGGTTCTGCATGTGTCCTGTTGGGCGGCCTGTCATCAGGTATTAGCAACAAAAGAAAGTTGGCGGAGTGGAAAACTGTCACTATTTGCGACCTTTTTTTAAAATTACCTGTAGCACTTTGAGATTGAGCTAAATATAAAGTGTATTACAAATACAATTATTATTAATATTATATGGCCGTAAATGCTGAGGGTTTGGAGAACCGGACCATCGCAGAAATTAAGAAGAAATGGTCTGATGTAAAACTCGAAATTAAGAAACGAGTGGTGGCGCATCGTAACAGCATGTAGGGTTAGCGTGACATGCGTTTCCAGAGTGATTTTGTAGTTTGTTTGACACTCTCAAGTTTAACAGAACATTTATTAAATGGTGGCGGATTAAACAGTAGTCTAGCTTTTCCCGTTTGGGTTTTGGCATTTTTATGTGATCATCCACATTAATGGTCAAACTTTTATGTTTTTTGAAAAGTTAACGTCATAGACGTATGTAACTATAGTGGAAACATGATTTAATTATGTTTTGTGAGTTTCGGAACTTTTCAGTTAGAATTCGCCACGTTACAGAGCCAGACAAGACTTTGCGGAGGGTTCGCACATTCTTACGTCTGCTCAAAAGTTTCTGTGATGGCCTGCACATTCTCACGTCAAGTTAATTTTTATACATCCAAATGTTTGCCGTTGTCATGTAACACGGTACATGACAATTGTTGTCATGGTTACGCCACCCCTGCCCCTCACTCCCGCCACACTGCTGTTTACATACTCCTCTGGCAATACTATTTGGTGTTTGTCCCACCAGCTAGCTGTTCAGCCAGGTCTCACCCAAAATCGCCGCTCTTTGTTTGGTTTAAACCGTCTTCTCTACCTTGTCCCCTCATCGTTCAGGCACACCGAGTAGGCTTATAACGCTCGCCTTTTGCGTAGGAGAAACGTGTTTCTTTTAAGTGATAACACTTGTACCTGTAGTAGGCTACAGAAGGCTAACTAAACTGGTAAATAAATTATAGAGATGGAGTAGCATATTTCTTTCACCTTCCATGTTCATCTTGACATTATAGCTATAAAGCGAAAGCTACCTCCAATGCCATAGCAACTGAATGTCATCGTATCTGAAAAGTTCCCTGGACCCCGCCCTACTACGCGAACCCAGCCTTTTCACGTCTCCGGCTAGGGGAGCGTATTCGAAAAGCTCAGTTTTCAGTGTCCGAATAGCTTATGCCGTATTAGTGTGGACGGGAGGTGAAAACACAGACATATGTATGCATTTTTTTATTTACTCGGGCTAGTGTGGACGGGGCCTCTGTCCTCTACCGTCTACATATAGAAACTAAGCTGCATGGTGCAGGGAACATCTCGTGATCAGACATTACGTGTATTCAACTCCATTCAGCGCCGCAGCCGGCTGCAGCCTACAGATTGGAGAAAGAGTTTATCATAGCCCAGTACATAAAATGACACATTTTCCGACTTTACAGAGCCGTTTTTAACTCCTCCCCGACTACAAGCGGCAAATCTCGCTTGTCGTTTCATGCAGCCGATGTCGACCGCACGTATTGGTTTATGGAGCGCTAGATTGGCTTAGCAAAAAATAACTTTGATACGGCGCGTTCTAAAACTGAATGACGCATTTTAAATATCGCTCGATCACGTGAATTTTATTGTGGGAAGCCGAAATCGTGATCGTGATTAAAATTTGATTAATCCTGCAGCCCTACTCCTAGCCCTACCTCCTGCCCTGCATCCAGCACTGGTCCCAGTCTCCTGCTCTGCATCCAGCGCTGGTCCCAGCCTCCTAGTCCAACCTCCTGCTCTAATCAGAATGTTTGTAAACAAAGGTTGCCAAGACACTTTCGGGTGGATAATTGTCATCCTGTCAATCAGAATCAGAAGGAATTTTTTCGCCATGAGTGTTTTCACAAACAAGGAATTTACTTTGGCAGGGAGGTGCATACATTAAACATATAGGAATATTGAAACTTAAATATGTGGACCAACTATACAAAAGGGGCAAAGTCTAGCTTATACTATGGGGGGTCTAGCTAATACTAAGGGGAATAAAATAAAATATAAGTAGTCATAACTACAATCTAACCCCCCCCCCAAAAAAAAAGATAGTGCAAGAGAACGATACAATAGTGCAAATTGCAATGTGCAGGGTGTCATTGTGCAGATTGTGATTTAAAGTCAGTGAGTCCTTAGCCTTGTTAAAGTGGCCAACAGCGGATGGGAAGAAACTGTTCTTGTGGCGTGAGGTTTTGGTCTTGATGGACCGCAGCCTTCTGCCGGAGGGGAGAAGCTGAAACAGGAAGTGTCCAGGGTGGGAGGGGTCGGCCACAATCTTCCTCGCTCGCCTCAGGGTCCTCGAGGTGTGCAGATCATCGAGGGAAGGCAGATTGCAGCCGATCACCTTCTCAGCAGTGCGGATGATACGCTGCTGTCTGCTCTTGTCCTTGGCAGTGGCAGCAGCGTACCAGATGGTGATAGAAGAAGTGAGGATGGACTCAATGATGGCTGTGTAGAAGTGCACCATCATTGTCTTTGGCAGGTTGAATTTTTTCAGCTGCCGTAGGAAGGACATCCTCTGTTGTGCTTTTTTGGTGAGGGAGTTGATCTTCGGTTCCCACTTGAGGTCCTGGGAGAGGATGGTGCCCAGGAAGCGGAAGGACTCCACAGCGCTGACTGGGGAGTCACACAGGGTGATGGGGGTGAGTGGGGCTGTGTTCTTCCTGAAGTCCACAACCATCTCCACTGTCATAAGAGCATTGAGCTCTAAGTTGTTCTGGCTGCACCAGGTTGTCAGCTTCCCACCTGTAGTCAGACTCATCCCCGTCAGAGATGAGCCCAATGAGGGTGGTGTCGTCCGCAAACTTCAAGAGTTTGACAGACGGATGACTCGAGGTGCAGCTGTTGGTGTAAAGGGAGAAGAGCAGAGGAGATAGGACGTAGCCCTGAGGAGATCCGGTGCTGATGGACCGGGAGTCAGAGAATTGTGTTCCCAGCTTAACGCACTGCTTCCTGTCAGACAGGAAGTCTGTGATCCCCCCGCAGGTGGGGTCGGGCACGTTCAGCTAGGAGAGCTTGTCCTGAAGCAGGGCTGGGATGATGGTGTTGAAGGAAGAGCTGAAGTCCACAAACAGGATCCTGGCGTAGGATGCTGGGGAGTCCAGATGCTGTAGGGTGAAGTGGAGGGCCATGTTCACGGCATCATCCACTGACCTGTTGGCTCTGTAGGCAAACTGCAGTGGGTCCAGAAAGGGGTCTGTGATGGATTTGAGGTGTGCCAGCACCAGGCGCTCAAAATACTTAATTACCACAGAGGTCAGGGCAATGGGTCTGTAGTCATTAAGTCCTGTTGGCCTTGGCTTTTTGGGCACAGGGATGATGGTGGAGGACTTGAGACAGGCTGGCACATGGCATGTCTCCAGGGAGGTGTTAAAGATGTTTGTAAACACAGGAGACAGCTGGGGCCCGTTCGTCGTAGGGGTTGAAGCTAAGTTAATCAATTGTCCCTTTGGCCCGTTAACATCTCGTCTCTCGTCTCTCTCGTCTTCCGCTTGTCCGGGGATCGGGTCGCGGGGGCAACGACCTAAGCAGGGAGGCCCAGGCTTCCCTCTCCCCGGCCACTTCCACCACCTCTTCCTGGGGGACCCCGAGGCGTTCCCAGGCCAGCCGAGTGACATAGTCCCTCCAGCGTGTCCTGGGTCTTTCCCGGGGCCTCTTCCCAGTGGGACGTGCCCGGAACACCTCACCAGGGAGGCGTCCAGGAGGCATCCTAATCAGATGCCCGAGCCACCTCAGCTGGCTCCTCTCGACGCGGAGGAGCAGCGGTTCTACTCTGAGCCCCTCCCGGATGACCGAGCTTCTCACCCTATCTCTAAGGGAGAGCCCGGACACCCTGCGGAGGAAGCTCATTTCGGCCGCTTGTATTCGCGATCTCGTTCTTTCGGTCACTACCCATAGTTCGTGACCATAGGTGAGGGTAGGAACGTAGATCGACTGGTAAATAGAGAGCTTCGCCTTTCGACTCAGCTCCTTCTTCACCACGACGGACCGATGCAGAGCCCGCATCACTGCGGACGCCGCACCGATCCGCCTGTCGACCTCGCGCTCCATTCTTCCCTCACTCGTGAACAAGACCCCGAGATACTTGAACTCCTCCACTTGGTTCAGGATCTCCTCCCCGACCCGGAGATGGCACTCCACCCTTTTCCGGTCGATAACCATGGCCTCAGATTTGGAGGTGCTGATTCGCATCCCAGCCGCTTCACATTCGGTTGCGAACCGCTCCAGTGAGAGCTGAAGGTCACGGCCCGATGAAGCCAACAGGACCACATCATCTGCAAAAAGCAGCGACCCGATCCTGAGGTCACCAAACCGGACCCCCTCAACACCCTGGCTGCGCCTAGAAATCCTGTCCATATAGGTAATGAACAGAATCGGTGACATAGGGCAGCCCTGGTGGAGTCCAACCCTCACCGGAAACAAGTTCGACTTACTACCGGCAATGCGGACCAAACTCTGGCACCGGTCGTACAGGGACCGGACAGCCCCGATCAGGGAATCCGGTACCCCGTACTCTCGGAGTACCCCCCACATGAGCCCCCGAGGGACACGGTCGAACGCCTTTTCCAAATCCACAAAACATGTGTAGACTGGTTGGGCGAACTCCCATGTACCCTCCAGGACTCCGCGGAGGGTATAGAGCTGGTCCACTGTTCCACGGCCAGGACGAAAACCACATTGCTCCTCCTGAATCCGAGGTTCGACAATCCGGCGGACCCTCCTCTCCAGGACCCCTGAATAGACCTTCCCAGGGAGGCTGAGGAGTGTGATCCCCCTAAAGTTGGAGCACACCCTCCGGTCCCCCTTTTTAAAGAGGGGAACCACCACCCCGGTCTGCCAGTCCAGAGGCACTGTCCCCGATGTCCACGCGATGTTGCAGAGTCGTGTCAACCAAGACAGCCCTACAACATCCAGAGCCTTAAGGAACTCCGGGCGGACCTCGTCCACCCCAGGGGCCCTGCCACCGCGGAGCTTTTCAACCACCTCGGCGACCTCGGCCCCAGAGATAGAAGGGCCCCCCCCGATGTCCCCAGACTCTGCCTCCACGTCGGAAAGCGTGTTGGTGGAATTAAGGAGGTCTTCAAAGTATTCCTTCCACCGATCCAGGACGTCCCCCGTCGAAGTCAGCAGCGCACCGTCCCTACCGTATACAGTGTTGACAGAGCACTGCTTCCCCCTCCTGAGTCGCCGGATGGTGGTCCAGAACCTTTTTGAAGCCGTTCGGAAGTCATTCTCCATGGCCTCGCCGAACTCCTCCCATGCCCGGGTTTTTGCCTCCGCGACCGCCAGAGCCGCGTTCCGCTTGGCCTGCCGGTACACATCAGCTGCCTCAGGAGTCCTACCAGCCAATAAAGCCCGATAGGCCTCCTTCTTCAGCTTGACGGCATCCCTCACCTCCGGAGTCCACCACCGGGTCCGAGGGTTACCGCCGCGACATGCACCGACCGCCTTGCGGCCGCAGCTCCGGTCAGCCGCTTCAACAATGGAGGCCCGGAACATGGCCCATTCGGACTCAATGTCCCCGGCCCCCCCCGAGACATGATCGAAGCTCTCCCGGAGGTGGGAGTTGAAGCTCCTTCTGACAGAGGGTTCCGCCAGCCGTTCCCAGCAGACCCTCACATTGCGTTTGGGCCTGCCAGGCCTGACCGGCGTCCTCCCCCACCATCGGAGCCAACTCACCACCAGGTGGTGATCAGTTGACAGCTCCGCCCCTCTCCTCACCCGAGTGTCCAAGACATGCGGCCTCAAGTCCGACGACACGACTACGAAGTCGATCATCGAACTGAGACCTCGGGTGTCCTGGTGCCAGGTGCACATATGGACACCCTTATGCTTGAACATGGTGTTCGTTATGGACAAGCCGTGTTTAGCACAGAAGTCCAACAACAGAACACCACTCGGGTTCAGATCGGGGGGGCCGTTCCTCCCAATCACGCCCCTCCAGGTCTCACTGTCATTGCCCACATGAGCATTGAAGTCCCCCAGGAGGACGAGGGAATCCCCGGGAGGAGCGCTTTCCAGCACCCCCTCCAGAGACTCCAAAAAGGGTGGGTACTCTGAGCTGCCGTTTGGTGCATAAGCACAAACGACAGTGAGGACCCGTCCCCCCACCCGAAGGCGGAGGGAGGCTACCCTCTCATCCACCGGGGTGAACCCCAATGTACAGGCACCGAACCGAGGGGAAACAAGTATTCCCACCCCAGCTCGACGCCTCTCACCAAGGGCAACTCCAGAGTGGAAGAGAGTCCAGCCCCTCTCAAGGAGACTGGTTCCGGAGCCCGTGCTGTGCGTCGAGGCGAGGCCGACTATATCACTGTGACCCGCTTCCGGGCAGGGGCAACTGGGAACCATTGTTGTGTTTCTTCATGGTTGGTTTTTTGAGCCACGCTTTGTCTGGTCTTTCACCTGGAACCTGTTTGCCTTGGGAGACCCTACCAGGGGCATAAAGCCCCCGACAACATAGCTTCCAGGATCACTAGGACACGCAAACCCCTCCACCGCGGTAAGGTGGTGACTCACGGAGGGGGGCCCGTTAACATTAGCGAGCTAACTGAGAACTGCAAATATTGGTTTGTCGACGGCTGATCCGCATCCAAATCATGTGGTTAATTTCAATCAGGCTAAACTCATCAGGACAAGTGCACGAGCACGTCCTACTTCAAAAGGCATGAAAGATCGAATCACCAAAACCATGATTTTCTAACGGTATGATTGCGGAAAAGTCGAAAGAGAGAGTGGTGATATTCTCGCCATCCGAGCAAACAATTGTAATGAGTCTCTACGAAGACAATAAGCATATTATCATGGCTAAGTCAAACACCGCTGCCAGAGCAAGACAGGCAGCTTGGCAAAAAATTGCCAATGAGCCAAAGGCGTATTTTGGTCAAATGTAGGCTATAGGCTCATCTTAAGTGCCTTATTACCCCAATCAATCAGATCACATTTCTTTAAATGTGCCTGGTGGCAGTAGCCTGGCTCTACCCTCCTATGTACTTCCGCTCAATTTGGATTTAGCCTCTGTACAAATGAAATGTACGAGGGTCTGGTTAGGACCAGGCTATAGTGGCAGGAGGCTTAATGGTAATTATTATCATCGAATGAGATCTTGCTAGGAAAAATAATGATATCAACTCTTTCAGAATATGTAGCCTAGTATAAAAACAAGGCAAAGGAGTATCTAA
The DNA here is from genome assembly GCF_054491055.1 of Hypomesus nipponensis. Classification (NCBI taxonomy): domain Eukaryota; kingdom Metazoa; phylum Chordata; class Actinopteri; order Osmeriformes; family Osmeridae; genus Hypomesus; species Hypomesus nipponensis. The sequence goes on along the minus strand of NC_140387.1, from coordinate 13,067,345 downwards.
TTGATACGAATTCATAGACACTTATGAGGATATATGTAGGCCTACTTAAAGCGCTTATATCATGTACTATTTATGTGTAGCCTATAGCCTTTGCATGTAGGTCTATGTGTAAATCAATCTTTGATTTTATTGACTGGGACAAAGCCAGGGAATATGATGAATTGATTCATCAGCTGGTTAAGCGCCAATAGCCTACACTTTTCTTACAGCAACGCATGCTTCGGCTTTGCCAATGTTTTCTGTAGGCTATACAAATGTACCTGACGCAAAAAAACTCAAGGCTATGCAGAGTCGAAGCACAGTAAAAGTTTCAAGTAGCTTTATTGTCAATTTCTTCACGTCAAGACATATAAAGGAATTGATATGACGTTTCCCACTCTCCCACAGTGAAACATAAAAAGCACAGGCACAACAGACACATTTCTTAAAACATAGCCTTACATATGTACATAGGCTACAGCAGCATAAGCTCATAAAGCATAAAGCTTGCTGCGTGTGATATTTGCAATGCTACGGCCCAAGAAGGTCTTGCAAATAAATTAGTCCTTGTCGGCTGAATCGATATCGCTCAAACAAGAACTCATCCGTGTGAAATAAAGGATATTGGCGATCGCGATGAACTCTATTGGTATGGAAAGCTAATCGAACTAGAATATATCTCCTTGTTCAACCGGGTCTCTCAAACAGGGAGCTGCCAATTATTTTCCGAGGGTGTGGCAAGCTTATCCAGCTACACTTACGTTAGCTTGCTCTGGAACAAGTGCCGGTGCTTGGACAGGCAGGTGCCGGTGCTCGGATAGGTGGAGGGTAGTGTTGCTTTCGTCAACGAAAATTAAGACAAAATATCGTCGTCAACGAACCTTTATCAAGTGACGAAAACGAGACGAGACGCAACGTAAATGCTGGTGATGAGACGATGACTATAATTAAATGTATAATGCAATATCGTTGACTGACTGCATGTGAACTAAGCATCCCTTGTTGGCCAAATACTGTAGTTAGTTTTGTCATTCACATAGCAATCACCCTGAACTAAATTTGGCATCAACAACTTGACTTTGAATTGGCCTACCTTATTCTAGACCAATAGGCCTACATTAGACAAATAGTTTTGGCATTAACATCTCGAGACTACTGCTTAGAATACTTCTGTTTTGATTAAAAAGAGACTAAAATACAATTTTCATTGACTTAAATTACTAGACTAAATGTCATCAGTTTTCGTCGACTAAAACTAGAGAAAATAGTAATGGATAAGTCTGACCAAAATAAGACTTAAATGCTCAGACTGTTAGTCGACTAAAACTTGACTAGACTAAAAAGAGTATGAACGTGACTAAAACTAATAAAAACTAAAATGACAGCTTGACACAAAGACTAGACTAAAATTAGAACAGGCCGCCAAAAACAACACTAGTGGAGGGGCTGCAGACAGTTCTCCACGAAGGGCGTTCACAGCGGTAAGCGGTTGGGTCCCCTGGTCTGACATGACATGGAGGGCTTCTTCATGGGGTCTGAAGACGGTACCTTGATGGGTGATTACTTGGCAGAGTGCGTCTGAATCTGCTGGGTCCATGTTGCAAGGCCAGTTCAATTGTTGTTCAGTTGTTGTTGTTTAGTTCAGTTGTGATCCCGGCTGCCCGGGGAGTGACAGGTGAACCCAAATGCAACACTCAGATGCTGATAGGGATATGAACCAGGTTTAATGTAGCCAAACAGAGGGTAATGATGGTGAGGTCTGTGGATTCTATTTGCCGTTGTGTTTTCCTATTTGCCTTTGCGTTTTCCTATTTGCCGTTGTGTTTTCCTATGTGCCATTGTGTTTTCCTATTTGCAGTTGTGTTTTACTATTTGCCGTTGTGTTTTTATTTGCCGTTGTGTTTTGCTATTTGCCGTTGTGTTTTGCACTTCAGGGCCACCGTACATTTGCCTACTTTAGCAAGTCACTGTATTTCCAAGCCCTGATAATGTAACTAAGACGAAACAGTAAATAATTCCTCTTTCAAGTAATAAGCCCCCGTTCAATCATAGATCCGCTAAATCATACACACTCCACCTCACGACAAATTCTCCTGACAGAAACATCATGACCTGAATCTTATGTTCCATGCTGGATTTAAGATCAAATTTAGCTATAAAGAATTGAATTAAAGATTTGTGTTTTCATGCTTAATTTGAATTGTCATTCGTTTGCAATGACAAGTGATTTATTTTAATTATAAATAAAAAAAATACTATACAATGAGGCCCGACTTGCCCAATGGGACGCACCGCCCCTGTGTAAAGGATAAGGCTTTTTCCATTTTGCCATGGTTAAATCGAAATTGACCCCACGGAACCTGCGGATAACGTTAGCCCCAATACAGCTATAGTAGCCTAGTCTACGTTTACCGGGCGGTCTCATTGCATCTAACGGTACTAATGGACAGGCTGGCAACCAACCACTCATGACCGGATTTAAGGAAGACATTTCCTCACAGATCATTTATCAAAAGTTTTTGTTGGGTTGCTGTTGGGTAGCATAACGTTAGGTAGCATATCGTGCAAGCACGCTAGCGTGAGAGTACTAATCCAGTTCATGTAAATAAACAAACCACACACAGTGGCATGATCTGGCTGGAGTTTTTCATTTACAGGGCTTTCAATTTCAGGCCTAGGGCCTAGACCTCAGGTCAAACTACAAACATAATAACACACTCAATGCTCTAATAGGTATCAAGCCCTATAGCCCCAAAGCATTGTGGGTAGCCAAAACAAGAAGCACACATTGTGAACAACCAAAAATCATGTTACGGCAGACAGGGTATTTTTGATTGTTGAAGAACTGGCTAAATGTGGTGCCACACTGGTCATGTCTTCATTCCTCAAGGGAAGAAAGCTTAGCATAGATGTAATTTATGTTCTGTGTACTTATGTTAGGCCTATGTAAATGCCAGGTACTTGCGTTGTCTTAAGAATGTGCATCGGACAATAAAAGACTTGAACTATATGAAAACAATATATATGCTATATACAGACGTGTACCTACTATATGAAACGATGTACCCCCTTCAACCAGCACGTACCACTCAGGTTTTTCCAATTACTTGTGTAATTAGGCATCCTTGGTGGGAGGAACTTGTGACTATTCAGAATTGGATTAACAGATTAATTACTTAATGCAATGATCACATTTATTCCTTTATCAAACTGTATTTTCCAAAATTGTAATCATTTGGCATACAACTAATACTATTGTAGGGGAGACTGGGCCAGTAGCTACAGTTTAACATAGTCTTTTCAATATTTTTCTGGCCTTTACTCTGAGATCTCATCATTGTTTATGTTTTTAACATATCCACCAAAGAGGTTACAATTCTCCATTTGTTGACCGGCCGCTTTATTGATTAACCTCTTTAGCAATTGGATTAAAGAAGCTCTTTAAAATGGAGAGTCTGTCTAAGATGCCTCATTGAAGCTCAATTAGCTTTGACCTTGATTTGTCTAGGGCTCTTTTATGTTCTCAAAATAGCACTGTGACTTCTCACACAATGTCAACCACCAGTGTCACAAATGCCAATTCTGGGTAACTGATGCAGTGCAGTAAATTACCCTATGGTTTTGTGTGCACCACCAAGGCCAAAATTATTTTGCTTTACAGTACTCTACAATGTACTGTACTGGGGTGCTAATGAGGTTTATGTTGGGTTTGGCAAATGTATACAAATTGCATTAAAATCTTGAATGGCATGGCAAACTGTGGAATTAAGTTAGTTTATTACTGGGATAGTTGATTAGCTGATTGTATTATATCTGTAGAAATCTCAATCTAAATCCAAATTGGCTATATGTGCTCAGCTTGACTTTGTTGGACAGATTAATTATAGTTGCAGGCATAATTGGAAACAATAAAAGTCTTTATACCTGCTGAGTTGAGGAGGAATATAATTCAAAATTACCCTTTTTTTCTGTGCAAGCAATTTATTGTATTTTTCCTTTTCAGGAACCTCAGCTGAATAGGGCACAAAGAAAATGAAAGACCATGGGCCTCATGTATAAACATTGCGTACGCACAAAATGCTTGCGTACGCTGGTTTACACGCACACTTTGTGATGTATAAAGATGTACTTGACGTGAGAATTTGTGGGGCGTCACGGAAAATTTTGAGCAGACGTGAGAATGTGCGGACTGTCCGCAAAGTCTTGTCTGGTTCTGTAACATGGTGAATTCTAACTGAAAAGTGCCGAAACTCACCAAACATTACCTACAAAATCAAGTTTCCGCTACTACGTTATAACGTTGACTATACAAAAAACATAAAAATAAAAGTTTGATTATTAATGTTGATGGCCGCATCAAAATGCCAAAACCCAAAACGGGAAATGCTATATACCATTCTGTTTAATCCACCATCACTTAATAACACTTAAATGTTAAACTTGAGGGTGTCAAACGAACGACAAAATCACTCAGGAAATGCATGTCACTCTAACCCTGCCATGCTGTTACAATGCGCCACCACTCGTTTCTAATTTAAAGTTTTACATCGGACCATTTCTTCTTCATTTCTGCCATGGTCCAGTTCTCCGAACCCACAGCATTTATGGCCCTATAATAATACTAATGATTTTATGACTATGACTTTACATGGAGCTAAATCTCAAAGTTCTACAGGTTAAAAACAAGAAAGGGTGTAAATAGTGACAGTTTCTCACTCCGCCGACTTTCTTTTGTCGCTGATGACAGGCCGCCAGACAAGCCACATTTTCTCACCTCCACCTCTGTGGTAAGAACCTCAATCTCACAGTCTGTGATTTTTTTCTTTTTTGAGTGTTTAGCTATTTTACCGCATTTTTTTCGATTAAACGCTGCAGCGTTTTTTTAATAACATTCATTGGTGCGGTGTTTCTTTGAAGAAAGACGGTTATTCAGACAAAGAAATGACTTCAGGAGCTCATTTATAGTCCATCTGCATATTCATTTATGGGAGGAGGCAAGGCGGGGTCAGTGACTCGTTCAATCTCACGTTGATTGTGATTTATAAAGGAAAGGTGCGCAGGACCTGGCGTACGACCGGTTTTATACAATATTTCTGTGCGTAGGTACTCTTCGAGTTTTGGTCGTACGCCATCTTCTGGTATGAAAGCTGCTTAATCCTTTATACATGAGGCCCCATGTCTTTTTGCTGACCATCTGTCACTGTCTTGTGTTTCAGTCCTTCTTTCATGTTAAATTTGTATCCTACTTCCCTGTGACTGAATCTGTCTATGCCATTAGCAACTAGACAGCATTAAAATAAGGTGTCAGACTGGGAAGAGTTATTTTTATTCAATTGACACAATTTGTCTGAACTCTCAATATGCTGCAGCAGCCTTGGACTGTGTGTTCCTGAAAATGTACTTAAAAGGTACCCGAGTATCCAACCTTGGCCTGGATGTGATGTCAGTCAGCCTTTGGTGCAAAACACATGGAAACCATTTGATTGAGCTTATCATAATTAAATCTAAGCACAAGTCTGATCAATATACATTTTAAGAGGTACTGATAATGTCACCAGCAAGTTCTACTGTAGCATTTTCTGTGTTTGTATGACAGTAAAGTTAATGACTGGACAACTGAAATGAAATAGGCACTACCTTTTAATGGATGTTAACGAAACAAAATGTAATATTTAACAATCTCAGACATGCATCTTCCATCTACAGTGAGGAAAATAAGTATTTGAGCACCCTGCTATTTTGCAAGTTCTCCCACTTAGAAATCATGGAGGGGTCTGAAATTGTCATCGTTGGTGCATGTCCACTGTGAGAGACATAATCAACAAACAAAAAATCCACTATTTATTTGTATGATACAGCTGCAAATAAGTATTTGAACACCTGAGAAAGTCAATGTTAATATTTGGTACAGTAGCCGGCAGAGGTCAAACGTTTCCTGTAGTTTTTCACCAGGTTTGTACACACTGCAGGAGGGATTTTGGCCCAGTCCTCCACACAGATCTTCTCTAGATCAGTCAGGTTTCCGGCCTGTCGCTGAGAAACACAGAGTTTGAGCTCCCTCCAAAGATTCTCTATTGGGTTTAGGTCTAGAGACTGGCTAGGCCACGCCAGAACCTTGGTATGCTTCTTACGGAGCCACTCCTTGGTTATCCTGGCTGTGTGCTTCGGGTCATTGTCATGTTGGAAGACCCAGCCTCGACCCATCTTTAATGCTCTAACTGAGGGAAGGAGGTTGTTCCCCAAAATCTCGCAATACATGGCCCCGGTCATCCTCTTCTTAATACAGTGCAGTCGCCCTGTCCCATGTGCAGAAAAACACCCCCAAAGCATGATGCTTCCACCCCCATGCTTCACAGTAGGGATGGTGTTCTTGGGATGGTACTCATCATTCTTCTTCCTCCAAACACGTTTAGTGGAATTATGACCCCAAAGTTCTATTTTGGTCTCATCTGACTACATGACTTTCTCCCATGACTCCTCTGGATCATCCAAATGGTCATTGGCAAACTTAAGACGTGCCTGGACATGTGCTGGTTTAAGCAGGGGAACCTTCCGTGCCATGCATGATTTCAAGCCATGACGTCTCAGTGTATTACCAACAGTAACCTTGGAAACTGTGGTCCCAGCTCTTTTCAGGCCATTGACCAGCTCCTCCCTTGTAGTTCTGGGCTGATTTCTCACCTTCCTTAGGATCATTGAGACCCCACGAGGTGAGATCTTGCATGGAGCCCCAGTCCGAGGGAGATTGACAGTCATGTTTAGCTTCTTCCATTTTCTAATGATTGCTCCAACAGTGGACCTTTTTTCACCAAGCTGCTTGGCAATTTCCCCGTAGCCCTTTCCAGCCTTGTGGAGGTGTACAATTTTGTTTCTAGTGTCTTTGGACAGCTCTTTGGTCTTGGCCATGTTAGTAGTTGGATTCTTACTGAATGTATGGGGTGGACAGTTGGCTTTATGCAGCTTAAGTCCTCAAACTGGTGCATCTATTTTAGGATAATAAATGTAGAGGAGGTGGACATTTTAAAGGCAGACTAACAGGTCTTTGAGGGTCAGAATTCTAGCTGATAGACAGGTGTTCAAATACTTATTTGCAGCTGTATCATACAAATAAATAGTAAAAAAAAATCATACATTGTGATTTCTGGATTTTTTGTTGATTATGTCTCTCACAGTGTACATGCACCTACGATGACAATTTCAGACCCCTCCATGATTTCTAAGTGGGAAAACTTGCAAAATAGCAGGGTGTTCAAATACTTATTTTCCTCACTGTATGTTTATACCTTCACAAAATGGTGTATGCTATTTTTGTCATAACAATAACAATGTCATATCGGTGATGTGAATCTGAAATCACTGTTGGTAATATTGTAATTTGCCAATAGGTGTCACCGCATCAAGTGTGCTACCACAACCCTGTTATTTCTTCTTTGGTACCTCCCTATAAATTGACATGTTTGTGAACAATAAAGCGTGTTATACAAAACTCAACAGGTTATGGGCCCAGTTCGTCGTGAAGCAAAGAAGAGGTGTTTTTTCGTTTGTTTTGTGTGCGCTGCATAGACAGTGTTGTGGGACTCACAATGGAAGACAAACTGTTTATTGAAAAGCTGGGTGGGCCAGAGAACTGGGCAACGTGGAAATTCCAGATGGAACATTTGATGAAAGCTAAAGGACTATGGGGCATGGTGATGGAAACTGACTACATGGGTGAAGGAGCAAGTGCACAGGCAAGAGCAGAATTTGAAAAACGGAAAGAAAAAGCATTTTCTGTGTTGGTGCTGAACGTGAGTACTCCCCAGCTGTACCTGATAACGAGCTGTAAAAGCCCCAAGGAAGCGTGGGACACGCTAAAAGAACGTTTCGAGAGAGACACTCTAGCAAACAAGCTGTTCCTAAAGAAAAAGTACTTCAGATGTGAAATGAAGGACGGAGACAATATAACCGAACATTTAAAGCGAATGAAAGAGTTAACTGACCAGCTAGGGGCAATAGGTGCGGTGATTGAAGAGGAGGACCAGATCGTGACACTCCTGGGTAGTCTGCCATCAAGCTACGCTACGATCGTCACTGCGCTGGAGACGAAGTTGGACAGTCTAACGCTGCGGTTCGTACAGCAGGCTTTAATTAACGAAGAACAAAAGCGAGTGTCCGCTGAAGGTGATGCTGTATTCAGTGGTGCCGCGTCCGGAGGCTCGTCAGCATTGACAACCTCACAAGTCCGTATGCAGGCCAACTACCGGACAGCGAGAGCCGACAGACCCGGCTCGTGGAGGTGTTATAAGTGTGGGAAGGAAGGACATATCAAATGTGACTGTCCAGGTATGAGAAGACAGGCCAGATCCCACAAAGCCAAACACGTAACATGCGGCCATGATGGAGACGCGTCTGAGAGTGCTTTCGTCGCTGGAGAGGTGACTCGGGCTGAAATGACACATCAGATTGCGTGGTTAATCGACTCTGGAGCCTCAAAGCACATGACGTGTCATGAAGATAACCCCCGGGACTACAGGCGATTTCCAAAGCCACAGTCTGTGAAACTTGGAGATGGCAGAGTGGTTGACGCTCCAGGACTTGGTAATGTTAACTAGAGAATGACATTTTACAAGAGTGATGTGAAGAACGTCACAATGTACAACGTGCTGTATGTTCCCAAGTTATCCGGGAATCTCTTCTCAGTGGGAGCTGCTGTCGAAAAGGGAAACACTGTAAAGTTCAAGAAGTCTCGCTGTTACATCCGTGATGAAAGTGGGAATCTCAGAGGAATGGGAACACAAAGATCCGATGGATTGTATCAACTGGATGTCGAGGGGAGTTTGCTCGCCTGTCACTGTGCGCCAAGTGCATCAATAGCAGCCAGCTTGTGGCACCAGCGACTGGGCCACACCACTAAGGTGAAAGAACTTGGTAAAAAGAAATGGTAAATGGAGTGGACTTCCCCGAAAAGAAAGAATTACCCTTCTGTGAAGCATGCGTGGAAGGCAAGCTGTCTAGGAAACCACATAAGCCAGTGGGAGAAATCCGTTCTAAACGAAGACTGCAGTTGGTACATAGCGACGTCTGTGGCCCAATGCAGACTGAATCCATAGGCAGGTCAAAGTACTTTGTGACTTTTATTGACGACTATTCCAGGTGTTGCAAGGTGTATTTCATGAGACAGAAGAGTGAAGTCCTCTGCAAATTCAAGGAGTTTGAGAGAACATTTTCGAACGAGTGCGGACAGAAGATGGCAAGACTAAGAACAGACAATGGTGGAGAGTACACATCCAAGGAATTTCAGGATTACTTAAAGGCTCGAGGCATCCACCATGAGACGACTGTACCTCACACACCCCAGCAGAATGGGGTTGCAGAAAGAAAGAATAGGACATTGGTTGAAGCAGCGAGGACCATGCTCTCTCACGCCAAGTTAACAAAGCAGTACTGGGCAGAGGCTGTAGCGACCGCAGCATACATACAGAACAGACTCCCCACATCTGTCCTGAAACAAGTGACGCCCTACCAGAGATGGTGTGCCAAACGTAAGTCACATGAAGGTGTTTGGGTGTGTGGCCTATGCACATGTCCCAGACACGGACAGAAGGAAACTGGACAAGAAAGCAGTAAAACTTCGCTTCGTGGGATATGTCAACAATGCCAAGGGCTATCGCTTGTATGACAAAGACAAAAACAGGATACTGATCCGTCGGGATGTGATCTTTAACGAGTCAGACTTCGGCTTGAAACAAGAGGTGGACATTTGTTCAGAGGACAAAGCCATCATGAACTCTGAGGGAACACCAGCCGACTCTACCGTCAGTGGAGCTGCCGGAGAAGGCAACCTGAAACAACCAGAAGTGGACGTGGTCTCTTCGGGGAACGGAGTGCACATGAAGACCGAGGAGAGAACACCAGGAACTACTAGGGTGGGTAGCAGGACCAGAAGACCACCTAAGAGATACGGCATCGACGAGTTTGCCGACCTGGTGACTGTTGACCATTATGCTAGTGTTTGTTGTGTTGTGGAACCAAGCACGCTTCAAGAGGCAATGATGAGTCCTGAAGCAAAAGCATGGCAGGAGGCGGCCGACCTGGAATATGGATCATTGCTGGAAAACAAGACGTGGGATTTAGTTGAACGATCGGAAGGCCATAGGATCAAGATGGGTGTTTAAAATCAAGCATCATAGTGATGGAAGAGTGGAGAGGTACAAGTGCAGACTCGTCGCTAAGGGTTACTCACAGATGTATGGTGCTGACTACGATGAAACGTATTCACCCGTGGTACGTACATTGCTGTCCTTCACGGTCCAGAACAACATGCATGTGCATCAGATGGATGTGGTGACCGCATTTCTGAACGGAAACCTGGATGAGGAGATCTACATGGAGCAGCCAGAGGGATACATCAGACCAGGCGAGGAGGGTTTGGTGTGCAAACTGAAGAGGTCAATATACGGACTGAAGCAGTCCCCTCGCTGCTGGAGCAAGACCTTTACAGGGTTCATGAAGGACATTGGTTTCGTGCAGAGCACATCAGACCCGTGTGTGTTTGTGAGATCTCGACAGGAGCTGGAGATATTAGCTGTGTATGTAGATGATTTAATCCTGATAACGGAATCCATGGAAAGCATGGAGGAGCTGAAACACGCTCTTAAGAACACACGCTCAATAACCGTGTGTTCCTTCATCAGAAGCATTACATCGAAGCCATTCTTCGAAAGTATGAGATGCATGATGCAAAGCCCGTTACAACCCCAGCCGACGCAAACGTAAGGCTGACAAAAAACGACGGTGTCAGCAAGGCTGTGAACCCAGGTACTTACCAGTCTATGGTGGGTAGCCTACTGTATGCGGCGATGGCCACACGACCCTGACAGCGTTGTGTCAAAGTTCAATGCAAACCCAAATGTTTCCCATCTAACCGCGGTGAAGAGGATCCTACGGTACTTGAAAGGGACAATGACGCTCGCTCTCAAATATGAGCGGTCAGAGCGGTCAGAGTCTTTGGTCGGTTTCTCAGATGCTGACTGGGCTGGAGACCAGGACGATCGTCGCTCTACGACCGGTAACGTGTTTTTACTGGGTGGAGGAGCGGTGAGTTGGCTCAGCAAGAAGCTGTCAACTGTTGCCCTTTCAACAGCGGAGGCTGAGTATGTTGCACTTAGCCAAGCAGCTCAGGAGTGTACCTGGCTTAAACGACTCCTAAGCGATCTTGGGGTGAACTATACTCCTGTTGTAATCCTGGAGGACAACCAAGGAGCCATCGCAATCGCTAAGAACCCAGTGGATCATTCAAGAACTAAGCACATTGACATTCGCTACCATTACGTTCGTGAGTGTGTGCAAAATGGACGAATACAACTGCAATACTGTCCAACAGATAATATGAAGGCAGATATATTGACCAAACCGTTGGCAAGACAGAAGTTTGAGCGTTTTAGGAGTGAGATTGGACTTTGTTTCATCGATTCTGTTTAGTCTGATCCTAAACGGGCTACACTGTTATGTGAACTGAGAAAATATATGTATATTTTTTGTCGTTAATATGATTTATTAAGGCTTGGCTTAGCAAAAGTAAAATGTAATTGTGTAATTGCAAATTAAGTGGGAGTGTTGGTAATATTGTAATTTGCCAATAGGTGTCACCGCATCAAGTGTGCTACCACAACCCTGTTATTTCTTCTTTGGTACCTCCCTATAAATTGACATGTTTGTGAACAATAAAGCGTGTCATACAAAACTCAACAATCACCACTAATCACCTGCTGATTGATCAGTGGGTCAGGGGAATATTTTTTCCAGGCTGTGGCTGGATGCACCGATCTGCGAGAGTTGCCCCTTGCAGTTGGGGGAGGAGTGTACAGGGAGCCGTCAAGTGGTACGTTTTATGCTTCCCGTGGTTTGCTACGTTTACGTCAGTCATGAGTTTAGATACCATTTCGTAATTATTTAAGGTATTTAAATGATTTAGTGTGCTTGGAATCAATCATATTATACCTTTTTTAATAAGGCTTATTAGGGTTCCTCTAGTAGGAGGAAACCTTTTATTTTCGTTCGAATTCTTATTAGGGTTCCTCCAGTGGTGGGAACCTATTGTTTATGTTAGTATTCCTATTATTAGGGTTCCTCCGGTAGGATATGGGTTGCAGGCTGCAACCATACCCATCTCCCTGGAACTTCCGGGAGACTTGGGATGTCTGCAGTTCTCTTTTGGACAAACAACGTTTAGGGCCTATTGAAATTATTACCAAACTTTACGCTAGTTGCCCAACAAAGTCATTCACTGTTGACTATGCATACAACTTAAATATATTATCCATATAATTTGTGATTACTTACCTTTTTTTTTTTAGGTCACTTAATGATTTAAGGACTGCCAGACATAGTAAAAGAAGAAAACTTTATTTTGTATAAAATGCACACGTTACGTTTTTCTTTGGCATGTGGCAGGACAGTAAGAAAAAAAAAGGGAGTAAACACAACTGACAGCACACCGAAGCCTATAAAACAGGCAACAAAGTAAATAACATACCAAATGGGTAGATAAGCGATAGGCGAAACCAATGATCAAATGTGTTGACTTTCTATACAGCAAGCAAAGCATGACTTGTATAGTTGTTAATTACTTAGGCAATTCACCTTTATATTAACTATAAAATAAACAAATAAACTGAACATTTAAATAAATTGCATACCTTTGAAAAAAGACATTAGTCTGTTCTAAACAAGAACAAAAACAAATAAACAACATGATTCGCTGTACCTATAGATAAGCAAGCAACAGTAAAAAATATTTCACAGCGAGTACAACAATTTAAATTGGTTACCACTACCAAAAAGAGCAACAAGTCTCTAAGCAAGAGTCATTGTGAACCTTGAGGAAACTAACATTGGGACCAGCAAACCATTCCTAAGTACCGTTGTACTCCCGGAACAAGTGCGTCTTGAGCCTTTTCTTGAAGGTGGGGAGTTGATTTCACCATTGGGGGGCCAGACAGGAGAAGAGCTTGTGTTGGGACCGGGCGGTCTTGAGCGGTGGGACCACCAGGTGGTTGTCTGAAGAAGACCGTAGGTGGCGGGTGGGGGTGTAAGGTTGCAGGAGAGACTTGATGTAGTCGGGTGCAGTCCCATTCACTGCTCGGAAGGTCAGTACCAGGGTCTTGAATCTGATGCGGGCCGTGATGGGTAGCCAGTGGAGGGAGATGAGGAGCGGGGTAACGTGGGAGCGTCTGGATAGATTGTAGACCAGACGGGCCGCTGCGTTCTGAATCCTCTGAAACGGGCGGGTTGTGCATGCTAGTAGTTACATTAGGACTACTCATAAGTGTGGTTTGGGCGTAACGTGCAATAAACCAATCGGAGCATCATCTCACATTCCCTTTAAGAGCAGGCCAGCTTGTTCCATGGTGGATTGCTATTACAACGGTGGATTTGCCAGGCGCACGCCAGGAGCGGTTCACAGCCGAGAAGACTGACGTTCTCATGAGGGCCATAAAAGATAGAGAAGTGACATTGTATGGGGATGGGAGAAGAAACCCACTCAAATTAGCTACGGTTAAACAGGTGTGGGAGGAATTGTTACAAATCCACATACATAGAGATACCTCATGAAAATCATTGACATGAAAGAAATGTAACAGCCATAAAATAAATCCAAACAATGTAACGTAGTTTCGCAGGAAGAAGACCCTGGCCTCGCCAGCAGTGCGCAGAGCCAAGCATGCGCCCTTAAAATAGCATTTGAATAATGCGCCATTGACTGTAGACTACGTTTTTCCTGGTCAGTGGCGAAATTGTTTTCTGAAACTGCAAAATAGCACCAGGGAACGTTAGCGCCAGAAGGCGCCTCCTCTTTTCGCTGAACCACCCCCGGGAGCGCACGTTCATTCCCTAATTTACCAACGTGCATCTGTGGAGGGAAAAGTCTGCTGTGCGTTGTGTGCAAAATAGGAATGATACATGCATCGGTGTACAAAATCAATTGCACTGGGTGCAAGATAGGGCCCTAGATCTAATATTGGACATCTGGAAGTGATCAGATCTGAAGACAACTTTCAAAGAGAAGAGGGGAGGGGAGCATCATATGTACCAGAGAGGGGAGCATCATCAGTCTGAACCCTGGATATGCTTCACAGACTTCCCTACAGACTGCCACTCATGCAACAAGCGCACACACACCAGTAAACAACCTTAACCACACATCAACACACATCCACACACACATTGAACAGGTCAGATGTAAATACTATGATAGGTAGGGGGGGGAGAGAGAGAGAGAGAGACAGAGAGAGAGAGGAGAGAGAGAGAGGGGGGGGGGAAAGAGAGTTCATGTTGGAAGAGGTTTATCTGGTCCCAATCATCATCAATCATGGGAGACTAGTGGTGAACCCCTGCTTTCTCTCCCTTCGACTCTCTCTCCTCTACCCCTCTCTCCTTTTCTCCTTCTCTCCCACTCTCCCATCCAGTGATGTCATACCTAGTCAGTGATGTCATACAGAGACCTATCAAGTGATGGGACAGAAAGACAGAGTGAGGGAGGGATAGAGAAAGAGAGGTAGAGAGGTTAGTAGGCAGGGTTAGCAGGAATAACAAAGGAGATTAATTTTTCTGTTTTGTCAAACCAACACAGAGGTATGTCCTTTTGTGTTCTAGATTGTGAAAGATCACTAAAGATAATATAATATTATATAATAATGCTAACAAAGTGACTATAGTTCCTGCCCCTCCCCTCGGCCCTCCCCCACCCCCCACCCCCTGCCAAACAACCCATCAACTCCCATCCTTCCTCTTTCCCCCTCTCCTTCTCTCTTCTCCCCTGCCCCCTCCCTCTCTCCCCTCCTCCCAGCAGGCTTGGTGTGCAGGAGGTCAGTAGGTCAGGCTGGTCTCCAGAGGGGTTTATAATTATCTGCTGTTGGCACCTGGATGAGAGCAGTGATACATCTGATACTGCCCAGCTGTCAATCTTTATCCATGGAATGGATTCGACTCTGTGCGTTACAGAGGAACTTCTGGTATTGAAATCCATGCATGGCACAATTTACGGGAAAGATCTCATTGAAGAGGTGTCCAAATGTATCAATGAAATGGGGCTGCCTTGGGACAAACTTGTGGGACTGACCACAGATGGAGCGCCTGCGATGTGCGAATGGATTGGTGGGCAGTGTTCGGAAGAAGATGCGGGAGGAGAACGCAAGTGAGCTGACAGCGTATCACTGTATCATACATTAAGAGTCGTTGTGTGGCAAAGCCTTGGAAATAGATCACGTCTTGAGCGGGGTAACACAGGCAGTGAACTTTATAAGAGCCAAAGGATTGAATTACCACCAGTTCAAGTCCTTTCTGGACGAGTTGGGTTCGGAGTATGGGGATGTGCCCTATCACACAGAGCTTTACAGATGTTTCGAGTTGCGTGAGGAAATCTGTCAGTTCATGGAAAGCAAAGGGAAAGACACAACAGAGCTCTGGGATTAAACGTTTCTGTGTGAATTTATGGGTGACATTGCGAGCCATCTGAATGCGCTCAATCTGCGGCTTCAAGGGCAGGGCCATGTGATCACGGATATGCACGCTACAGTGAAGGTTTTTCAAACCAAACTTTGCCAATGGGAGATGCAGATGCTGCAAGAAAACCTGGCCCATTTCCCGTGCTGCCAAACTATGAAAGGGCAGGTCTCCGTGTTCCCATGTGCACAAATTTGCTGATAAACTCGGCATACTTAGTGCCGACTTCACACGCCGATTTGCCGACTTTGAAGCCCAAAACAGTAGGTTTCAATTGCTTAGTAATTTGCCATTGACGTGAAAAGTGCACCAAACAACCTCCAAATGGAACTGATCGAACTCCAATGTAGCGACACACTCAAGGCAAAGTATGAATCTGTGGGTACTGCACAGTTTCCATGTTTCCTTCCAGACACAATGCCCCAACTGCGTACCCAAGTTGTTCAACTGTTCTCGATGTTTGGCAGTACATAACTGTGTGAACAACCTTTTTCTTTGATGAATATAAATAAAACATCACACAGGAGTCATCTTACTGATGAACACCGTCACTCAATCCTGAGAATTTCTTCAGCTCAGAGCCTGACCCCAAACATCGATGAACTTGTCTCTAAAATGAGATGCCAAGTATCTGGCTCAGGCTAATGTGCATCAGAGCGCAACAAAGTTCTGTACACTGAGCTTTAATGAAGCCTAGATTTACCTTTTGCACTTTTCTCTTACTACTTCAAGTGTACTCTAAATAGTTGGATGTTTGGATGTCCATTGAAGGAAATTAGTTTTTGGCTGTTGTTGGCCTGTGGAAAAAAACAATTTTTTAATTGCAAATTAAACTGGTGTTTATGTTCATGTTTACATTTGATATATATTTATCTTTTTTATACTTTTTTCTTAATAAATATTGAGTATGTCCGGCCCTCGACTTTGAACAATTTTTTTTATTTCGGCCTTCTGTGTATTTGAGTTTGACACCCCTGCTCTACCTGCAGCTAGCTCTACATTGAGTCAGATTGGGAAAATGTTTGTACATTTGTTTGTCTAGTTGCCGATCACCCTTCTGACGTATGTATTTCTTTCAGATTATCTCTTAAGACAGTGTGGTAAAACATTACACAAAATGGTTTGATGAATAACATAGTGACATTTATAGAAAAAAAACTTCAAATTTAGATACGTTGATTTTCAGAAGTGTTCAGTCGAGTCTTGGTCGACCAAAGCAAATCTTAGTCGAGGACAACCCTACACTCAGCACCCTAATACAGCAAAGTCAAACAATAACATACTGACATGCTGAGCTTCACAATGACAGTGTGTGCTTCATGCATACAGAACAGACAACAAGTATTGACTCATCGCCACAAACACCCTGACGTAGACAAACCTCCTGGGAAAGTACAGTGAGACCACAATAACACATGCATCCACGCAAATACGCAGCAACCAAATCCGGATACCATGAGGGAATAGTCTGGCATTTATTAAATCAATTTAAGAATATTACCCCACTTTAGATGGCGTTAATCAAAGAATCTTCAGTAAAATTACCTTCCAACCCTGTGTGTTGACCACGTGTCAACCACACTAGTCTCATACAAAGACCAATTACGTAATTCATTTTTTCATCTTTATTTTGAATGTTTAACCAAGGTTCTCCCAGCAAGAGCTTTCATAAATAACCTATTTCAAGCTTGTCTGTGACAAGCAGACAGCAAATGGGAACTGGTTCCAACTGCATGGGCCCCATGTGGGAAGGTGGAAAACATGAGTGATGTGCAGGAAACAAAGCACTCGGTGGCCCAACATGATGGACTGTGTTCTGACGTATCTCCATCAGCCAAATGTTTTATGTAACATGAGAACGCTTGACAATTACAATGGGGCCTTTTCTCCTTCTCCTCTTTAGGGTTATTTGCACAGGAGATGCTGAGCAAATGTTTATCGTTGCCAATGATATTTATAGGTTTACCATTTCCCTCCCTGGCTGGATGACTGATACACACAGTTAAATGTGCACATACTGTAGATACAAACAGGTATGGATAGTCACAGGAACACACACATGAAACAGTTGTATAGCAATTGTATGCACACACCTACACACAGTAAATCCTAGACAACGGACTAAATACACAATCATGCAATACATGGAATCATACACACACACACTAAATCTCTCTCAAATCATCATTCTTATACACTAGTGCACAGTGCCTGTAATGCAGTCGTTGATTAAGATGTCAGTGTAACACACACATAAAGATTCCTTGAACTATAGATAGTGCATAGTGTCCGTGATAAAATTGGTGGAAGACACACACACACAGATTCCTGGAATTATAGGGCACAGTGCCTGTGATGACACACACAGATTTCTGGAATAATAGAGAGTGCAATACCCATGATGCAGCTGGTGATGACAGTTTTTCCTCAATGGATTTGGTACCTATAATTCTCAGATCACAATTGAAATTATCTGTCATTTCTGAAATACTTGTTTAACCTCCACATCTTTTTTAGTCAAATTGCCAATGCTGTGGTAGCCTATATTCATGTAAATATGTATCCCTCATCTGTCTGCTGTTTCCTACATTATCAATTGCTTATGTTATGTTAATCAAAATGTACTAAATTGGTTCTCTTGGTTAAATTGTCTTACCATCACAAACATCTAAACATTTAGTTCAAAAGTCTTTTCATGCACAATGGTTGAGCCAGTTGTCATAATTGTAGGCCAATTCACCATACAGCGCTTGTACATTTGCAATGTGAAGGAAGTTTTGACATCACGTTCATTTATGTAACAAAATTCACTGAGCTATACTGAAATCATATCCTCTTTATTTAGTCGTTCTGTTAGCCAGCCCCTTTGAAAGCAGCAGAATATCGGTTGTAAAAGCAAATTTGCTTCAAAATAACGAAACAGAATTTCCCTATTTTCCTTGCTACGCTTAGTTTAATTTAATTGCGAATGCCTTTGCATTAGTAGATTGAATTAGTTCAGTCGTGGTACTGCACTCCGTAGGATTATAAAAAGGACACCTGCAAAATATTAACTTTGCAGAGTGCCCAGTTCTCGAGATTTGTAGGAATCTCGCTACAGACCAGAGCACCAATAAGAGTGAAGGGGCTAGGACGCAAAGAGAGAAAGCCAAACTGGCTGCTAATATTTTTTGTAATTATTTGTAATTATTTGATGTTGAAATGCTTATCCAAACAATGTCAATCACGGCACTGCACTCTGTTGGATTATAAGGACGACACATGCGGAATATGACATTTGCAGAGTGCCTGGTTCTTGAGCTGATTGTGGGAAACTAGACCCATTCTAATTTGTACACACACACACACACAGATTTCTGGCATTATTAAAGAGATACTGACACACACACACAACTACTTTTCTGTTACATCTTAGGCTGGCTTTTTCCCTGGCTGTACCTAGGCTGTATGAAAATTCACAGCAAAATATTTTGGGTTAATGGGTTAATAGTAGAATATTTTAATAATAATGAGGACAATTGCAAAAAATTCCTGAGATTCTTTCCAAAAAAAAAATGGGGCTGTGAAGAATTCAGCATTTTAAACATTAGATATGGTGATATTTGATATGGTGTATTCTTATTGTCATAAATATGCTACTGAATTGACACACTTTAAATTACACTATTTCATATCATATGTGATGCATAAACTGCCTGTTACTCCACATGTACTTATTGTTAGGTTACTCTACTTCTATGCTTAGGTTGTTCTCACGTGTTCAGTGATTTATTCTGTATTGTTAATTATATTAGATCTATTGTTGATAAGTAGCAGCTTATGTAGAATATAAATTATGTAATTGTAACCTGTAATAATAATTACAGGTTTAAATGATTTATTTGAGGTTAAGTATAGGCTAGAGGATAGGCTGCTAAGGATTGTGAAGAGGAGAAGGACCAGACCATTTCACTTGTAACAAATGGCAAGAAACTTCCAACTTGGTCTTGAGTTCAGCATTATTGTATCTGTGATTATTGACCTTTAAAACAAGTGTATTTTGCATAAGTTAGTGTAATGTTAGTAACATAATGTAACTAATTGTAAACTGCTGTATCTTCTTACTCTGTCTCAAATACTTTAGTGGCCTTAGAGAACTGTTAGTTTCTGAAATCCTGGAAAAGTGTGGAATCCTGATATTGAATATTTACAAGCGTGTTTTGTTTGAGTCACATTTCCTCAACTAAAATAACATACAAATGCATTATTGAATCATATTATCGCTGGTTGAATTGAGAGATTGAAGCGCATACTCAATGTACTCACTTGTTTGTTTTAAGCCCAGCCAACCGTACAGAGGGAGAGAGGGGGGGATAAGAAACCAGCCAACTGGAAACGGGCATAGTATCCCAGATCTGCCTTTCTCAACCTGGAATCAGCCATTACTGCAGATGTAATTATGTGATGAGTTGGGTGTCGCAGGGGGGAAGGTGAGCCATTGAAGCCCTGTATTCATATATTCTGCCATCGTCACAGACAATTTGACAGGGCTCCTGAGATAGCATAGCAGTGACAGGAAAGGCCCCCTTCGGTAATCTGGGTTATATTTCACAAATTATGAGTGCAAGACTATGGACATGGCTCTGGCAAACTCGGCAAGCAAGGGGCCAGAGGACTAGCAAAGGAAATGGAGATACACAAAGAAGAGTGAGAAAGAGGAATAGAAAGGGAGCAAAGAGGACGAATAATGCTGATAGGTATTCCCATCTCAGTGCCTTTCCTCTTCCTAAAAGGATGCTCCTTGTTCATTACCATGTGTAACCGGGTAGCTCTAGGACCCAGGAGCTTTAACTCACAGCTGGCGCTCATTTCTTAATGAGGCCCGCGATAGTTTAATTAGGAGTAGTACTGGAGGCAATTGTTGGCTGTTTGAGTAACCCAATGCCTTAGGCATCAGTTCCAAGGTCAGCGGGATATTGACGGTGATCAAGTGAGTTGCGGGGTCTAAACGCAATAGCAGTCGGTGTTAAGTGCCTGCCACTGTTTTTTCCCACATTTAGATTTATCTTTGTTTTCAAGTTGTTTGGTTTGAGCAGTGGTTTGTTGTGCTTATATAGTGTGCTTTGGTTTGCCGTGAATTATTTTTATAATGTACTATTAAGTACCTTTGGATGTTATTATTGTGTATAAAATAAAATGTTGTATATTTTTGATACCACAGTCTCTGTACTGTTCATTTGATTGGACGGGACACAAATAGTAGTTATAGTATTTCTAACTAAGGGTCTCTCACCCCATCTGTGAGAGTGGCGTAGTCAGTCCCCCCCGCCACATATGGCGTAGTCGGCAGGATCCAGAGGCTGTGGTATTTAGTTTTTTTTGTTGGTTTACCTATTTTGTTGCAATATTCGTTTTGTGGGAAAAACAGTGGTGGTCATCTGGGGCCTCATCGCCCCTGGATATCCTTCGTGTGGACTTTGGTGACTGACATCCAGTGGACATGAGTACTCTACTGGGCGCTGAAAGACTGTTAGTCATGTCAGAGGACAATGTTCAGGAACAATTACGAGCTCTTGCCGAACAGGTACGACAGCTTCAAGCTGAAAACAGCCGCCTGAGAGAATGGTGGTTCTCAGGAATACGGTTCCGCCCCCTCTACCAGTGGGACGCCAGCTGCTGCTTCTTTACAACCAGTATCTGAGCATTATGTATTTGTTCCTAGAGAATGTAAATGCCCTACACTTTATGAAAAATAAAAATAAATTCTGGTGACTTGATGTCTGTTGAGGACTGGATTGAGGAGGTCGTAGGTGTCTAATTAGATGCCTGCCTCCAGCTGAGCTTTGTTTTTGCCTGATCGTTAAGATGGGGAAGCAAAAGATGAGATGAAATTTTTACTCTGTTAAAGACGACAACACACCAGGATAGTGTTTTAACATTATTTTTTTAAACTATGTATGTTCACAGGTTGGTTTGTGTACAACAGCAGTTTTACTTGCGCACACAGAAGGATGGGAAAGCTGTATCGTCATGCACTCATGTCTATCATGGACATTGCTATTCGCAAGAGTTGAGGGATCTATTCCGAACTCTGACTGCACTTTACGTGACCAGTTGTAGAACACCTGTGTAACGACATGATCTGTAGGCATGTGGAAGACAAAAGGGTTGCTGTACGTTTTTACCTAATGCTTCAGGCATTAGCTCTGTGTGCTTCAGTGACAGCCTCCTCACTTGGTGATGGTGGGCAAGCGTGGAGTAGCAGATTTAACAGCCCTGGTAGTGTCTAGGGGTGAACAGAGGGCTCAAGCCCACTTCTGCGATACCTTTGTGAGCAATTAGGAGGCTTATGCTAACGTCATTGTTGCTAAACCTGATGGTGAGATGGAGGTGAGGTCTTACGTCAGCCATGGCTTTAGGTTATGGTAGACACTAGCCCTGTCACCGGGACGGTGAACTTTGAAAGTGGGGATGAGTGTAACCGGGTAGCTCTAGGACCCAGGAGCTTTAACTCACAGCTGGCGCTCATTTCTTAATGAGGCCCGCGATAGTTTAAGTAGGAGTCGTACTGGAGGCAATTGTTTGCTGTTTGAGTAACCCAATGCCTTTGGCATCAGTTCCAAGGTCAGCGGGATATTGACGGTGATCAAGTGAGTTGCCGCGTCTAAACGCAATAGCAGTCGGTATGTTTTGATCGTAAATTATTAATTTGTAAATACTGCTGCTATTGTGTCATTAATACATGCATCTTCTACTACAGGTGTTAAGTGCCTGCCACTGTTTTTCCCACATTTTGATTTATCTTTGTTTTCAAGTTGTTTGGTTTGAGCAGTGGTTTGTTGTGCTTATCTAGTGTGCTTTGGTTTGCCGTGACTTATTTTTATAATATACTATTAAGTACCTTTGGATGTTATTGTGTATAAAATAAAACTTTGTATATTTTTGATACCACAGTCTCTGTACCGTTCATTTGATTGGACGGGACACAAATAGTAGTTATAGTATTTCTAACTAAGGGTCTCTCACCCCATCTGTGAGAGTGGCGTAGTCGGTTCACCCCGCCACACATGCCACTGGGATTTTTGATGACGAACGCAGGGTATAGCCAAGGCCCTTTCAGGACATCACCAGTGACCTTGATTTGGGAGTACAACAGTACTTATGAATGATTTGCCGGACCTGATGTTAGTTTCCTCCAGGATAACAATTACTCTTATTGAGAGACTTGTTGCTCTTGTTGGTTAGTTGTAACCGATTAAAAATTCTTATACTCGCTGTGAAATATTTTTACTGTTGCTTGCTTTTCTACAGGTACACTCTTGCACTTTTTGAGGTTCATGTCGTTTAATTGTAACTTGTTTAAATACATGCTTTTATTGTTCTTCCCTTTGACACTTGGCAATTTGGTTTTTCACAATGTATGCTTCATGTTTTGGCTACCTGCAATGTTTGGGGCTATCTTGTTGTTATGATCAGTAACCTATGCACTTTTGTAAAGCTCTCTCTTGGAAGTCGCTTTGGATAAAAGCGTCTGCAAAATGAATAAATGTAAAATGTAAATGTAACCTAGGGATGAGCCTAAGTACATTCTGGTCCTTTTTCTTTCATTTCAAAAAGTTGAGAAGGACTGGCATTCTTTGCAGTGGCCTTTTACCCTTCACACAGATCCTTTAAAATTGTCTTTCTCAGATTTGTATAAAATTGAAGAAGGTGCAGTGGTCTCTAAATTTTATCCAGAGCTGTATATCGGAGTTTCTCTTAATTAACTGCATCATTCATCTTCAGCTTCACTATCAAAAGTTTGGGGATAACAGGAAACTTCCTTTGCATCCATTTACCATATTTATTTGCTTGGACTAACCTTATATAACCTCACTTCTGTGGTGAGGTTTGAAGAAAATATACCAAAATGACATCACAGATTGTCTCCATGTTGTTGAAGGAAGTCTATGAAAAATAATAATAATAATATTGTTCTGACTCCCAGATTCAGAAAATTCGAAAACTTTCAATGAACAGTACTCCTAACTGAATTTCTGCCAATTTACATCAATTCTGAGAACAATATAGCAGATGAATTGTTCTATTTCTAAATAGTATTACAGTAATAACACAGTACTGGTGATACAGCTTTCCTATGCATTCCCATGGAGCACCATGTTTGAGGCCTACATGTATTAAATAGTGGTATGTCCACTAACAACCTTGGATCATGGATGACCGATACATAAATGCTCAAATCCTTGTGTCATTGATGAAATTGAACTCAAATCAAACTTCATTTATATAACGCTTTTCATACTAGGACGAGGCAACACAATGTGCTTCGCAGAGGGGAAAAAGGGGTTGGGGGGATACAAACACTTATGTTTGACACAATTTCCAGAGAGAAGCAAAAAAACAGTTCACCCATTTGGGCCAGTATAGAAGAATTGCAAAAAATCTTCCCTGACCTCTCTAAAATGAGAAAATCGAGCACTCTCCTGGAGAATGTTAAGTGCCAACATATTACATAGCACATACATAGCATGAGTTAATAATAAATTCTAAGAAACATGACATTATACAAACAACAATACAAATAAATGAATTTTTAAAATAAATACATAATTTTACAATGAATGGTAAGCAAATATAGGTGCTGAGCATATACATTACAAAACACAATAAGTATGTAAAATCATGCTAATTGAAAAATATTGGACTAACGAGAAGCCCATACTTACCTGCCTAAATGGGCTTGTATTACCATAGGACACGAACAGCATTACAGAACACAAGAAATATCAAACAGCATGCTTGATAAGTTAGTTATAGCAGAAGTAAAGAGCTGGTGGAGATGCTTCTGGCTTGTAAAGCCAGCTCAGCAGCAATAGTAAAGAGACACTGCAGACTACAACGTCCTCATCTATGCCGCTGATTGTTTTAATATATATATATATATATATATATATATTGTATTATACTTGTTTTTCCACAATACATATCAAAGGAAATAAAAGGTGAGATTGAAGAGGTATGTCTTAAGATCTCGCTTAAAGGTTTCTACAGTTTTAGCCTTTCTTAGGTTCTCTGGTAGAGTATACTTAACCCTTGTGCTGCCTTCGGGTCACATGACCAAAAGGTTCATAACGAACCATCGTTGTGTTTACCCAATTTTACCCAATACAAAAGCAAATAAAAATAATTTTCTTTTAACCTTCGCAATGTGGGGGGTCTGAGACAGCCCAACGGTTAAAAGAAAATGCTTCACTTTGTTTTTGTATGGGGTAAAGTTGTCGCAAACGGAGGTGGGTCACAATGACTGATGGGTCAGAATGACCCGAGGAGAACACAAGGGTTAAGGCTGGGAGCATAAAACTAAAAGCTGCCTCTTCATGTCTCTTGGTCCTGGCTTTTGGAACTGTTAAGTGTTCAGTGCCAAAACATACTAGTACTGCTAATCAGGTACTGGTTTATAAGAACTCAATCATTACTCTCCTTCTGCTCCTTCAACCAGAGTGGGTTGAGGAAGACAACGTTCATCTTACAGCACAGGCTATTTTTGGTGCTTGCTTTGTGAATCAGAGAACACCCACTTAATGCCACGTTACTGTACTGTTCGCGATACTTGAGTTTCTGAATATTGGTCTTGATTCTCATGTATTTGATAATGATACATTAAATATTTGAGGATCTTGGATGATAACATATACAGCATTTACTTGTCTTTAGTGTCTTTTTATTAAAAAAAATACTAGAATAATCCAATATAAAAATAACATTGCTCATATGAATACATTTGTCACGCCCCTAGATGTGACATTCGTTCTATTTCTTTTTTCCTTGCGTTCTCCTCCCTCCCTTTCCGTGTGTGTGTCTGTGCATGGGCAGAGTCTCCTGGGAACAGACAACTATTCTCATCTGCGGCAGATCTGCAATCAACATCCTACTAAAACCCTGCTCACCATCCAGACTGCCAGATTGTTTGATCAGTCACATTGTGAACCACTAGGCCACTCAGTCTCTGAGTATTGGTTTATTCTTACAAATTTTGGTGGATTACTACTTACCTTTTTCTTCTGATTTTCAGTTCCCGGTCGAGACTCCAGTGTTTCTCCAGCCAGCTACTTGCCTTGCCCGCTTTTGCCCATAAACCTGCAGCCCATAGCTCACACATTCTATTCTGGACAATAAATATTCATCTTTGAGCCTTTGTGTCTCGAGTCCGTATTCGGGTCTGCACATTGTTGCAGACCCTGCACACTATTTCGGAAAATAAGCTAATTGCGAATAGTTAGACTAATATTGCAATTGCGATTTAATATGCGATTATTATGTGATTTATTATTGATAAATATAGATATATACTACTGATCTCCAGTCAGCAACATAAAAGTTCAGAAAAATTAAGGAAAACATACCACCTGTACCTCTTTGAAAGTATTTTAGTATATCAAAGCTAATAACATGCGTTGCACTTTTTAAACTAAAGCTAGCTAGCTACCGTTTAAGAAAAATAACTTGCGCTGTGGGGACCGTCCAAAATATTTCAAACTTACGCATCTAAAGGTTGAATCTTACAGGAAAAAGAAACACTGTCTTAACATTTCTGATCCAGTCAGTAGCAGAACAGAAACAGTATGGCACTAACAGCCATAGTGATCCTTCTGTATGTGTATCACCGATCATCAGTTTTTTTTAGGGCCGAATTAGGTTGGTGGTGTTGCCCCATGAGGTAGCAACGTTAGCCAGGCAGGTTTTGCACAATACTTGACACTGCAAAACATCTTTTTTATAGGCAAAATTGGCAAAGTGTCTGTAGTGTCAGGTTCTGTCGAGCCTGACTCCAACGTACAGGTCAAGGTAAAGTGTAACGTGCAAAGTTGATCCTTTGTCTGCAAACTGTTTTACTCTCGCTTGTCACATGGCCAAAATAAAAGGTCCGTTTGACTTCATCCAGCGCCGGCATCGCCGCAGCCGCCTGCAGTCCGGCTGACTAAAATAGCTGCCTTTGCGATTACAAAATCTCACTTTGTCACATTGCGATATTATCGCAAATGCAAATAATCATTCAGCCCTATTCAGAGGTGTCACTTTAAATGAAATTGAAACTTCTGCCCCACTCCCCCCCCCCGCCCCGTCGCAGTCACTTTATTTTTCATACAAGCTCAAAAAAGTGCCAATAATGTAAAACTAGACAGAACACAGCTACGTTAGCCTGCTGCTGCTACATTACTTACATTTGGTTCATATAACGTAGCATAATCATACATCAATTATAAGGCAAGGTAGCGCAATGTGATGCAAACGTTATAAGGTGATGCTGCACATTAGTAAAAAAATTAAAAAAAAGAAAGAAAATGTTTCGAATATTCACAGGGCATTTGTCATTATTTCCATTACTTCAAAAAATCACGTGAAAGTGGAAGGTTTTTCCCTCTCCTTCACTTGCAGTGCACCGGCATGAGAATACAAACAATGTCATGTGACTAAGGGCAGAGGGCAACGCTGACGTTATGGTGGCAAAATAAATTAACACAGAACTGGATGATATCGCAATTTTATTTAATTTAGTTACTAATTTTGGGATGATCGTATTCATGTAGCCACAAAAATAAAAGAAACAAGTTTATTTAGGCTCTTTCTCCAGACGGGCAGATCAGACAATCAGGGCAAACAGGCTGTTGCCTGGGCAACAATAGCCCGTACCCATAGGCGGCGCTAGGGAGGGGCTAGCAGGTGCTTCAACACCCCCAAGAAAGACCAAAGCACCCCCATAGCACCCCAAAAAATATTGCTCATTTAGTAATAGTATTCAGGCCCAGAGTGGCCATCGGGAGAATCGAGAGAATTCACGGTGGGCTGCTCTGGCCGCTCATGAATTGGTCCAGCAGATCCCCTGCTTTCTCTTTGTTTTTTCACACACCAAATAAAACTATATGTGTTAAGTTACTGTGTGACTGATAAGTAAGCTAATAGGCTACACTAAGTTTAAATCTAAATAAAGGCATAATCAGACCATGTATTAAAAAGTGCCGTTTTCAGTTGTCGCGCATGCTCTCTTTCTCAAACACAAGTGCGTACCAAGTTTGTTGCCGCAGAGACAATTAACCCTAAACAATCATGTATTGTTGTGGAGTTAGCAAGATTAAGCTGATGCAAAAATAATAAAATGGATGGGGAAAAAATGCCAGGAGGAACTGAAAAAGCCAGGTAAAAAAAAGAAAGATCTGTCACTTCATAAATCTAGGTTTTCTCAAAAGCCCTGAATCTTTCAGTTACAAATTTGGGTTGTAATTTCCAGAAAATATTACAATAAGAGTCCTACAAAATGTTTATATTAGCCTACAGAAAGCTCAAAAAACTATTTTGCACAGAAATAGCGCTATGCGCGCTCGCATTCATGTGAAGTTCCGAATTCACCTCGCATCAAAACCTTGACTTGGTTCTAATGGCTCGGCCCCTGGTGGGGGATGGGCTGGCTTTGGCCATTACACTGCCGGGCTGAAAATGGGTCCCACTCCGGCCCAGACGGCCTATTTATATATAATTTATAGAATTGCGCAGCTCCCCCCGTCAATGATCTAGCACCCCCTAGAAGAGGAAAATTCTCTGGCGCCGCCCCTGCCTGTTTGAGAAACTGTAGTTTTCAAAACATTCAAAAGAATTTGAAAAGCAAAAGGATTCATTTTTTTCTGTTGGTCTTCTGTTCATGTTTGCCTTTTGCACAAAGCAAGGCCCATACAAAGTTACGTTTGGTATTGAAAAAACTTGATTGCCCTGCACAGTTCCGTGACCTAAACAGTATCAAACACACATTTGAGATTCATTCTGATGCCATCTGCAAGCCAGGTCTAATCATCCAACATAATGTCCAACCTCTCATGCTCTTGTGGCTAAATGGGAACATGTGTACAATGACTGTATTTTAATAGTTGTTTAAAAGTAGTTTACAGTTGGCAAACAGGATTTGGGTCAAGCTTGATACAATGAATGTTGATTCAACTCCATTGGGCAGAGATGCCACCTGCAGTTTTATGACACCTAACTAGGAGACATGAAGTCTAGAAACGTGAAGTCTCCTAGTTCTTGTCACCTGGGGTAAAGAGACAGTTGGTCTGAAGACAATGTGGATTCAACTGTATTGTTCTAAGGTGTGAGCCAATGACATAAGAAATTTGGTACAGCTGCATGTCTGTATTATGGACCAATGACTTAAGAACTGTGTGCTATAAAAGGGTTTGTTGAAGGATGTTCTGGGGGATTCAGGGACATCAGCTGCATAGTGCTGGTGTCTGCTGGACCAGTTCCATTGTAGAATGCTAGATGGAGCTGTATGGAATTGTCTTTGTATTATTGTCTTATGTTTGTGTGTCAATGATGTTGTGTTGGTAACGTTATTACACGTACATGCCTGAGGTTTGTTAAAGTGTATATTTTGTACATGTATTCATATTATTTCATATTACATTTATACTATTTTTTTTACAAAAGATAGAATTGACAGGCCGTGAAATTGTCCAATGGTGTGACCACCAAAAATTGTTGTGTTGCTTCAAGGACCGAGGCCTGGGACATTTGAGGGGGAGTCAGTAGAAATTGGCTTTTCCAGCTGTTGTAGAAGTTCATCAACAACATTACCAGCCAAAACACCAAGCACGCAGGATGTGGATGTGATACCGTCATAGAAGTCCCAGGACGGGGCAATTATCCTTTTGGGCTATAAGACTATAAGGATATCGGGGCTTAGGTCTTTGTCTTTTCCTTGTACATGTTGTGAACGCACCTTGCCTGCTGAATAAACCATCGAGCTGCCTTGAGCTGCTGAAAGATATTTTGACTCAGACTACTTTTTACAACTCTTTCAAAAGGACGTCAGTTTTAGACGACACTGTATAATGAGGATTGATCATGTTATATGCGAGTGACACTGAATATTCAGTACAATACGTGCTATTGCTGAGGTTAACCCATTAAATGTGCCTTCTGGGCATAAGTGACCGAGGTGAATTGTCTTAGAAATGTAGCGCCCTCTACCCTGGTATATCATATGGCGGGCACCCGAGTTCCTATGTGTGCCTCTCGGCGAATGACCTATAAATCCCCTCCTGTGTCCTATTACCTATAAGTTGTATTTACCATTGTATCTAGTCATAGATTTAGGATATATTTTATCCTAAGGCTAATGATTACCAAATACACACCCTGTACTTAGTCCAAATAACCTTCTCTTTATTCACTTCACATAAATGAATGCAATTTCAACAATGGTTTGTGCTCGCCGAAGGCAAGCACACCCCGATAAATGCATAAACGTTTCCTTACCCCTCAACTGGATGGTTACATTGGTGTTATAAAATTAAATAAAACCTTCAGTGACTGAAAACCAATTTAGTTATTTCCGGGTAGTTGTACACCAGTATAAGAAACACAACACTAACTTCAATTCCAATAATCAAACTTGACAGATAGCAAAGATGCTAAGGTGCTACAACATCTTACTTATCACAGTGCACTGTGGGCCCACACACACTCACACTCATACCACTCTCCGTTGCAGGCCTGTATCGTGGCATGAGAGCGTGGTGGCCGTGAAACTCACAAATGGCCGCTTCCAAAAAAAAAACTTTGGGGGAAGTAAAACAAAGTTGAACTGGTCCACCAGTGCTCACGTTCCTCCTCTGTAACC
Organism: Hypomesus nipponensis; assembly: GCF_054491055.1. NCBI lineage: Eukaryota > Metazoa > Chordata > Actinopteri > Osmeriformes > Osmeridae > Hypomesus > Hypomesus nipponensis. Next base: position 13,037,233 of record NC_140387.1, on the reverse strand, counting down.
AGCTCCAGCAGTACGCGGACCAAGCAGACAATCCTCTTCTCCTCCGCAAGCCGACAGTCCATTCCACCACGCTTTGTAGAGAAAACGCTTAGCTAGCCAGGTCCAAAATCAAACTGTCACTATAGGTTACAGACAAGGTTTATACTACAGTACCTCCAACTATATTTTACAAAAAATAACGATCACTTTACTCAAGCGGTGCATACAACTCCGAGTATAGCATAGGCTTACTTTGATCAATAAATCGGAACAAAACGTTTGTCTGTTCGTGCTTCCTCACGCCGTTTTTCTGTCTCTCCTCTCTCTTCTCCTTTTGCAGCCTTCATTCGCTTTCCTTACCAATCCCAATCCCACTCTATTAGAGGCGGGATTAATCTAAATAGAATCCAATAGACCAATTATTTGTTTGTAAACATTTGTGATGCGCGCGCAATGTGGCTGCAGAAAACCGGGAAAGGATAGCATTTTAAATGGCAAAAGGACCACACGGACAATACAAATAGTTGGATTTAAAAAGACCAAAAAGGTCGATGAGGACAGCCTTTAAGGGAGAAAGCGATTACCTATTGATCTGGCGCATCAGAATTTTGATTCGGGTCACGAAAGTCTTGAAATTTGAGTGAGAATGTCGCCCGGTACAGACCACATAGTCGAGCGGCAACCATGTCTTCACGTCACGTCACAAAATTCATAATTTTACAGGGGGGCTGGTGGTCTGTTGTGAGCATAGCCTTGGTGGCCACCTCCTGATTGTCCCTGTCAAAGCGGGCATAGAAGCTGTTCAGCTCGTCAGGGAAGGAGGTGTCGCTGCTTTGGAGGGTAGGGTTGATTGATATGGAGTTGGTGATGGCCTGGATGCCTTGCCACATGCGTCGGGGGTCAGAGCCACTTTTGAAGTGCTCCTCGTTCCTAAGCTTGTGGCTGTGCTTGACCTTTTTGATGCCCCTTTTCAGGTCAGCCCTGGATGAGCTGTAGGCCTGAGTATCCCCTGATCTGAAAGCAGTGTCACATACCTTCAGCAGTAGGCGAACCTCTATTCATCCACAGCTTCTGATTATGGAATGTGGTGATCCTCTTGAGGGTAGTGACACTGTTGACATAAGTGTTGATATAGTTCAGAACAGAGGAGGCATAGGCGTTGATGTCTGTGTGGAAGTCCAGTGTTGCCTGGGTGGCAAACACACTCCAGTGTTCAAACTGGAGCTGTAGTGCAGAGTCTGCTCCCTCTGGCCACACTTTAACTGTCCTCATAGTGGGTTTCTCACGTCTGATGAAAGGTGTGTATCTGGGGAAAAGGAACAATGAGAGGTGGTCTGATTGACCTAGATGGCGGAGAGGGACAGCTTTGTAAGTGTCCGCCATGTTGGTGTAAACATGGTCTTAAAGACTTATCTCTTCTCGTGGAGCAAGAGACATGCTGGTGGAATTTTGGCAGTATAGTCTTAACGTTTGAGTGGTTAAAGTCACCCGCAACAATAAAGGCCGCCTCCGGATGTGACGTCTGTTGTTTACTAATGGCAGCATGCAATTCTTTCATAGCAAGCTTAGCATTAGCGTCCTGTGGAATACAGGCTGCAGTAACAACAGTCAATGGCCGGGTTTCCCAGATTCGTTCAGAAGCTCTTAAGCGCTAAGAGCTTCTTAGGAACGCTCTTAAGAGCGCTGTGAAAGAAGGACGTGTTTCCCAGAGTCGTTCTTAGCTTAAGAAGATCTTTCACTAAGAAGGAAATGTAAGATCAGCCTGACCCACTCTTTACAGCCTTCTTAGCGACCAAACACTCACTGCAGCCGCGTCAAGGAAAGTTATATCTGACACTCAAAGGAATACTTAAACCATGCGCGATGATAAATGTGCGCCCACGGCTGCAGAACAAGAAAAATTATAGCATAAGAAGAAAAATAACGATATAAAAATAATTACCCATGTGTTCCTGTAGCTACAGAAATAAAATGAATCATTATTACTATCACTCATTACGTTTTCACTAACATTCGGCATCTGCATGAGTTTACATTAGATATAAAAACATCAACAACCCTGTGGTATTTCACAGATAAAGGAAACTGACAGGTGTGATTGAACTCGGCTGGAACCTCGCCCTCACGGAAAGAAAATATATTTACTAATATATGATTTGAAATACATTTTAATATATTGTAAAATATTATTTTCCATTACATATGACCAATATATTATATATGGAAATACATGGGACAATATATTGATGATAAATATATTACTAATATATTATAAACTATAATATAAATTAATGTAATATATTGCAATATATTGCAGAATACAGCAATGATTGCCGTTTTCCATATATTGCAATATATGGAACATGAATATATAATATGTGGTTATATATCCCAAAATATATGCAATTATGTATTCATAAATAACCACCATAATCTATGCTGCTTTATATGGGAAAATGTATGGGTAATATATGTAAAGATATAGTGTCACATGTATGCTTCATATATGGTAGAATATATTTTAAATACATGTAAAATTATATGGAAAGATATATTGTACAATGCATGTGTACATATATGAGAACAAGCACATACAATGTACAGACATATATGGTGATATTTACATTTAGTCATTTGGCAGACGATCTTATCCAGTGACTTACAGTAAGTTACAGTAAGTACAGGGACATACCCCAAGGCAAGAAGGGTGAATTGCCTTGCCCAAGGACACGGCTTAATTTTTGCGCTTCCGGAAATTGAACCGGCAATCAAATGTCACTTCTGATTAATAGCCTGAGTCCCTAACCGCGCAGCCATCTACAAGGTATTCTAATAAGGTTGTCAACGGCAGTATTTCAAATGGAATCCCGATTCAAACAGTACCACCTGCTAAGTGAAAATTTCCCCCAAAAAACGTTAATACCGTAAGATTGACATTTATTTAGGGGGAAATGGCTAACTCAAAAGAGGTTTGCTGGAAGCGATCATTGTCATATATTTCAAATATTATTCCAAATAATTTTACCTATATTTCAAATATATTCCACAATATATTGAACACATATCTGTACATTTATTTAATGTATATCTTTCCATATAATTAGGATTCCCCCATCAGGAATAGGCTTTAAGGTGACTTCCCCCTGAAGTACCATGCAAAGTTTCACCTTATCGTTATCTTATAGAATTGATAACCGCCGTCGTAGTACCGCTTATCGTGACTGCAATTGTTAGGCTTCGCGTAGCCGGGTAACTGAAAGTAATCCAGAGCATGTTGATCTTGATTCGTAGTACAGGCCCCTGTTGAAAAACTTAAACAAAATATTGACTTCTGGAAATCCCTCTTTATCTCTTTGGTTGGGAGGATCAATGCAATTAAGATGGTGGCGCTGCCTCAATTTCTTCTTCTTTTCCAAGGAATCCCATTCTATATACCTCAATCATACTTTAAGCAGTTAGATTCAATAATAATACCCTTCATATGGAGCTATAAAACAGTGTGTATAGCAAAAAAACATCTGTGTAAGCCAATACTGGAGGGAGGCTTTGGTCTTCCTCTTTTCAAACTCTATCACTGGGCCACTCCAGCTGGCCCTCCAGCTGACTCAGTTGATTGTCCTGACTGGTTGACACTGAAACGCTCCTTATTCATTATTCAGGAGCACTTCACTCCCAGCCCTGTTGAATAGCCCCACCAAAGTAAACAAAACAGCCTAAAGTGGCAGTTCTATCATGGCCAGCCCTCTGAAAATATTAACTACTTACTAACTGAACGGTCGAGGTTAGTAAGTTGTTTATTATATGGCATTTTTAGCTTTTTTCAAATTTTCATTTTGTAAATGAAAGTAAATGCTAGGCTAATTGTAGCTAGTTCTCAAGTCTTCTCACGGTGTTTCAGGTGATGCATGGCAACCAATTACTTTTGATAGAAAGCGGACAACACGGTTCTGCTAAAATGGCTTTAATTCCAACGCAAGTAATGACTCTTTTAGAAAGTTAACAATTTCTCTGTCGCTTTGATGATGTCTTCAGTTTCGTCTGGATAGTAAAGCTCAGCTGACTCCTCGATATCGCTCATTTTGAAGATGACGTCAGAGGAATGGCAATAATAATCCGTATCAGACTGCGGACCGGCGATGAGGTCAATACGCAGCTGGCATGACTACCCATTAGCCAATCAGAGCGCTCGTACTGTCTTTGCCATATAATAAGGAGTCATATCAAACGGTACATAAAAGCACTTGGTACTTATTGGATAGCCCAATATGCAATAATCATGCCTTTACCCCTGGCATGAGCGACTTTGTTTTTGTGATGTAGCGAGAGAGGGATATGTGACTTAAATTCACTATACATAGAGGGTATCATTGCTTCTTCTGCTCCAGAGTTTGTATTCAATTCCAGTTTCGAATCTGTTCAGATACTTTCAAATACGTGAATTCACAAGAAAACACATACCCAGTTATCAAATCAAACCCTGCCATGAAACTCTGAATTTAATCAACAGATTAGACCCCCTCTGGAAAGGGGCGGTCTCATATTTCTATCAAACTTTGCTTGAGCATACACCAACAGATTCCTCTGCTCACAGACAGGCATGGGCCAGTGAGTTAAATGAGGGGATAGGCGAGGGGTGCTGGGAACAATGTCTGGCAAATATAAGTAATTGTTCAGTTAATGTCCAACATAGTTTGATACAGTTTAAGACATTACACCGGTTGTACTATTGCAGGACCAAGATACATAAGTTTGACCCATCGACATCCCCACTTTGTAACAGATGTAAGATTTCTGAAGGAACACTCGCTCATACTCTTTGGTCTTGTACAACGTTGTCATCTTACTGGTTTGATATTTTCCAATGCATCTCTAAAGCCTTTAAGAAGAATTTGAAACCAGATCCATTGGTTGCGATCTTAGGATGGCCGGGGTTCTACTTTTGGCTAATACATATGAGGTGTTACGGGGTGGTGGTGGTGGACCTAGTGCACAACACAGACACGCAAAAACAGAGGAATGGTCCAGAGTGGTTTAATGTTGGGGTAAACGCAGAGGGGAATGATGGTGATGGAAAAAACAGACGGGACGGCAGGGTAGGCTGTACGGGGTCTGGCTGGGAGGCAAGGCTGGTGATCCGAGGGTAGACAAAACTATTATCCGGCGATGAATTATGTGAAAACCAGGGTTGATAAACTGCAGGGCTGATGAGTGGATGGGAGACAGGTGTGGAGACTGAGTGGGTGGGTAATTGTGGGTGGGTGAGTGGGTAATTGGGACTGGAAACCATGGCCACACCCACAACCGGGAAAAACAAAACAACAACCCGCCACTAGGGGGCAGAGGGCCTGACAGTACCCCCCCTCCGACGGACGCCACCTGGCGGACGCCCAGAACCAGTTGGGTGAGCACGGCGAAAGTCACGAATGAGGGACGGATCGAGAATCTGGCGCCTGGGAACCCAGGCCAGTTCCTCCTGACCATAGCCCTCCCAATCCACGAGGTACTGGACATCCAGCAACCGACAGACCGTGTAGGCTGGGTGATTGTCCATGACCCGAGGGTCAGGGTCATCGACAAGGTGACCCTGACCCAACCTTCCATGCGAGGGACACATGGAAGGTTGGGTGCACCCGAAGGGAGGCAGGGAGCTTCAGACGGACAGCCCAAGTTAACAACCGAGTCGATCTCGAAAGGTCCGACAAAATGGGGGGCAAGCTTCTTGGATTCCACTCTGAGCGGGAGATCTTTAGCAGACAGCCAAACCTTTTGACCGGGGGCATGAAGAGGTGCAGGGATGCAGCGTCTGTTGGCGTGCCGGTGCGAGCGGCCCGAGGCACGGAGCAGGGTACGCCTCCAGGTGTGCTGGCAGCGCCACATGTGAGCTTGGACAGAGGGGACCGTCAATTCAGCTTCCTGGAACGGAAACAGGGGGGGTTGGTAACCGAGGGAGCATTGAAAGGGGGAGAGGCCAGTAGAGGCGTTAGGGTGAGGGTGTTGTGTGCGTACTCAACCCACGGGAGCTGGGTGCTCCAGGTAGAGGGGCGGTCCGAAACAAGACATTGGAGTGTGGCCTCCATCTCCTGGTTGGCTCTCTCTGCTTGGCCGTTGGTTCGGGGGTGGGAACCAGAGGAGAGACTGACCGTAGTCCCAAAGGCGGAGCAGAAAGCCCCCCACACCTGGGATATGAACTGGGGTCCACGATCAGAAACAATATCCGAGGGGATGCCATGTAAACGTGGTACATGAAGGACTAGCAGGTCGGCGGTCTCCCTGGCAGACGGGAGTTTAGGCAGAGCAATGAAGTGGGCGGCTTTGGAGAACCAGTCTATAACCGTGAGGATGGCGGTGTTACCGCCGGATGGGGGAGACCTGTGACGAAGTCCAAGGCTATGTGAGACCAGGGACGACTGGGGATGGGTAAGGGACAAAGTAGGCCAGCCCGGGGTCTCGTGGAGGACTCGTGGAGGCGCAGGTGGAACAGGCAGAAACAAAAGAACGGATGTCAGCGTCCATGGTCGGCCACCAGAACCATTGTTGAAGAACATCCAGGGTGCGGGTGATGCCAGGGTGGCAGGTTAGACGGCTAGAGTGAGCCCATTGGAGCACCTTGGAGCGGGCAGAGTCCGGAACAAACAGGCTGTTGGGGGGACCAGTACCGGGATCTGGTTGCAGTGTCTGAGCTTGTGTGACCAGGGACTCAACCTCCCACGTGAGGGCAGCAACCAGGCAGATGGGAGGCAGGATGAAACCCGGGTCTGAGGTGTTGTCCTCGACAGAGTGCAGGCGGGATAGGGCATCTGGCTTGACGTTTCGGGAGCCTGGACGGTATGTAAGGTGGAACCGAAAGCAACCGAAGAACAAGGCCCATCTGGCTTGGCGGGAATTCAGACGCTTGGCTGTCTGTACGTAGGACAGGTTCTTGTGGTCGGTCCACACAATGAAGGGCAGCTCGGCACCCTCCAGCCAATGACGCCATTCCTTCAGAGCCAGCTTCACAGCAAGAAGCTTCCTGTTCCCTACATCGTAGTTCCTCTCTTGAGGAGCGAGTCTCCTGGAGAAGAAAGCGCAGGGGTGCAATTTCTGGTCTGCACGAGACCGTTGGGAGAGCACAGCCCCTGCTCCTGTGTCAGAGGCATCAACATCCACAATGAACTGGAGCTCCGGGTCCGGCTGGATCAGGACTGGGGCCGATACGAAGAAACTCTTCAACCTTTGGAAAGCGGCCTCGGCCTCTGGAGTCCAGGAGAACGGTGTGGATGTGGAGGTAAGGGATGTGAGCGGGGCCGCAATGTGGCTGTAGTTGCGTATGAAACGGCGATAAAGTTGGCGAAGCCCAGGAAGTGCTGTAGCCCTCTCCGGTTGTCGGGAGCAGGCCATTCTGCTACTGCAGAAACCTTGGCGGGGTCCATCTTCACCTCACCCTCAGCTATGACGTATCCCAGGAAGGACACAGAGGGAACGTGGAACACACACTTCTCAGCCTTGACAAAGAGCCTGTTCTCCAAAAGGCATTGAAGGACCCGACGCACATGTTGCTCGTGTTCAGCAGGAGACAAAAATTTCGTCCAGATACACAAAAACAAAACGGTTCAACATGTCATGGAGCACATCATTGACCAGGGCCTGAAAAACGGCAGGGGCATTGGTCAACCCGAAAGGCATTACGGAATACTCAAAGTGTCCAAGGGGGGTCTTGAAAGCCGTCTCCCTTACGGATGCGAATCAAGTGATAAGCGTTTTGTAGATCCAGTTTGGTGAATATGGAAGCCCCATGAAGGGGGATGAATGCGGAGCTTATGAGGGGTAGAGGATACTTGTTCTGTACCGTGATGTTGTTGAAACCCCGTTAGTCGATACAGGGGTGCAGGGTTCCGTCCTTCTTCCCAACAAAAAAGAACCCTGCACCCAGGGGAGAGGAAGATGGACGGATAAGGCCAGCAGCCAGTGAATCCTGGATGTACTCCTCCATGGTGACTTGCTCAGTGCGGGAGAGGTTGTACAGCCGACTGCTGGGATAGGGTGAACAGGGCAAGAGGTCTATGGCGCAGTCGTAAGGGCGGCGGGGAGGCAAGGACAGGGCGCTGCTTACTAAAGACAGGGGCTAGGTCATGGTACACCACAGGGACAGAGGACAAGTCAGGGGGCTCTTTGGGGAGTGGGGTCTTGGAGGGACCAGGAGCAGGGGCAGTGGCAGACCGGAGACAGTGGGAGTAGCAGTGAGTGCTCCAGGACACAACCTTCCCTATGGTCCAGTCAATGTGGGGGTAATGGGTCTGTAGCCAGGGATGACCTAGCACCAGCAGTGTGAAGGGACAGTCCATGATGTGGAGGCAGAGCGATTCCTGGTCATTACCAGATAACAGCAGGCTGAGTGGAACGGTCTTGTGTGTCACTCGAGAGATGAACGAACCATTCAGTCCCTTGGCCTCAATAGGAATGGTCAGGGGCATGGTCTTGATACCCAGCTGGCGAACGATCCCTTGATCGATGAAGCTTTCATCTGCTCCGGAGTCGATAAGTGTATATAGAGGCAAGGCCTTGATGCGCCACCAGAGGTTGGCTTCGAGTATGGGACGAGAGGGAGCAGACAAGGCAGCGCGACCCATGAGCAGCTCCCTGTCCACTAACGGGCCTGCCCATTTCCCGGGCAGGTGGAAACGAAATGGCCAGGCTGACCGCAGTACATACACGCCCTCGAGGACATCCGTCTGTCTCTTTCCTCCGGAGTCAGCCAGGCACGACCAACCTGCATAGGTTCGGGCGCCTCAGGGCTGGGCCTGTGTGCTTCTAGGGGCTCAGCAGCCCTCGATGGGGAACCCCGAACGGGGGGTGTACAGGTGTATCGTAACGGTGCACACTGCAGACTTTTTTACCGCTCTGCACCGCCGGCCTTCCCACAGTGCACCACGCTTGGGGGCGTGTCAGACAGATTAATTCAGAGCTGTAGTTCTCTTAAACCACTGTTGTAGTTCGTATAATGTCATGGCAAATGTGCAGACAAAATACAACTTTTACACACATTAAGAAAAAATCCGATACGCATTCTGGATCTGACATGATCTTATCTTCAGCACACAATAGGTTATCTTTTTCCACTTTTTTTAGGCTGAGTGAAAGATTAAATGCCACCCGCACTCTATGTACAGTAACGGGTCTTGTTCTGGCTGGAAAAAAGATGCATCAGACAAACATTGACATGTGTAACCTTTTATTATATTACTCAAAATCTCTGCAAATCAATCGCTAGATTATGACTTGCCACTACACATTCGCTGTATGGATAGCGAGTGGCTGCCAGCCAGCATTTCAGCGTTGAATGTCAATCGTGTGCCGGGTGAGCTAGCTAGACCATGCAGCTAGCACAGAAGAAAGTTACGTAGTGTGAAAAACTGAATTAAAGTACAAAATACAACACACCAGGGACGCCGACAACCTCAGCAACTCTGCATAATTGCACCAGGCATAATTCTTTTTGTTTACATCTCTGTAATTGAACATAGAGGTATCATACAATACTGGGTATGAAGACACACATACGATGAGTTGATCTTCCATCTTGAAATTGTCAAACCTAGAAATGTTTACCATGACCAACAGTTGCTACGTTACAAGAAACAAGAAACCAACCCGATTGGCCATCGCTGGCGTTTTCACCCTCCTCATTTACATTAAGTTTAGAAAATCCAACTTTCGCCGCCCCGCTCGCCTTCCCACAATGCCCTACGCGGGCGTCAACGCCTAGTTTCATTGCAAATGAATGGGAAGCCGACGCCCCGCTCTGCCCGCTCCGCTGCAGTGTGAACGCACCGTAACTGGGGCCGAGAGGACCTCTCCCTGCGGCGTTCCCGCTGACGGTTGTCCAAACGAATGGCAAGAGCGACAAGCTGGTCCAGGATTGGAGGCGAGTTCGTCCTTGAGGGACTCACACAACGTGTTCTGAAAGGCGCCCTGTAGTGCCTCGTCGTTCCAGCTGCTTTCTGCGGCAAGGGTCCGGAACTCGATGGCTAGCGTTGCAACACTACGAGAGCCCTGGCGGAGGGACAGGAGCCGCTTTGCGGCGTCCTTGCCACGTACTGGGTGGTCAAACACCTTGCGCATCTCCCCGGTGAAGTCGTCGTATGAGAAGCAGACCTCCCCTTGTCTCTCCCATATTGCAGAGGCCCAAGCAAGCGCGTCTCCCTTCAGCGAGCCAAGCAGGTATGCAATCCTGGACCTTTCAGTGGCATAGGTAGCGGGCTGCTGTTCGAACACCACTGAACACTGAACCAGGAAAGCACGGCAGGATCCTAGGTCACCGTTGTAGCGTTCAAGGGCTGGGACATGGGTCTCACGCTGGTGTAGAGGGGGACCTGGGGTTGGGCCAGGATCAACAGGCGGCTGGTGAGGGGGTTGATGCTGAAGAGCGGCCAGGGCAGCAGAGATCTCAGCCAGGATAGCCAAGATGGACTGAAGGGCTGTGTCATGCTGTCCCAGGAGGGCTCCTTGTTGGGTTATTGCAGTGCGAAAAGCATCTCTGTCGGCTGGGTCCATTCTGGCCGGATAATACAGTTACGGGGAAGTGGTGGTTAATGTTGGGATAAATGCAGAGGGGAATGATTGAATGAATGAAAAAAACAGACGGGACGGCAGGGTAGGCTGTACGGGGTCTGGCTGGGAGGCAAGGCTGGTGATCCGAGGGTAGACAAAACTATTATCCGGCGATGAATTATGTGAAAACCAGGGTTGATAAACTGCAGGGCTGAAAGTGACTCAGTACCAAGTTTTGAGATGTGGCTAAGATAAATGGGGAATGTACTTAGCCTTGAAAAGATCAGATATCACAACAATGATAAATTGAAATACTATAATACGATCTGGGACCCTCTACTGTTGTACATCAAGGGCTCTGACTTACTCCTAATGTTGTAAACCCGGTCAATGTTTTCTTTCAGATTTTTCTTTTTTCTTATACTCTGTATTAAACTACATTATAATCATGACTGTGATGACTGTTTTGTCAATATGTGCTATGTTCAGTCCATAACAAGAAGGGGAAACAATATATATATATTTACATTTATGCATTTAGCAGACACTTTTATCCAAAGCGACTTCCAAGAGAGAGCTTTACAAAAGAGCATAAGTCACTGATCATAAAAACAGGGTAGTCCCAAACACTGCAAGCAGCCAAAACATGAAGCATACATTGTGAAAAACTAACCAAGTGCCAAAGGGAAGACCCATAAGAGCATGCAGTTATACAAGTTACAAATTAAAACAACATGAACCCCAAAAAGTGCAAGACTGTACCTGTAGAAGAACAATCAACAGTAAAATATTTCACAGCGAGTACAAGAGTTAACTTTGTTATAACTAACCTACAAGAGCAACAAGTCTCTCAATAAGAGTCATTGTGATCCTGGATGAAACTAACCTCAGGTCCAATAAAGCAAGCATTCTTAAGTGCCGTTGTACTCCCGGAACAAGTTTGTCTTGAGCCTTTTCTTGAAGGTGGGGAGACAGTCAGTGTCCCTGATGGAGGTGGGGAGCTGGTTCCACCATTGGGGGGCCAGGCAGGAGAAGAGCTTGTGTTGGAACCGGGTGGTCTTGAGCGGTGGGACCACCAGGCGGTTATCTGAAGAAGACCGTAGGTGACGGGTGGGGGTGTAAGGCTGCAGGAGAGACTTGATGTAGTCGGGTGCAGTCCCATTCCCTGCTCGGAAGGTCAGTACCAGGGTCTTGAATCTGATACGGGCGTTGATGGGTAGCCAGTGGAAAGAGATGAGGAGCGGGGTAACGTGGGAGCGTCTGGGTAGATTGTAGACCAGGCGGGCAGCTGTGTTCTGAATCCTCTGAAGAGGGCGGGTTGCACATGCTGGGAGATCAGCGAGCAATGAGTTGCAGTAATCCAACTTGGAGAGGACCAGTGCTTGGACTAGCAGCTGGGTGGAGTGCTCAGACAGGTATCTCCTGATCTTCCGGATGTTGTAGAGGGTGAATCTACACGACCGGGAGACTGCGTGGGCCGTGAGGGAGAGCTCGTCATCCATGGTAACCCCAAGGGTCCTGGCAGAGGATGAAGGGGTCACCGTCGCAGATCCCAGGGTGATTGACAGATCGTCGGAGATGGAGGGTTTAGCCGGGATGATGAGAAATTCTGTTTTAGCGAGGTTCAGCTGGAAATGGTGCTCGGTCATCCAGGCGGAGATGTCTGTGAGGCAGGCCTCAATCCTAGCTGAGATCCCCGGATCAGTCGGGGGAACGACAGGTACAGCTGAGTGTCGTCAGCGTAGCAGTGGTATGAGAAGCCATGGGAGGTGATGATTGGTCCAAGTGAGGTGGTGTACAGAGAGAAGAGGAGGGGTCCAAGAACAGAGCCCTGTGGGACACCAGTGGAGAGCTGGTAAGGGCCTGACAGACCTGGTAGGATCTTCCCGACAGGTAGGATGAGATCCACTGGAGTGCATGATCCTGGAGCAGGATTTGGTGGTTAGCCGTATCAAACGCTGCAGAAAAGTCCAGCAGAATGATGACGGATGACCTGGAAGGCAATGGTGACTGAAAGGACGTCTCTGTGGAGTGGCCAGTCTTGAAGCCCGATTGGTTGGGGCCAAGCAGGTTGTTCTGAGAGAGAAAATGTGACAGTTGGTTAGATACAGCACGTTCGATTGTTTTTGAAAAGAAGGGTAACAATTAGTGCTGTCAGTTTAACGCGTTATTAACGGCGTTAACGCAAACCCAAATTAACTGCGTCAATTTTCTTATCGCGCGATTAACGCTCTTTTTGGCCTTGCAGACTTTGTAGTTTTTTTCACATGCTGTTGCAACAATTACCGACTTTAGAAAAACTACAACACCACACCGGATCTAGCTAGACCGGAAACAAAACAACAGGCGCGCCACAAACACAGCCGGCTAAAGAGAAACAAACACTTGTTTGGCTTGCGAGCCGGCTAAAGAGTAGTAGCAGAGCCCGTTTACGGATATTAGACATTCTCTTGTAGTAGGCTAACGTTACGTTTTGAGTGGATGGCGAGTGCGAGATGCCGAAATGGATGCCAATAAGATTCTGAAGTTTGAGTTTACTTTTAAAAAGTTGCCAAATGGTTCCATTGACAAGACCAGTGATCTGTGTGTTTTGTCATTGTAAACTGAGCTATCATCGCAGCACGTCCAGTCTGAAATACCACTTGATGGCCAAGCACACAGCTGATGCAAATTCTCCGCCCCCTCGTCAAAGCCAGGCGATTGCAATGTTGTTTTCAATAAAAAAAATATTGGCACGAAGCAATCCGAACCACTTTTCCATGTTGATAAGAGCATTAAAATTTGAAAAAAAGAATGTGACAAAAAGAAATCAAGGGACATTGAGAATAGATTAAAATGTGCGATTAATTGTGATTAATCGCGAGTTAACTATGACATTAATGCGATTAATCGCGATTAAATATTTTTATCGTTTGACAGCACTAGTAACATTGATACCGGTCTGTAGTTCTGGAGAACAGCAGGGTTAAGGGAGGGTTTTTTGAGTAGAGGGGGAACTCTGCCCCTCCTTGAGTCACCACCTTACCGCGGTGGAGGGGTTTGCGTGTCCTAGTGATCCTGGAAGCTATGTTGTCGGGGGCTTTATGCCCCTGGTAGGGTCACCCAAAGCAAACAGGTTCCAGGTGAAAGACCAGACAAAGCGTGGCTCAAAAAAACAACCATGAAGAAAAACATTAATGGTTCTCAGTTGCCCCTGCCCGGAAGCGGGTCACCGGGGCCCCCCCCTGGAGCCAGGCCCGGGGGTGGGGCTCGATGGCGAGCGCCTGGTGGCCGGGCCTTTTCCCATGGGGCCCGGTCGGGCACAGCCCGAAGAGACAACGTGGGACCCTCTTCCAGTGGGCTCACCATCCGCAGGAGGGGTCATGGGGGTCGGGTGCAGTGTGAGACGGGCGGAGGCCCAAGGCGGGGGCCTTGGCGGTCCGATCCTCGGCTGCAGAAGCTAGCTTTAGGGAAGTGGAATGTCACCTCGCTGGTGGGGAAGGAGCCTGAGCTGGTGCACGAGGTAGAGAGTTTCCGGCTAGATATAGTTGGCCTCGCCTCGACGCACAGCATAGGCTCCGGAGCCAGTCTCCTTGAGAGGGGCTGGACTCTCTTCCACTCTGGAGTTGCCCTTGGTGAGAGGCGTCAAGCTGGGGTGGGAATATTTGTTTCCCCTCGGTTTGGCGCCTGTGCATTGGGGTTCACCCCGGTGGACGAGAGGGTAGCCTCCCTCCGCCTTCGGGTGGGGGGATGGGTCCTCACTGTTGTTTGTGCTTATGCACCAAACGGCAGCTCAGAGTACCCACCCTTTTTGGAGTCTATGGGGGGGTTGCTGGAAAGCGCTCCTCCCGGGGATTCCCTCGTCCTTCTGGGGGACTTCAATGCTCATGTGGGCAATGACAGTGTGACCTGGAGGGGCGTGATTGGGAGGAACGGCCCCCCCGATCTGAACCCAAGTGGTGTTTTGTTGTTGGACTTCTGTGCTAGACACGGCTTGTCCATAACGAACACCATGTTCAAGCATAAGGGTGTTCATATGTGCACCTGGCACCAGGACACCCGAGGTCTCAGTTCGATGATCGACTTTGTAGTCGTGTCGTCGGACTTGGGGCCGCATGTCTTGGACACTCGGGTGAAGAGAGGGGCGGAGCTGTCAACTGATCACCACCTGGTGGTGAGTTGGCTTCGATGGTGGGGGAATACGCCGGTCAGGCCTGGCAGGCCCAAACGTAATGTAAGGGTCTGCTGGGAACGAATGGCGGAACCCTCTGTCAGAAGGAGCTTCAACTCTCACTTCCGGGAGAGCTTCGATCATGTCTCGGGGGGAGCCGGGGACATTGAGTCCGAATGGGCCACGTTCCGGGCCTCCATTGTTGAAGCGGCTGACCGGAGCTGCGGCCGCAAGGCGGTCGGTGCATGTCGCGGCGGTAACCCTCGGACCCGGTGGTGGACTCCGGAGGTGAGGGATGCCGTCAAGCTAAAGAAGGAGGCCTATCGGACCTTATTGGCTGGTAGGACTCCTGAGGCAGCTGATGTGTACCGGCAGGCCAAGCGGTATGCGGCTTTGGCGGTCGCGGAGGCAAAAACCCGGGCATGGGAGGAGTTTGGCGAGGCCATGGAGAATGACTTCCGAACGGCTTCAAAAAGGTTCTGGACCACCATCCGGCGACTCAAGAGGGGGAAGCAGTGCTCTGTCAACACTGTATACGGTGGGGACGGTGCGCTGCTGACTTCGACGGGGGACGTCCTGGATCGGTGGAAGGAATACTTTGAAGACCTCCTTAATTCCACCAACACGCTTTCTGACGAGGAGGCAGAGTCTGGGGACATCGGGGGGGGCCCTTCTATCTCTGGGGCCGAGGTCGCCAAGGTGGTTGAAAAGCTCCGCGGTGGCAGGGCCCCTGGGGTGGACGAGGTCCGCCCGGAGTTCCTTAAGGCTCTGGATGTTGTAGGGCTGTCTTGGTTGACACGACTCTGCAACATCGCGTGGACATCGGGGACAGTGCCTCTGGACTGGCAGACCGGGGTGGTGGTTCCCCTCTTTAAAAACGGGGACCGGAGGGTGTGCTCCAACTTTAGGGGGATCACACTCCTCAGCCTCCCTGGGAAAGTCTATTCAGGGGTCCTGGAGAGGAGGGTCCGCCGGATTGTCGAACCTCGGATTCAGGAGGAGCAATGTGGTTTTCGTCCTGGCCGTGGAACAGTGGACCAGCTCTATACCCTCCGCGGAGTCCTGGAGGGTACATGGGAGTTCGCCCAACCAGTCTACACATGTTTTGTGGATTTGGAAAAGGCATTCGACCGTGTCCCTCGGGGGCTCATGTGGGGGGTGCTCCGAGAGTATGGGGTACCGGATTCCCTGATCGGGGCTGTCCGGTCCCTGTACGACCGGTGCCAGAGTTTGGTCCGCATTGCCGGTAGTAAGTCGAACTTGTTTCCGGTGAGGGTTGGACTCCGCCAGGGCTGCCCTATGTCACCGATTCTGTTCATTACCTATATGGACAGAATATCTAGGCGTAGCCAGGGTGTTGAGGGGGTCCGGTTTGGTGACCTCAGGATCGGGTCGCTGCTTTTAGCAGATGATGTGGTCCTGTTGGCTTCATCGGGCCGCGACCTTCAGCTCTCACTGGAGCAGTTCGCAACCGAATGTGAAGCGGCTGGGATGCGAATCAGCACCTCCAAATCTGAGGCCATGGTAATCGACCGGAAAAGGGTGGAGTGCCATCTCCGGGTCGGGGAGGAGATCCTGAACCAAGCGGAGGAATTCAAGTATCTCGGGGTCTTGTTCACGAGTGAGGGAAGAATGGAGCGCAAGGTCGACAGGCGGATCGGTGCGGCGTCCGCAGTGATGCGGGCTCTGCATTGGTCCGTCGTGGTGAAGAAGGAGCTGAGTCGAAAGGCGAAGCTCTCTATTTACCAGTCGATCTTCGTTCCTACCCTCACCTATGGTCACGAACTATGGGTAGTGACCGAAAGAACGAGATCGCGAATACAAGCGGCCGAAATGAGCTTTCTCCGCTGGGTGTCCGGGCTCTCCCTTAGAGATAGGGTGAGAAGCTCGGTCATCCGGGAGGGGCTCAGAATAGAACCGCTGCTCCTCCGCATCGAGAGAAGCCAGCTGAAGTGGCTCGGGCATCTGATTAGGATGCCTCCTGGACGCCTCCCTGGTGAGGTGTTCCGGGCACGTCCCACTGGGAAGAGGCCCCGGGGAAGACCCAGGACACGCTGGAGGGACTATGTCTCTCGGCTGGCCTGGGAACGCCTCGGGGTCCCCCAGGAAGAGCTGGTGGAAGTGGCCGGGGAGAGGGAAGTCTGGGCCTCCCTGCTTAGATCGCTGCCCCCGCGACCCGATCCCCGGACAAGCGGCAGATGATGGATGGATTTGGGAACTCTGGCCTGTTTGAAGGCAGAGGGAAAGGTGCTGGAGGTAAGAGAGATAAAAAAAGAAGAAAAGTTATGATGGAGGGGGAGATGGTTTGAAAGAGAGGGGAGGGAATAAGATCAAGGGGACAGGAGGTGGGGCGATGAGAGAGAATGAGGTCAGAGATCTCTGCCTCGGACAGGTCAGAGAAAGAGTTTAGATATTTAGTTGGGCCAGTCATGGAGGGTGAGAGGGTAGGAAAGGTGGGTTTAGGGAACCGACTGCTAATGTGGGCAACTTTTTTCTCAAAGGAGAAGTCGTCTGCTGTCAGGGTGGAGGGAGGGGGAGGTAGGTTAAGAAGGGTGGAGAAGGTAGAGAAAGGGGTTCAGAAAGTAGAGGGTTTTAGCATCAGTTATGTGAGAAGAGAAGGATTTAAGGAGGTAGTGATATTTTTCAAGGTCCAGACCGTCTTTGGACTTGCACCATCTCTTCTCAGCTGCTGGAAGGGTGGACTCCTGCCAAGGGCAGGAGGGAGAAGATCGTGCAGGCCTGGTTGACAGGGGACAGAGAGAGTCAAGTGATGCAGTTAAAGTGGTTGTCTGTGGGAGTGTTAGTGGGACGAGAACTTGTCAATGAGAGGGAGGGAGAATGTTACAATAGAGGAGAAATGGGAGGGAGATAGGGAGCGGAGGTTGCGCCGGAAAGTTACAAGGGGAGGGGAGGTAGGAGGGGTTGGAGGGAGAGAGAGAATTGGATAAAGTAGTGTTCAGAAATGTGCAGTGGTGTTACAGAGGTTAAGTGTCAATTACGTGTCAGGATGAGGTCTAGCTGTTTGCCTGCCTTGTGGGTCGCCAGTGTGCTCAGCAGCGCCAGGTCAAAGGAAGTCAGGAGAGACAAGAAGTCAACGGCCTGCGTTCCTTGGAAGTGGATGTTGAAGTCCCCAAGGACTATCAGGGGGGTTCCATCATCCGGGAGGACGCTGAGGAGCATGTCAAGCTCCTGCACAAAGTCGGCTAGCGGTCCTGGTGGGCGATAAAGAACAATTAAGCATGCTTTGATAGGATCAGTTAGCATCACATAATGGTGTTCAAATGATTTGGCAGTAACAGAGAGTGGTGTGGATGTATATTTAATATGTGGGGAAAGAAGTAAACCTGTCCCACCACCCCACCCGGTTGAGCGGGGTGAGTGAGTGAAGGAGTGGTTGACGGAGAGCAGCTGGAGTTGGAGTGTTCTCTGGGCGGATCCATGTCTCTGTCAGCCCAAGGGCATGAAGAGAAGCATGAGATGCAAACGCCGGGATGAAGTCTGCCTTGTTCACAGCAGACTGGCAGTTCCAAAGACCTAAAGAATGAGAGAGGGCAGGTGGAGAAGATCTGGATAGGTAGTGAAGGTTAGACGTAGACCGTATATACTTTGTGACATATCTACTTTTACGGGTAGTGTGATGAACAGGAATGCTCAGGAAACAAATGCTAGCAATGAAAATGTTCTAGGTAGAATATAATATGAATATAAATAGGGTGATTTATCAGAAGAGGTGATCCCGGCCCCGTCGGCCTTCCTCGGCGGACTCCCGCAGGTAGACTCCCTGTCTTTGATCAACCGAGTCCCGCAGGTAGACTCCCTGTCTTTGTTCGACCGAGTCTTCGTGCCCCGAGGCTGCCTCTGTAGTGCCAGCCGCCTTAAATATGCAAGGCGCAGCTGACAATGACCCTAATTATGTCAACAAAGCCAGGGTCTCACGCGGCGATCACCCTGCCAGTCGATCTCTAGCTAGCTACTTAACGGCCTGGATAGCTGCTGTCTCCCAGCTCTACTCAGACACAAGATTTAGCAGAAACACAACAAAAACTACAAGCTTTAAGTCACTTACTTAGTCAGGAGACAGTCACGATGCACATTCAGTAAAACACTATTCGCTCTGTATCTGTGTCTTTAAACCCGGGGGTGGCTCAGTTGCTCCAGTCTTTGCCAGGATGCAGTGCCACCGCACCGCAGCAGACTCGCTGTGTGCGAGCTAGACTGTGTGAACGCCGCTCTGCACGTTTGATGCAGGGACTTAGCTATTTGAGGGGCAGGGGGCTAATAATACGTTCAAAATAAAACATTCAATTGTTCACTTTCAGTAAATGTATTGTTCAGTTCAATGTTTTGAGATGCTTGTTTGTTTGTTTTATTTTGATCCCCATTAGCTTCAGCATAAGGTGAAAGCTATTCTTCCTGGGGTCCTACAATCTATCATGTGACAATATAATTTACGACATCACATTTTACATTATACACACAAGACATTATTCATTGGTGATTTAAATCACCAATATCAGTTCCTGCTAAATATATTGTGGAATCATCAGCAAACATTGAAATGCTTGCTTTATCTAAAACCAATGGAAGATCATTGGTAAAGATTGAGTAGAGGAGTGGACAACTTCCTTGAGGCACGCCATGTTCCACAACCCTTACCTCTGAAAAACGTCCATTAAAGTAAACTAATTGTCTTCTCTCTGTCAAATAACTTTCCATCCATAATAATGCGGTTCCTGGAAAACCATAATATTTCAATTTTTTAACAGTAAGTCAATGATATTAAATGCTGCAGTAAAATCCAGCATTACAACACCTATTATTTTCCTCTTATTATTTAACATCTGAGTCAAGGCAGTGGCTGTTGAGTGTTTTCCTCTATATGCATGCTGAAAATTTGTAATTAAATGATTGTTTAAAAAATAAGACTGAATCTGTTCATAAACAATTATTTCCATTATTTTGCAGAGAATTGGTAATAAACTTATTGGTCTACTGTTTCGCCTACTGAGCCAGAGAAAGGCATTTTCTTATTTTTAGGGATTGGCACAATTTTACATATTTTCCATGCTTGCAAACATATTTTCCATAAAACACATTAATTATATGAGCAATGATTGAAACTATTGGTTTAAGCAACTTATATTCAAGATAGTCAACACCAGGGTTTTTTTTTTTTTACAATTCATCAGAAGTAATTCCACTTTGGAACCACTGACATTCTTGAATTTAAAACAACATGTTTTACCTTCTGTAGCGCCTCTCTAGCCATGTTAGGCTATCAAAAGAGGTGGCTAACCTGAATTCTTAGCAGGGCTTCTTATTTAACTCAATATAGGTACAATCAATACACAACTGTTTGAAAGAAACGAATCATTTACTTATAAAACCAATTTCGTCATACAATTATCAATGTTCAAATACACATCATTTCAACACTGTACAACACATGGGCCCAAACGAAAATAAAATAGCCGGCAACATGAACAGTATGATACAGTTACCCCCAGTTCAACGGTGCAGGCCTGAACGTCGCTTGGGTTCGTAGCAACCGAAACAAAATGGCTACTTCACCCGGAGGGCAGAAAGAAAAAAGGATATTGTACCGTGATCAATGAGTATGTGTGTAGCCACACACACAGTGGAGGGAGGGCGGCAGCAGGTGAAGACCAACCGACGAACCGGATGACGAGGAGTTGAATGGTAGCGATGCAGATGACCGATTGATGAACGATGACACGGTTACACAACTTTGCTACCGACACGTTAGCGCGCCGCTAGCTTGGTAGCTTAGCCTCCGCCGGGAAACTAGTCACTTGTCCAGTAGCTAGACTCCACTTCTCCAACGGTTGAGTTATCTACTCAACTGTCCTAATATTACGCCCAATCCAAAAGTAATAAGAGTCCTAGTCGAACTCATTTAACTACACTCGTGAATATGTTGATTAAACTCTTCTTTCTTAACTATATACCGTTACCACGTTCTTCTCAATCACACCCTCGTTCTCTCCACGTCCATCCAACTCCACCCACCTCCCTGTCCTTTGACCTCAGATGTCACTCATAACCAAATAGTACAGCAATAAAATATTCACAAAACATTTTCACAAATATATTACACAACAAATTATTAACATTTTAATCAATTCACTTTAAATCTTAAATGCTATTTATTTTATAATGAACTTATTCATTTTAACTTATTATATTATATTATATAGCCATGAATACAATTCAACAGGGTTACACTTCCATCATATTATTTATCAATGTAGTTGATACATCTATTTTATATGACTGTGTAATATTTTTAAGATTATTTATTTTATTTATGAAATAATCGTTGAGATGATTCGCTATATCACTTGGTTTAGTAAAAAATTCACCTTCATTTTCTAAATAACCTGATTTATTATTTCCTCTTAATATATTATTCAATGTATTCCATAATTGTTTACTATCATGTTTTGTTTCTGTAATTTTCTTACTGTAATACAATTTATTTTTCTTCTTATTTAACTTAGTAAAAAAGTTTACAATATATTTGCCAGTCCAATTTGAATTCAGATAAGATTGCTGCTTGTTTAGCTACATCTCTCTCTTTCATAAGATCTTTTAATTTGATTTAACCAAGGGGTGTTGACATTTTGAACAGTGAACTTTTGTATTGGTGCATGATTTTCTACAATTGTCATTAAAGTTCTATCAAAGACCTGACATGCTTTCTCTGGATCCTTTTGTAGAAATACCTCTGACCAATTTGCATTTTTAATATCATCATATTGTAATTGATTGAATCTTCTAAATGACCTTTTCATTATTACTTTTGGACCCGATTTAAGAACTTTTGTTTTCCTTACAATTGCAATGAGATTATGGTCACTTCAACCAATTGGCACAGATAAGCAATTTGAGCAAAGTTCTGGTCTATTTATAAACATGTGGTCAGGAAGCTGATTGAGTGCCATCCCTTTTTATACATATTCTAGTCGGTTTATTAATTACCTGTGATAATCCACATGCCCTTGCTGTGCTCATCAATTTGATTTTCCTAGGACAGTCAGAATAATTCCAATCAATGTTGAAGTCACCCATTAGGTAAGTTTCAAGATTCATACTACTAGCATAATCTAGCATATCACATTTTGTCCAAATACTCACTATTAGCATTTGGAAGTCTGTAACAGCATCCTACCAGTATTGGCTTAAGATGTTTCAGACTAACTTTTTACCAAATTACTTCAATACTAGAATACATTAAATCTGGCATCACTTTGACAGGCATTTGATGTTGAATATAGATAGCAACTCCTCCTCCATGTGCATTCCTGTCATTCCTAAAAATGCTGTATCCATCAATCATTAAAGTTGCATCATCAAATGTACATTTAGTCATTTAGCAGACGCTCTTGTCCAGAGTGACTTACAGTAAGTACAGGGACATTCCCCCGAGGCAAGTAGGGTGAAGTGCCTTGCCCAAGGACACAACGTCATCGCCAACAACCTTCTGATTAATAGCCCGACTCCCTAACCGCTCAGCCATCTGACCCTCAAATGTAGAGTCTAAATGAGTTTCGGACACTGCCAATATATGCCAGTTATTTGGTTGCAGTATATCTGTTAAATCACTCAATTTATTCCTGAGACTGCATATATTAACATGGGTAATTTTAAGACCTTTCTTTGGTAGTTTATGTAACATACCAGATATCACTCTTTTTTTTAAATTCATACTTTTAGATTCTATGTCGGAGCAAAACAGTTTACAGAAAATAACTAAATTAAACTGCATATATACAGTCATACACATACATCCAAACAGAAACATTTCTATTGCCACTCAAGTTGTCAAGGTTGAAATAGAAAGTGAGCTGAACTCCTCTTAAATTCCCTTCCTTAATATAACTCAACATTTATGTCCATATACCAATTCCCAACTCCTCGAGATGTATGTCAGGCAGTTCTCAATTCAGTTCCGTTCATCATACCTGACCCGATGCACCTGTTTCTGGTGCAAAGTCCCGTCAATAGACTATTTAATTGCCAGACAGCGTTGGTCCAATCACTTGATTGTAGTAGATGTCTCCTGACTTCTGATCTTGGAACATAGTGGACATAGTGGCAGTTTGTGTTTACAATTACAGTTTTTGGATCACCAAAGTTAGGGGGGCAGCTGGGGGGGAAAGGCTCTAGAGTGGGAGGGCAGCTGCCCCCCTGTTTATCCGCCGATGCCGGGCACAAAGTTAATATTAGAAGTGAATTTGATTTTACAACCAATATTCGTCTGCTTTTAAAGGGGGGCTGGCCAGCAAACATTACAACATATTAAGTGGATATACTTTCAGAACAGATCAGTGAATTCTGATACATAAACAAATGTGTTTATTATGTAGTCTACTGCAATCCAATATTTCAAGCACTATATGTTAAATATTTTGCTGTGTATTTTCATACAGCCTGGGTACAGCCAGGGAAAAAGCCAGGCTAAGCTGTGACGCATCTCTCTAATAATGCCAGGAATCTGTGTGCGTACAAATTAGAATGGGTTAAGTTTCCCACAATCAACTGAAGATCCGGGCACTCTGCAAAATTCATATTCTGCATGTGTCAAATGTACAAGCGCTGTATGGTGAATTAGGCCTACAATTATGACAATTGGCTCAACCATTGTGCATGCTATGCTATGTTATCAGCATGAATGTACTAGACATGCATTGCATTGGCAATTTGTTTAAAATAATGAGAAATTGCTTGTATGATGTGCATAAGTGACTTGAATAGATGATATGGAGGTTGAAAAAGTACTTCAGAGATGACAGAGAATTTCAATTGTGGTATGAGAAATATCTGTACCAAAACCACTAAGAATAACTGTCATCACCAGCTGCATCACGGGCATGGCACTATCTATCTATAATTCCAGAAATCTGTGTGTGTGTCACCGACATCATCACGGGCACTGTGCCCTATCTATAATTCTAGTAATCTGTGTGTGTGCCACCAATTTCATCACAGGCACTATCTATAGCTCAAGTAATCTGTATTGGTGTGTTTTACTGACATCTTAAGCACCAACTGTGTCACGGGCACTATCCACTCATATAGATAATTACACATTCCATTAACAGTCCACAGCAGGCACAAACTGATTAGACTGTAGCAGTGAGATGTGCTATAGGCTATACTGTACAGCAAATACTTTAACATGAGTATTTAAAACAAACGAACATGCATTCAGATGCCGTTTTCTATGAATTATAATTATATTATTATTATATAATTATGCTGCAGTGAGCTGTTTCCGCAAGTGTTTGCAATTCAAGCTGGAAACATTCATGGTATGGCCCCTTTAACTTGCCATTTATAATTTATCTTGTATTAGAGCCTGATTTGAAGCTGAAAACACATGATGACTGCCACAAGAAATGAAGACCTTGTGTGTATTGGATTATATAAAGCAAGGCACCGCAGGAGCCCTGTTTGATAGCTCTTTCCCCCCTGTGGTCGAAAGACACCAGGGATCGAGTAAAACATCTTTCCATCACACCAGGAGAATTATCAAGCGTCATGGCAGTTAACTACAGGGTTGTCAGCCCACCCACGTAAACATACCATGTGGCGTGCTTTCCACAGTAAGGACAACTGACTGAGTCTCAGCAAGATCTCTCTCTATGCACACACATTATGCTGACTGTAATTTGAGACTTGGGCTGTCAACTCCTATTACATTACAGTGGCACACAGTTGGTGATGATGTTCAAGTGCAATCCTGTAGCATTGGTCACATTTATAACAGAGGTTAGAATAGAGGATGTTGCATGCTTAGAGGCCTTACCTCAGAATGAAGGATTGTGCATCGATTTATTTTCCGCTGACTTTTAAGTGATTTCAGGTGCACATCAGTAGTCTCCTTGTTGCCAGTGTGTACACCTAGGCTGTTATGTCTCTCTCTGGGTTTTTATGGCTGGGCTATAATTGGATTATGATACATTTCACGCTTAGCAACACTGATTTTCAAAGACGTAAATGTGTGTGGCCAAACTGCAAAATCTGACTTACGTACCGAATGGCCAGACCTAGTACAGAAGCAAAATCCAAATTGAGTGGAAGTACATAGGAGGGCAGAGTCAGGCTACACCATATCTTGGTCAAAATAGAAATTTAGCAAGTTCAACAATTATTATTCATATAGTCCATTGTTCCAACAATTAACATCACATGTGACCATGCATCCTCCTGTAACTGGTGTTCCAGTAAATCTTTTTCAAGATTAGCCTTTATTCTTCAACCCTAACGGTGCGTTCACACTGCAGAGTTTTTTATCGCTCTGCACCTCTGGTCTTCCCACAGTGCACCACGCTCGGGGGCGTGTTAGAAAAGTTAATACAGAGTTGTAGTTCTCTAAGGTCACTGTTGTAGTTTGTGTAAAACGGTGTCATAGACAAGTGTGCAGACTTGGGTTCATGTATTTACAATAGCGATCATGATTGATATATAGGTGCTCCTGTCTCGATCAAAATACAGCTTTTACACGGCATGATGCAAGGAATCAGATACGCTGACTAAATGTTGCATTATCTTGTCAACTACGCTATAGGCTACAGTACTGTACAGCAGTTCAAACATTTTTCCAGTAACATTCGCTAGGTTTGCCGGGTAAACTAGACTACTGTAGCTAGACTAGTACAGTATGCAGCTAGCACAGAAGAAAGTTAGAGCTAGGTTACGTTCTGTAGCTAGCTAAAGTGACGAGACTGAATTTAACACATCAGGGACACCGATAACCTCGGCAACCCTGCGCCAGGTATACCTTTTTTTGTTAACGTCTCTTCGATCGTACAGAGGCGTATAAAACAAGACTGCGTGTGTAGACACACATACGATGAGTTGCTCTTCCATCTTGAAATTGTCAAACCTAGAAATGTTTACCATGACCAACAATTGCTACGTTACAAGAAACAAGAAACCAACCCGATTGGCCAACGCTAGCGTTTTCACGCTCCTCATTTATATAAAGTTGAGAAAATCCAACCTTGACGCCCCGCTCGCCTTTTCACAATGCCCTACACGAGCCTGGTTTTCATTGAATTTTTTTTGGAAGCCGATGCCCCGCTCTGCCCGCCCCGCTGCAGTGTGAACGCACCGTAAGTAGGCCGACACCATCTCTTGGTCAGTTTTTGGGCACTTTCTTGATGAGGTGCAGTTTGTACAACTCATTTACTTGTAGGTGGGACAGGTGGCTGAGCGGTGAGGCAGTTGGGCTAGTAAACAGAAGGTTGCCGGACCGATTCCCCACCGTGTTTTGCCTTGGGGGGAAATGTCCCTGTACTTGCTGTAAGTCGCTCTGGATAACAGCGTCTGTAAAATGTAACTGGGAATACATGACATTTCATTACATTTTACATTTCCACATGCAGAATTCACCTGCCATTAAATGAACATCTCACTGTATACAGCATCCATGCTCTGTTGTCATGAAGTGCAAATCGTTTTTATATTCATTATTATCATAATGTCAATGTAACTGACCATTCCGCACAAGCCTATAAATAAAAGTACATGGGGAGAAAACTACCAGTAGCTACCATACATGATTTTCTGCATCAATTTCTGCGGCAGCAGTCAGTCTCTTCGTCATCTTAATCATCATCATCCTTTGATGAAAGCATTTTCTTGGGGGAAACTGCTACTACAAGTTGAAATAGGCACCAATTGATATTTACTTTGTATCATGTTGAATATGATTAAAACCAAGGTGGCGTCGAGGCTACTATCACAAGCGTTTTTATACTTAATATAACACATTGAACATGCTAGTTTATTAAGTACACCAATTTTTCTGCTGTAATATGAACGGACAGTGGGGTTAAATGTTCTATGTATGAACTGGCCATTACATTCAAATGTATGCATTGAGCAGTTTGTCTCCCACGCCAATTGTATACGCTGCTACAGGAGTGTTGCTTTTTTTCCGGAATGTGCTCAGATTGACCATAAACACAAAATAAAACTTATATCTGAAGTGTGGTGGAGTAGGACAATGTTTTTTGTTGCCGGGTGTCATGGTGGATCCTAGTATCGGAGCTCCATTAATGTTGGCTTTTAATAGTTCTCATGCCCACGCTTAACTCAGAGTCGACACACTTCGAGTTGAGTTAACAAATTCAAATCTGCTTTTCTGGAACTGAAATACCCCCCTGTTATATTCACGCTTGTTTCGTAATGTTTTGACAAAACAGATTATCAAATGGGACTGTAACTATAGCCCAAGCGTGAAGCATCATGGAGAATTGTTAAAAAACACATGGTGAGATCAGCATTGGGTAAAAGTTGCCCCCCTACAAACAACATTCTGTTCCCTGCGTCCTTTCTCCATTTGTGTGGATGTGTTGGGGTGGAGAGGGCAGCAGCAAACTTTCTGTCTTTCATCCAATTTTGTGTTATTACCATTATCAATCTGTGCCATAGAGCATTCAATTATGGATCTAGAGTTTGGGTTGGATGCATGTTCATAAAGCCACAAGGAAATTCCGAGAAGTATTTTTTACAATGCTGGGAAACAGTCCCAAAACTACCAGGAATGCAGTGTAGAAATTGTCTATTCTCAGTTGTTAGATTTGTGTGTAATAATGTAATTTCTCACCTTGGCGCAACAACCATGGTAGTTACAAACTTACAAGAAAAATACTGGTTGTGTAGATTCACCCTCTACAACATCCGGAAGATCAGGAGATACCTGTCTGAGCACTCCACCCAGCTGCTAGTCCAAGCACTTGTCCTCTCCAAGTTGGACTACTGCAACTCGCTGCTCGCCGGTCTCCCAGCATGCGCAACCCGCCCTCTTCAGAGGATTCAGAATGCAGCGGCCCGCCTGGTCTACAATCTACCCAGACGCTCCCACGTTACCCCGCTCCTCATCTCCCTCCACTGGCTACCCATAACGGCCCGCATCAGATTCAAGACCCTGGTACTGACCTTCCGAGTGAACGGGACTGCACCCGACTACATCAAATCTCTCCTGCAGCCTTACACCCCCACCCGCCACCTACGGTCTTCTTCAGACAACCGCCTGGTGGTCCCACTGCTCAAGACCCATTTGGGATTGATTTCAAATTTAGGAAAAATCGTTTTAGAAAAAGTATTCAATGAAAAAGCTAGTAGTATGAGCCAGATTTGAGAATGCAATACCACCTACATCCACCGGGGCCGTTGCCTCGCAGCAGCCCCCATCAACAGCGCAAGACACAAACCAACGTACCTACATTCTGACAGAGCAGTAGCAGCTAACCACTGGATACCACTGTAACTAACAGGTGAGTAAGTTGGTGATACTTGAAAGGATCATTGAAATTATAAGATCATAAAGTTATCTTCACACACAATTAATTGTGTGAGAATGTGTCGACATAGAGGAATTGTGTCAGAGTGAATTAGACTGTTGCTTTTATTTTTGCAAACTTGTAAGATTATCTCTGGCTAGCGAGATAGCTAATGCTAGCTAGTTATCTTAAATCCATTCCCAGGTGTCAATAGTCATAGATAACACACTCAGGGCCAGGTTAAGGTCATCTGGGGCCCGGGGCAGAAGCCTCCCCGAGGCCCCCCCCCCCCATGTTAATGACTAGTCTTGATGACTAGCATGTTTAGTCTTGAAAAACAACAAAAGAACAACATGTAATTGGAAGTGGACAGCACTTATGTTAAAAGCTGATACTAATGGGATTCTTTGGTGTTTTACAGACAACTCTAATTCCAGGGGTGAAGCTCCAGCACAACCTCAACTCAATTTCCCCAAGACACTCCAGGGAGACCGAAACAGAAGCTTCAAGGCCGAGTGGTATGCAGTCCACCCCTGGGTAGAATACTCCATAAGTGAAGACTCTAGCTTTTGCTATGCTTGCAGGCATTTCAGTTTACCTGGCCATGGTGAGTCTACATTTACTTCAGGTTCAGGTTTCAAAAACTGGAAAAAAGCTACCTATACAGACGGAGGGTATGCTGCACACAGTAGATCTGAGCATCACAAGAATGCCATGCTCGCATGGAAAGAACACCAAATTGCAGAATCAAATCATGGATTTGAATGGTGACATAATGTGTGGAATACAAGCTTTAAATCCAAGTAGCCAAAGCTTCTGTGACAAAGATAGCCTTTTTGCATTTGCCAAATTGTATGGGTGTGACCTTGTCGTCCTTGAGCATGAGCTCTACCAAGTTAAAAGAGTCCTAGATTGTAAAGTAAAACAAGGGATGCAGAGACCACTTACAATTGTAGACCTGGTAGCTTTTATTGAACCATACCAGGAGGTATTTGGCGTTTTCTCCAGGCTTTGCTAAATTGCACTGGCAATACCTGTCAGCACAGCTGCTTGTGAACACAGTTTTTCCTGCTTAAAGCTTGTCAAAACACACCTGAGAACTACAATGGGAGAGCATAGGCTGAGTGATCTTGGGGTGTTGAGCATAGAACACAGGAGGGCAGCGTCTTTAAACTTAGATGAGTTTGTCGATCGATTTGCTAGAAATCATCACAACCGGAGAATACAGCTTCTGTAAAGTAAGTAAGTAACCAGCATCTGTTATACAGTTCTGGGCCATAAACAGCCTCAACAATAAAGAGGATGAGCTAGTGATATTGGGACATAGGTATTGCAATGTAAATATATCTGGTCAGCTTCCCAGACAGACACTCAGATATTCTCAAGAATAACAAATAAGCTAACAAACAAAAAAGACAATAAAGTAAAATAATTTACATGGATCTACCTACACTCTCAGACACACCTACACATACACACCACACACACAGTGCCCCTTCTAGACCTGGTTTGTCAGTGCTCTGTTTTTATTCAGCACCACAATCTGTTTGATATAGTAAGCTAGTGAAATTGTTCACTGTTTGTAGTGATACTGCTCAATGTACATTGTACATAATCTTGATATTTGTTCTTCTTTACGATTATGGGCCATGTGTGTGATGTAGTGTTTTTTGCTTTTCCCTCTCTTTATGTATACATATGTGTATATTATCGAAATACAGTTTACCCAAATAAATTATCGCCTAAAATGACAATTCATATAGTTTTTCTGTCACTTGCACTAAAAACATCCCCGTCACATGTTAAGGTGCCGAACCCCCTCACTTAATCATGACACATCACACTCGCACATTATCTAAGCACCCATTCCAATAACCTGGGATTATCAACAAGACGTCATTAGTGTCCATAAAACAAGATGAGCCGTTAGAAAACTGCTGCTCTGAGTGATGCAGTGTGTGAGTTTTAAAATAGTAGTTTTTGACAATCATGTGCCACCCCAAATAAAAGACTGGCCAGAGCTGCCCCCCCCCCCAGAAATAATATCCTGGCTACGCCCCTGGTGGTGTTGTCGTTTTTCTAACGTCGGGAGTTGTTGCAACAGCATGTGAAAAAACTACAAAGTTTGCTACGCCAAAAAGAGCGTTAATCGCGCGATAAAAAAATTGACGCCGTTAATTTGGGTTTCTGTATACGCCGTTAGTAACGCGTTGAACTGACAGCACTACTTTAAACGTTAGCCACTGGAGCTGAAACCGACTGAGAGTCTGAGACAAACGTGTGTGAATAGCATTTGTTTGTGAGAGAGTGTAAAGTGGGTTACCATGTGTGACTAATGTGTGTAGCTACTGTGTGTGTGCGCGTGTATTTGTTTGTATGAGAGTCTAAAGTGGGTTCTTCCTACCTGACTGACTGCATGTGTACTAAGCATCCCTTGTTGGCCAAATACTGTAGCTAGTTTTGTCATTCACATAGCAATCACACTGAACTGAATTTGGCATCAACAACATGACTTTGAATACCTTATTCTAGACTAATAGGCCTACATTAAACAAATTTGGCATTGACATGCTTCTTGAGACTACTGCTTAGACACCTTCTGTTATGATTAAAAAGAGACAAAAATACAATTTTCATAGACTTAATCTAGACTAAATGTCATCAGTTTTCGTCGACTAAAACTAGACGAAAATGTCATCAGTTTTCGTCGACTAAAACAAGACTAAATGCTCAGACTTTTACTCGACTGAAACTTGACGAGACTAAAATGAGTATGAACGTGACTAAAACTAATAAAAACTAAAATGACAGCTTGACACAAAAACTAGACTAAAACTACAATTAAAACAGGCCACCAAAAACAACACTAGTTGTATCAGAGCCTGTTTAAGGAGAACCTTGCCACTCCCTATTAAGCCCCATTGTACCAAATTTGGTTGCAGTTCCACCAGAGTTCCACTGTGGAGCATTAGCAACATTAGCAACAACATTAGCAAGCCAAAACTCTTTCTAGCATGTGTATTGACAGGGAGAGCCTAACCTGTCAGTTGTGTTGTCGATACCTTGAGAGAAAACAGGAATTGACCAGAGCTTGCCGTAAAGCAGTAGCTCTGGTCGTACCATGTGTATGACGTCAATGACATTTTCAAAGGCTTTTAAGAACAGAAAGGCGAGAAAATCTAACATCCAGCAGTGTGTATTTTTTTGCCTCCCCTTTCGAATTTATACTTCAAATTACTAAACAAAAAATTATATCCTGAGAACTGGATTTTGAGGGGTATAGCTCCATAGACCTCCATTAATTCTGCGCTCGCTCGTTAGTGCCCTCACATGGAACTAGAGTGGAACTGCAACCAGTTCAGAACCCGGAAGTTTCCAGAGAGTGGCAGTTCTCCCTATATTAGACATTCCCTGGTTGTATGCTTGACTTTACTTTATTGAACGAACGGAGCACGTTAGGTAAAGAGTCGACTAGCTAATTTTTTGAATTGACATGGTGTCACAAGTGGTCTATACTGTCTGAACGAGATATACAGTACAGACATCCCAACCTGCTGAGACTCATTTCCGGGAGGTGGCTTCCCTCGCCCCCCCTGGGACGCAATCCAGACACATGAAATACCCCCTCAACCAGCACCCCCCCCAAAACGCTATCATGTAAATCTAAGACCCCTTGGCCGTGAACCTGAAACAAAACAAGCGGAGCTGGTTCATGCAGGGGGACGCGAGAGTGCGTCACTAGCAAATCGTCATCACACGTCAAGGCACACCTTCCTAACGCCTGGGGCACACTGGCTGCGATTAGCTGCGAAGCGCCTGGAAGTGCCGCATTTTTCTTTCGACGCCTATGTTATCAAATGGGACTGGCTGCGAAGCGTCGCGATTGCCTGTGATCTTCAGCGATCGTTTCGGCAGCTGGTAAAAAAAAAATCTCGAGGCGCTTGCGAAATCGGCTGCAGGATGATAAAATACACCCTATTAGTTGATATATTTGAGAAAAAAAACCTGTTATTAAGATTTTACACTAATTGTAGACTTTATAATTATTTTTGTGATATTACTTTGAATGCCTACGTACAATATTCACTATATATAAAACCATGTGGTTACCCTGATAAAAACAATTGAAAATAAATGGATTGATCTGTTGAGCCAGCATGCCCGTAGTTGTTATGTTTGTTTGAGAGAAAATAGTTGTCACGCGTGCAGCCATAGTCTACCAAGAGAGAACCCCCAAGTGGATTTTGAAAATCAGTGTGAAATTCAAGGAGATGGATGACATCAAATTAATTGTATGAGTTGTATGCAGTGTTGGGTGTAACGCATTACTAAGTAACGTGTTACTGTAATTAAATTACTTATCCACTGAAAAAGTTAAGTAAGGGATTAATGTTCATTTTTAGGTAATTTAATTACATTACTTGTAATGTACTTGCGTTACATACCTACTATAAATTAGTCAAACAGCTCTGTATAAAGCAATATTTAATTAAAATCTAAATGTATTGTTTTAGGGTAAAAGTGAACATTGTTAGCTGTAGTGCAGTTGCATGGGAGACGCGGGTTTTTGCTGCATAAGCGCGGGCTCTAGCGGTTTGAAGTGAAAGATTTCGGACTCAGCTGAAGCAAGTAGCTCTAGCTATTTTACCAAATGGAAATATTCCAAGTAGCCTACTTTACCTTTTTGTCACAGGTTAACAAGAACATTAATGTCAAGTGCAAGCTATGTCCTGGGGAGAAAAAACGATATACATCGCCAGTGCAGAAAGTGTCCGAGGGTGAGCTTAAAATTTTTTTTGCAAACTAGATTACAGGAAGAGATGCTACTGCTGCGTACTGTAGAATCCTGTGATGTCATGTTTAACTTAAAGTTAAGCTTTTGTGTTATGAACATATTGTTTGGTAACTAAAGATGAAAGAAGGTTACACGTGTTACTAAAATGTTAAGTATTTGTAGGCTATGTTTTAAAAAGGTAAAAGGCTAAACTGTTCCAAGTTTGACTTGTATTTAATTATTGAAATACTTGTCTTTCTGTTGTCTATCCAGTCAAGGTTAATAGGGATTGTAAGAAGTAATGACTTATTGAGTAATTAAATTACTTTTCAGACAGAGTAATTATAAAAATAATTTAAATACAATATTGATGAAGTAATCTCGTCTCGTCTCGTCATCTTCCGCTTGTCCGGGGATCGGGTCGCGGGGGCAACGACCTAAGCAGGGAGGCCCAGGCTTCCCTCTCCCCGGCCACTTCCACCACCTCTTCCTGGGGGACCCCGAGGCGTTCCCAGGCCAGCCGAGTGACATAGTCCCTCCAGCGTGTCCTGGGTCTTCCCCGGGGCCTCTTCCCAGTGGGACGTGCCCGGAACACCTCACCAGGGAGGCGTCCAGGAGGCATCCTAATCAGATGCCCGAGCCACCTCAGCTGGCTCCTCTCGACGCGGAGGAGCAGCGGTTCTACTCTGAGCCCCTCCCGGATGACCGAGCTTCTCACCCTATCTCTAAGGGAGAGCCCGGACACCCTGCGGAGAAAGCTCATTTCGGCCGCTTGTATTCGCGATCTCGTTCTTTCGGTCACTACCCATAGTTCGTGACCATAGGTGAGGGTAGGAACGTAGATCGACTGGTAAATAGAGAGCTTCGCCTTTCGACTCAGCTCCTTCTTCACCACGACGGACCGATGCAGAGCCCGCATCACTGCGGACGCCGCACCGATCCGCCTGTCGACCTCGCGCTCCATTCTTCCCTCACTCGTGAACAAGACCCCGAGATACTTGAACTCCTCCACTTGGTTCAGGATCTCCTCCCCGACCCGGAGATGGCACTCCACCCTTTTCCGGTCGATAACCATGGCCTCAGATTTGGAGGTGCTGATTCGCATCCCAGCCGCTTCACATTCGGTTGCGAACCGCTCCAGTGAGAGCTGAAGGTCACGGCCCGATGAAGCCAACAGGACCACATCATCTGCAAAAAGCAGCGACCCGATCCTGAGGTCACCAAACCGGACCCCCTCAACACCCTGGCTGCGCCTAGAAATCCTGTCCATATAGGTAATGAACAGAATCGGTGACATAGGGCAGCCCTGGCGGAGTCCAACCCTCACCGGAAACAAGTTCGACTTACTACCGGCAATGCGGACCAAACTCTGGCACCGGTCGTACAGGGACCGGACAGCCCCGATCAGGGAATCCGGTACCCCGTACTCTCGGAGCACCCCCCACATGAGCCCCCGAGGGACACGGTCGAACGCCTTTTCCAAATCCACAAAACATGTGTAGACTGGTTGGGCGAACTCCCATGTACCCTCCAGGACTCCGCGGAGGGTATAGAGCTGGTCCACTGTTCCACGGCCAGGACGAAAACCACATTGCTCCTCCTGAATCCGAGGTTCGACAATCCGGCGGACCCTCCTCTCCAGGACCCCCGAATAGACTTTCCCAGGGAGGCTGAGGAGTGTGATCCCCCTAAAGTTGGAGCACACCCTCCGGTCCCCCTTTTTAAAGAGGGGAACCACCACCCCGGTCTGCCAGTCCAGAGGCACTGTCCCCGATGTCCACGCGATGTTGCAGAGTCGTGTCAACCAAGACAGCCCTACAACATCCAGAGCCTTAAGGAACTCCGGGCGGACCTCGTCCACCCCAGGGGCCCTGCCACCGCGGAGCTTTTCAACCACCTCGGCGACCTCGGCCCCAGAGATAGGAGGGCCCCCCCCGATGTCCCCAGACTCTGCCTCCACGTCGGAAAACGTGTTGGTGGAATTAAGGAGGTCTTCAAAGTATTCCTTCCACCGATCCAGGACGTCCCCCGTCGAAGTCAGCAGCGCACCGTCCCCACCGTACACAGTGTTGACAGAGCACTGCTTCCCCCTCCTGAGTCGCCGGATGGTGGTCCAGAACCTTTTTGAAGCCGTTCGGAAGTCATTCTCCATGGCCTCGCCGAACTCCTCCCATGCCCGGGTTTTTGCCTCCGCGACCGCCAGAGCCGCGTTCCGCTTGGCCTGCCGGTACACATCAGCTGCCTCAGGAGTCCTACCAGCCAATAAAGCCCGATAGGCCTCCTTCTTCAGCTTGACGGCATCCCTCACCTCCGGAGTCCACCACCGGGTCCGAGGGTTACCGCCGCGACATGCACCGACCGCCTTGCGGCCGCAGCTCCGGTCAGCCGCTTCAACAATGGAGGCCCGGAACATGGCCCATTCGGACTCAATGTCCCCGGCCCCCCCCGAGACATGATCGAAGCTCTCCCGGAGGTGGGAGTTGAAGCTCCTTCTGACAGAGGGTTCCGCCAGCCGTTCCCAGCAGACCCTCACATTACGTTTGGGCCTGCCAGGCCTGACCGGCGTCCTCCCCCACCATCGGAGCCAACTCACCACCAGGTGGTGATCAGTTGACAGCTCCGCCCCTCTCCTCACCCGAGTGTCCAAGACATGCGGCCTCAAGTCCGACGACACGACTACGAAGTCGATCATCGAACTGAGACCTCGGGTGTCCTGGTGCCAGGTGCACATATGGACACCCTTATGCTTGAACATGGTGTTCGTTATGGACAAGCCGTGTTTAGCACAGAAGTCCAACAACAGAACACCACCCGGGTTCAGATCGGGGGGGCCGTTCCTCCCAATCACGCCCCTCCAGGTCTCACTGTCATTGCCCACATGAGCATTGAAGTCCCCCAGGAGGACGAGGGAATCCCCGGGAGGAGCGCTTTCCAGCACCCCCTCCAGAGACTCCAAAAAGGGTGGGTACTCTGAGCTGCCGCTTGGTGCATAAGCACAAACGACAGTGAGGACCCGTCCCCCCACCCGAAGGCGGAGGGAGGCTACCCTCTCATCCACCGGGGTGAACCCCAATGTACAGGCACCGAACCGAGGGGAAACAAGTATTCCCACCCCAGCTCGACGCCTCTCACCAAGGGCAACTCCAGAGTGGAAGAGAGTCCAGCCCCTCTCAAGGAGACTGGTTCCGGAGCCCGTGCTGTGCGTCGAGGCGAGGCCGACTATATCTAGCCGGAAACTCTCTACCTCGCGCACCAGCTCAGGCTCCTTTCCCGCCAGCGAGGTGACGTTCCACGTCCCTAAAGCTAGCTTCTGCAGCCAAGGATCAGACCGCCAAGGCCCCCGCCTTCGGCCGCCGCCTGTCTCACACTGCACCCGACCCCCATGACCCCTCCTGCGGATGGTGAGCCCACTGGAAGAGGGTCCCACGTTGTCTCTTCGGGCTGTGCCCGACCGGGCCCCATGGGAAAAGGCCCGGCCACCAGGCGCTCGCCATCGAGCCCCACCCCCGGGCCTGGCTCCAGGGGGGGGCCCCGGTGACCCGCTTCCGGGCAGGGGCAACTGGGAACCATTGTTGTGTTTCTTCATGGTTGGTTTTTTTGAGCCACGCTTTGTCTGGTCTTTCACCTGGAACCTGTTTGCCTTGGGAGACCCTACCAGGGGCATAAAGCCCCCGACAACATAGCTTCCAGGATCACTAGGACACGCAAACCCCTCCACCGCGGTAAGGTGGTGACTCACGGAGGGGTGATGAAGTAATTAGTAAGTTGGGTAAGTTACTTCAAAAAAAAGTAATTTATTACTGATGAAGTAATTAGTAATAAATTACTTTTTTGAAGTAACTTACCCAACACTGGTTGTGTGACCCCCAGCACCAATTTTACAAGGACAACGTAGAGAATGATCAATGTTGGGATGCTGTTGGGGCGGCTGTTGGAATAACATGTTTCCTAAATATAGCCTATGCCATGTTTATTTACCATGTCAGTGAAAAAGGAAAGCTCAGAGTAGCTGAAAGGCTAGTGACCAGCGCGGAGAAATGCGCGTCTTGTGTGAACAGCTTTTGCTCAGTCGTAGCCGATTGCGGCATGTCCAGGCGCTTCGCAGCAAGTGTGTCCCAGGCGTAATAGGGCAGGGTATATAGCAGGGATCCCGGCACTGGCACTCGCATTGGTCGACTCCATCTCGGTCTCCTGCAGCCTCTGCTTCCACGGCCTCCACCCTTTTTGTCTGGTTCTTCTTTTTCCTTCTTTCTCGGGGAATGCGTTCGCTGCTCTCTGCCCGGATGTCAAGATGGTGTCTCAGGAGACGTCTCAGTTGGGTGCAGCAGGGAGATGCTGCGAGCACAATCATATGCCAAATCCAATATTACAACAATGTATTGTATTTTGTGGAATAAAGCACCAGTTAACAATACTACTGAGTCCTCCTGCCTGAACCAATCAAACCGACGATGGCGGCGAGTATTACCCAATCAGGGGTAGAATAGAGGGGGTAGAAATTAGTTTTAACAGAATGCGGGTGGGCTGATTTGCATGGGATGCTGCGTTGAAGACAACTCTGAAAATACGGGACAAACCCCGTCCCATGTTGATTCAATACGGGCTCCATGACGCCAGGTAAGTAGCTAGGGTACACCGGGTAAGTAGCTAGCTCCTGAGACTTCTCACCAAAATAACCTTTGATTAAGACATGTTCGTAGGTACCTAGCGATAAGTAGCCTCAACTTTCCTTTACCTTTAGCTACGGCACTCATGCTGGAGGCTAGCTGTTGGTCTTACTAGAACGGCGTAGGTATGCATCGTTGCTAACATGCGCTGACGTTGTGACTGTGTGTGTATGTGAGAAAGAGGCGTGAGTGACAGAGAGACGGATGGGGAGCAGGGAAAGGAAATCCAGCTGAGTTCCAGCTCAGTGTTGATTCTTTGGCGCACTGCCACAAATTAGTTTACGTGTTGGAAGCATTGTTTAGGCATGCTGCTTCAGATTTCTACACAATGTAGAACACTTGTGTTTGAGACAGTTGTATTACCAACGCACACCTAATTTATAGCCAATGAGAAAGGGAGTTGCCACACTCATAGACAAACAAATAGACAAGGAGGTCAGCGGTTGTAAATGAAACTTGCGTTTTTAGCTGCATGAATCATTTGTCACAATGCCAGCAACGAAGTTGTCTATGGCTGCACTGCAGCTACAATTCATGAAATGTCTCTTACTAATTAAACACCGCCCTTGAATAAACGCTGCACCAAAAATGAACGTTATTTAATAAATACCACAGCGTTTATTCAAAGAAATACGGTATATCCATGCTTGGCAAAATCGATTGTTATGTCTACAAAATAATTTTTTAAATAGTATGTTTAGCTAGCTTGCAATTGGCCAATGTTGTCAGCGATGCTAGCTAATGTTGGTTTGCTAGCTGTATATAAAATTTCACTGGGTCTTGCAGCTGTTTGATTTATTGAAATTATTTTGAAATGTTATGTTCTACTAGCCATTTGCCTACTGTAGCAAGTCACTGTATTTCCAAGCCCTGATGGTGTAACTGAGACGACACAATAAACAATTCCTCTTTCAATAAGCCCCCGTTCCAGTGTTGAGCATTAAATTAGCTGTATGGTCTGTAGAGATATTGGGATGAAGCCACCTTTTTGGTCTAAAACCGGGCTATACGCTGCTTCGAAATATAAGCCGTACAACCACAAGAAAACTGTAAAATTGGGGTACAAGCTGCCGTTTTATTTCCCAAAAATACGGTACATGGAGTGGATTGGAAGCCAGTGGCTTATTGCTCCAGGAGATTAACCGAGGCGGAAACTCGATACACACAGATCGAGAGAGTGTTTGGCGAGTGTCTGGGCCTGTGAGAGGTTTGAAATATATACAGTACCTCTACGGCCTGGATGGTTTCAAACTTGTGACAGATCACAAGCCACTGGTACGTCTTATCAACACCAAAGACCTTGACAATGCCCCACCGACACATGTCACGGAGTGACAATAAGACATTCAAAAAGAGACACACACAGATGTTGAGTGCAATGTTGCGGCTATCATGCTGGGCATGCCTGAAACTCAGGAGAAAATGGACTGTATCACGGTGGCCACAGCAGCGGATGACAAGCTCCAGGCTGTGATCAAACTCATCGAGTCTGGGTGGCCAGAGCACCTAAGTAAGACCCTAAGCTCAGTCAGGGAGTTTCTCCCTGTCAGAGGTGAACTGAGGTGAATTTTAAGCATCTTTTGGGTGATTCAGTCCTTACCAGGCTGGATCATGAGAAGACCTGGGCCACACCGGCAGTGGTCACACAGGAGAGTGCCACACCGAGGTCTTACCTCATTGAAACACAGCAAGGAAGGACCCTGAGACAAAACCGCCGTCACCTTCAGGTGATGGCTACTCCACGGCCAGCTGAAGCCTTGCTACCAAACCCTTCTGACAATGCACTGCATTACGCCATGACAATTCAGTTACCACAGAGACAGTTACATCCACCCCGAGTGCTGATACTCTTGAGTCAGAACAGAGTCTGATAGTTACCAGGTCTGGTAGAGTTAGCAGACCAGTTGCCAGACTTGACCTCTGAAGAAAAAATAGAAACTGGGTATACAAATAAATAAGACAGTGGACTTATGGGTGTGGGAAGGGACAAGGTTGAAATGTACACTAAATGCTGGGTTTATTTTTCTTGTTTTGCTTTCCTGTATAACTGGACATGAATAGGTTAAGTTTTTCCTGGGTTGTGAGTTAAAACAAGTTACTGAGTATAGGACCCAGCAATTCATGCTGGTGTTTGTTAAAGATCCCATGACATGCTGTTTTTGGATGCTTTTATATAGGCCTTAGTGGTCCCCTAATACTGTATCTGTAAGTATCTTTCCCGAAATTCAGCCTTGGTTCAGAATTACAGCCACTACGGGCAGTCCCACAATGAGCTTTCCTCAGGACGTGCCATTTCAGTGTCTGCAGCTTTAAATGCTATGAGGAAGAACTAACTGCCATGCTTCAGTCGTTTGCAAGCCATGATGTCTTGAGGAAAAAAACAATATTGCGCTTGCACGGTCGTAGCTCATTTTCTCATTGGTGGGCCAAATTCTCTGTCAGGGCAAAGCAGAGAAAGGGAACATTTTAAAACCAAACGTTTCAGCTTTCATTTTTATCAAAGGCGGAGAAGAATTCGACCTTTCAGCATGACGTCACAACAACAAATATCTTACTTGTGGGTGCATAACATTACGTACTACGTAATGTTACGTACTTACGCTCAATTTGGATTTTGCTTCTGTACTAGGTCTGGGAGTTTGACTTTGAAGTCGGTTTTCAGAAGAAGAAAAACATTTGTAGGTCCAATCAGCGAACAGAGGGAGTGGCTGAGAACGATGACGTTAATGTCGTGCACTAGTTTGAGTAGTTCAGTAATAGCGGCGGAGAAAGATGCGAGCGAAGTTATTCTGCGGTTGTGGCAATGCTGCCGAATATCCATAAGTTAAAGCCGCAAGAACATTCCTTGCTGAGTTTTGTAGGTGGCCATGATGTTATGACCCTCCTCCCCACGGGGTTTGAGAAAAGTTAGATTTTCCAGCTACGGCAACTAGCTCCGTTACAGTAGTGGTGAAGGAGTTGGCTAAGACGAACGCTTGCGATCGGTTATGGCAGATCAGAGTGGCTCTGGGCAGATCCAATTGTTTTAAACTTCAACAGAGGACCCGCCTTCAAGGAAGTTAATGCTTGTCAATGGCGTGATCCCAGACCCTCTGTACAAATGAAATGTACGAGGGTCTGGTTAGGACCAGGCTAGGATAACATCGCTCCTGGCAATAGTAAACCTTTACAAACCAACAGGATTTTCCATGTAAATTAACCAAGGTACAAACACATTTTATGATTTATGATTATAACACGTTTTATGATTATGATCTTGTGAACTGAAAAACGAGACGTTCCCAATGTCGTTGCTGTTGATATTTGTTAGCGAATAACGGTAATATTGTAACAGTGTCTTGTATCAAACTCGTAGTGACTGAGATTGTTCAATATCCAACGATTATAACAACTTAAAAATTAACGTATCTGTAATTTTCTGGACTGCTTGTAACTTTCTAGCTATCTGTCTAGACACAATCATTTCCTTTCGGGGGTTAATAAAGTATCTTTCTATCTCATTGACAGTATTGAAAACGTTGTCATAGTATTGTAGATGAGCAGTTTTGAGGATTTGTAGATCGATGAGCAAGCAGAGTTGACAGTAGAAAGGTAAATGTTGGATAAAGCAAACATTAAGATTTCTTATTGGTTAAAGGGTCAATTGCAAAACTGATTTGACCTTTTCATAGTTGAAAAATGACAGTTTGGTGTTTAAAATAGACATACAGTGAACCTGAAAGTCCATTGACGCCCCTTTCCTATATAAGTCTCACAATTTGTAACAGCTGCTGTGAAACGATAGCTTTCAAAAACATTCCCCGCTGTGATGTCCCAACGGGGCTCCACCTTTTTTGCTCTTTGTCACACCCCAACATTTACCTACAGACCAGCCCACCGGTGTTCTGGCCCAGGAACATACTGTGTAGCCTACTTCCAAGGGAATTGAAAGAAGAACGTTTTCCAAGTTTTTCTAAGGATATTGAAAATGGACCACAGTCGTCCAGGCTGTACAGGGAATGCTGACAGTCATAGTCTTCCCACGGAGCCAAACACTCGATGGGCAT
Source organism: Hypomesus nipponensis (assembly GCF_054491055.1). NCBI lineage: Eukaryota > Metazoa > Chordata > Actinopteri > Osmeriformes > Osmeridae > Hypomesus > Hypomesus nipponensis. The sequence continues at coordinate 12,995,774 of NC_140387.1, read as the reverse complement.
GGGTGATGTTTGTCTATGAGAAGATCCCTATTAAGTTCGACACTCATTTATTCATTTGCTTGAACCATTTCATCAAAGACAGTTTGAATGAAAACCTTGGACAATTTGAAGAAGGATTTGCTGAGGTGCTGTTCCAACCGTATGCTCATCACAAACACAAGCTGTAAGTATGATTTTGTCGCTAATAGTTAGCCTATTAGCAATGCTACCGTCTCCTGTATCTAGTCGGCATTAGAAGGAAAGCTTCCGAAAAATAGCCAGAAAATGAATTGCAGTCTAGCCTATTGCTAACGCCTGTCTACATTTACATTACGTCATTTAGTAGACGCTATTATCCAGAGCGACTTACAGTAAGTACAGAGACATTCCCCCCGAGGCAAATAGTGTGAAGTGCCTTGCCCAAGGACACAACGTCATTTTTGGCACGGCCAGGAATTGAACCAGCGACCTTCTGATTACTAACCCGATTCCCTTACCGCTCAGCCACCTGACTCCCTAGATGTATAGATTATCTATTTGAAAGAATTGGAGAAAGGCAGGTGCTAGATACAGGATACGTTAGCTTTGCTAATAACTGTTACAGACAAAATCATACCATAGCTTGCGGTTGGGATGAACATAAGGTCGGAACGCACCTTTTTTCAGCAACAGCTTCATAGCAAATCCAGCTTTACGTTGTCCCAGGTTTTCAAACCCGTCCTTGGTGAAATGGTTCAAGCTAATGTGTCGAGGGTCAAACTGAACAGGGATCTTCTACGCTACGGTATAGACAAACATAAGCCATGCCCGTTGATTTAATGGTAGCTAGACTCAAGCTCATCTGCTTTTTATTAACGCTGATTTGCAAGGAATGCAAGAACAGCTAGGTAGCGAAAACACCTAGACTGTAGGCATGTAAACTTGTTTAGCTTGCTAACGCAAGAGCATAAGTAGAATGTGTGGGGCTAACATTGTTTCATGTTCCTGACTGTATCATTCAAATAAATAACCTGTGTTGTTATGTAAATCTACAATTCACGATGCATGATTGTCAGATCTTATTTTTCAGCAAGATATCTAGAGCTCGCTAACTGAAGCTGAGTTGAATCACAATATAGTTTGGTTGCTAAGCTATCAGCACCTGCCTGGTCGTCGGTCTGCCAACGCTGGACCTGGTCGTCAAACGGAAACCAGTCTCCATGCCGGCCACCAGCAAGTCTTCCAGTCCTGTCCTACATCTAAAAAGTTCAACAAAGGATTTTGGTGTTTCAAAACCCATTGACACTGTATGACTATGTTTAGCCTGTGGTCTGCTCCTCTCTCTCACCAACCATCCCTGGAGGAGGGGATCCCTCTCTGAATTGCTCCTCCTAAGGTTTCTTCCATTTTTTCTCCTGTTTGGAGTTTTTCTGGGAGTTTTTCCTTGTCTTCCTTGAGGGTTTAGGTTGGTTGAGGGGCAGTTTTATGGGGGTATGTGAAGCCCTCTGTGACATGCTTGCGTGTAAAAATGGCTATGCAAATACATTTGATTTGATTAACGTTCTACCCACCTAAAGTCAATTCAGTTTGCTTCGACAACAGAAGTGGAAAAAACTAACGTTATCATTTCAAATGATATCTAGTTAATCTGTTGAAACCAGTCTTGTGTAGACACAATAGATTTATTTGCAAGTTTTTATTTCAAGTGTTCACCTTCAGTGTTTCAATGAGTGCTGTTGGCCGTGTTGCATTTTTGCTCCCCAGCTTTACTGGTTGAAAACCAACCAATCAGCGTGCAGCTCATCTAAATATTAATGAGCATACCATAAAAGGAGAAAAGCTGTTTTTTCCCGGGAACATTTCAGAGGATCTATCAGGGGGCATAGAACAGCATCCGGGCCATTTTCAGCTCAACCAATGTTACATACCCTTTTCGGAGACCTTAAGGAACAGTGTGAAATACCCCCAAAACCCAGTCAATCACCCCTTTAAATTCGGTGTTTGAACAGGACTGGGTGTGCAGGCACACATGATTAGTTTCTCCTCCATCTTGAACCTGAAACCTAGATTCAAGGTTAAAATGTTGCCAATGACCAACGGTTGCTACGTTACAAGAAACAAGGAACCTATCCGTTGGACAACGCTGTTCACTGTTCAAACTTTTTTCTGTTTCTACACCTTTCGTTTATTGATACTTTTCAGAATGGGTTTTATTTGCCAAGAAACATCACAAGTGTACATGTCTAACTCATACTAAGGGGCTAAAAATGTAAAAGATTTTTAAAATGAAATAAAATATAAAATGGCTATAGTGCAATAGGGCAACATAGTGCAATATGGCAAGGTGTTTTGTGCATATTAAGTGGTCAAGTCAGTGTGAGTCCTTGGCCTTGTTGAAGAGGCCAGCAGCGGATGGTAAGAAACTGTTTGTGTGGCGTGAGGTTTTGGTCCTGATGGACCGCAGCTTTCTGCCGGAGGAATGTGGCTGAAACAGTGTCTCCAGGCTGGAAGGAGTCAGCCACATTCTTCCTTGCTCGCCTCAGGGTCCTCGATGTGTGCAGGTCCTTGAGGTTAGGCAGATTGCAGCTGATCACCATCTCAGGAGTGTGGATGATACGCTGCAGTCTGCTCGTGTCCTTGGCAGTGGCAAAAGTGTACCAGATTGTGATGGAGGAGGTGATGGCTGTGTAGAAGTGCACCATCATTGTCTTTGGCAGGTTGAATTTCTTCAACTGCCATTAGAAGTACATCCTCTGTTGTTCTTTCTTGGTGTGGGAGCTGATGTTCAGTTGAAGTACTGGGAGAGGGTAGTGCCCAGGAAGCAGAAGGACTCCACAGGGTTGACTGGGTAAAAACTGAGACGCACAGGGTGATGGGGGTGACTGTCTTAACCCTTGTGTTCTCTTCGGGTCATTCTGACCCACCGTCGTTTGCTACAACTTTACCGCATACAAAAACAAAATGAAGCATTTTCTTTTAACCGTTGGTCTGTCTCAGACCCCCCACATTGCACAGGTTAAAATACAATTATTTGCATTTGCTTTTTTATTGGGTAAAATTGGGTAAACACAATGATGGTTTGTTATGAACCTTTTGGTCATGTGACCCGAAGGCAGCACATGGGTTAAGAATGACAAATATACTTAACACTGGCTCACCATTTTGGTTTCAAAGGAACCCTTTTTTTTCACCTTCATACTGCTAACATACTTTTGTCTGCTATGATATTGATAACTGTTATGCAATATACTCTTCATCACTATATTTTCTAATTTTTCTAACTTCAAACTTTTTCTGTTTCTCAGTCTTTCATGCTTTAATACTTTGACGCTTGAAAATGTCATGAAAGTCAATAAGATACTCTTTTTTTCTCCTTTTTCAACAGTATGAAAATATCGCAATGCATAACAATGACATGTACTTTCAATACTTTTTCTCACCATTTTGTTTTTAAATCACATACCTCTTTGTAATCTTTGTAAAACCTTTTTCATTATTCAAGCCATCCAAACAAAATAGTTTCAACTGCATTCAGTAAACACACAATTTCTTCAGGAAATGTACCTCTCTAAGATTGCTTAAGGCACAGCACACAGTCAAAATGTCACTGGAGTGAGGAACAAGGGTGAGTGGCAAAGTGTTTTTGAGAATTTTAAAAATCTTGATGCGTTCAATAGCCTTGAGTATGTTATGATGTTTGTAATTTTACCAGGTCAAGGCCCTAGCCCTGAGATTGAATGGCCTGTCAATGAAAAACTTGGTACAGTCAATGATGACTACACATTTTTTTTAAACGTCTTCTTGAACTTCTGTGGCATGTTTTTGCAAAGCACCTCTGCAAATGGCCAGGAGATTAAAAAACTGAGACGGTAGGCAAGGACAGGTATAATTTCATTAATGACATTTGAGACGCATGCAGAGGAAACAAAGGTCTAAATGGTTAAGTCCATGTCGCAGCTTCATCTATGTGAAAAAAAAGTTGATTGTCCTTGGAAATCGACCATTCGTTTTGAAATGAATGGTGAAATTAAGTCCAAAATCCATGTAAACACAGCTAAATTTGGGAGTTCAGAATAAAATATTTTGTTTTTCTTCTTCTTTTCCCTGTCTGCATCACTGTCTGTGACAATGAAGCTCTCAGAAGAAATGGACAAGTTTGACACCTCTTTGTAAAAGTCTCTCTCTAATCGCAGACTGTTAACCTCTTGCTGTAGACTTTCACATTGCTCTCTCAACTACCCATTCAACGACCTTAGAGCATCACACTCATCCTGTTTGTCCCCTTCATTTTCTGGAATAATTTCTGACCTGGGCTCAAGTGCAGCAGCAGAAAAATCCAGGAGTCTTCTTCTCACTGCTCGTATCGACCCGGTTTATCTGCTGCTCTCTTAGCAAATGTGGTTGGACTGGAGTTGGCTAACTCAGGTCCCAGGTGTTGTGATGGAGCAAAATCAGGGTGGTCAGCGTCAAGGTTTGGCCGACCTGCATTATAAGAAAAGATTAAGTTACCGTATCAAAGCCAAGCCAGGTGAGTGTTCCATCAAGGTCGAGAATGCAAGTTGCGCTTACATGAATAAGTCTCACTTGGGTAAACGTCAACTTAGACTTAAGCCTCAAGCCGTTCCACTAACGTTCCATTCCACTAACAGGCAACGCTAATTCAAGCTAGATCTCAATAAGCTTAGACTGTGCAGCCCAGGGGCCTGTACTACGAATCAAGATTTGGCGTTAGCGAGGTAACTTCAGGTTCAACCCAGGGTTTTCTGTACTACAACGGTGGATCACTTGTTACCAGGGTAGATTGACATGGTAGCACATGCTGAACGGCTAACCTAGCAGGTAGGTAGGTAGTAGGTTAAGTTGGAGATCAACCGGTATAAAAGCCCCGCCCACTAACTCATTTTTGACGATATTGTCGCCACCGTTCATAGAAGATCCTGTGAAGCTTGGTGCGCGGATAGTCAGAGGTGCGCTCAGAAGCGCCAGCACACACATACCGACAAAACCCTTTTGCATTCCCTCATGAGTATCTTTATGAAAGATATAGATTCTTAGCAGAGGGAATTACGTATCTTTGCCAGCTTCTTGAGCCCTATGTTGCCAATGCGACACATTGAAGCTGTGCACTGCACTCACAGTTCCACAGACAGTATGCATAGCGTTTCGTTATTTTGCTAAGGGTACTTTTATAGTGGGTGATGTGGAGAACCTGAACAAGAACACGGTCTGCCGCGCAATTTGCAACAGACTTTCTTTAATTTAATTAATCTCCAGCCTTGTTTTTTTTAATTAAAAGCCTCTTATAATCAAATTCCAGGGTTCTTTTATACAGGGCCCTCACATTGTCTGCTCCAACCTGAAACAAATAAAGAACATTGTCCCTTTGCAAGGCACACTTGGAGAAAGTTGAAGGTGTCCATCTGACTACTGTGTTTAAAGGTTCATTGCTTATACCTTGTGTCTTTGTCTTGGCCTTAAAGTGGAGGCCCTCCTGCTGAGTTTAACACCATAGCAATTTAATCAATTGAGTCATATTTGAAATGAGCACTTATGAGGACTTGTGTCATGTTCAGACCACCACCATTAGCAAGTCATTACAGACACTTCAATCACAGTCACATGTTCACACATACTCACCATCTGTGTTGCAAGTGATAAAACTCAAAGTGTACCCCCAAAATGCTGTCTGAGCAGGCAGACACAGTTTCCTGAACATTTAGGAGGACCTCAACTTGAGAAAGTAAATGGTATAGTTGATCAATATTCAGCAAACACATACGGTATACATACTGGCGTATGACTATTAGTTTCACTGTTACCTCTGTATGGCACAGTGGGACGACAGTGGGTGGTGGCAGCAACACCACTGTATTTCCTGTCACTGCAGAGAACAGTAATACATTTCACTCCTACAATATTCATAAATAATTGTTGAATGAACGTGGTCACATAGATTACTTGAATCATACATATGCCTGGGCTTCCAACCTGCTGCCACCAGGGTCTGAAGAAATGCCCCCTTCGAGTCCTTCCATCATGGGGTGGCCCTGATAGCTGGAGAGGGCCAGCTCCTCGGCAGGAGTGAAGTCCTGTGGACCATTGTAATTTTTCTTCCTGTTGGCTGCAAGCAATTTAATTGTTCTATAGGCCCTTTGCAGCTATACAATATCCTAAAAAAGGGATGGAGTCAGGAAATTCAGCCTTGTACTTGTTGGCCTTAAAATATATGCAAGTATTGCCAACTGCTTTTTTTTTTTTTTTACTTACCGTTTTGAATTATAAAAACGCTTAATAGTTTTATATTTATTTTTTATTTGCTCCTACGATCGTTTGCCACTGCCGGGGTTGCAACTAATGTAATACAGCAACAAAAGTTTAACGTTATGGAATGCACACGTGTATTTATGGTCACATCTTGTGCCTGGGGCATAAGATATCAATAAGTCACGTAGTTTACACACTTAGAGCGTCTGCTATTTTCTGCCAGCTTGGCAGCAGCGACTTTGTTGATTTTTGCCCGTATTTTGTCTGTATTCCTGATATGCTTGTATTACAATATTTCACGCAGGAGGAGTAGACAAAGTTTTTAAGATTATTGTCTGCTCCTCCTGTGTGAAATATGCGGTTCTTGTTTTGTCCATGTTTGCTATTGGACGTACGGGGCAAACATCGCCCCTTTATGTGAACGCGCATGTCTCTTGATTGGAAAGATCTGGGTTGAGTTAGAGAGTTGATAACTGCCGTCGTAGAACCGTTTATCGTGACTGCGATTGTTAGGCTTTGCATAGCTGGGTAACTGAAAGTAATCCAGGGCATTTTAATCTTGATTCGTAGTACAGGCCCTAGATCAGGCGATTGTCGAAAAGAGAAGTTATGTCGCAAAAATCAAAGTGGAAACCAGCAGAGGGGTGTTATTTTCAGCAAAATATATTGATTTTTTTGGGGGGTTTTATTGTTGTCCTCAAAAAAGGCAATGATGCACCAATTAAAACAGCAACAGAGACAACTTCTCAGACCATTACGACGGTTAAAATTAGTAAATTGTAAGCCTACCAAATCTACTTAACATAACTATATGTAATTTGATGAGCTATCTGAAACCGTTCTGAAAGCAGTCTATCAGTTAATAAATGTGTGGAAGTTATTTTGAAGTAATTTAATAATTTTGTTTAAAATGTGAAGACAAAAGCATTATTAGCCAACACATCAAGTGCAATCAACTATGGCCTTCTTCAGTGTTTTGAATTTTATCCTACAATTTTCAATTGCTGCCACGTTCTATTTCGGGCTATTATTCTCAATCTCCTGTTGAGAATATTGGCCATAGGCTACTTTCAGAACGGTTTCAGACACCTCATCAAATTACGCTAATCATCAGTAGGCACAACTACATATAGACAGGAGATTGAGAATAATATCCCAAAAAAGAACGTGGGAGCAATTGAAAAGTGTAGGATACAATTCAAAACACTGAAAAAGGCCATGGTTAATTGCACTTGATGTGGGCTGACAATGTTTTTGTCTTCACATCTTGGAACAAAATTAATAAATTAGCCTACTTCAAAATAACTTTGCCACACACATTTATTAACTGATGAATGATAAATGCTGAGCTTTAAGATAAAATGGAAAGATAACCATGACTAAAATGGGGGTTCACTGAAATAAGTATTATTGCACAGATCCAGCACAAACTTTCAGATCAGAAGGTGAACCAAATTGTAGCACACTTTGCTTGGCAGAACAGTCATTTAAATTGCTCAGCATGACTAAGAATATATAATCATTATATTACACGTGCATATTTAATTCAAATCCAATTATTACTGTTCTGGCTGAAAGGGTATGGACAGCTGCCCCACATTTCCAAATTTCCAATTAACAGTCTGGCTGTTTGAAGGGCAGGGGCAGAAAAATGAAAAGGGCTGCTAATGCACGACATGGGCTCTCACCAGTGTAACAATGGGAATGGGACGACACCCCAAGTGTCGTCCCAGCCTCACTTTGGGAAAGCATGCCCTAGTGGGAACATTGTACAGGAGACTGTTGGGCACAGCATCTAATCGTCTTCTTTGGAAAGGGCACCATTTTGGGACACTGTCATGTAGGGGCAGCATAAAGGGCACTTTATTACAGCACCCTTTTCCATTGGAATTAAGGGCACGGGAACAGTGAAATATAGACCATTGTAAGGGAACCATATAGGGTACTGCATTACATTTTCTCTACTATAAAGAAACTCATTAAGACATGTTTAGAAATGTTTAAAGGGCACACTATAATTTTTTGCGTTCAGGGGCACCCTGGGCACTCAAGCACATTTCCCAATATGAATGGCAGGCAGTAGGGCACTTGGTCTCATTTTTTCCACTCTAGAGAGCATTTTAGAAATGCTTTTTCGACCCTGGGGGCACAAGGCAGTCACCCCCTGAGTCTTCCAGTGGGTCTGGATACACCCATGGGGAAATTATATTGCACATTGGGGAAGCCAGAAGGAGAGGATGACGTAACATAGAGGCTTGTCAATATATAAGCTACTTTAAACAATGAAAATGCTTTATACAATTGAATAAAAAGTCTCCTTGATTCTTTGTGTTTCAAGATGACCTGGAAAACTGATGATAATATTCAGGTACTGTTTTGAAGCAAGGTATACCCTTCATATTTCCTGGTGTAACCGGCGTGAACTGGAAAGGACATTAAAACAGCCACCATTTCCATTCCTGCTGCTCATTCTTTTGAACACCTTATATTCAAAGTCTCTGGTCCCACTCCCCTGGTCACTGCCCTTATCTACCCCCCCCCCCCCCCCAAACCAAACCTGCCATTCATCCCCGATTTCACTCATTTTTTGACTCAATTATGTGCCATTTCACCCTGTGTTCTCCTCTTGGGGGATTTTAATTTCCACATCAACGACACCAACGCCAAACCGGCCACAAAATTCCTGGAATTACTGCAATGCTTCAACTTCACACAACACATCAACTTCCCCACTCATTGTCGTGGTCACACCCTGGACTTGGTCTGCTCCACTGGTCTCACAATACACCACCTCTCCAGCTTCAACCTCAACATCTCTGATCATTTGGCATTTACCATGGATATTGAAACCTCCACCCCCATCCTAAAAGAAAAACGCAGCATCTCATTCAGAAACCTCAAATCCATCTCCCCCTCAGCTCTCTCAGCCTCCCTCTCCAGTAAACTGTCTGCCTCCCCTCCCCCACTGTCTGATAACCCCTTCGACTTTACCTAACTTTGTATTACTTTACTTTAACTATTATAACAACACACTCTCCTCTTGTTTGGATCACCTGGCTCCTGTTAAAACAAAAATTGTCTCTTTCACACATTCAGCCCCCTGGTATACTCCTGAACTCCATAAGATGAAATCCTGTAAACGCCAGCTTGAAAGACTTTACAAGAAAAAACATTTTAACAGTCCATCACCAAACCTACACAGACCTCCTTCAGGATTACAAACATGCCCTCTCTACAGCCTGGTCCACCTACTACTCGCACCTCATCCATTCTGGCTCCACCAACCCCAGGGCTCTCTTCTCCACCATCAGTAAACTCCTGAAACCCAGGGACAACATTGCTTCTTCCTTCACAGTTAACAAGTGCAATGCCTTGCAAACAAAATCGACAACATCTACAGCAACCTGACCACTTCCCCTGCCTCTCCCACCACCCCACCTGTTTGACTGTGACTGAAAGTCACCAACAATCTCCTCCTCTCTTCAGACTCCGGCCACCTAAACATCCTCATCGTTCTCAACCTCACTGCAGCCTTTTACACTGTTAACCACTCTATCCTCCTCTCCCGCCTTCAATCCACCATTAATATCACTGGCACTCCCCTTTCCTGGCTCAGATCGTACGTTACTGACCGACAACAGTTCATCCACATCAACAACTGCACCTCCTCCCCTGCCCCTTTGTCCCAAGGTGTCCCCCAGGGTTCGGTGCTTGGTCCCCTCCTATTCATCCTTTACCTGCTTCCCCTCGGCAACATCATACGCCGTCATGGACTACGCTTTCATTGCTACGCCAATGACATCCAACTTTACATTTCCACTACCTCCATCACCCCTGCGACAATCTCCACCCTCACCAACTGTCTCAGTGAAATTAAATCCTGATATGCAAATAAACTTTCTCAAACTCAACTGTGACAAAACAGACTTCATCATCATCAGTCCGAAATCCCTCACCAAAACCGCCCACAACCTCACCATCAACATTGACAACTCCACTCTGTCCCCCTCCCCTCACATCCGTAACCTTGGCATCATTTTTGATAGTCACCTTACCTTCGAACGTCACATCAATAACATCACCAGGACTGCATTCTTCGATCTCAAAAACATTGCACGCCTCCGTCCATCACTCTCCTCCTCCACTGCCGAGATTCTGATCCACTCGTTCATCACTTCCAGACTCGATTACTGCAATAGCATCCTTTACGGCTCACCATCCAAAATCCTCACTAAACTCCAGTACATCCAGAACTACGCCGCACGTCTGCTCACTCACACCCGCTCCCGTGACCACATCACTGTTTTGACATTAGCCTCAGTCAGACTCGCTCACTGGCAGTGTGCACAATGTTGTATTTCACTCCATTCTACACCAGAAACGTCAGGGAGGACTGCCTAATGTAGATACGAGCCTGCTGAAGATAGCCAGCATCTCAGATTTTTTTAACCGAGCCTGTTTCATACGTCATTTGCCTGAGAAAGCGACCTTGTTAACCAGGCTAGTTTTGATCACTTGGTCAGGCTATTTAAGGGTATCGGGGTCAAGTGATTTTTGTACATAGACAAGTGAAACGTAAATGTATTTGGCCAAGCGCCTCAAAAAGTTAATATCAAGCCCTGCAATCCAGGGGCCAGAGATATGATGACCTGATCGACACTCCAAGTGTAATAGACTGGGGAGAAGTTTGTCTTTTGCAACCGACATGCGCAGTTGAGCCTGCTTGACAGTTGTGTGACGTAAGGCGATAATTGTTCTATAGAGACTAAGCGCAGGCGCAGCCTCACAATTAAAGGGGTCGCTGATTGCAAAACCAATTTTACCGACAGTTTGGTGGGTAAAATGGACATACAGTGAACCTCAAAGTCCATTTACACCTCAATTGACACAGGGGCTAGCAGGTGCTTCAGCACCCCCAAGAAAGACAATTTTGTCTTGAAGACGAATAAGATGAGAGCCAATTAACGTGAACGAGCCGGTATGTCAACTTTGTTTAAAACAAGTGGAAACGAAAAGAGGCAACTAACATAACATCTCACTGAGCAATACATAACTGTCTATCCCACCCTGTTTTTCAACCTGTGAACAATGACTGCAGCTGGAGCTGGAAATGGGTCTTCCATACAGTTCTGTTACAGATGCCTTTTCCCGACAGTGCAAATGTAAACGTGACAGCGCGAAATGGTGCACACTCAGGGATAGCGTAACTCGCTATATAGCCAAAGAGATGCAGCCATCAAACATGGTAAAAAAAATTGCATTTACAAATATGCTGCAAACTTTTGACAAACACAGGGCTGCCAACTCTCACGCATTGGCTGTGAGACATGCATTTTAACCATTTCACATGCTCTCACGCCACACATTATATATCTCAAGCAGAAAAAGTCAACACCAACCAAGTAGCCCTGTTAACGTTGTAAACAACGATGATGATGGAGTGAAGCGACATAGATGCACAAACAGCCATAAAAACTCGCCTGGGGGGGGGGGGGGGCGGTCATTATGTAATCAGTGGCATAAAATGGATTGAAAATTAAATTAATAATTACATTAATTTCAATATTAATTGAAAATTAATATTGACGTGTGTGCAATAATATCGTTCATTATATGGCAACGACGGTACGAGCGTTCTGATTGGCTAATGGGTAGTCATGCCAGCCGCGTATTGCCCTCCTCGCCGGTCAATACGGATCCGTATTGCCCTCTGACGTCAGCTTCAAAATGAGCGACGAGTCAGCTGCTGAGTTTTACTATCCAGATGATGCTGAAAAGATTTGTCATCGAAAGTGAGGATGAAGACTAGACTCTTTGAATCACTTGTGTCGTTATTTTGTGTTGAAATTAAAGCCATTTTAGCAGAACCATGTTGTCCGCTGTCTATCAAAAGAAATTAGTTGCTAGGCAACACATGAAACACAGCGTGAGAAGACTTGAGACCTCGCTATTGCTTGGTCGATATGTTCCAGCCTCAGTTTGATATTTCCTGGCATGACCTCACTCTCGGTTAGTAAGTAGTTATTATCGCAATTAATTTTGGTGCAATATATCGCACAAGAAAAAGTAATTATCGTGACAGCCCTAACTTCATCACACAAAGTTACGAGTACTAGCGTTCCGCGTGGCTTATGCGCAGTCATGCCATCCGCGTGGTGACCTGTAATGCCCTCCGACAAAAATGTCAAAATGACCAAAAGCGATCAGTCTGAGTTTTACTATCCATATAACTTTGGTTTCGGCGTATCAACCTCATTAAAGCTCGGTCGATATGTAAAAGCCTCAGTTTCATATTTCCCGGCATGACCTCACTCTCAGTTAGTTAGTAAGCATGGGCGGCACTAGGGAGGGGCTAGCAGGTTTCAGCACCCCCAAGAAAGACCATAGCACCCCCCAAAATATTGTTCATTTAGTAATAGTATTCAGGCCCGGAGTGGCCATCGGGAGAATTCAAGGTGGGCCGCTCTGCCCGCTCATGAATTGGTCCAGCAGATCGCCTGCTTTGTCTTTGTTTTTTTTCACACACCAAAGAAAACTATATGTGTTAAGTTACTGATGTGTAAGCTAATAGTTAGGATTTTAGGAACGCTTGGCTAGACCTGATGTAAGTTTCCTCCAGGATTACAATGACTCTTTTTGAGAGACTTGTTGCTCTTGTAGGTTAGTTATATTGAAGTTAACTCTTGTAATCGCTGTGAAATATTTTATTGTTGATTATTCTTCTACAGGTACAGTCTTGCACTTTTTGAGGTTCATGTTGTTTTAATTTGTAACTTGTATAATTTCTTGCTCTTATGGGTCTTCCCTTTGGCACTTGTTTAGTTTTTCACAATGTATGCTTCATGTTTTGGCTGCTGCAATGTTTGGGACTACCTCGTTGTTAAGATCAGTGACCTATGCTCTTTTTTTAAAAGCTCTCTCTTGGAAGTCACTCTGGATAAAAGTGTCTATGCTAAATGCATAAATGTAATTGTAATAGGCTACCAGGGTTCTCAAGTGTCACGCATTGAGAGTGACAGTCACTCATTTCAGTCTTTGGTCACACTGTAGCATCCCTTCAACTTGGAATAAACAGGCTTGGGAGTGTTTCCAGACGGGTGTACTTTATTTTTGACGAGTGTGCATAGCACCAACACTGATACCGTGAAAACTAAAGAGGGAAATAACAAAGGCAATTTAGCCAAATACAAATAATGCACTTAATAGCATACTTGGCTAACAGTATGACAGACAACAGTTATTACAGGCAATGAATTCACATGAAATACAATTACAATTAACAACATACCTCGCTCCGCATATTAAAGGGTGCTATAAGGTAGTAATCCCGGGAAGGCCGCCGCCATTAGCTTAATTTCAAATCCGGCTCCAAACATGCACCGTCCTACAACGTGACTTCTCGCGTCCTCTATTGAACAAGTGTGCGCTCGATCAATCACGTGTGCAGACAACACAATGCCAAAATAAAAGTCACATAAATAAAAGTAGGAAAACAGGATTACCAAAATAAAACATTGCTAGTAGTCATTTACACTCCCACCACTCATGTTATGAAGAGTGAAGACAAGGTCAACCTAGATGAACGGCTCATACTTGAGTCCTGTCTGTATCAGTGTTTCTAAATGTGTGCAGGTGACGGCAACGAAGACGTGGAACCTTCTTGCTTCATTACAGATATAGGCCAGGACAACTTGGAAGTCAGTCCAGAAAAATTCTGCATGGATCGGCATCTCAAGCTCGTTTCTCAGCATGACACTTGATCTTGCAGCGACCACTGCTGCTGAAAGTTCCAATCTCGGAATGCTTGTCAGTTTTGTAGGAGCAACTCTAGCCTTTGCCATCACAAGGCTGCAGTGAACTTCACAATTTTCATTTTTGCTTCTCAGATAGGAACATGAGCCATATCCTATATTGCTGGCATTGGAGAAGTGGTGTAGTTCCCTTGTGACAGTTTTGCAGAAGCCTTGTGGTTGGTAGCGTCTCTGTATAGAGACTTCCTTCAGCCTTTGGAGGTCGCCCTTCCATCTCTCCCACCGTGGACTTAAGTCTTAGGGAAGTGGGTCATCCCAGCTAATGCCTTGACGACACAGCTCCTGGAGGATGCACTTTCCAGTTAAGATAAACGGAACCACGAATCCGACTGGATTGTACAAAGAAGCAATGACGGATAGGATTCCGCGACGTGTGGATGGCCTGGGTTGTGGGTTTACATTAAAGCTGAAGGTGTCATGTTCAAGGGACCACTGGATACCAAGAACACATTCTGCTGGAGCTGCATTTAGGTCCAGATTTAGGGGTTCAGATGTGACTGCTCTCTCAGTTGGGTCCACAGAGTCCAATACTGATCTTTCGTTTGAGTTGAACTTGTGTAGGCGCAAACCTCCTCTCTTGCTCAACTCTTGTGCTTCAGCAATTAACTTCTTTGCTTCTTCTACGGAGGGGACGCTGATAAGCCCGTCATCGACGTAGAAGTTATTTTCAACGAAGGCTGATGCTGATGGATACTCTTCCTTGTGTTGACGTGCCAGGTACTTCAGGCCAAAGTTGGCACATCCGGGTGACAAAGCGGCGCCAAATAGGTGGACAGCCATTTGATACTCTTGAGGCTCTGCTTAGAGGTCTCCATCCTCCCACCAGAGAAACCGTAAGTAGTTCCGTAATTCAGGAGAAACGTAGAACTGATGGAACATTTTCTCGATGTCGCATATGATAGCTACAGCCTCTTTCCTGAAACGACAGAGCACTGCAAGGAGAGAGTTGATCAGGTCAGTAGCTGTTAACAATGTATAATTTAGTGAGACACCACGGAACTTTGCTGAACAGTCAAAGACGACCCTTAGCTTCTCTGGCTTTTTGGGGTGGAACACCCCATGGTGTGGTATATACCACGTAGTCTGCTGTTCTGTCGCAGGAGAGACTGGCTCTGCATCGCCTTTCTTTATCATGTCCTTCATGAAGGCCTTGTACTGTTCTTTATACCGCTCGTTATTTTTCAATCTTTTCTTTAGGTGCTGCAGTCGGACTGTTGCCAGCTTCTTTTTGTCTGGTAGCAGAGGTGGCTCTGTGCTCTTGAAAGGAAGGGGCATTTCATAGTGTCCATCTTTCCTTTGAGTTATGTTGTCACTCAGGAGCTGAATGAAGCCAACGTCGTCTTGTGACACATACTTGTCTTTATCTGCATACTTCCTTTCATTGAAGTCTGATTCCAAGACCTTCAGCACGTCATTGGTTGATGGCACTGGTATTTCCTCCGCTGTCACTCGATGGACAACCTCTAGTTTCCCTGGCAATCCAGATGTGGATTGGATGAGCCTACGATACTCCAGCCGAGTTCCGTTCTCTGGGCGAATGGATCATCTTCGCCTCCTATGACGACTTCCTGGGGGGCTAACGCCAACGGGCAATCATTTCCAATTAACAGTCCCACCTCACAGTCCTTCAGCAGTGGCAGTTTGTTTGCTAGATGCTTTAGATGAGGCCAGAGTAGCGCTGTTTCTGAAGTCGGAATGTAGGACTTGTCGACCGGGATGAAACCACGAGTGTAGGCTTGACGCAGCTGAATCTGTTTTCCAGACTGTGGTCCTCAAACTTGCTAAAGTGCATTATTTGTATCTGGCTAAATTGCCTTTGTTATTTCCCTCTTTAGTTTTCACGGTATCAGTGTTGGTGCTATGCACACTCGTCAAAAATAAAGTACACCCGTCTGGAAACACTCCCAAGCCTGTTTATTCCAAGTTGAAGGGATGCTACAGTGAAAACTCGACGACGATGTGGAGTGAAAATTCAACTCGACGTTAGAAGGATTGCCGTCCGCCATTCTGTGTACCAAAGACTGCCACCTGCTGTTCAAACGCCCTCACTCCAGGCACCCAGGCAAGATCGGTCTGTTTTGTTTGCCGATTTCTGCATAAAATCACAGGGACTCTTTGATTACGAACAGTGATGTTTATGTAAGGTGACTTTACAAAAAAATTTTGAACAAATTGAACCCGTTAAATGTAAATTCATTCATGGGTAAATCTGTATGATAGCATTCCTTGCTAAGCTGTGTGTGTGTTAGCCTACATTTTTTGTTGATGATAATCGCCCCAGTGCATGTTTGACATTAAGTACTTGAGTTATTAGTCTATATTTCAGTAATCGAACTGTAGTTTAGTTGTCCAACATAACCAAACAGCAACACAACTTCAACAAAAATGTCACTTAATGGAAAAGTAGCTTGCGCACATGATCCACTGATGAAAACAGATAACCCACCGCCAGTCAGGTCCAGTTCACGTGAAAGAACATTTACAGAAAGGGGTTTAGAGATTCATGTATTCATGTAAAATTTGGAAGACCATTCTGAAAAAAACATCCTTGTCATCTCTTTCTGCCTGAAACAGACGCCTTAGTCTGAACACGGCCAAAAGCACAACATATTTCAGACCCAGATTAAGAAATCAACAAATGCTGTTCCACTTGTAATGGGTAAATAAATTATGCTATTGCCTAGTGCTAGATGTAGGTAAAAAGCTTGCTTATCTAGCTAGCTATAATCCTAATGTTTGCAGAAGGATCTTTGTAATTTAACGCTAAGTAATGCTATTATAGTCAGAGACCCTTATGTTTCATAAGGGTGCTTTGGCCACTGAAGGGAAAACTTGGGCAACTCTGACTTACTTTCCTCTTCCTCGAAAAAAAACCTCCTTATGTCCATCTCGTCATGTCTGAAGTGTCTCGTCACGTCACGTCATGTCTGAAGTGCTAGCTGCTAGCGCGATGGGTCAATCCAAGAGTATGGAGGTTAAATCTGCGTGCGTGATGCCGTTTGTCTAGAAAACGTGGAGTGGAGTTCTATTGCTATGTGTATTTTCCCTACTGATAAAGTGGAACGGATTTGATCGTGAAGCAATGGAAAGATCGCTGGACAAGACCAGTCATGAACTAATAGTTTGATCGCAAAAGTGGGGGGGTCCAAACGACTTTTTTTTAAGTCCCCCCAAGTTACATTGCGGCGACGCCCATGGTTTTCAGACTCATATTCTGACAAGAATTATGAGTATGACAACGTCAGGCTCGGACTTCCATGGACGCGCGACCAATTTGACGCATTTGGGCTGATTTCAGCGAAAAATCGTTTTTGGAGCTTGAAACAAACAAACATAGCCGATGTCCAATTGGTAAAACGTTGTCTTGTGAAGGTAATTACGTTTCCGTTTCTTAGCCTGGTTTTCCATCTTAATATTGTCTCAAATTAGCTTTCGATCTGTCAGTGTCACTGTTGTTTGCAAGCGGCACTAAGGGCTGCATCAGCGGCGTAACAATGACTTGGCGGGCCCGAGTGCAGATCTCACCAACGGAGCCCTTACCGACCTATCGTCAGGCGAAATTATTGAGTGTTGAGCTTAGCGATGCGCAGGGAAATTTAGGCTACTTATGATGTACAATTAAGGGTTGCTACAATATGTTTTAATGAAAACACCAATGAAGCTAGCTCATTACAATAACTTTACACATTGTTGTAGGCATAGGCTACTTATCGCAAAACGTTTTGATATTTTTCTACTTTCATTTACTTACCTAACAACTACTGCTCCTTCTATGTGAAGATTAATTACGGTTTAAAAAGTGAACGCCTCTGACTCGCGAGTCTCTGGCTCTAGATATGCTTGCAATAGGCCTACAACACGGAATGAGCATAATGGAACAGTCAGTGATGAGCCGACGTATCTGCGACGTTTGAAATAGAGCACAGAGATGAGAAGAAATCTGATCATTTGCCGATGCTTATCCGACTGTCATGTGTGCTATCTGGGTACTAGTCTAAAAAAAAACAATCACTTCAATGGTGAATATTTGATTTTATGTTCGTTAGATATGCTAGTTTACTTTTAGTCTATCTAGCTTTAGCTATTTTCCGACTACATCCTGCACATAGTTTACAATATCTAACCTGGCTGCTGCCTGGTATAGCCTAGGCCTATATGTGTATTTTTATGACGTTTAATAGCCATGTCAACTGCATACACCAGACAGTAAACGTTATGTAAGGGATAGCTGGGATTGAAAAGTTACCGGACTACTTGTGGAGTGCTACGAAAGACGCGAATCTGAGGCAAAAAGTCCACTTCCCTTGATAGCGGTCAGTTATTCATAGCAACGGTCTGTTATCAAAAAATAATTGACCTCAGAACGTGAACATTCAAGTGAATGGGCTTGAGTTTCATACTCATTGCTGTTGCCGGGCTGGGGGTCAGACGTAGCATCCTCTTCAACACGCTTCGCCATAAATCCAAATGAAGATAGACAGCTTTGCCACCCTTACATCTTGCTCTTTTCGTTCCTGCCGCTTTCTTGAGCCACTTTTATGTTTAAAGGGCATGGCATGGGGTAGCCTAATTTGCTTCAAAACGCTAATGCAACACAACTGTAGTATCCCAACAACAACTGTCTGTGGTATTCCAACAACTGGATGGGAACAATCGTGTGTGGGTGGGCGGGAATCTTTGACAACAATATTACCCAGACATCCTTGCTATTTTTCGAGGGCAATATTACTTAATAAAAATAAGATTTGTTTCATTCAGCTAAAAGCAAATGAGGATAAATGAATTATTTGCTGTTGTTAAGTCTGACTGTTTTTAAAATGTATATTGGGCAGGTGATAGCTCATAATTATGAATAACTGACACCATAATTGAGAAATGTTTGCGAATTGATCGGACTGGATCATGTCTGATTACAACTTGCGGTGTTAGAGCGGAGCAAGAGGCCCGGTCAAGTTGCCTCAAGGGGCCCGGTCAGGTTGTCTCACTTTTACGATGAGATCGAGGACGGGCCCCCTTTCGCCACGGGCCCTAGTGCAGCTGCACTCCCTGCACTCCCTATAGTTACGCCACTGGGCTGCATACTTTCATTTGAAATTTTCCACCGGAGCTTTAGCTAGCTGGCTAACGTTGCGTTCTCTCCTCCTGTGTTCAATGACTCAGTTCATCAAGCTGTAGCTAACGTTAGCTAAGTCTATGTCAACAGATCTCCTGGGTAACTTAACTTAGATATACCAGAAAATATAAAAATGATTGAAACCATCATTCACCAAATTCAGTCAGGTAAATCGCCGAGGCCAGGAGTGCTTTCAGTTTCTGATGGTCGTCTGCACTGGTGATGCAAAGCCCTTCGCGTTAATATTTCCATGCACTCGCGCTCATGCCCATAGATGGCACTGGGGACGGGGGCGACATGTCTCCCCCAGATTCCTAGCGACCCCGATCCGTCCCCACCACTCTCCATATGTAAGGCAACAAGCATCAGTTATAACTGCACAGCTGATTAGGCGATGTTAGCGTGTGTAACATTGGCCACACAAAAGTACTACAACACTTGAAAAGAAAAAGTGTATTATGCTTATTTAAAAGTATTTTTGGAGCCGGCGTTTGTGCTTTTAGGCTTGGCGTCTTCCTGGTTGTCATGGAGATGAAGTTAGTAGGCCCGTTCTTTTGGCTGCTTAAAATTGTAATGTTTGGCTCGCTCCCTTTCATCAGTGCTCGAATTACGTGGTAGACAGAGGGAGCCGAGCTCCCATAGAGTGAGGACTGGCTCACATGAATGCAACCAAGTCAAAAATCTGAGGTGGTCTCTCATATCTAAGGTGTCTGCCGTATGTTGCATTGTAATTTTGATCATAAACAACGCTCACAGATTCTACATTGATAGCTTCTTAATTTTTCTCTCAAAGTGCACTAGATTGGTGCGTTTAACTTTACATTTTAAGAAATGTTCTTCTGGGGGAGCATGCCCCGGACCCCCCTACAGGGTCGGGGGATTGCAGTATCGTTCTCACTTTTGTTACCTCAGTATTGCACTTCAGTAGGCCTCAGGGACGGATTTGGGAAAAAAAGTGGCCCGGGAGTTGCTGTCATAGACCGGCCCACTCCCCACCCCCCGGGACGAATACATCTTGTGCCGCCCCCTACCCCGCCGGCCGCCCAGAGAGTACACGGAACGAGTGGCACAAGCTATAGTAACACTCCAATGTAGGTATAGTTTGCTAGTTGAATAGGAGTCAGATGGGAATGGGAGTCAGATGGCTGAGGGGTTGAGGGAGTCGGGCTAGTAATCAGACGGTTGCCAGATCGATTCCCCACCTTCCCCAAATGACGTTGTGTCCTTGGGAAAGGCACTTCACCCTACTTGCCTCGGGGGAATGTCCCTGTACTTACTGTAAGTCGCTCTGGATAAGAGGGTCTGCTAAATGACTAAAATGTAAAATGAATATAACTAATAAAATGAACTATCAGATGCTTATACGTATAACTACACAGCCTTAAGGAATGAATGTCAGCAGAGAAAGAAACTGCAATCAAAGGGTAGAATTAGTATGAACAATATATACAAATTTAACAGAACATATGATGGGGTGTGAACATCAGTGGTATCAGTAGTGTTGCATGCTGAGTGTGTGATTGTTGTGTGTGTAGGGGTGTTGAAGGTGCATAGCAAAACAGTAAGTTACGTAACAGAACCTAAACTAACTCTAACAGTGCATTAAGGTCAAATGCTAATAAAAAACAATATTAGTATACTGTATATTCTATATCAGTGCTATTAGCTCTCTACATGAGTAGTTTCTGCAGCAGCTCACTCTTTTCTGCAACACCGTCTATGATTTTCTCACTGTCCAGCATCCGCAAAACATCTGTCTGAGTAGACATCAACATAAAAGCCTCCAGGTGCTGTTGAGAGAGTGAGCTCCTGAGCCAGTTTTTTATGGATTTCAGTGTCGAAAAGCTTCGCTCACATTCTACCTGTGTGACAGAAAGGGGAAAGCAGGAACTTGTATGCAAGGCCTATGATGTGGTATGCATCTGTCAGGAGGTTGTACTGCTTCAGAACTCGGTAGCAACAGATTGGACAGTCCTTGCAAGATGAGCACTTTTTGTATACTATCTCTGCCTCCTCTTCAGCATCTTCAGGCCCGGGTTCTGTTGTCTTGGTTGTGTACTCATCAAATACTGATACCTTCAGCCTATCCCGCTGTTTTGCTAGACTTTTGAGTTTGTCTTGTAACTCGGCCTCTGTTGCTCTGTCATCAAATGGCAGCAAACACTTGCTCAACTCTTGGAGTGCTACCTCTTGGAAACTTCTGCCGTAAGATGTAACCTGGCTGAAGTTTTTCGGGTCCTGAAGTGCCAGGTCAGCAAACGAAGTGCCATTCTTCAGGAAACGCTGGTGAATGCTTTCTACGACTGTGTCCATAATTCGATTGTGGACCTCAATCTTGTAAGATGTTTCGGAATCAGTTACAGACTCATCTCGGGACATCTCTCCAGGCATGGATTTCTTCCATCTTCCCCGTTTCTGTGGCAGAGTGGTCTCCACCTCCAGATCAGTCTCCTCACTCTGCTCCTGTAGTGTATTGTTGGCCCACTGGACAAATTGGTCGGCCGCTGTCTTGACACTCTGAAAATCTCTGGTCATATCCTTCAGCTCTGCTTCTGCAGCCGCAACCATCCGATGAGCTGTCAGGATGTCCATTCCACTTGTCTGAAGGTATTTTGAGACTGGTGACGTGACCTGGAAAATTCGCAGGAAGATCTGAGCTGTTAGTATAGTCTCATACTTCAGAAGCTGGCCGATATATCCCTTTGCATTTACTCGTGCAGTGTTATTGATGGTTTCTCCATCTTGAATGGCTGAGAGGGTGTGGAGGATATCAACATACAGGGCCCCGTCTGGCTTTCCAAAAGAGCCAAAAACCTTTGTCGAAGCTGCATCTTTGGACCACCAGCGCATTTCTCCTATCGAGGTGAGACGTCTGCGTCTTGGGTCTTTGCTCTTCTTTTCCCAGATATTCATCCTCTGGTAGGACTCTGAAAAAGACAGCAATGTTGTTCAACAGGGAAAAAAGAGAGCCACTGGCCAGTACACATTGTGTTGTGTCTGACAGCGCAAGGTTTAGGATGTGTGAATAGCACCACACATGGATTTGACTTTTTGGAGAGCAGTGCAGAGAAGCCTTTATATTGGCCTTGCATATTGGAGGCCCCATCAGTGGAATTTCCAATACACTGCTTCACATCCAGATCCATGGTCTCCAGCACATCATTCACAAGTTGGGCAAAGTACTGCCCAGTGGAAGCCTCACATCTGATGACAGCAACTAGTCGCTCATGAACAGTGTCTGTCACATACCGTATGACAACAGAGCACTGATCTTGGGCTGTGATGTCCTGTGTGGTGTCAATCTGGACTGAGTACATTCCAGATTTCCGGACTTCAGCAGCCATGGTACTTTTCATAAGCCGTTGAATGGTGGTGATGATGTAGTTAATGGTCCTTTTGGATAGGAGAGTGACAAGTGAACCTCTACCTTTTCTTGAACCAGACTGGTGTGTCTGCTTGCTTTTTTCGATGCAGAGAGTGAGGTGTTCCTTGAGACAGACGTCATACTTTCCCAGTAAAACTGTGATTTCCAAAAAGTTACCATGGTCAATGGTGTCGTCTTCAAGTGTGTATGCAGCCTCTTTCTGATTGCCTCTGTAGCTCAAACCCCTTTTGGCTATGAGCTTCAACACATCTATAATGCGCTCCAACACTTGTCGCCTCCTGCGGACTTGCTCTCTGTGAAGCGACATCTGAGGTCCCATGAGAAGGTCCTGGATCGTGCTTCTTGAGGATCTGAGGAAATATGCCTCAGCGCAACCTCTGTGTAAGTTGCTCTTCTCATGCTCTTCAACTCTCTGGTGTATGTGCGTGAGGTTGGACATACCAGTGATGAAAGAGCTGCTTTCTGTGGGATTAGCAAAGGCCAAACAAAGGGAACAGAAGAGGGCTTCTTTTTCTTGACTGTATGATAGCCATTTTCTGTTTGTGCCGTCTTTGCACTACAGCCTTGTCTGCCTTCTGCTGGGGATGAAAACTGAAGAAGAGGTCAAATATGTCTAACTTTGGCCTGGTGAAATAATCAAAATCTTTGCCTTCACTCTCCCTGTCATCTTGGCCTTGACTTTCTCTGTCAATCTGGCTGCTATCTCTATCACTGTCATGTTAAGCCTACATGAGTGGTAAATAGGGATTATTATGTTAGTATGTTAAACCCTTGACTATGGTAGTATTTAGTATTAGTGCCCCATGTGAAAAAAGTACACTGAAGTGCATTACATTTAGGTGTATTAAGTATAATTTTTGTACTTAACTTTCCACTATTAGTAAGTACACTCAAAGTGTATTTGATAAATATACTTTAAATACATGTGTTAAATTGAAATACCCTATTTTTGTACTTAGTATATTTAAGTGTAACTTACAGTGTACCTTGTACCCTGGGTCTTACCTTGGCTCTGGGGCCCCTGGCTGCTACTTCCAGCAGCAGAATCATCAATCTAGACAACATTAACATTGTTTATTATGTAATTGTTGCACGGTGAATTTAGCAAAACAAGCTAGCTGGTTATTTGACATAAGTTATTGGAAATGATAAGACTGCCCTCTTTACAACTACCACAATGGATAGCTTTCTCATCGATTGTAAGCAAGTAAATATGATTGACATGTTAAAATAGATAATCTCGATGATGACAACATCACCAGCTTGCTTATTTTATCAGATCATAACGGTCTCAATGTTGGACATTTATCTACCTAATGTTAGCTAGGCTAGCTTGTAGGGAACGTTACCGCAACTGTGAAAAGCATGCTACATTGGCCAAACGCCACAACTTACCATCGTATCACTGTCACCAGTCGGTGGTTTCCCAAATAAATTAGAGATTTTTAAACATTTTGATGCACCTTCCTCCAGATATCTTTTCTTTTTCTCCTGAGCTTTTCAGCTCCACCTTTGCGTTTGAGTGTCGACATGCTCTCACTCTCAAAAACAACTTTATCTGCTCGCGAGCCGAGTGACGCAAATGTTTGCGTTACACAGCTTGAACACGTATAACCTAATATATAAAGTTGTCAAGGCAACACGTTATACGTGTTCAAGCTGTGATATATGGAAAATAGTTGGAGGTGCCAGCGATGTCGAGGGAGGGCCTGTTGGTGATGAAAGTGGGCCGTTATTTTGGAACATCCGGACCCCGGTCAGCCCACCGGGGATACCCCCGGTATCCCCAATGGCCAGTCCGGCCCTGGTAGGCCTATATATACTGAAGCTGCAATAAACATTGCATATATGTACATATATATTACACAAAATAACAAATGGAGTTGGAATCATTTGCTGACAGCTTGGTCCCCCCCAGTTCAAAAATTCCATCTGCGCCCCTGCTCGCGCTCCCTTATGACGCTCGCACTTGTTCGCAGTTCACTGAATATGAATACCGGCCGGCGAGGCTGTGATTGGAAAACGGGACTGGAGCTGTCCCAGACAAATCGGGAAGGTTGGCAACCCTAATACCTTCATACCGCCCAGCCCTGGAACGCACCTCTTTTCAGCAACAGCTTCACAGCAAATCCTGCTTTACATTGTCCCAGGTTTTCAAAACCATCCTTGGTGAAATGATTAACGCAAATGTGTCGAGGGTCAAACTGCACAGGGATCTTCTACGTCTACGCTATGGTATAGACCAGGGGTCCCCAAACTACGGCCCCAACGCATTTGGACCGGTCCTCTGAACAATGCCAGTTTAAAAAGATTTTTTATTTTTTATTAAGTAGATGTTTTGATTTCAAAAGCAATGAATATGAAAAAAGTTTCATTTTCACATTTAAAATCATAATAAAATCTCTGATTTGCAAGGAATGCAAGAACGGCTAGCAAAAACACATAGACTGTAAGCATGTAAACTAGGCTACTAGTTTAGTTTGCTAAAGCAAGAGCATAGGTAGAATGTGTGATGATTTAAACTTGCCTAGTTTATTGGCAATGGGGCTAACGTTATTTCATGTTCCTGACTGTGGTTCATTCAAATAAATAACCCATGTTCCCATGTAAATCTACTTTTTTTGAGTGCGATAAAAAATTGGAAACATTGGGAATCGAATTTGAATTGAGACCCCAAGAGTCGAATCGTGAGGTACCAAAAGATTCCCACCCCTACTATCTATCTATGATTCCAGAAATCTGTGTGTGTCACATCATCGCGGGCACTGTGCCGTATTCCAGGAATCTGTGTGTGTGTGCCAACAATTTTATGATGGGCATTATGCAGTAGTTCAGTAGTTTTCTAGCCCTTACTGCTAATCCACCACAGGATACCTGCATATCACCATCTAATCTACTTGAATAGAAACCCACAATATAATCTGATGTCTGTGCAGTCATGTACTGTAAAGCTATACGAAAAATTCAGCATCCATAGTTAACAAAACTATTGCCTATTTGTTGAGAGTTTTAACATGGGTGCTACACTACAAAAATGTTTGTCCATTAATCAGACATGAAAATCCCTCACCTTTCGGCGAAATTCGCCGTTTTGAAACCAAAACAGTTGACCTACGTGAATCGTGTAGATTTGTAGATTCGATGAGAAATTGTTTTGTGGGGGGGGGGGGTAATTCATATTCAGTGAACGGCGAACAGGTGCGCGTGTCAGAAGGGAGCGCGAGTGCATGGAAATATTAACGCGAAGGGCCTTGCATCACCAGTGCAAATCACCATCAGAGGCTGAAAGCACCTGGCCTCGGTGAATGATGGTTTCAATTATTTTTATATTTTCTGGTATATCTAAGTTAAGTTACCCAGGAGCTCTGTTGACATAGATTTAGCTAACGTTAGCTACAGCTTGATGAATTGAGTCATTGAACACAGCAGGAGAGAACGCAACCTTAGCCAGCTAGCTAAATTTCGGTGGAAAATTCCAAATGAACGTATGTGCCGCCTACACACAATAGTGACACCACCAGATGGAAAGCTAATTTGAGACAATATAAAGATGGAAAGAAACGTAAACGTAATTACCTTCACTAGACAATGTTTTACAAATTGGAAAAACGACTGTTTGTTTGTTTCAAGCTCCAAAAACGATTTTTCGCTCAAATCAGCCCAGAAAATTTGCTTGCACGCTACGCGCTCGCATTAACCATGGAAGTCCCTTACTAGCATCACATCAGGCACAGTATTTGCACGCATTAGCAGGGTGCTCGCTGTGGTTGCGTATACGGGACCGGTTCTGGTGGGCCGGTCTGGATCAAAGTCCGAGGCCTATTTTTACTCCCAGTCTGTCCCTGCCGTTCTATCAATAAGAAGACCTGCCAACCTGTACGCAATTTGTGTAGCGGATACGCATTTTGACTTCAAAGTACGCTGGTACTTGTATTGGCTGTCAATCATGATGGAAGAGTAGACAAGTTAAGTTGCAGCATGTCCGCCATCTCTTGTGGGGGTTATGCATTAAGCCATTTGTGGTGCCCTTACCACATTGTGCCTCATATACTGTAAATGTTAGACCCAGTGACAGGCTGGCATCAAATGGCTTGCATAATACTTAGTATGGAGGCCATCATCATTTTTGACTCATGGCTTTTCTCCAGCTCTCTCCAGGTTGGCAAAATAGTATCTCAAAATGCATCAGATTGATGCTTTAAAATATGGAATATTTAAATTTTTCTTATGGGGGAGCATGCACCCGGACACCCATAGAGGGGTAATATCCTTCTCACCTTTTTCACCCCTGACCCGTTTTCATGCCTGCCATTAATAGAGAAATATAAACCAACACATTCTGTGCATGTTATCAACTAACATTCTTCTTTTTATCATCCATTACCACTTCCTATTCTCCCTCAGTACGCCTCCTTTCCTTTCTTGCTATCTTTCCCTCCCCATCTACAGTATCCTCTATCCCCATCTCTCACACTGTGGTACTAGCACTACAGTACCTGCCCATTTAAAGAAGACAATAACAGGACCATCAATCATGATGTCTATCATATGCAAACATGTCTATCCTGTTCAAAATCTTAAAGGGGTAGGTAGTGTTTTCATTTTACCTGAATTTAGAGATGTAATTTATTAACATACTCATTAGGCACCCATCACATCGAAGACATCTATCACAAGACAAGCTATGTATTTGTGGGCCTGTTTTTATTTTTCCTCAAATTGAACAGTTAAGAATTAATGAACATAAAAACCTGTTTCCATGATGAAACATAACACGCTATTCTTGTAGATTAAACTGTCCTGGTACTGTGTGAACCATCCATGAGGGGGCCTTGCTCAGGAAGATTGTTACACAATGCGCTGTTTTCCTTTCCTTCACTTGTCATCAAGTCATCCTAAATATATTTATCCACAAAAATGTAATTCAGCCAAATGTATTGAACTGTGGGCCACTGAAATGAGAGCAATATTGTAAACATTCATGGGAGATGTAGTGTATACCACGTTTATTAAATTAATATGTCAATGATCTACCATTGCATTTTTATGGTGTATATTAAATACTCAAAACATTTACCACAGACTATCCACCAAAAATCTATGCTATGACAGTTTACACTGCAACTCTGTTTGCTTTAAATCTGCAAATCAGACAGTGTTTTAATAATAGCATGACAGTTGGCTTTCCAAAATACCATAATCTTTTATTTAACACGTTTGATGGAATGAGAGGAATGATACGT
This sequence comes from Hypomesus nipponensis, assembly GCF_054491055.1. NCBI lineage: Eukaryota > Metazoa > Chordata > Actinopteri > Osmeriformes > Osmeridae > Hypomesus > Hypomesus nipponensis. The sequence continues at coordinate 12,968,000 of NC_140387.1, read as the reverse complement.
TTCACGTGCACCCATTCTTTCAGAGATAATTGTGAGCAAAGGTACATTGATTCCTAAAAGTTTCAGAAATACAAGACTTGTTTGAGATGTATTGTCTGTCCGGGGGTTTGGCACTGTTTTGTTTAGTACACCCCAATTGCAATTGAAAGCATGCATAATTCTGTGCCCTGGCACAAGGTGAAAAACACATGGCTTGCGCGCACTGTTGCTCTTTATTTTGTATGATGAAAATGATACTATGATACAATATACTCATAGAGCACACACAAATCTGATTTATGTTTTTATATATTTATTGATTTGCCTATTCTAAACATAGACCAATCTAATATCAGATAGTATTTCTGCAAATACAGTCCAATTGTATATGTCCTATTGTATAAATCACAATTTTCCAATCGCACCCTACCTATTTCTCCTTCCATCTAACCAACAATTACAGCATGCTCTCCCAGCTCTCCTCCTCCCCTCCTTGTACAGTATGTTGCCTTGGCTTCCTCCTGATAAAGACAGTTTGGAATTTTCTTCCCATCTCAAAGTAAGAAGAGGTCACACATTACCCTGTGTGTATCTGCTACAGGTTCTCTGCTTTTTAGCTTTTTTCCCTCCGTTGTTATCTTGATCAGAGGCTGCCCATACAGAAATAATAAAAAAAGAAAGAAAACATTTTCTTCACAGGTGAAAATATTAGGTTAAAATGGCCATTGTTTGTGGCACAATGCTACTGGTAGAGTGGTCTTATAGGGGGTGTAGAGGCTGTGGTTGTTCGTGTCTATGCATGTGGTCATTATATTGGGGTTTCTAGAAAGGGCATTCATGATTGTCCCTGTAGAATCCAGCTGATCTTGTGAATGTTTTTTAACTCTCCTAGGCTCAGTTGTTTCATGAGAGATTTGATATGTATAGATCTTGTGTGTCTTGTGTTTATTTTAGAGCATGGGCAGACTTGTATGGCCTAGCAACCATTCTCATCTTTCTCTGGCAAGTTTAAGCATTCCATTTAAGCCTGTTCCAAACAGATGCCAAGTTCTCTTCCTCTTTCTCACTGTCTTTCTATCCCTGAATTTCTATTCTTTTTTTCTATTTTCTTGCTCCTTTTTATTTCTGTCTTACTTTCTGTTAATCTCTGTCTTTATCTTTCTCTCTTCATCCCTTCATATATATTTATTTATCTCTTTCATTCTCTCTCTCTTACTCTTTCACTCTCTCTCCATTAACAGTCCTAAGTGATGTAGATATGCCAGCACTACAGATGGGAATGGGCCGGTTGATTTGGAAAGCAGGTGCCCCTTTCTCAGCCTCACTGGTTGGCGGCCCACAATTTATCTAGGTCACGTCTATTAGTAAGTGACTGGAAGTCTCCCCTAGCTGGTACTCAGCATACTCACTCTGGAACCTGTGGATGATGAATTGTTAGCCTGTCCAGTACAGGCTTCTCTACAAATAATTATACTCCTCTACAGTGTAGTAACACAATGTGCATGAACACATGACCCAGAAGACATACTGTCAATGCATCGGACAACATTTTCCAATAATCTGCTCCATTTCAAATGACCTCCCCCCAGAGCATGCACATTCACAACTATTGCAGATCACAAACATAATCTATAAAATCCTTTCTTTACCTAAACCCATTCATGTGTGTGTGAAGAGAAGGACGAGGTCTTCAGTTCCTTTAAATGCCTTGAGAACTCCTGCCCTCTCCTGGATTAATTACAAAACTACAATGTTTTTTGTGTTTGTTTTGTTGTTTTGGGTCTGAATTCTGGCTTTAAGAAAATGGTTTCAAGGTCAGACTTTGAATACCAGCGTAGTGTGTTTGGAGAGGACAGTAAATGTGGGGTGAGAGAGAGGGGTTGACCTGTGGCAAAGGGCCCGGACTAGACCCGAACCCAGGCTGCCACAGCGTGCTCCAGTCCACATGTCACGCGCCAGTCTGGTGAGCCACAGGGCGACCCAAGTTAGAGAAATGTCTATTTATCTCGCTTTTTTCTATTAGTTTTTATTCTACAGGGATAAACAGTGCTGTATATGGGTCCAAAAAATATTTGTCTACAGTCATGAGAATAAGTAATTTAGGTACTGAAACACTCACATTTGAGAAGCTCTTAAATGCTTTGATATACTTTTAATATCAAAGACCCATTGGTACTTGGAGTGCCTGTGTTTGTTTCCTTTATATTAAGATCAGACTTAACCAGAACCGTGGGAGATTCTAGACCATTTCAGTTGGGGGGGAGGGGGGCAAGATGGTGCCAGATGTACTGTTAGAGAGGCTAGTTACATTTAACAGCCCACCCCCCCAGAACCCTCACTTACTAGAACTGACCATCTGCTATACCTAAACCTTACCCTCAATTCTCCAAATCAAATCTGCTGCCAAAGTAAATCAATATATTTAATTTGTGACAACCATGATTCCCATGTCAAATCTCTTCCATACCGAGCTTCATTCAACTCTCAATGATTTTTTGTTTGGAAATTAATTTGCTTCTGCATGTGACAGTCCTCATTTACTAACTCATAGGGGTGTAGCTAGCTTCATACTGACAACACAGGTGCTTTATGGGATTAGATGTAGTAAGCAGCTTTGGGGCAAGAATAGAACAATAAGAAGTGGGTTAGTCTGGACCACATGTGGTGTCTGAAAGCAATAGCCCTTATTGCAGACACATGGTCGTTTCGCTGCTTGTGGCAGCATTTTCTCTTCAAACATATCTACATTGGACAAACCTGGGTAAGTCATCTTCTCAATTTAGTTCAATTTATTTACCGAATCAATGTTTACTGAATTGTTTTAGTTCACCACACTAAACTTGTATTATACCTAATTCTTGGTTAAGGTAGTTTGAGATGGTACTGACAACTGAATTGTGGTGTTGAATGTTGATGTTAGGTAGTCAGTACCATAGTCATTAAGCCCTTCTAAACTAAACAATTGCTTACCTATTTCCAAGGCCCATCCTCATGTTTATCCATCCTCTGGCCAGTTTTATATCATTTTAAAGTTTTCCGTAAGTAGAGATCTGAGCTTTTTGAGAAATTGCCCTTGGGCAGTAAATCGAGCTATTTGAGCAAAGGTTACATTACTTTGCGTTTCTATGTACAATAGCTGCCGTACGTTTCATAATAAGACTGAACAATCTGTTGTTTTGGACCCTATCAACTTACATTAGGGTCAGAGACTGGGGATGAGACCTAGTAAGGTCACCACAGATGTGCATGCTATCTATCTCCAATTCCAGAGCAAAACTTTGACTTAGCAGGACAGATATTTGTTTACCGAAATAAATAAAACAAAGTATATAGTCTGCAAATATCTTTCAGTTAGATAACAGTTTATTTAACATAATAGTAGAGATTTTTACATTTTAAATTACGTATTAGTCATGTTTTATTAACTGTAACGTTAACCATAATAATATTTTTTTTCTCAATGTCTGCAGTGTATGGGGTGCTGCTTTCTGAGGCTTAAGTGACCATGAGCAGGCGAAGGTGGCGAAGCATTAGGGGGAGGAAGAGCTCAAGCAGCAGCAAACGTGAGTGGAGATTTAAAGGGTGCACCTTGCTTTCAGGCATTAAGGCTAATCTTGTAGTGTCTGTCCAAGTCACACTCAGTGCACATATTCACTCTGTCTGCCAATGTTTGAACATAGGAAGGGGAATTTGGGTAAAATGATGATGGGTGCTGCACATTCTGGAATTAATTGCCAAACATTGTCATGAGGTGGTTTTTTGTAGATTTGAACTGAAACATTACAAAATTGTGCCTGACTATTAAAAATATACATCACATAATGCAGAAGCAAATGCAGCGCACAATAAAATGTAATTAAAAAAACTCCCAGAAATGTCTTTTTTGTAACCACAATCTTTTGTGGTTCTTGTTTCAATTATCTTTGTTTGCACTAATTTCTGTAGAAGTGTGTTGCGATTTGTAAAATGAAATTTTAGATAAAGATAAAAGATATAAAGATATTGATTTCATATTAATGTACTATTTATCTGCAGAGAGTGTGTCTCCCTTCATCTTTCAAAAGACAAGCAAAAGTAACAGTGTGTGTTGCAAAGATGAACTTACTGAGAAAGGAGAAACTGATTCTTTGAGGAAAGAAAATGTTTTGTCAGCATCAGATGAAGAGGATGAGAAATACAATGACATTCCAAGCAAGGAGAAAAAAAGCAAACAAGATAATGAAAGTAATTGTTTTCAAAACAAAAGGATCTCAAAGCCAAAGGACAAAGACAAAGGAATCAATATAGTAACTTCTGTAACTTTTGACAACTCAAAACAATCATTTCCTAACATCATATTTGAGCAGTCTCGTGAATCATTTTTGGAAGAAATCACTGATTGCACTGTGGCCATAACCACAACAAACGTAGAATGCAATGTTTCAAATGTTAAGTTTCAAATTCAGGAAGTACAGCCCAATAACTTGGGTAGGAAGACAACATTTGTTCTCCAGTGTCAACAGGGAGAAGGCACCAACGCTCGTTTTCATAACGAATGTGAGACTAGACTTACACTAAAAGATGAATCCTTTGAGCATTCTCAAAATGGAGTATTAACTAATGAAAACAAGCAACAACACAACACGTTAAACTATAAATTAATTCTGAGCAAAACTGGCGAGGAAGCCCAAGAGACAAAAAATACGATTCCATCTTGGACTTTTAGCCCATCAGCCTGCCGCAAAAGCTGTTGTGACAATGACACAGACTTTACTGTACCGGATGGATCATCTAGCCCTTCCTGGCCTCAATGGACAAAGTCTTCAATTTGCAGCAGCTTTAGCAGTGATGTATTATATGACATTCCCCCTCCTTTGGAGTTTGCCGACAGTAAGTACAACACTTTGGATGGCCTCACAGAAGATATAGCATCTTTTCACATTGACGCTTCTTGCTCACCTTGTAAACATCAGGAAGGTTTTAGTCTGACAGCTTCTAATAAGTACATTGAAGACTCTTGTTATCCCCAGTGTTTGGATGGCACAGAGAGTGCAAATCTTTTACATTTATTCGATCAGTTATCAGAATCAGACAATTACGAACCCATGTTCATGAGACCATCATCCGTGAGTAGGGCCAGCTACACCAAAGACTTTATCCACAGTCATGAGGGAAAGAACTGGATGCGAAACAACAGCATTGCCACTGTGGAACCCAACCCCTGTTCTTCAGCAAGTTATCTTGGCAAGCCAACAAAGCGGAGAATAACTTTCCCTGGGGTATCTGATGGTCATAGATCAATGCAGGAGGACCTTCCCTCCTACAAGGAATCATTTTCATCAGATACAATCTCACCTTTCGTAATGCAGTCCCTTCCTCATCACACAGAGAGACTTGGGTGGTTCAATCAAGTGGACGACAGGCTTTCCCCTTTCAGTATCAATAGTGAAAAAACCTTGCAAAGCAGTTGCACACCCGGTTCAAGAAATACAAACACCCAACTTGTAAGACAAGAACTGGTGGATCCATTCTACATAACCAAGTGTGAGCAGAACCCTGGGGAAGTTGTCCCAGGAGATGGAAAATTCCCAGAACATGGACACAGACAGTTGGATGAGATGGATTTTACAGGTAACTGGTACGAAGTAACTGATCAGGTGAACACTAATGCTGGAGAACAAGTGGAGCAGAATGAAGTGGCAGAGAGTGGATATGAGGAAGAGATGCTGGAGGCTGAAGAGCACACCCCGGAGCCAGTAGTGGAGGAGTTTGCTCAGGGGGACCTGCTCATTCAGGTTATTCCTCCTTCTCGCACCACATCAGAGGAGTACATTCTGGAAGACATCCCCAAAAGAAATCTATCACCTGAAGGAGATGTAAAGGTCATAATCAAACAGGGGGCGCATGACATGTTGCCCAAGTGTAGGAGAGTCAAGACCATAGTCCTTGGGGAGTCTGATCATAGGTGCTTGTCAACCGATTCCAAGTCAACAGAAGGCAGTTCTCATGAAAAGCACCACAAAGACAACTTGAACTCAGAAGGACCTCCGGTGTCCCCCATCTTGGACATGGAGGAAGGGGAATCACCTAGCACAAGTGAGGTCATTGATGAACTTCACCCAACAACATCTATAGCTCCTCCTCCAGAAATCAGCATCTCTAGTCTTGCTCTCATACATACTGAGGATAATCAAACACCCAGGTCTGCCACTAGCTCCACTGACCAAGAGACAGAAAGCCAGAAGAAAACACAGTTGTATCAAAAAGACTCGGTCGAAAAACATAGTAAATGTAAGTTGCAAGAATCTTTTCAATGACCATTGACTGTTGGCCATTGATTGTTTCGAGACTTCATATATTTCCAGACATTTCTGACATCACAGGTCACTGTTATTTACTGATGATTCTCATGTGTTGTTATCTTGTGCAGCTTCCTTTGAGGGGAAAGAGCACCTGAAGCCTCCATCAGACTCTATGCACAAAGACCCAGACAGTGGGCCAGACCACTGGGCAAAGAGGCGAAAGCTGTTCAAGGAGAGCCAGCAGTGGAGCTCTGCAGGAGGAAGTTCCATAACAAGCGACATTACAGAGGAGTCAGGTACAGAGCATTCTAAATATGGAACCAGGCAAACAGTTGAAACAAGTTACAACCTTTCTAACTGATGGACAAAAGTTATTTTAAGTGGTGTGGCCCGGTGCTGACATTTTCTAACATGTTCATAGATATGAGTTGTGTGCAAACATGGGAGCATAACTTAATAAATAAATAAAATAAAAATATTTAAGTCATAAATAGATTGTCAGTCTTTCTACAGCATTGAATATGTTCTTTTTATGTTATAGTTTCAGAGGATAATCACTCAATGGACATGACTTTGCGAGATGTTGAAGATAAAGGTTTTTATACAGAAACCTACCACTCAGCATCATGGATTTACAGAGGAAATGAGCCCAGTCCAACCAATAGCGCTCCTGGTCTTACCACTCAACCTCGACCTGTCACAAGTAGGTTCCCTATATGTTCTGCATCACAGGGTTAGGCCAACCTCCTTTTGAGGAAGTTTAGTCTCATTTGAAATCATAAAGTAAAATAACATCCCAAAACGTTGTTGTTATGACAATAATCCTTATTGTGTATAGTGAAATACGTTTTGCAGAGGCAAGTGTTTCTCATCATCCAGATAATCGCAGAGTTGTTATTTTAATTGCAGTTCGTGAGAGAACTGTTAGGATCTGCAAGGGGATGGGGGACTACCCCTGGGGATTCAGAATCCAATTCTCCAAACCTATTGTCGTCACTGAGGTCGACACCAGTAAGTTTCTTTGATCATTTTACGACAGTTTTATTATTTGAACATTTTTTAAGCAAAGTCTTGTTAGACAAAGTGAGACAAAGTTTACTCTGTTGTTTTCTTACATTCTGTTAAAAGTGGTTTTGGTTGTTATGAAAATAACATAAGCAAAATAAGGAGTTTTATGTCCTCTGATAAGACAATAGGGTGTATTCTCTAAGAATACAGTATGTGGTGTCAAAAATGCTCAGAGGCATTATTTGATGTCAAGCTATTTTTTTCCGGTGCAGCAGTAAGACAAGGTTTCCTTTGTGGTGTTAGATGGAGCAGCTGAGGAGGCGGGGCTTCAAGTGGGAGACTATGTCATGGCCGTTAATGGAACAGATGTCACTAGTGTTCCGCACTCTGAGGCAGCCGACTTGGCCAGGCAAGGTAAGAGTGTAACGCATAAACATCCTGTACTGGGATTACCGACCAGTGTCAACTTTGCCAAGTTTAACAACACATACTGTAACCTACTTTCTACATTCATAGCCAGTTTACATACATTATCAGTTTACATTATTATACTAGTACAGGAAAATAATCATTCTTACAGATAGTGAGCCAGATGTCTGTCGCTTGCTATAAAAATAAAAGAAACGAGCAGAAGGCTTTGAGACATTTACTCACTGGTACAAAGAATGTCAGAATGGAGAAAACAATCGACTTAGAGAGCAGTATGGTCATCAGTGCCAGGTGCACCGGTTTCAGTATCTTAGAAACGTCTCCCCTGGCCGCTTCAAGCCGCTCCCTTGGGTTTTCTGCGGAGCGTCTGGGGTTTAACATGGTGTGACAAACAAGAAACCTCTTGTCAATAGCAGACCTGTGTGCAAAACCAAAAAAGCTTGTTGATGAGAGGATAGATCAAGTTAACAAGACCACAGGCTAGCACAGTGCAACAGCGGTTATCTCAGAACACACTTGTCAGACCTGGTCCTGGAAGGTTTAGTGGATAGTTGACATTGTAACAATACTGGGATAATTATATAACAAGTCCATGTATACATTAGGTCCTTTAACATCCCTGTGGAATGTTTTAGACACCTTGTAAATTAATGCACCACCCAAGAAGTTGGCCACTTCTTGGCCAGGTTGTTGGAAGTTGGCCAGGGTTGATTTTGTTTAGTGGATTTTTCCAATTCTATCATATTACTTTTATTGTATGATGATTTTTCAAATTGAGGTAGTGTTACTATTCCTTTTCATGTAACATTGGACTGACATTTGACTTTCCACTTTTTTAGAATGTAAATTCATATATATTGTGCTTTGACAGGCCCAGACCTACTGACCTTGACAATTGGCTCAGACATTGGACGCAGTCCTAACACTCCAAGACCAGCATGTCGGGGATACCTCCATAAGCGCACACAATCTGGCCTGATCAAGGGATGGAGGAAGAGGTGGTTCGTACTGCGACATGACTGCTGTCTTTACTACTACAGGCACAAAAGGGTGAGAACAACATCTTGACTACCAAAAGAATACTATAATCTGCATATAATATAGATCAAGTAGAATTATGTAAACGTTAAGTGATTATTCAATTTCAAAAATTAAATTAGGATGGTAATGACCCTGTTATACAGCTAAACTCTTGATTGCTTTCATTGGATTGTGGTGGATGAGGAGGGATTCGCTGAAGTTGTCTTACTGAATTGCAAACATAAGATTCTTTACTGTATCTGCAGGATGAGGGCAGGAGACGGGCTCTGTCAGCTGTTAGGCTGGAGGGGGCTGAGGTGGGAGCTGACACCAGTCTTGGTAAACCCTTTGTGTTCAAGTGCTGCCCCCTATCAGCCAGCCGAGTGTACTTCCTCTGTGCTACATCTAGCCAGGAGATGAAAAGGTACAATACATATGCGATGGTCTTTGAGTATCTGATGGTCTTTTGTTGTGCACACAGTTTTGCCCCTCCTTGTAGCCTGATTGAAGTTGATGTCCATTACTTTTTGGACACCAGCTTTTTAGAGCTTTTTAGAGCCATACAAACTGTTCCAAAGGGACTACACTCATGCTACTACGACTACATGTGCCTTTGGCAATGAGTGTTTGCAAAATAGAAAAGAATATCATCTCTGTAATAGCACACACCCAGATGAGATATTTCTATGTATATATATATATCATATATATGATCATGTAATAAACTGTAATTTTAGATGGTTGGAGGCCATGGGAAGAGCGACACATCCAGTTACTCAGGTGAGGCTTATCTGTTCTGAAAGATGGTGCAGTAAATATATGTCAGCCCATCATGTGATGATTCTTTGAACTGTTAAGCACATACACATGGCTGCAGTTTATGCAGGTGATTTGCATGTGAAGGAAAGTGGTCAGTAGATGCTCTCACAAGCTTAATGGTGCACAGCAGCTTACTCTAAATTTGGCACCTGGCACCTTGTCACTAATCCCTCTTAATTTCCTTTTGTGCATTAGCACCACGTGTGGGTAGATGTGACTCGCCACAACGCTAACCTGCCTCCTCTGGCTGTCAAGAACCCAGAGTGTCTGGGCCTGCTCCACCAGATAGACCGCAACAAGGATATGTGTGTTCAACACTACTGCATATTGAAGGATGGATGTCTCTACTTTTACCATGGTATCCGTTCTACCCATGCTCTTGGTAGGTTGGGTTGAGAAAGCTTATGAAGTACACTGTGTCAATAAAATCTTGTGTCTCACAAAATACATACTTATCGCACATAAAATCCGTAGATCCTGATGTTATATTAATTCACTGATTTCTTAAATAAACTGTAACTCAATAAAATGTCTTATTCCAGGTGGTATATACTTGCATGGATACACAGTAAGGGAACAGATGTTGGGATCCAAAAAATCCACCATTGAACTAAAACCACCATCTGAGGAGTTCAAAACATTTTATCTTTGTGCTGAGGACCCCACTGAAAACAAACGGTAAGATAGTCTATAGAAGAGTATAAATAGAACATGGAAATAGCTCTACCACCTGTCTAATATTGAATATGAATTACATCACCTGAAATAAAACAGATTGTATTGCTTGTTGCTATTTATTTCACAGATGGATTGTAGCTTTAAAAGCATCAATAAACAAATGGCTTCCCCTGCATCAGGCTATTCAGGACTATATGAATCGGCCTCCAGAAGAAACTAGGATGTGAGCCCCCTGCTCTTTTCAGGAGAATCTTCCTCTTAGGTTTCTGTTTATCTACAATCAACATTTAATTAACAGGAAATCACAGAATTGTATATTGGTTGTGTTTGATTACTGTGAGAGATATCAGGTGAATGTTTAAGTCCATCCGCTTAGAAAATGTCTGTCGTAAAATGATCCTGATAAGTTGCAACCTCCTGATTTTCAAGGCGGTTACATTCAGTTCCATACACTGTGTTGACAAAATCCCATTCTTTGGCTAGATTGCTCTTACACTGAGTAATTTGTATCTAAAGGAATGTTTCTTGAAATACTACAATTACTTCCTGCAGTGCTCTTTACGGTACAATAGCGTACATTGAAAGCACAACAAAACAAAGGCTTTCTTACACATTGTTGTGCAATATTGTATTTAAGTGCTCTGATACCAGTGCTGCGGAATTTTTAAGCTTTTATACAATTTGATAATGTCTTGAAAATAAGTCTTGCATACTTTGAATGACAAGGTGTGTAATGTAGGATGCTATGAGTTTGTCTTTTTTTTCATACATGAAGGTTGCATGCTCTGCAAAGCATCATGAACATGATGATGTTGGCCAAGAAATAAAACGTGTATGTCTACGGTCTGAAACAATGAGTACAAGTCCATAACGGAAACTCCAGAACAAAGAAAACCACAAGCAGAATTGATTTCATAAATGTTTATGCATGCTCAGTGTATTAAAGTAAGCAATACTTTGTAGTATATGTATGCAAGTAACTTTCAGTTATCAGGATATTTAAAATCTTAACTAATAGTTATAAAGCCTCCCTGAACTCTGGGGTGGTTTAAAGCGGAATGGAAACCGAAACATTCTTTGAGATAAATGGTGTGTCATGATGTATGCCACTTCCTCAGAGTTTTCATACTCCACATCCGGCCACATACGATCTCAGGTCCAGATTCTGACAGTGGCGACACCAGGCAACCCTGTAAAGAATACACACATGCATGAGTTTCTAGACCTCCTGCTATATGTTATATTATGACAGCTTTAGATGTTCTTTTAAATGGCTCCACTAAAATCCACTCTGAGTAAAAGTGCCTTATACTGTTGTGTGCTTAAAGACATACAATCTACATTAAATATAACTATTTTAAGTTCCATAAAATAGACATTTGCTAACTTACCAGGCCTTAATTCCATTAGGGTCCTGGGCCACACGTTTGGCACAGCGGATGGCAGTTTGAATGTCATCTGTCAACAATTCTTTTCAGAAAAAGAGAAGATTAAGGGAACCAAACACTATCATCTATTAATGTCACACTAGACTATGACCAGTAGTTTAGCATTTTTGAGGGTGTCTATAGCCAAGTGGTAGAGCGTTTGACTGCACATCTAGAGGTTGCTGGTTCAAATCACTCCTGTAAACCACTTCGGACACTTTAGCCAACTAACCTGTACAACGAATGCCACAAATGTTCTTGGACCCAGGTGTGCGTCCATCATCACACCAGTAACGGCTGTTGATCTGAAATATTCCATAGTCGGTGGAGCCGTCCATGTTGTGATTGATGGCTTCAGTGTTGTAGTTTGACTCCCAATTGGCCAGACACACCCCTGGGGAAAAGGAGGCATACACAAGATTGGTTTAAAAATGTGTATTACGATCTAACAGAAATAGATAAATTGACAAAGACACACATATCTCACAGTACTTCCCTTACTCACAGTTGGGCAGGCTGTATCCTTGGAAACCATCCATTCCAGAATCCTTCATCACCCTAGCTAGTGCACATCTTTCGTATACCTTGGCGCTTGCCACTGCTGCAAGCAGAAGAAACACAAGAGCCCTCATTCTTGTCAGGAGTTTGTGGTTAAGTCACACTGCTTCTCCTAGCATTATATAGGCTCATGGTGGTGTATAGTAGCGTTTACAATATGTGGAACCAGTGCTTGCAACTTCTGTAAATACTGTAGATGGGGAACACACAGATGAAGCAACCGTTAATGACTTGTTCCTTTTCCAGTAAAATCCATTATTTTAGAAATAAATGATTGTTCACACTGACTGAAATGTAATTGTATAGTTATCCAAACATTCTTGTCTTGTTTCCTTCTGCACTTATCATATTTGGCTAGCTTGTCAAATACTTATCATGCACCTTACAGTTTTGCTGATCCCACAAAATCTCAATGGGGTTAAGATCAGGTGACTGCGCTGGATAGTCCATCACCTTCATTTCTCCTGACCGTGTCTGTGTTTCTTTGCCCACTGTGACGGCCTCCTCAGCCATTAAGTTGTTACACCTGGGCCCGGTGGTTTCCTCCCCTTTAAAAGTATGCCGGGAGAGTGAGAAGGAGGCCTTTCTGTCAGCAGCGCACATTTGTTTTAGTTGTGGCAACCTTCTGATCTTTTGTTACATTGTTATTCTTTAATAAAAACGTTTGTGCTGCGGAGTTTTGTGCTGGAGAGGTTTGTGCTGCTATTGTTGGACGTCGCTCCGTTGGGGTGAGTTGGTGTTCGGCAAGGAGAGGGTGCAATTCTTTTCCCCTGGTAGGTGTAGTGGCGTGGTACTTGCGGGGCACGCCGGGTTTGTTAATTTTGGTTGTTATTTTTGGGGGTAACTGTGGTTGGAGCAGGGGGGTATTCCAGAAAGCAGGTTATGTGACATATCCGGGTAAGTTAAGTCCCAAGCTGACACCCAGCTTTGTAGCAACATTGCCAGTAGATTGCTGCAACATTGTGAATCAGTTGGTGGGTTAACTTACCCGGTTATGTTGCATAACCTGCTTTCTGGAATACCCCCCAGTTGTCTCGGGGGCACTTCCGTGGTTTGGGGGGGGATTCGTCAGCGTGCTGGTTGCCCTGTTTCCACTCCAGCGGGCTATAGTGCGTAATTACCCACCACAAAGCCACCTGAAGACTAGGGTTGAGCTAGCTGTTTGGGATCCTCTCCTGTTGGGCCGACACGTCTGGTAGAGCACCGATTGTGACGTTGTAGTTATGACGGCTGTGGAGGACTTCATTAGGGCTCCGTCGGTAGAGCTGTTGGCAGCGTTGACGAAGGAACAGCTGTTGCCGCTCGCTGTCCACTATAACATCAAGGTCAGTGACAAACGACTGAAGGATTCGGTGCGGTCGATCTTAGCAGCAAGCTTGGGGGATGCAGGGATACTGCCTCAGTCTGATTTGGCGGGTTTGGCTGTACCCGTGACTGCGAGAACGTTGGCTGGGTCCGGAGGGCCGTTGACGTTTGACCAGCAGAAGGAGCTGTTAAAGCAGCAGCTTGAGCTGGCCAGGGAACGTAGGTTCTCGGGTAGGGGTTGGGGAAATGAGGGTACCTCGGAGGGTGTTGTGGGTCGGTCGTCTATGGGCCGGGAGGTGTCCGAAAGGGATCCGGATACTTTTTTTCACATTGTTTGGGTGTGTGGTGGAGGTGAGGGACTGGCCTGACGCGGAACGCACGCTCATGCTGCACTGCATGCTTACCGAGAAGGCCCAGGAGGTGTATTCAGCCCTGAGCAGTGCATAGAGTAGGGACTACCGGGTGGTAAAGTGTGCTATGCTCAGGGCGTATGAGTTGGTTCCTGAGGCCCATAGACAGCCATTCTGGATGTGGCAGATGACTGAGGGGCAGACGCATGTGGAGTTTGCCCGTGAGTTGACAGCTCATTTTTCTCGATGGTGTGGAGCTTGGGGGGTGGATACCTTTGAGGGTCTTAATAATCTGCTTGTGCTGGAGAAATTTATGACCGTGGGTTTTGGCCGGTTGGGAGTGGCTCGGATCGGGACTGTCATTATTGTCAGGGATCTGGGGTCTCATTTATAAAACTGTGCGTAGGATTCTTACTAAAAGTGTAAGTACGCCCAAAAGCCTAAAATGGCGTACGCACATAAAAATTCAGATTTTTTAAACTGTGAGTACGCACACCTGTACGCAATGTTCCCTTTATAAATCACAGATTACCCACAAGTGTGCGTACGTGAATCAGCATTGTACCCCGCCCTGAACACGCCCATTTTTTACCATATATAGTCAATGCAAAGCACCTCATGAATGCTAATCTAGTATCTCATCATGACCCTGGCATACGATTGTTCTTTACGGTGAATCATAGCGCATGACAATTTCTCAGACACTGTTAGCCTATTGGTGGAGCCCGAAAACTCCGAAAATGTGGTGGCCGGTAGATCACCAATTAAAAAAAACTGTGCGAGTGGCGTCCACTGTGGCAGTGATACTGCGAGTCGGGATACAATTTGAAAACAAAAGCATTTGGTTGTGAACGGTAATCTATTAAAGTCTGGACTGATAACGAGGACGTAGAGTGTAGCAATTGCACGGGAGCTTGACGACTGTATTTCCAGTTTTTGACATATGAGGATATTTGCACAGTATTAAATAAATATATTTAGTTATACACTGTGTTCTGCAGTTATCTAAAAGTAGGATATGTGATGTTATCCTGTATTCCATGCAGTCGGGGAATCTCCCCCTCCTGAACTCCCGTAGTGGACAATCTGATTGTGAGGAAGCGCTGAATTTGTATTTAAAATTTGAGTTGGATTGTACAAGGTCTTTATGGAACAAGAATCACTCAGTACAAGCGCAAATAACACTGCTGGATGTAATCTTCATGATAATCATGAAATTGAATGAAAAAAACGTGTGTGAGGAAAACAAAATATATTAATATTACGAGTAATGTTCTCCCCACATTCAATTTCTGCAGTCTGACTAGTACGGTCATCTGCGTCGCCAATTCCAACTGTTTTCAAAATGTGTGTAGGCCTACGGGAGGGTCAGAGTTTGCGTGGAGGACCGCACATTCTCCCGTCAAGTTATTTTTTTATAAATATCAACCTTTGCGTGGAAAGTGGCATACGCACATTTTCAGCCCTGTTTTGTGCGTACGCAAGCTTTATAAATGAGACCCCGGGGCATTGGAAGAATGAGTGCCCTGTCTTGTGGGGTAGGGGCAAGGGGTCATCATCAGACACTTAGTTGGTCATTGCTTGCCCGTAAGTACGCTGGTCGTTGCTTGCCCGTTCGTTGGTCGTTGGTTGCCTTAGGTTCGTTGGTTGTTGCTTGGCCCGTTGATTGCCCTTAAGTCCTTTGGTCATTACTAGCCCGTCGGTTCGTTGGCTGTTGCTTGCCCATTTGGTTCGTTGGTCGTGGGTTTGTGGTCGTTGGGAGGCGGGTGGCTGTGGGTGCTCTGGCTGCTTTTGCTGTTTTTGCCTGTGTCCCCCCCCCTCTTTCTTTGTTCTATTCCTGTCAGAAATATTAATCTATCAAGCATTGCACAGTCAGTCGATGAACAAGTTTAAGAAAGCTTTATTGCTTGCGGCCGGCCCACAAGGAGACAAAAACATCACACGCCATTGTGCTACAAAGTTTGTCCGCTAGCATGTTGTGCTAGCTAGCTATTTAAGCAGAACCGCTCTTTACAGTCATTGGTTAAGACAAAGGCATGCAAATGTTCCATTGCTCTTCTTCATTGGCTCCTTGCATAGACCTGGCGCAGGAGTGTGTGCGTGCGTGTTTGAGTGTGTGTGCCTTTTGACCCCTGTAAGCTTGACCACATGATTCACCCAACACAGATAAGGCCAGACATATTTTATGGCCTCTCCAGTAAGAGAGTGGTCAGCCCAGGTCACCTTGTTTACATATGCCTCGTGTTCCCCAAAGTTCAGATTTGGGGGTAGGCCTCTCTCTACACACAAGGAATGCTGAACACAGAATCATTCTTATACAGGATAAATGTGCTACATCTTCAATTTTCCCAACAATTCCAGGCTCTGTGGGCTGCTGATGCGGATGGGGCCCGGTTTGGGTTTCGGTGACACCCTGTGTCCCCATCTTCTGGGGGGGCGTGTGACGTTTTGTCCGCAGCGCACTTTTGTTTTAGTTGTGGCAGCCTTTTGATCTTTTGTTACATTGTTATTCTTTAATAAAACCATAACAGTAGTAGTCCTCACGCATGTGTTCCCTTTGGTTTGTCTCAACCCCCGAGCCGAGTTCGTGACACCACTAAAACCTTTTCCATTTGTTTTTCTTTTTCAAAAGTGACTTTGTCGTTACAATGTTTCACAGACAGACAGTTCCCATGAGTCTTCTCTTTATTGTTGTTCATGAAACATGTTGAGTCAGTTAAGATGTCAGCCAGACGTGTGAAGTGTCTATTTCTCAAACTAGAGACTCTGATGCACTCATCCTCTTGTTTAACATCTGGGTCTTCCACATCTCTCATTTCTATCCTTGGTGGAGTCTCTTTGTTTTTCAAAACTGTAGCATGCACCTTTGTATGTCCATTCTTTATTGGGTGTGCTCACGCCTTTGGCGAGCACAACCATTGTTCTCTCACATATATATGTATTATTTTTGTTTCTTTTTGCCCCCCTAAGGATCCGTCAATATTTGGACTACATTGACAACGTCGGTGTCAAGAGTTTTGTCTTGGTAGCGATTGTGTTGCTTGTATTTTTATTTACGTTCCATTGCACGGTTTAGGTTGAAATTACGTTTTTGTGGCAAAAAGTGCCTTCTGTCAACGAAGGGAACCCAGTGCTAGCCTATGTCACAACGTCAGCACACGTTACCAACGACGCATGGATACAACGTGAATAGATGTACTGTTGCACAGCGAGTATCGTATCGTGCTGTGGCGTACTAGCAGCATATGTACATTTAAGCAAATCAAGACTTGCATCTATGTATGTATGTATGCATGTATGACTTGCCTGTTTCCCTGTGACTGCGCTCCAATTGATCCTTTCCCTTATTGTCAATCAGGCTCAGTGACTCCGGAGGTAGGCTACAGCTCCGCTGTCAAAAGAGAAAGGCAAAACAACCACACAGCAACCAAACAAAGCACACTACTGCAAACCAAATAATAACCCAATTAACTAACTATACAAATACACCCTGTACCTCACTTTCAAGCCTGTGACATGTACAGTAAGTAATGTAACATTAAATAATGTATTTAAACTCAAACTTTATGTCAAAAGAAACATTCTAATTTCCAGCACTTTCAAACAATCACAAACAGCAGCTAGCTTGCTCGTAGCAAACTTCTTTTGAATTAGCCATTTCTCCATAAATAGATTTAAAGCTTATTTACATGTCCTTGCTCTCTGTCAGCAGCGAAAGCTCATGTGGGGGTTGCTAGGCAATACTGGGGGGGGGGGGGGGGGGGGCTAACAGAGGAGCCGGGGGGCGGGGACACCTGAATAAGTGAATGTGTTTCTGGTTGATGAGCCTCTTCGTGCTCACGTTTTATTAGCAGTGATTTACGTGCATTGTTGAGAAGTAATAAAGTGAACATTCAACAAAACCTCTCTTCGTAGTTAACGCTACAATACGAAGTCGTGGCCACAAAATACTAATTTGTGGTCACGAAATGCTATTTTGGCTCCTTCATGTTGTTGAGAAGCTATTGACTTTTGAAACGTGTGTTGACGGTCCCTAAACATACGCGTTGTTTAGGCAGCCAAAAGCATTGTCTAAGCGGCTGGCTGTAGCGGGGCTAACACCGGTTAAAATAACACAATACTGGGCGTCAGAATATGTGTTGAATATCGAACTTCAAACCAACTTTACCACGGTCATTCACCACTGGTGAATCACCAGCCTAAAATACAATACAATCAAATCAGCTCTGTCCATGACTACACCTTTAGAGTGCTCTGGGTATATGTGCCCCACACTACCCACAATATAGTTAGGCTACATCGTTATCCCCAAAATAGCATTTTGTGGGCACGAATTAGTATTTTGTGGGAACAAATTAGTATTTCGTGGGAACAAATTAGTATTTCGTGGGAATTTAGTATTTAGTGGGAACGATTTAGTATTTCGTGGGAACGATTTTTTTCTTCTTCTGGATGTCATGTCGGGGCTCCGTACCTGTATATGCAAGTCTTAAAGGTGACATGACATGAAAACTTAATTTTATGAGGTTATTTAACATTAATGAGTTCCCCTAGCCTGCCTTTGGTTCCCCAGTGGCTAAAATTTTCGATAAGTGTCAACCAAGCCCTGCGTGTTCTTCTCCGCCTTTGACAAAATGAAGGTTCAAACGCGCTGTTTGAAAATCTCCCCCGAGTGACGTAGATCGGGGGAAGGTTACCTCCCCTCTCTCTGCTTTGCCCGACCAGATAATCGGGCCCGCCCATGAGAAACTGAGCTACCACCGTACAAGGGCGAGTGCGATATTGGTTTTTCCTGGAGAGGCATGGCGAGCAAAGAAACGAAGCATAACAGTTGCTCAGTGCTTGGATGTACAAATGCAAGCACACATCTTTTTTTAGTTCCTTCATCCGAGCCTCTGCACAACCCGTATCTTAATTGTATTTTCACTGGAAATGCGCCGACACAACTTCCAAAGTGTTGTATGTCTGCCAAACATTTCCTCAACTTGAACCAACACAAAGCTGGCCTTGCTGAAATTAAATTCTGGATCATTACTAAATCTCTTTGGTCAAGCTACAAACCTTAAACAAGTAAGTTAACTAACGCTATATCATTTTGTTTCTTTACTGTATATGGTTACCTAGCTTGCTACCCTTAGAATTGTGGCTGTAACATTAGCTCTGCAGCTAACAGCTGAGTTACTGTTGCTAACGTAAAGATAAATGGCATCAAGTGTGTGTGTGAATACAAACGCTGTAAAGCGAGTGTTGTACACTTCTTTGTTATTGGATAACCGTTCTGCTGTTGGTGTTATGGCTCACGATATCCGCCTTTCTCCACATTGAAATGACTGAGTGTGCACCTCTGCAAACCAGGGTGATCAGATGAGAATGGCTAAATTTGAGGCATCTTACAGCAACGGGGGCTACCATTGCGATACATCCGTTGTAAACATTAGCGCATGTTGCCGCCCCTCTCCTCCTCATTAGCATTTAAAACTACAGACACAGAAACAGCGCGTTCTGAGGAAAGCTGATTGTGGGACTACTTGTAGTGGCTATAATTCTGCACCATGGCTGAATTTCGGGAAAGAGACTTCAGATACCGTATAAGGGGACCACTGAGGCCTATATAAAAGCATCCAAAAACAGCATGTCATGTCACCTTTAAATAACTATTTAGCTGGTCAGCTCCATGATATCGAACGCCAACTGTGCCAAAACGTCTGAAATTTTGTTTGTGTACAGACATCAAAAACGGACGTCTGTACACGTCCGTTTTTGACGTCTGTAT
Source organism: Hypomesus nipponensis (assembly GCF_054491055.1). Classification (NCBI taxonomy): domain Eukaryota; kingdom Metazoa; phylum Chordata; class Actinopteri; order Osmeriformes; family Osmeridae; genus Hypomesus; species Hypomesus nipponensis. The sequence continues at coordinate 12,948,373 of NC_140387.1, read as the reverse complement.
ACGTTTCGACGTCTGTACACGTCCGTTTTTGACGTCTGTACACGTTTGGACCATCTATGCTTCCATGCTATTGGTTGGCTTCAACATAGCCACCCCCCTTTTTACGTAGTCAGGTGGCTGAACGGTTAGGGAATCGGGCTAGTAATCTGAAGGTCGCCAGTTAGACGTTGTGTCCTTGGGCAAGGCAATTCACCCTACTTGCCTCGGGGGAATGTCCCTGTACTTACTGTAAGTCGCTCTGGATAAGAGCGTCTGCTAAATGACTAAATGTAAATGTAGTGTCTGTGCGAGGCTTTACGTAGTCCTACTGTGACTATGTGGGCTCTTATGTAGCTATCATTTAGTATTTGGGACAGTCCATTTGTGTGGGGGAGAACCACTTGTGCGGTTTATCCGGTACCATACTCCAGTCCAGTAGGTGGCGATGATGCACCTATACATTGTTTGCTAACCGCCATTCAAAGAACCAACGAAGAAGAACACGTTGTGTGTGATTTCGAATCTGGTGGAGGCAAATCTCAGAAAATGACGACCACAAACTTTCTTAACAATTGTGCCCAGACTTTTTCAGAATGTACTCGACTTTTATCTTCAGATGACCAGGATCCAACATTGACTGTTCTAACCAGGTAAGCTATCAATTAGCAACGTTAAGCCAAGTTACTTGTTTTGTATAGCTGTTTGGCTAGTCCTGTCTTCCTGACTTGGTCAACACATTTGTAGTGCTAACTCTTTAATAATGAGGAAGATCAAATTAATGCCGCTAAACTAGACCTTAAGGCTTTGAATATTGTGTTACTGAATGCGATTATTATGTTACTAAAGCCAGCAATCTCAGAGTTGTTTAACAAACTTTGTTGTAGTTAGCCTACCACTCGTCAACACACTTGTAGTGCTAACTCTTAAATAATGAGCAAGCTCAAATTAACGCCGCTAAACTAGACCTTATAAGGCTTTGAATATAGAGTTAGTGAATGCGGTTATGTTACTGAAGCCAGTAACCTCAGAGTTGTTTAAACAAGCTTTGTTGTAGTTAGCCTACCACTAATATATTTTGTCATGCTAACAGGTTAGAGATAATGGCGACGAGCGTTCGCTGGAGCAGAGGGCGACTGCTTCAGTCTGGAGTGGTGGATGAGATGCTTTTGCGAGTTAGCGAGTTAGTTCGGGAAGCCAACGATCAACAACAACAACAACCTGGTAATGTACTCGTTAGATTAAACATCATCTGAAGAAGCAAGATTCAAAACACGCTGCCTCTAACATTTTTCTCTTGAACTGCAGTTGCTTCTGGTTTCACCATACCTCGAATGGGAAGACAGACTGGAGGAAGGCCGGTTTACCAAATCGCCCAAGAGCAGTTGCAGATGTTGTTGTCCTTTAACTTCTCTGCTTAACAGATTGCGGAGATCGTGGGTGTCTCAAGAAGAACAGTGAACCAACGGTTAAGGTATGTGTCAACTGAAGGACTAGTTCAGGAGAGATCTGAATAATGTGACCCCTTTCTCACTGAGCCCTACACAATTCTTTTGTTTATTTACAAAGCACATGAAACACTGCAGAATTATCCTTTCTATAAATTTCATGAAGAAATGTATATACTTTGATAGAACTCTTTCATATCCCATATCTTTGGAGAAAAAAACTGTCATGCGCTTGTACCACATAGCTACCTTGTCACTGTTCCTTAAACACATTGTTTTATTTAGAGTTACTACTAGGGATGAATGTAAAACATTCCTAATTCCTAAACAAGTCCTAATATGTATACATCGTCTTCCATAGACAGTACAATTTTATCTTTCAGAGGTCGTTACTCAGACCAGATGATGCACTTGATCTGAAGGTGCTGCTATTCGGAGTATGTCCCATAGGCTTCGGAGGAGAACAGATCAGGTGGCAGGGTCAAATTTGCTGTGGCATCTTGAACCACAAGCTCTTAAAGTAAGTGGCTTGTTTTACTGTGATTCGTTAATTTGCCCTAACTGTGTCCCTAGCCAATGACAACCTGATTATTTTATGAGTTTTGAATTTAAAATAAGATTTTCAACTTCACATGAATGGAATAGAGGTTGGACTTTTCTTTCTATTAAACGCCCAACATGTCGCACAGAAACATATCCAAATCATTTTAGCTGCATTTAAGCCATTCATATTTTTTTGTTATCTATAAAATAAGATGTGCGAGTGAAATCTTGTGACTATGGAGGGGAAAACAATGCCATTTGTCTCTTCATGGATGTCTTCCGAGGATCAACCCGAGGGAGCACTCATAAACAACGCATTGAAAGACTGTGGGGCGATGTCTGGAGAGGCGTGACAAAAAAAAAACGCAAGATCCTACGTAGTGTGGTCAGGTCTGCTGAGTTTATCATCGACAGGAAGCTCCTAGCCCTACAGGACACCTACCACACACGTTGCCTCAGGAAAGCTGGCAAGATTCTAAAAGACTGCTACCACCCATCTTTCAGTCTCTACCCCGCTGCCTTCTGGACAACAGTTTCTATCCAAGGGCCAGCAGGCTTCTGAATGAACATTTACATGGACAGTTCTCACTAGCCACTTTACATTGATGCATTTCTCACTAGTGACTTTACACACTGTCACTTTCAGCTACTGGTTGCACTATCAGCAATATTGCACTAACTGTACCCCACTTGTCTTAGGTTAGTATAGGTGTAAAGTTAGTATAGGTCATTATTTGTATTAGAGGTCTAATATATTGTATACTATTTTGTATATTTAGGAGGTTTATAATTTATCTATGTCTCCTATATTATTTTTTTTTAGCTTATCATAGATGTAATCTAAGTATTATGTTATGCCAGGTTGCTTTGCATTGTCTTGTCACAAAAATGTCAGTGCCCAGGTGACCTTGTGGTGTTCTGTGTACCTGACAATAAGACTTGAAACGGATGTCTACCACTCCTTGTTTACATATCTATATAGAAAATGAAGGAATCATTATTGCCAAGGGCTCTTCACTTCGTTTCCCTGCCTCGTATAAAACGTGACCTGAGGACTGCCAGCTACATGTCACCATTTAAAATTTTTGTGCAAGGTTGTCTGACACAAGAGTTGCAACATCACACTGGTATCCAAGGTATATTTGGATGCAGTCAGTTCCAGGTGGTGGCTGACCAGGGGGCGGCTGTACTTGCTTTTGACTGGCTACAAAGAGTTGTGGTTCCCCTAAACCAATTTTAACCAAGTGACGAACAGTTGGAACACCTCAGGCAACACACAAATCGTTTGGGTGGAGATAGAGACAGTTTGGGAACTGATCAGGTCCTCAATGTCCTGTCTTAAATACAGTTCACACACACATAATTTAACTGTTGTAATCACATTGGCTGCGTTTCCCAGATTCGATCGTTCTTTGGACTTAAGAAGGCTCTTAAGAAGGGTTTGGCTAAGAAGGAGCGCTAAGATAGGGGTGTTTCCCAGACGCATTCTTAACTGCCTTCTTAAGATCTCGCCAAAGAAGCCTCTTAAGAAGCTCTTAGTGGGAGCTGTCCACCGCCATGGTGTTGAAACTAAATCAATTGATGCATGGAAAATCGATCACCCACCACTTTATCAGCGTATGAATCACACACAACACCGTGTAAGGCCGTAATCATAATACATATTGGGGGGACACATCCCCCCACTATTCAAATCTGGTCAAAATGTCCCCCCCAATATATTGATATAAAAATATAAATGTGCTACGCTACGACAGGCAACCACGCACACTGTCCGAAATTATCATAACAAATGTAATTCGTACCCCCCAATGTTGACTCAATGGCTACGGCCTTGAGCCCTATACATGGTAGTTGATACGGGTTGTGTGATGGTAGTGGTAGTGGGTTTATTGTTGGGAGTAGGGTGGTGCTGATATCCGTGCTTGGTGACTGGTGGTGACGACGTAGGGCTGATAGACATCAAAAGAGATTGACATGCTCTGGTCTGGACACCAGCTTGGTGGAGTGCTGCTCGGGATTCGCGGGGGGCGAGGTTGGGGGCTTCATCTTCCGATGATTCCCCATCTTCATCCTCAGGAGGCTGCTCATCTGCTCCAACGCGCACTGCAATGTTGTGCAGCATGGCTGTGACAACAATCACGCGGCAACATTTTACAGGTGACAAGCGCAGCCCCCGACGAACGATGGATACTGAGGGCAAAATTGCAGCGGGTTGCCCTCCGGATGTGTGGTGACACTAGCGTGACAAGGCGTTGGATCTCCATACGGGGAAGCCGGTACTTGGACTGGACAGCCCGGTCCGACAGCACATTCAGTGTGGAGAAGTGCTGATGCACATAGGCATTTATATAAACTATCTGGCTTTGCGCACGGCGACGCTGTTGATTAGCAGCGAGAATATGCTGTATTGCAGCCATGGTGTCTCACTCGCGTGGACTTCAGCAACGCCTTTATATATAGACTGGCAGGTGGAGCCTCTCTTAATGAGGTTCCAGCCGAGTTCAATTACACCTGTCAGTTTCCCTGATATCTGTGAAATACCACAGGGTTGTTGATGTTTTTATATCTAATGTAAAATCATGCAGATGCCGAATGTTTGTGAAAACGTAATGAGTGATAGTAATGATGATTCATTTTATTTATGTACCTACAGGAACACATGGGCAATTATTTATTTTTATATTGTTATTTTTCTTCTTATGCTATAATTTTTCTTGTTCTGCAGCCGTGGGCGCACATTTATCATCGCATGGTTTTAGTATTCCTTTGAGTGTCAGATATAACTTTCCTTGACGCGACTGCAGTGAGTGTTTGGTCGCTAAGAAGGCTGTTAAGAGTGGGTCAGGCTGATCTTACATTTCCTTCTTAGTGAAAGATCTTCTTAAGCTAAGAATGACTCTGGGAAACACGTCCTTCTTTTACAGCGCTCTTGAGAGCGCTCCTAAGAAGCTCTTAGCGCTTAAGAGCTTCTTAACAAATCTGGGAAACGCAGCCATTGCCAATAGGCCTTGGAATGAGTAAGCAGTCTCCATCACGTCAATGTAATAAAGATCAGCAGACCAAATACAATTTGTGTTTAATGTTATTGCATTATGTAACTGAAAATAGGATACATGTAGGACAAACAATATTCAGCCCTTCCAACGGATCAGCAGATCACATACATAACATTCGAAGATGAGTATCACTCCTTTGAAAGCCATACATTTAAACAGAACAAAACATGTGTTTATGTAAAATAAAATTAATTTACAACTACATTTAGTCCTCCCCAAACTGATCTGCAGAACATATTATAACCTATTCCAAGCTACACCTTTTAAAGTTGTCATAAGTCTCGCCCACAGGTATAGCACCAGCGCACACTTGTTTGCATTTGGGAACCTGGCCAGTCCATCTTCTGGGTAGCGAAAAGGCGAGCTCTGGATGTACCGGAAATATGTAATATATACATATAATAATAATAAAGCCTCTATAGCGCATTGGCTAATTAATTCCTAGTAAAGTCAATAGCCAGATTTTGCTGCAGCCTTGTTTTGTGGTGTGTTCGGACTCCGACAGTAAAAAAAAAAAAAAAAAATCAGAGAACTAATGTTTAAATATACAGTGCATTATGTACACTGCATAATAGGCTATACTAACCCCCTTGGGTTAGAATATTAAGGTAGGCCTACATAATCTAAATTGGCCAACTTTAGACATTTCATAAACGTGTTCAACTTTATGCATAAATATGTGACTCTGTAGCCTACACATAGGCCTACAATTTGTTTTTCTAGTCAACAAGACAAGCATTTCATGGCAAACTATTCAGTGTCATTCATTTTACGAAAATGGTGCACCTCAACTTGGGAACAGGGATGAATGCAACCATAGCCTATAATGACTCAGGCGCAGAGCATGCAAAGAGATTGTAAATAATTGATGAAAGGTCATATACACATTTATTAAAGATTAGTTTTGGCATGAAAAAGTATTATGCTGAAACTTTACAACCACCAAAGTATGAGTGAAAAAAGAAATGTGTGCGCTATGCCCCATGTATGGTCGAGGGGATTCAAACATTCAATAGCCTACCAAATAGGCAAAGGAATACACCAGATATCTGGCCAAAGGTGCTGCTCAGGCAATGCAACATAGCGGCATGGAGATTAAATCTGATCACATTATCTGGGCCATTAATAATATGCGCTCCTTGCTCAGGTTTAATTAATGGTACTCTGTTCCTTGCTCCACTAATTTACTAGTAATAATCCTAGGTTATGTTCCGATTATCTACAGATTATTTTATCAGATTTTCCCTTGATGTGAGGTGTGTTAAGAGTGGCCGAACTTGCTCGGAAGAACGTCAGAGCCGCTCCGAAATCATGTGTAAGGGGAACCCCGAGAACAAACACCACACACTATAGGATCAAAAAGGTTACATTTAGGATTTTCTTGTCCTCATGTTTGTGGTCTCTCACATTTTAAAAATCCTAAAAAGATTAAAAAATATTGTTACCAGCATAACACAGGTCTCTATCCTCTATAGACCTGTCCTGCATGTTTGAGGCGTTTTCCTGCTCCAACACACCTGATTCAAATGAATGGGTCATTATCCAGTTCTGCAGAAGCCTGCTTATAACCATTTAGTTGAATCAGGTGTGTTGGAGCAGGAAAACATCTCAAACATGCAGGACAGGGGTGCCCTGAGGACCAGGGTTGAGAACCACTACTACTGATAGGTTCCCATCCCTATCCTGGGGGAAAAAAACAGACCCAGTACTTTTTCATTTACTCTCAATTACATTAAAAGTATTTTGTACATTCCGAGTGTTGGATATTACTTGTATATTGCCATGGGTATTACTTGTTTTATTTCTTGAATAATGCTATTCTGTGTACTGTCCAGCTGTCTTCAACCCTGTGTATTCCTAACCTGTTTAATTGTAATGTTATTTTGCTTGCTGTTGCGCCACAATTTATCCTTGGCTATACCCATCACATTGACCAGAGGCTCTGCCCTTACTATTTGTGCACTCCTACTGCCATCTAGTGGGCATTTTAACAAACTTAAATGTATATGTAAGGTAGTGTATGTGCCACGCCACTAGGTAGCGCTGCAGCCGTGTTCGGTAAATTATAACTTGTTTGCTGTGATGCTGTTTTGTTCCTCGGGGTGACCCGTAAGTTTTTGGTTTCGTTCTTTGGATGATTTCGGAGGCCACGAGTGAGAAAAGTTGGATGCTTGAGGACGAGAACTGCTGTGCTAAAGAAATAAATCTCGCCACCATTCAAAAAAACCTCCGTCTCGTCTCCCGTGTCGAATCCTTTGGACGCCCAACCACCCGCCAACCGAAACCATCATATAACGTTTGTGCATCAGACATTTAACTCGAACTGTCGAACTTGAACTGTTTTTCTCTTAAGTGAGCGGACGGCTACCTTCACGTGAACTAGCTAGCTACGTGAACTAGCTAGCTACGTGATATCCTTTACACCGATGCTAATTTCGAATGCTGTTTTCTACGGGTGATAATTCTAAAATGTGCTTAGCAACTTGTTAACTGGAAAGAGGGATTTTCGTTTGTGTGTAAATTTGACGTACTGAGATTTAAATACACTAAGTATTGAGTTAATATTAATGTGAATGTTCTTGATATCTGAACACTGTATTTGAAACTTCGAGTTAGATGCAGAAGTTTGGAACTGATGAGTTTTTTTGTTTTGTTGAGTGTACTGCTAAAACAGTTTATAAGCTGAATAAGCATTAGCCTTAGATTTATATTTATATTCACACTTTACATATCTACTCATTACATTACTTCACTGTTAGTCTGCAAAACATAGCAACATGTCACAGAACTTTCATGTCTCTCCCGCGGGCGCAGTCAGCCATCAGCCCACTCAAGTGCCTGTACTACATGGCAACCTCCCACCCCAAAGACATACACCCTACACCCAGTACACTACCCCAGCCAATCCCTCAAGGCTGCCAGGCACTGGAGCTTCAGGACAGGTACCTCCACTCCGTTTTGACACCAGCCCAGACATAAGCACCGGCCGACAGGCAGACAGGTCAGTGGACGCCACGGTGCCTAAACACCGTGGGCATGGGACCACAACAGCTCCACCCCCACACCATGCCCCAAGTATGATGTCATCTGCGAGGCAGCCCACTATGACCTATCCAGCAGCCTACTCCTATCAACCCCAGCCTATTGGGCTTAGCCCCCACATCTATCCAGGCTATTCATACCCCCCCCCCCCCCCCCCTATGCCCCAGATGCTCACGCCTAGGTTCCAAACACCTCCAGCGGCAGACGTTTCAAGTAACCATGCCGTCGTACATTTTCCTGAGTCTGAAACCTCATATCATAGCACCCAAGGTCCAAGTCATGGCGAAGCCACACCATCGCCCCTGTATAACGCCAATGCGTGGGCCCCCAACACAAACTCTTGCAACCCCCAAGGAATGTTGGACCATACAGCCACTGACCTGCACCCGGGGCCACCACACCCCCCAACACCGGCTCCAGGCCTGTACACCAGCACCCCTGCTGGTGCCCTCCCTCCAGCCACATCTTCCAACTTGTACACCTACCCACGTGTACCACCATTGAAGACCCCTGTTCCAGCCATGCATAGCCAAAGCCCTCCCATGGCGGCCTATGGCGGTCTCATGCAAACACATCAGGTGAAAAATGTCCCAGTCTTCACTGGAAACCCAGACTGCAAGATACTGGTGGAGGACTGGGTTCGCGATATGCAGTACCTCCTGGAGGCGATAGAGCTCCCCATTCACCTTTGCTTTTCTACAGTCGTGCGGCAGTTAGGTGGTGAGGCCCGGAAGCTGGTTCTTAACCTACCCCCTTATGAACAAACCCCAGAAAATGCGTTTCAGGAACTGAGGGCAGAATACAGTGACACCCGAGGCTCCCTAGACCCATTAGCTGACTTTAACGAGCGGAGCCAGAATTCAGGGGAGACCGCCTGTTCTTACGCCATAGCACTGGAGGCAAAACTGCGGGCTGTGGAAGACAAGGAAAGAGGTGGAAAGCTTTTCCCCGACCGGGATAGCAAACTCACACGGCAGTTCATGAGGGGGCTAACTGAGGAAGAGGTGTACATGAGAATTGCACCAATGACACCCAGACTATTGAGCTTCCGTGAGCTACAGGCTGAGCTCCGCCATCTAGTGAGAGAAGGTAAGAAGTTCCAGCCCCTCAACAAAGCAAAAAAAACATTCACACAGGTACATGTTACAGCAGAGGATGGCGGGAACATGAGAAGAGAGAGAAGCAAGCCTGCATCTGAATTATCGGAGCTGACAGAGATGGTCAAGAAGCTGGCCCTTAACCAGGAGGAACACATGGCCAAGTTGTCCACCCTGGAGCTGAGGATGGCATCTCCACCACTTGCCTCCCCACCAACTGCCCAGTCACTGCAGGGGAGGGAGAGCCAGAGCTTTACCTGTTACTGGTGCGGAAAGCTGGGACACCAAGCTCGAGTTTGCCGAGCAGTACTAACAGACCCCCACCCGGTTGTAGGGCACACACCCCATCCCTCTCAGCCTTTAAATGCTTAAAGCCCATGGTAGCTGGGACAACCATGGGCGTGCAGCAAGGGCCCCACCCACCTGCTGAAAATGTCCACACTGAAGAGGAAACACCCCTTGTGGGTCCCAGGAACGAAGGAAAGGTGAAAGTCAATGGCTTGGAGTGCAGAGCGCTCATTGACTCTGGCTCCAAGTTAACCAGCATCACACACAGTTACTGGCAGAGCCACCCAGTCCTAAAGCAGAAGAAGCTACAGTCTTCCAAAATACCCATTGAGGGTGCCGGGGGCCAAGCCGTGCCCTACCGTGGTGTATTGCAGGTTGATCTGCAAGTGCTTGGGACAGAGTTTAAAGCTGTGCCTGCTTTCGTCATTCCTGATTCCGACTACCGCTCCTCAGTACCCCTCCTGGTGGGCACTAATGTCATTTGAGCCTCCCAGAGCCACCTCCAAGCAGCCTATGGCCAGCAGTGTCTGCACAGAGTCAAAGAGCGGCATCCAGAGTGGTATACAGCCCTGCTGAAGGTGGGGAGTGCCAAGCAAAGTGAAGGGCATGACATTGTAGGTCCTGCTGTGTACACTGGCCGTAAAATACGGATCCCTGGAGGGAAAGAAATGGATTTAAGATGCAGGATAAAAGCTGGTCCTCGGAGGAAGACGTATACTGCCCTGATCGAAGACCAGGCCTCCTTGAAACTCCCCCAGGACCTGCTGGTTGCTAAAGTCCTCGCAGATGTGAAGGGAGGTTGTGCCCCGGTCAGGGTGATGAACCTTTCCCAGCATGATGTCACCATCCGACCACACACACATCTGGCCAATGCTGTCCTGGTGCACAATGTGATGGAGTTTGGTGATGAGAAGCAGGGTAGAGCCGGAACAAAGAGGCATGCCTCAGCCTGGGCCAAGTAGTCCCCAGCTGTGCTGTTGACCTGAGTGAAGCAGCAGTGGAGAATGAGAACCAACGTGCTTGTCTGCAAGAGCTGCTGGACAAGAATGCAGACGTTTTCTCCCAGCATTCATTGGACTATGGTCACACAATCATTGTGCAGCATGAGATTCCGCTGGTGGACTCCAGGCCTTTCCGGTTACCATACCGAAAAATACCCCCTTCTCAGTGGCAGGATGTGAGACAGCTGTTGACGGAGATGGAGGCAACAGGAGTCATCCGTCCCAGTAAGAGTCCTTATGCTTCCCCAGTGGTGATAGTGACCAAGAAAGATGGGTCATTAAGATTATGTGTGGACTATAGGAAGCTGAACTCCTACAGCACCCGAGACGCGTTTCCCTTGCCGAGGATTGAGGAGGCTCTAGAGTCGTTGGGCCAAGCCAAATACTTCTCCACTCTTGACCTAACCTCCGGTTATTGGCAGGTGGAGGTAGCGGAACATTACAAGCACAAGACCGCATTCAGCACACCCATGGGGCTATTTGAAGCCAATAGGATGCCATTTGGCTTGCAAAATGCCCCCTCCACATTTCAAAGGCTCATGACCTGCTGCTTTGGAGACTTGAACTTCACCCATCTACTTGGACGACATTATAATCTTTTCCACATCGTTCAGTGACCATCTGGAAAGACTACAACTCGTCTTCGACAGGCTTCGGGAGCATGGATTGAAGCTTAAGCCCTCCAAGTGCCAGTTGGTGAGGCAAGAAGTGAACTACCTTGGTCACTTGGTGTAGGCTAACGGCATCAGGACTGACCCAGAGAAGATCAGCAGAGTGAAGGAGTGGCCGAAGCTCACCAACCGCAAAGGAGTGTTGCAGTTTCTAGGGTTTGCGGGCTATTATAGGCGGTAAGTGAAGGGATACTCCAGCCTGGCTGCCCCTTTATACCGCCTCACTTCTGGTGATCCCAGGAAAAAGAAGAGAGGGGCCCAGAAGAACAGGGAGCTTGACCGACCCTTCACATGGACGGCTGAATGTGAGGAGGCATTTCAGTCCTTGAAAGCTAAGTTAATTGATGCTCCAGTGCTGGGTTACCCAGACTACACCCAACCGTTCCTGCTGCAGACCGACGCTTCAGGGCAGGGGCTTGGTGCTGTGTTAGCGCAGGTCCAGGATGGAATGGAGAGAGTTATCGCGTACGCGAGCAGAGGCTTGAGCCCACCTGAGACGAGGTATCCAGCACACAAGCTTGAGTTCCTCGCCCTCAAGTGGGCAATCACGGACAAGTTCTACGACCATCTCTACGGACGCAAGTTCTCTGTTCTTACCGATAACAACCCCCTAAAGTATGTGATGACCTCCGCCAAACTCGACGCTACAGGCCAGCGTTGGGTGTCCCACCTGTCAATATTTGACTTTGATGTCCAGTATCGAAGGGGACAAGACAACTCTAATGCCGACGCCCTCTCGCGCATGTCCAATCAGGAGGTGACGGAAGTCCTGCAGATCTGCCCCCAGCGAGTTAAGACAGGGGGTCCGAGGCACGGAGAGGCGCAAGCTGATCAGGAACAGGAGGGGGCCATGGGTGAAAGTGCTGCTGTGGGGGAGCCTGAAAGTAGTCTGCTGCTGGAGCCCAGTGAGCGGTATGGAGATGTGGGGATGGAGGCGCTGCCTGCTATGACCACACAGGAGATACGGGCAGGGCAGAAAGAAGACCCCGACATAGCCCCTATCTTACACTTCAAGAGCCGGAACCAAAAACCAAACCGCAGTGAGAGGATGGATGTGGCCGTTAGTGGGCGCCTTCTCCTAAGAGTGGAGGAGGTTAGTGGTTAGAAGAGGGATCTTATACCAACGGGTCAAAGATGGCCAGAAAGGGGTGGTAGAGCAGCTCATTCTACCAGAGAAGCTGTGGGCAGCCGTCAAAACAGCTCTCCATGATGAAGTGGGGCATTTAGGATCTGAGAGAACGCTACAGACAATAAGAGAAAGGTTCTACTGGCCGAGAATGTTTCAGGAGATCAAGGCCTGGTGTGAGCAGTGTGAGCGATGCTGCCTCAGAAAAACCCCTACCACCAATGTCAGAGCTCCTCTTGTTAGTATTCATACCAGTGCCCCCATGGAGCTGGTGTGCATTGACAATTTGTCGCTGGAGAAGTCTAAGGGCGGCATTGAAAATGTGCTCATCGTCACAGATCACTTTTCCAGATATGCGCAGGCTTACCCAACTAAGGACCAAAAGGCAGGCACAGTGGCTTGGGTACTGTGGAGGAACTTCTTCTGCCGTTTTGGGTTCCCTGTGAAGCTGCATGCAGATCAGGGGCGCAATTTTGAAAGTGCCATTGTGAAGGAGCTGTGTAAGTGCACAGGCATCGTCAAAACCCACACCACGCCATACCATCCTCAGGGCAACGGGACCACCGAACGGTTCAACCGGACCCTAATGAACATGCTAGGGACACTAGAGCCGCGCTTGAAGTCTCGGTGGCATGAACATGTGGATGCCATGACGCACACCTACAACTGCTCACAACACGACTCTACCGGATAAAGCCCATACTACCTCATGTTCGGCAGGCACCCAAGACTCCCAGTCGATCTGATCTTTGGCTCCTTTGCCACTAGCAAGCCGTGTGACTACACTGAATATGTACAGACCTTGCATGACTCTCTGACAGAGGCCTATGCCCTGGCCAATCAAACCTCGCACAATGCTAAAGATCAACCGAAAAAATATTATGATAAGAAAGCAAAGAGTGAAGATTTCATCCCGGGGGATAGAGTCTTAGTCAGAGTTTGTCATGTGGAGGGGAGGCAGAAGTTAGGGGACCGATGGGAGGCACGCCCTTATGTTGTGGTAAAGAAGCGGCCTGGTTCACTTGTGTATGTGGTGCGTCTGGAGAATGGGGAAGCGGAAAGGGTGGTGCACCGAAACCTCCTTACCCAGTGCATGTTCCTCCCAGTGGAGCGTGACAGTAGTGTGACCATGGAAGAGGGCCAGTCAGACAGTGAGGCATGGGAGGCCAGCATGGAGCTGTACCCTGAAGGGGAACCAGAGGGTGATGAGACAGAGGGAGGTGAGGACGGAGCTATGGCTGGAACAGTAAGTGGAGAGGAGGAGCACACAGATACTGAGCAAGCTGACATGGGGACCAGAGTAATGTGGGAAGGGGAAATACAGGTGACCAGTGGTGGTGCCACCCCTAGACCGAGGAGAAACCCAGAGAGGAAGCGACATCCCCCGCTAAAGCTCTCGTTTGAGTCCCGAGTCAGGGCTATAGAAAGTGACGAACAGAAGATAGAAAGAGGGAGAAAGTTGTGGAAAAGAGCCAAAGCAAGAAGAGCGGCTGGAGACATATAGGGCCCCGCACATACACCTTGATAACAGATAACAGCCACACACACTACACACACTTCACACCACATAACCCTTCACAACACTTTTATTGTTTTGAATAATCTCAGGTTACTGTAAATTATTGTTTTGAATAATCTCAGGTTACTATTAGATTTTTCTTGGTTGATCTGCTGGCTGGGACGCCATCACTTAAAGAAGGGGTGGATGTAAGGTAGTGTATGTGCCACGCCACTAGGCAGCGCTGCAGCCGTGTTCTGTAAATTATAACTTGTTTGCTGTGATGCTGTTTTGTTCCTCGGGGTGACCCGTAAGTTTTTGGTTTTGTTCTTTGGATGAGTTTGGAGGCCAGAGAGGCCACGAGTGATAAAAGTTGTGTGCTTGAGGACGAGAACTGCTGTGCTAAAAAAATAAATCTCGCCACCATTCAAAAAAACCTCAGTCTCGTCTCCCGTGTCGAATCCTTTGGACGCCCAACCACCCGCCAACCGAAACCATCATATAACACAACGCAGAGTAGCAGCGGGCCGTTGGATAAGTGGAGAGAGAGGCTTACATATACCTTTTTCGAAATGGGAATATGATATAGTGTACAAAACGTTTTTTTTTTTTTTTGGTACAAAATAGCCTTCAGTTGTTGATAATGTCACTGCCAATTTATATTAGCCTATTTTTTAACCTTAATTCAATCAAGATTGGTTGAGTGTGGACAGGTTTTCTCTCTTGCAATGATAGTTATCTGGTTTCCCCTCAGAAACAAAATGAAGTGGTAGCACCCTATTTTAAACGTGTACAGACGTCAAAAACGGACGTGTACAGACGTCAAAAACGGACGTCTGTACACGTCAAAAATTGACGTGTGTACACGAACGAGATCTCAGACGTGTTGGCACAGTTGGCGTTTGATACCATGACGCCGGGTAAATTAGGTTTGTGAGACTGCGCACCAAAAGAACGAAGGGGAATCCACCTGTCTAGCAGATTAAGACGTTTTCGTAAGTACCTAGCGAAAAGTAGCCTCAACTTTCCTAGACTTTTAGCTACATGCTGAGTGCTCTCGACCAAAAGACTAAATTAAGTAAAGCGTTTTTTGTTTGAACAAGGAACTAGTAACGGATTCATTCAATTAAATAAGTAACGCGTTAAGTTACTTGTTACCTAACAGAAGTAGTCTGACTACTACACCCAACACTGCTTAGGAATGCTTGGCTGGACCTGATGTTAGTTTCCTCCAGGATCACAATGACTCTTATTGAGAGACTTACATGTACACTCTTGCACTTTTTGAGTTTCATGTTGTTTAATTGTAACTTGTTTAACTGCATGCTCGGTTCTTCCCTTTGACACTTATTTGGTTTTTCACAATGTATACTTCATGTTTTGGCTGCTTGCAATGTTTGGGGCTACCTCGTTGGAATTCGCTTTGGATAAAAGCGTCTGCTAAATGCATAAATGTAATGTAATACTTGTTGGACATTGACACACCAAAGCATAGAGTAGACTATTTATTTGAAAATCGTTTATGACACATTCACAAAAAAAAGAAAATAAATTATATATATAATGGTGATAACACAGCATCTGGTTAAATAACAATGTCCAGACAAATAAAACTTACATCAGTAATTGGCATTGCAGGGTATGAATTTACACAGTTAATAAAAACAAACATAATTTAAGCGCTGAAGCTGCGAAACTACAGAGTACAAGCTATATGAACAGATTTCACAAGAATAAATGAAAAACATGTATCTATAATTAATTTTGATTAATTAATCAAAATACACGTGTGCTTTCAAACACTATCCACAAAATGAACATAAAATACATAAAGCTGGTTACTTCATGGTATAGTTTAGTGATGTCAAGCATAGAATTGACCCAAATGAAATAGAAGAGATGAAAAGATTGGGGAAGGTTTTCTAAACTAAAATGCAGTACATTGAATGATTGGTGCCAGAGTATGTGCTTGTTGGGAATATTGTAATATGGACAGTTTATCCAAAGCGATGAGTTTTCATATGGGTGCACTGTGGTCAATAGTGTGATGACATAAATACACTGATCACAGACATTTCTTTTCAAGACAAAATAAAAATACACCAACCAATGACGAATAAATTTAGAAAGAAGACACATAATATTAACAATTCAGTACATGTACTACTACTACTTATTTGAATAGGCAAATGCCAGATCTTATACCAAATAATGACTTGATTGATTCATAACAAATCCCAACAGTAATTGTTTTAAGACAAATATGGCAACACTTTACGTTAAGATTCCATTAATTACCATACATATAAAGACATATGGTAATAATATTGTAGTTAAATAGGATAAATAAAATAAAGTAAATCTTGCTTTGCTATTACAACCTTTAACTCCCCTGTACAACAGCCACTTACCCCTTATACCCTCTCCACCATACACAGGCTTGTTAATTTTTTGAAATAACCTACACTGCTTACAATTACTACCATTTAGTAACACAGAATTTCCTACAATGTTATTCTTGTAGGTATTGCTATGTAGTTAATGTAACCTTAATGTAAAGTATTGCCAAAAGTACTATTTACCATGCAAGTATTAGGTAAATACTGGTTTGTTTCTGTACCATGAACCAAAATGACTGATAAAACTAGAATAGTGGAGAGTCAAGGTGACAGACACTCTGATAAATAATCTATTGTATAAGGGTCTGTGCAAGAAATGGCCTGATAATATAATTGTAGACAGACATATTTAATTTAGAGTAGATAGATCCAGTCACCTTTCATTGTATTGTTAGTATTTTAAGATATATGAAACGATAGGTATGAACACCACCTTTCCTTATCCTGTGATACTTAATGTAACACAGAGATGGAAAAAACTGACTGATATAACATTGACAAAAAAAAAAAAAAAACGAATAACAGTGTTGTTAAAAAAAACGGTCAGCAGTTACCTATCATAAGGTATCACGCAAACAAAAATGTTTTGATGACATTGTCATGGACACTTCAAGTAAGGAGTTAAGTCTGAATATGATTGTCATGTGTCCAATGCACTCCGAATTACAAAGTCTGATCAAGTTTTCCCAGGACACCCATAATACCATGCTTTGGTTTCGATAGTTAGGCGCCATCATGAAGTGGTAAAACCAAATTGTGTCCTTACAAATCCACCTTTTAAGGTGGACCCAGAAGAATGACAAATATCAAACACAGTGTGACAACTTATCCCCAAAAGAAAAACACAGTTCTAATATAAGAACAATGTGGGCGTGTCCCACAGAGGGGTTAAGAGTGGTGAGGAAAAGTCTAAATTGAGGAGAGACAATAATAGCAGTTCTACATCGGAAATGAGCCGGTGTTTACAAGCAAAGAGGCCACATGGCTTTATATGACGTCTTCTTACCAAGACTCCACATTTAACCTAAACCCTTTTAATAGTAATGAAGAAAAAAATACTGAATAAGTGGGGCATGTAGCTGTAACATCTATGAATTAAATCTCAAAACACCTAACTAAACTTTATTCCCTCTTATTTTCAAGTCACAAACATGGGAGGGAGGGGATTACTGGATGCATAAGATGCTAATCTTACCACAGCCACTCCAAAGATGTTCCCCACAAATCCTCTTAAAAAAGGACTCTTTTAAATAACCTTTTCATTGTGTAACAGTCAGTGGTTTACATAAAGCCCACATTTCCCTCATACCAATCATGAGCAAAAAGAGCAATGCAGGTTGTGGGTCTGATATACAATAGTTTACTGTTATTACTAGAGCTTATGGTGGTTAATGGATGTGAAGATTGTGGGCTAAACATGTACTGTATTTTTTACAGTAGGTATGTGTATCTGTAACATGTTCAGATGTATAACAGTGCAACAAAATGCAAAAAGAGAGGCTCTTCTTTCTGCAATAGAGGCCTTGGTCACATCCGTAAGCAGTTAAAAAAAGGGATGCACTCAAGCACTTGAACATTCACACCAACATTCAGTACATACAAACACACAATCTCATCAATAAATAAGATTACCAGTTATTGCTAATCCTGACAAACTTCACATTTTGTTTCTAAACAACCCTTTTACAGTGTCAGAACAAACAGTGTTTCTTATGTATGTATACAACAGCTTGGATCCCAAAAGCCTTGTCACATTTGCTTGACAATATAACAAGATGAATTGGCCTCACAAGAGTCTTCTTAAAGGATCACCTATAATCTAAACAGGGAGAAACCCAAAATAGCACCCATATCCCATATTGGGGTGGGTAATTGGGTGGCAGGCCCAGCTATGTTGCTTCATGTCTTGTTTCTGGTAAACATGCGCTCCCCGCGCAGTGTCAGGTGCTGCAGCTGATACTGCAGCACCTCTGTGTCTGCCGGCTCCTTGACACTCATTTTGTCCAGGTTGAGGTAGTCCAGCGACTTGGACTGGGACCTTTTCCCCTTGAGCAAGCAGAGGGGCAAGGGGCCGTGCAGAGCTCTCCCTGGCTCGCCATTCGACAGGGACCTGAGATAGGGGTCACCTGAGCTGGGCATGCGCCTCCGTCTTCGTCCGTTGGCGGCAGGGATGTCATAGGGCTGGTAGTACCGCATTTTGGCTTTGCGAGACATCCGGTGGATGCCAAGATCCATGGGCTTGGGAACTGAGCTGGTGACGGGCAAGGTTTCTGGTACTGGAGATTTTTCGGTGGGTGTGGTGGCATTGGTTGCTGAAGACCACTTGTGGGCCAATTTAAGCAGCTCCTCACCTGTGGTAAAGCCTACCAGGTAGTTAGAGTCCATGTGGAGAATCTGGTATCCTGAAACAGTACTTTTGATCGGGGAGCAGGGGGTGCTAGCACATCGAGGTTTGTCCGCTAGTTCAGGCTTCAGGGAGGCTTTGACCTCAGCAGCAGGTAGAACAGATATGGGTGCCCTGGAAACTCCACTGACATCCATTTCCATCTTTAGAGACATTACCTGACTGGAGAAAGAACAAAAACAAAAAAACAACCCTGTATCAATAAAGAGTTAACCTTTTGTAGGCTGCACTGTTTCACTTTCACATTGTTCGTATTTTATACCTGTTTATAACAGGGGCGGTTCTACACGGGGACCTACAGGGGCCAGGGCCCCTGTAAAAATGTCCCTGTCCCCCCCCTGTGGCCCCCCTGAGCTGACTGAAAAAAAAAAAGTAAACACTTAAAAATGTATTCTTCTAGTAGTCATCATGAAATGTGGAAGGGACATTGCAGCCTTTTTTGCCCCAGTAAATAAAATAGTGAGAGAAACATATCAAGGTATTGAGAGAGCTGAGGAGCTTGAAAAGGGAGAGCCAGAGCCGTTTGTATGATTTGAATGTAAAGCTAAATTAAAGTATTTACTGTTTAAATATCATTTGTTTGTTTTTAATGTGCCCCCCGTGATTAAACACTGGCCCCCCTTGGCCCCCCCAGTAAAATTAGTCTAGAACTGCCACTGGTTTATAAGCTATTACTATTCGCTCTTCTGGTTAGATGCTAACTGCTTTTCATTGGCTGTCTCCTCGTACTGTGCACAATGACAATACATTTGAATCAAATATAATAGTAGTGAATGTACATGATGATAACTATAGTAACAGTAAGCTTGTCTCTTTTCCCATGAACAACCTTATAACAGATCACGATTTTACACTCTTTACAAAAAGTCAAAATTGAACAAAATAATTAACAAATAATTTCATATGAAAACCCAGTGTGCTGAAGCAGTGAAAATAATTTCACTTATTTATAGTAATTACAGACATTTATTACATTTACCTTCTGTCTTAGCTACTTTGCTATGAAACCATCACTGTAGGTTTATTAAAGTTTAAGTAACCTATTATGTCCAATAACACAGGATCTCCTTTGTAAATTTGGCACAGTGATACAACAGGCCACAACGACCGTATTTTTTGGCTTATATTTCGAAGTGGCGTATAGCCCGGTTTTGGAACAAAAAAGTGGCTTTGTCCCAAGATCTCTACAGACCGTGCAGCTAATTTAAAGGGGTCATTGATTGCAAAACCACTTTTACCTTGTCATAGTTGAATAACGATAGTTTGGTGGGTAAAATGGACATACAGTGAACTTCAAAGTCCATTGACACCTATCTATGCACAAACACTGTTGTATTTGCTGTATTCTATTTTAGTTATTCTTATTTTTATCTTTACTGCTGCTGCTTTTTCTACAAGTACACTTGCACTTACAGATTCATGTTGTTTAATTTGTAACTTGCTTAACTACATGCTCTTATGGTTCTTCCCTTTGGCACTTATTTTTTGGTTGTTCACAATGTGTGCTTCTTGTTTTGGTTACCCGCAATGCTTTGGGGCTATCTTGTTATTATCAGTGACCTATGCACTTGTAAAGCTCTCTCTTGGAAGTCGCTTTGGATAAAAGCATCTGCTAAATGAATAAATGTAAATCTAGATCTCACAACTCGAAACTGCAGCTGTAAAACGGTCAGTTTTGAAGAAGCGTACTTGTAACGTCACAAATATAGAATCATCTTTGTCACGCCCCAACATTTACCTACAGACCAGCCCTCTGGTGTTCTGGCCCAGGATCTCAGACACTAGTTTAGCTGAGCACTGCTCTGTGTATTTCCACACAAACAACAAAGAAGAACGTTTGAAAGTTTTTAAAGTATATTGAAAATGGACCATCGAAAATGCTGACACTTTTCATAATCTTCCCAAGGAACCAGACCCTCGACGGGCATGGCTGATGTTTTTCAATGAGAAGATCCCTGTAAAGTTCAACACTAATTTATTCATTTGCTCAAACCATTTCACCAAAGACAGTTTTGAATCAAAACCTTGGACAATTTTACGGTTGATTTGCTGAGCCGCTATTGTTGAAAATAGGTGCTGTTCCAACCGTATGCTAATCACAAACACAAGCTGTAAGTATGATTTTGTCTTTAACAGTTAGCCTATTAGCAATGCTAACGTCTCCTGTATCACATCAACATACCTTACTTAGCAAATGACTCTAGCAAGACTAGCTGTAGTCAGCATTAGAATGGAAGCTTCCAAAATAATAGCCAGAAAACGAATAGCAGTCTAGCCTATTGCTAACGCCTGTCTAGATTTTTTGTAATTCAAGTTTTTATTTGGGCATTGGTATTTGACATTACAACAGTATACACTATACATTGTGAGACACTTCTTATTCTGCACATTGCATGTAACATTGGTGACATAGCAAAACAAACTAGAGAGGGTACAATTTCTGGGGAAATTGTAGGGTGTGCTTGCTTGCTTCAGTTGCAGGTGGGTCCGTTTTCCCTTTTAGTGATATTTTCAAGCATTTAGCCTACTCATATTGCATAATTCATTAAGAACACCCTTTGAAACAAGGAACCCCCTTTGAAACAAGCTACTGTAATAACGTTGTCACTGGCAGTATTTCATATGGAATTGCGATTCAAATAGTACCGTCTGCTACCTGAAAATAAGCCCCCCAAAAGGTAAATAAGTTCAATATTAATTTAGGGGGACATGGCTAATTCAAAAGCAGTTTGCTAGAGGCAAGCTAGCTGCCGTTGCCAACCACACTCCACTGATTGTTTGAAAGCGCAGGAAATTAGAACGTTTCTTTTGTAAGGCATAATGCGACGCAAAGCTGAAGGGGCTTATTTCCCTGATAATGATGGGCGTTCTTTACATTAGACCGCTTATTACACGGCTACTTGCCAACAAAAATAACTTAACACAGTGTGTCTTTTTACAATGTATTTGTTACCATTCGTATTGATCATCAGCAGAGAAATAGTTTGCCAAAGACGTTGAACTTCATAGACTTTGAGCATTATTTTGGCTTCAAATCAACTGACGTCGCTAAGCAACAGAGTACGCTGGGGTTGAAAAGTTACCGGACTACTTGCAGAGTGCTACGAAAGACGTGAATCCGAGGCAAAAAGGCCACTTCCCTTGACAGCGGTCAAATATGCATAGCAACGGTCAAATATGAGAAAATTGTTCACCACAGAACGTTGAGAAGCCCCATTCAAGTGAATGGAGCATTCTACAGCATTAAGAACAGCCGTGTAATAAGACATAATAAAGTTTAGCCATAGCTGTGGCATTGAAGTCAGTACTGTAGCCTACTACACTGCCAGTGGGCGAGCCGAGTCTTTGACTTTGAGACTAATGTCAAAACAAGACGCAGTCTCACTGAAATTCAAAGTTTTACACAAATAACAAACTATGCTGACCCGCTGGCTGTCTTCGCAATCGCCATATCTTTAAAACGCTGCTGTCCATTTAGATGTAGAATTGACCCTGGTACGAAATTAAGAAAATACTCACCAGATGATCATCAGTTGAGTGTCAACACTATTGTTACTTCCGCATTCGTCAATGGAGGCTGGCAGGCTCTCACATAGCAAACAAATCAACGTTTTTACAGCAACTATATTAAAATCTCACCACCTGGCTGTTTTTACAATAGTCATATCGTCATAACATTGCCCTATTTCTGTTTTTTGGTGTAAAATTGAACTAGAAAATTAGCTACAAAAAATACTACTATGACGCTTTCTATCATGGCTGCCGCCTAAAAGACGAGGCGGTCTCACGGGCGACCTGCACTCGCTCAAATTTCAAAGACTGTCACGACCTAAATCAAAAATGCGAGATTGCAGTATTTTTCACTCGTAATCCAAGCTCCAATATGCGAGCTAGAAAGTCTATCACGTTATATCCATGCGTCGTTGCTAACGTGTGTTGACGTGGTGACGTAGCTAGCACAGGTTACCCTTCGTCAACAAAAGGCACTTTGTCGCCACAAAAACGTTGTATCCTCCTAAACGACAACGGAACGTAAATCCAAATACAAGCAACTCAATCTCTACCAAGACGAAACTTTTGACACCTAGGTTGTCTATGTAGTCCAAATATTGACAAAGTTTTAGGGGGGCAAAAAGAATAATAATAATATATATGTGAGATTACAATGGTTTGTGCTAGCCGAAGGCAAGCACACCCCAATTACCGGATCTGCAAGTCCATCGAGATGGATATACTACCCTTAAGTATTGTTGAGGGCGAAGATTTTTATGAAGTATCGATATTTTGTGAGGATTTATCTGTTTGATTCCGAAAGTATCGATACTTCAGGATCTAACAATATTTAGAATGTTTTGTGGTGCTAATTTACAGGAATGTTTTATTTAATGCTCCTGCCTCCACACCGCGGGCTGCATTGTAAGGTAAACGTTTGTCAAAGAGTGACGTCAGATCACACATCTCGAGATGGTTTCTGTCTGCATTAGCCTACTATGTGCACTTTTAAATTGGAGTAGTAAAAGCTATATTAGGCGAAAGCTAAGAAGCTAATAAAGTTAATGCACATTGTAATTACAGGCCAAATGTAACTCCCCCACTACAAAGAGCCCACATCCGACCGTAGGTGGCGCTGCAGGTAACAGCTTAATGTTAAAATTATGGCATTTCCACATCATTTGTCAAAACATTCTGAAACTTTGTGACATGGTCTGTCAGTTGTTCCACTGCTGTTCACGATGTTTCAGAGGAACCCGCATCGCTGCTTGCAGCTAGATTTTTATTGAAGAACCGTTGGTCAAACTAAAATTGTTCTTTCAAACAGCTAGGCTATAGCATAATAGCAGCCTTACAAATAATTGCGTCAATACCCTTGATCCTACATCTAGAATGCATAAATAATTGTAATAGTGCCGCTGATCTCAATTTAATTCTAAGCTATTCGTGTCGACTACATTCAGTTGTGTACTTATTTTTTTGCGAGAACAGTTCTCAATAGATTTAGTTTGCTGATATACATCAGACAAGAAAGCAGCAGTCGGGCCTCCCGCTTCACACACCTGTCCTTTCGTTCTCGACACAAACGCACGCGCAATATTGTAGCAAGACGAAAAATGGGTAGCCTATAGGCTAGCCTACCGTATGACGAATCAAGTTAATAAATTGTGGGCTTAATATTTGGTGTTCCACAACAACGATACAGACTATTTAAAAGGTGGTTCTCGGTGCATAACGTTCATAGGCCGGTTTTATCCTGTGTATTCTGACTGGAGGGATTTCAGTTGAGCCCACCACGGAATATTGTAAATGCAAAACCGCTACTCGGCTACAAGTCTCGTTTTGAATAATGTGATTCTGAAAATGACCCTTTAATATATTGTCAGGCATTTGAGATTTGTGTTTTGCCACACTGGTATATGGATTTGTTCTGGGTGCAGGGTCCGTCGGTCCACCATTAGCTTCCATATTAAACTGCAATCGTATCACGTTTTCCAAGGACATTCTAAACAATGCTGTATGCACAAATATAATTTATCTTTGACAATTATTTATAACACCCATGGTAAAGCCGAAAACCGAAGAAAAACCAACCTGTTTAACAGCGCGAGCCAATTGATGTTCACGCCTCTTCTGTCGATGGTGTAGGCTCTCGAAAAATGCAACTGCTTCCGACAATTGTCACGTGACATGAAGTAATCTGGGCCTGACCCAATACCAGTGCACAACTTTTAGGTAAATGGTGTGAGGTCTTTTTATTTTGGTTACTAAAAACGTTACAACGGGATTCAATAAAATCCCCGCTCCCAAAAGATTATCATACTTAAGAACCATTTACTGCATTTCATTATTCAGTTACCTCCATTTTTTGATATAGTTTCATTTTTTGATATTAGGTATCATTAGACAAATGGCTTACAACAATATATTCACACAAAACTATACCCGCACTGCGGCGTTAGGCACCTTTTGTCCCGTATTTCATAGTGACACAGTTGGCAACCCAAACACACACAACATCCATGTGCGGCGCTAGGGAGGGGCTAGCAGGTTCTTCAGCACCCACAAGAAAGACCAAAGCACCCCGATAGCACACCCAAAAATAACGTCTGGGAAATCCGATCGAAGAATCGGATGTTAATTGTACGGAGTCAAGGACAAGGAGCAGTCCGCTAATGCATTTGCCGCGGAGTTTTGCTTATTTACTAATAGTATCTATATCTATATATATCTATATATATCTACATCTATCTATCTATATCTATATATATGATTGCACCCCCTCAGCACCTGCATTAAAAATTAACTGGCGCTGCACTGTATAAATCCATAACAATTTCATGGACAACACAACTCTCAACTCTCTTATTAGCAACATACAAATCCTTTACCAGAAAGCAACAAATACAACACTGTAAACAGATAACAGAACAGACTCTTAATACAAGAATTTATTCTGAATATATACAGTTCAACATTCAAGTTTGATTACATGTAAAATATAGAAATAATTGTCATCACAGTATTGATGAGGCAGACATTCCAGTATCATGGATGAGAAATAAGAAGTGCAAATTCAGAGTAGCATTGAAAATAAATGTGTTTTCAACTCACATAGAAATTTATCATTTCATCTGACCTTTGAAAACATTTTTGGACCTTGACTGAAATTGAGGAATGAATTCCATTTGTCACAGCTATGGAATATTTAATAATGATGATGTAGACAGCTAAATGTATTTTACACTGTACATCTGCATTCAAATATACAAGACATTAGCAAATTATGAACAAAATGGAAACCATTCATACAGTAGAACATAGTCACTCAAAATACATCAGATGTAGTACAAGTCTACACTCATTACAAAACACACAAACGATGCAACAGTGACACTTCAAAGCTTTGAAACTTCATGAAATGGTCCAGAGTAACTAACAGTTTTTTTTAACAATAAATACTAATAGACTGATGTTATTCTCTTGTAATATAATTCCCAACAATGGTTGTAACACTTGTGACTTGTGTGATATCTAACAAATTTAAACAATGCACTGATCAAATTTTTTTAAATCCTATTTTGTCACCTTTTCCTTGCCACTAGTAACAGAAAATGATTCTCTATCCAGATTCTCTAGGTGCAATTGGTCAAGGGATGACATCGCCTTGGTCTTCCCTGTGGGGGAAAAATTGCAACAACGGGCTTGTGGTGGCACTTTACCACCTTGAGGGTATTGGGCTAGAGTTTGCATTGGCACCTGCCCACTTGCCAGTGTTTCTTGAGAAGGAGGATGTGATGACTTTTTACAAGTCATTGTCTCTTGTGAGGGTTGTGCGATATTATGTGTAGGCGTATTCTGCTGAACTTTGCCATCGATTGTTGTCGGTAGAATTTTTGAACTTTGGCCATCAAATTGCAGGGCTGCAATAGGCCCGGATGTGCCAGAGGTTAAAATGAGTTTATCATGACCACTAAAGGTGTGCTGACTTGTTTCTAGAACAGGTTGCTGGTTCTCAGTTGTAGGCTGAAATGTTAATTTCCTCTCCGCAGTTAGCTGGAGAGAAATATGCTGTGACACTTCTCCAGCTGCACCTTCTGAGGACATGTCCATAGGATCATAGCTAGGGAATTTGCAGTGGGACACTTCGCTCACTGTGAGAGACAATAAAAGGGGAATTGCAATATTATGAACAACTCTGAAATCATATTGTTTTTTTGGGTAACTTTGGGTTGGGGTAAGTTTGGGATGGAGCTGCAATGTCTCCCTAATACTTTCCACTGGTATGAAGTCTAATGTTCATTGTTGCTAATATCGATTGTCCAAAGTGCCAACAATAGTCTAATTGGCTAGTATATTAAATATTCAAAAAACAAAATGTAATATTAATAATTGTCTCGCAAATTGTCTTAAGTCATGTTATTGTTTAGTGATGATGTTTTCCCTTCAATGTGATCCTAACTGCATCTTTTCAAATTATATAAACCAGAGGTCTTCAACGCTGGTCCTCAGGGACCCCCTGTCCTGCAGGTTTTAGATGTTTCCCTGCTCCAACACAACTGATTCAAATGAATGGTCGTTAACAGGCTTCTTCATAACTAGATAACGACCATTTCATTTGAATCAGGTGTGTTGGAGCAGGGAAACATCTAAAACGTGCAGGACAGGGGGTCCCTGAGGACCAGGGTTGAAGACCTCTGATATAAACAGATTCAGACTTAATTCTAACAGCTGACAAGCTATTGTATAGCTAGATGTTAATTGTTAACATTTATCTTACCATTTGTAGCTTTAAGATTTGTTTTGCTTTGAGTGAACGGACAGGGTAAGACCTTTGCTGGGGTGTATGTGTTCAAAGGGATTTTCTTCACAGCTGTTGAGCACAAAACAAAGGCAATCAGATTCCCCCTATGACAAATTACAGTTGATTATCTGCAAGTAGCCATACATACCCGGGGAGGAGGCAGAAATGTCTAAGATTGAATCATGGGATTTGGCAATGGAAGCCAGGAAGTCATCCACCTGCTTCAGCGAAAGAGAGTTGTGCAAGGTCTCCAAAGGGCATATGGATGGGACCATGGAGTACAATTCAAAACCTTGAGGGAAAACAATAGTTTGCTAAGCTTTTGAAATATAAACTGAAAGGGACACGCTACATGCCCTTCATGAGTGACAAGGTAACTGCACCAAGCAAAGGGAGATGAAACTGCAATTCAAAAACAGGACGCTTCAATTATCTTTGAAATGAATATAATCCAAATAAAAATAATCATCTGATTGAGGTGGACACTATGGGATGGAAGCAGATGAATTACACAAAAGTACATCCCACAGACGGATATGCCATCTATTCACGACTGTTTCATACAGAATGAGGTGGAAAAAATTGTATATGTTTACTTAACGACATTTATTTTTTGGTTTACTTTACTTTTTGATTTACTAACCATAAACTAAATTGATAACAAATGGCAGGTCATCATTACTATAAGGGGTCTAAGTAAATAGCTGTAATATAAAATGGCAGAATATTTCTGTAGTATTGACTGGTAATTATCTTAGTGTTATGATTTATTAATTAATTAATTAATGTGCAGCAAAAATCAATACATACAAATGTTGTCGGCGTCCACCACAATATCATTTAAATTTCTATTGTTTTTTGTTGCAAAAAGAACACAACTAATGACAATAACTCACAAGCTTTATGACAACAAGGCAGATGTAAAAAAAAAACAAAAAAACATCTATGACCTGTACTTAAAAATATTGGCACTCTTACACTTTTTTCAAATAATGCACCAAAAACGTCGGACCCAAGATTGTTGCCTAGCATGGACCATAAGGTCACAAATCACAAGGTAACCTCCCTGAACATGACTACACAAGAAAAAGTGTTTACAGGTTACAGCAAAATACTGTTGAAATTGTGGTGAAAGAAACTTGATTGAGTGAAAACATATTCAAGTTGACAGATACAGTGGGGGAAAACATTATTTGATCCCCTACTGATTTTGTATGTTTGCCCACTGACAAAGAAATTATCAGTCTATAATTTTAATGGTAGGTGTATTTGAACAGTGAGAGACAGAATAACAACAAGAAAATCCAGAAAAACGCATGTCAAAATTGTTATAAATGGATTTGCTTTTTAATGAGTGAAATAAGTATCTCACCCCCTCTCAATCAGAAAGATTTCTGCCTGTGCCAGGAGCACAGGCTCCTAATCTCAGCTTGTTACCTGTATAAAAGACACGTGTCCACAGAAGCAATCAATCAATCAGATTCCAAACTCTCCACCATGGCCAAGACCAAAGAGCTGTCCAAGGATGTCAGGGACAAAATTGTCGACCTACCCAAGGCTGGACAACACCATTGCCAATCAGCTCGGTGACAAGGTGACAACAGTTGCGATTATTCGCAAATGGAAGAATCACAACAGAACTGTCAATCTCCCTTGGTCTGGGGCTCCATGCAAGATCTCACCTTGTGGAGTTGCAATGATCATTAAAACGGTGAGGAATCAGCCCGGAACTAGGGATGGGCGTGGTTAATCGAACATCCGGATATCCTAAAGTAAGTTAGTATTCGAATACTTTTTTTGAATACTTATGAGCGTAGTTTAATTTAAAAAAACATTTTATTGAAAAACCGTCGCGTCGTGTTGTGAATTCTAATAGTTGTGACGTTAGAAAATGATGAAAACCATCAAAAAAGGTAGGTTACGCCTTTGTTCTGCTGCGAGTCTCCTTTCATTTCATTTGGCGCTACAAGAAGCATAGTGTCCTGGCTAAGCAGTACCTCGCAGCAACCTCAGGTCCTGCAGTCTTTTCTACGCCGGCCTGCTCGTAAATCGACTCCGTACTCGCCTCTCCCCTGAGCATGTTTACATGCTAATTCTCCTGAATAAAAATGCGTATGGCTAATGCAGTTGTGGCTTATTTATTTTCTTACCAGTAGCCATGTAGAGCTAGCGTAATCGGCTGTTTATGTTTGCATTGTGTGGTGGCGCACCGTATCCTATAGGATTCCGGTTCCAAGTTAATATCCAAGTTAATATGCAATAGTTATCCGTGTGTCTTTCGTTTTTATCGAGAATAGCCTACCCAATGTGTTGAATTCAGTCCAATGTAGCAAACTTTTTATTTCACATAATAATAGGCTAATCGCTTCTTCCCCAAATTAAGAGCCTACGTCTGAAGACGCAGCGTTTTTTCAAGTTCATTGTCTTTTCGTCATGTTAATAAATTGATCTTTCATTTGCTTTCTTTATTCAACCCTTATTTAATCTAATAGCTTAACAGTCCCAATTATTGCCAGAATGTGTGGTGGTTCATGTGTTTACTGTATGCTTTGCGTCACGTCAGGCTAATTACATAACGGAACCACATTAACAAAATAGATTATCCGGATATTCGAAAATAATTTCGGATACTATTCGAATAGTGAAATCAGTTAAAATCTCCATCCCTACCCGGAACTACACAGGACGATCTTGTCAATGATCTCAAGGCAGCTGGGACCATGGTCACCAAGAAAACAATTGGTAACACACTACGCCGTGAAGTATTGAAATCCTTCAGCGCCTGCAAGGTCCCCCTGCTCAAGAAAGCAGGCCCATCTGAAGTTTGCCAATGAACATCTGAATGATTCAGACAACTGGGTGAAAATGTTGTGGTCAGATGAGACCAAAATCAAGCTCTTTGGCATCAACTCAACTCGCTGTGTTTGGAAGATGGAAAAAGGCTTCCCCAAGAACACCATCCCCACTGTCAAACACGGAAGTGGAAACATTATGCTTTGGGGGTGTTTTCTGCTAAGGGGACAGGACAAGTTCACCGCATCAAAAGGACGATGGACGGGGCCATGTACCGTCAAATCTTGGGTGAGAACCTCCTTCCCTCAGCCAGGGCATTGAAAACGGGTCGTGGATGGGTATTCCAGCATGACAATGACCCAAAACACACGGCCAAGGCAACAACGATGTGGCTCAAGAAGAAGAACATTAAGGTCCTGCAGTGGCCTAGCCAGTCTCCAGACTTTAATCCCATAGTAAATCTGTGGAGGGAGCTGAAAGCTGGAGTTGCCAAACGTCAGCCTCGAAACGTTAAGGACTTAAAATCTGCATCTGTGGGACAAAATCCCTCCTGAGATGTGTGCAAACCTGGTGGCCAACTACAAGAAACGTCTGACCTCTGTGACTGCCAACATGGGTTTTGCCACCAAGTACTAAGTCATGTTTTGCAGAGGGGTTAATATGTTTCACTTATTAAAATGCTAATCAAAAAAAAAAAAAAAAAAAAAAAGGTTTTAGTTGTTGTTATTCTGTCTCTCACTCACTGTGTTTACATGGATTAAAATTACTGGCTTATTTGGACTGAAATAGAATGATCCGTTTCTTATAAACACCTTTGTTTGAATAATTGCGGTCCGACTACAATCCGATCGACACCCCGAGATAACTCGATCCGAGTCGGTTGATAATTCGGACATCGCATGCTTGTAAATGGTGAATTGGACTATGAACTGGACTCTGTGTCTTTGCGCATGCTTGAGATCCCGCCGCCCTCCCTCCCAGGTCGTGACCTAGAAGTCAAAAAAGACAATAAGTTGTTGGGAGTGGGAGCCGGCCCGGCAGAAACTAACAACGCGAGCCAATAGCGCCGTTTGCATTCGCAGTACACCTATTGTCATCATGCACGAAATGTAGAGGGATGTAGTTTCACTCTCTGTTCGCCGTCTTTCTCGAAATGTTGATGTCGTTGGTAGTGGTGAAGAGGTCAAGCGGAAAGGGCTGTATCACCACTAGTTGTAATGAATACAGCACTACGTATCATACTGGGATATGACATGCATGATTCGGTTTATTCACTGCCATGAATATTCGGATAATAGCAGTTGCCCAAAAAATTTGCATTAACCGAATAAAGCTAGATTCGAATTAATATCATCATGTAAACGCAGTGACTGTTCAAATAAACCTACCATTAAAATTATAGACTGATCATTTCTTTGTCAGTGGGCAAACGTACAAAATCAGCAGGGGATCAAATAATTGTTTCATTCACTGTACAAGTACAACAGAGTTTGCTAACAATACATAAGACAAAATCTTTCTAGGAGAATGTCACTTTGGACGGATTGGACCAAATTAGAGATTTCTGGTGGCGTACACAATATCTACACAGAATACAAAATTGAGCCTTCAAGAGAAAAGAATACCATCCCTACAATCAAACGAGAATAGGGAAGGTTGTCACTAGATAACCTATATTGTCAATTATGTTTCAGATATTTAAAGGATATGCTAAGATTAACGTATTTGTAATATGGACAGGTATTTTCTATATATTTATATATTTTTTCATCATTTGAAAAGTGCAAGGGGTGTCTATATTTTGTCCATGACTTCAGCATGAAGGTAAAGGGGGACATTTGTATGATCACCAAGAGTAAAAAACTTGCCTTTAAGGGAATCGTAAACTAAATATGCGGCAAAACAAAATGAGCTAATCTATCATTTAATTTCAAATATATTAATCAAATTCTGTCTGTATGATTATCCCACATTATTCTATAATAAATATCCTGAGGTGTTTGGGTAAAAATGTGTCAACATCTGAAACTAAACTGCATTGTTAGGAAGCTCAAAAGGAAAGGATTAAAATAGATCTGATATATCCGGCTAGTGTGTGAACGGCTGGACGATAGAAAAAATACACAGCTGTCATAAATGATAACATGTACTAAATCAACATCTAAATAGCCACAGGTCATCTGCCAGTGATATTAATAAAGAAAACCTACATATTTGGAGAATTTGATTTTCTGAGGTAGGACTATATGTAGGATATTTCTTAGCAAAATGTTGAAGAAAACGGGAGTGCCAGGTTCGGACTTTGAGAGGTTGAAGAGATAGAGGGAGAGAACTAAGGAAACTAAACTTTATACAACAAAATATATTATAACTAAGGACACCATACAACATTTAGACAAAATTAAAAGGGTTAATAAAACATAATTAACACTTACCACAGAACATACTGGAAAAGACTGACCCATTTAGAAAAGCAGATAAAAAATAAAACAATTGGATATCCCAAAATTAATGAAAAACAGAAATGGTCTGCATTATGACATCCAACTACAAATTTGCATGATATAGGTGACAGTCTTTAGAGCCACAGAGGGAAAGCAGTTGATATTTTTCTCACTTTCTCAGTGTGTGAATTTTGAAAATGTTAGAAATGTCTTGAATTCTGTCATAACCATGTAGCAATGGTGCATGCATTCTTTGACAATATTTAGCCTAGTTGTACAGGTATGACTGGAATATTTATGAATGAGATACAGTTGTAAAACTTTTGGCATTTAAAGCATATTTCTAGTTAGTACCAAGGTAAATAATTGCTAAATATCACACCTTTGGACGGTAACAAAGAAGCCAGCAAAAAATTATGGCTTTGCATTTCAGGAAAACTATTTAGCTAAAGACTCTTAACACCAGTACGACTAGGTTGAGTAAGTTTCAAGAGAACAAAAGCCACACATGGTTTCTGGGAGTTGCATGAGCATTTAGCACCCAAGGTTCATGGTCACATTCCATGTGCTTGGCAGGGGGGGGGGGGGGGGGGGATGAGATTCTATCTAGACAAAAAATCAGAATGGATGAGGTAGGGGTGTATCTTAACAAAAGCAAACATACCATTGGTTGGGTGTCGCGCAAATGAGATAGAAAATCTTTTTACAGCAGAACCACGCGTGGCCTCTGAGAAAGAGAAAAACAGGTACCTGAAATGTGTAACTATCAGAAACGGGTTATGGAAAAAGGGCAAAAGAAACCATGCTTTAGAAGGCATGCATGAAGGAAAATGGGGAAAGGAGAGAGGTTTGTTTTAGTAGTGAAGTAAGTGTTAAGATTCTCTCAGCCAGAGAAAAGGTGAGAAACCAAACCATATTTTTAGCTATTTTTATGCTTTAGGAATTCTAGTATGATTGAATATAGTTCTGTTGCACCACTTCATAGAAATCTGAACAATATATATATATATAATTTATATAAAAAAATACAAAATGATATACTGTCTCGTTCAAACCACATCCAACTCCCATTTTGAGCCAACAGCAACCAGCAGTTTCATCTGATTCGTATGTCATTTTACATGGGAAAAGTAGTCATCTGATGATCAACATGATTTACTGATTTCCACTTTCTCTCAAAAACACAAAATATTTACAATTTCCGAAGATCTTAAAATTCCATCTATAATTGAGTAATTCCCAACAACTTAAGTCTACAAAATATAACTGGTCGAACCAAAAATGTTTGCAACAAAAGGTTCTATGGTACCAATGGTGTGCTCAAGTTTAGATTTGGTCAGTAGATGCCATGTGGACTGTATATCTGATCATTTAAGTTTTCATTAACATTTAGCTCCAGCCCTATATAGATACAGCAAATATTTCAGTTATACTACTAATGCGTTTCACAGAAAATAATCATATCTAGATCTGAACTGTGATGTGATCAGTGTGGAGTAATCATACATATTTTTATTATGTGGGTGTAAATTAATTTTCATTTGTTATTTTACCAAATATTAAATAAACTTAATGGTTGCATTCTTTAACAAAACAATCCAAACACACAGCCGGAGAAAAGAAAACAAATGAATTGTTTGCTAAATTATTATTTTCTTAAAAACTAAGAATATGAATGCACCAGATGTAAAACAGGATGGTTCACAAGGGGAATGACACTTAAAATGGGCCAGTCATGGCAAATATTTCTCATTGAAATACAAAGAAACTAATTATTTTACAAAATGATGGGGAAAAAAAATATTCATCTTTTCTTTAAGATGTGTGTGCGTGTTTGCACATACCATCTAAGAAGCCAGAGGAGGTCAGCTTTTTACGGTGTGCACGAGCATAATCTTGTAGGTTAGGTGCACTGGAGGAAGCTCCGAGCACCATGGAGCTAAACAGGCCAGCACAATGAGACCCTGATGGGAGTTCAAAAAGATACATACAGCAACCATGTGGGCCACATCCACACCATTGGAATGCATGCATTTCTTGGAGATTCTTGCCACAAAAGATTTTGTGCCGCCTCATAAGAGCCTTCACATAATGACAGTAATGTCACTTGGCACAAAGATGGCCATGGGAGTTGTTTTCATACATCCCTATCCTTTTTGAAAAATGCAGGATGATAAAAACTTTGTGGGTAATATTAACTAACCATAGCAATATGTCTTATTTTCTAAGCACTAGGTCTTTGTCTGAAATATTTTCAATTAAATCTGTCTCTGATATTTGCTAAACAACATATTGCGAATAATTACAGAATAACTGAAGCAGGTAAATAGGAAGTAAAACATGATGAGCACAACATATGAAAACATGGTTTGAGATTAAAAATAAAAAAAGTGTAGCTACATACATTTTACAACACACAGGACAAGGTCATAGTTTTAAGGTAAGGTTCAGGAAGCTGAATGGTGTAGGATAGCCATTTCTAAAATGGTAGCCGACAAAATGCCATTGCTTTTGTGCATAGAATTTGCTGCGGCTACAACATTTTAGGTCACAAAAGACATTACCAGCATATGAGAAACTGAGTCAGCACTGTTATTAGTTGTGTGGCAAAAATCTTGTTATAAACTTCAGGTAAAGCTCATTTTCAAGTTGCCAAAACAAGCTTAACATCACAAATTTAGTAGCCTTACTGATCATTTAGTCATACAGAGTAATAGAGCAGGCTGTGCAAGAAAATCACACTTCAGGTGCATGAGGCACAGTCAAAACATAGCAAAGATTTTAAATGCATAGAACACATTTTTATACCGAACAAACTGAACATCACTATCCTGATATACTTTAAGATGAAATGGAGAATACAGAAGTTCTGCTTTAAAAGTTTTTCTAAATGCAAATGTTACACAATTAAAATACAGTATAAAATGTAAAGACATTCCCTCACATGTTTTTCATAATAGTACATTAAATGTTTTACAAAAAAATAATTTATGCTTACCTATTCCTGTTGTTAACTTGTGTTCAGAGTGTAGTCTACCTGGTCTTTGAACATGGGCATTATTCTCTGACAGAACCTATAGGAAAAAAACACAGTATAATGTATTACTGACCCCAAAAGGGTGGGCATCCACAACTTCAACAAAAATGTGCATATTTTCAGGACAAACAAATGTTAATATGCAGCACTGGGAAATGTTAGTGCACATAGCAAAGAGGACGGAGACAGATGGATCATGCAACATCTCCATTCCAGTTAACAGGTCGGCAATAAAATAGCACATGGCAGGTGAAGAGATTGCAGGGGATGGAGACAAGGCAACAGTTTGAAAAACAACAGGTGTCAACAGTCAGGGTGCACAACTTCAAGAAAGATTCACATTTACACCTGTGTCAAAACTGAAAAAACTAATAGGAGAGGTTAAGGGTTCTCATTTTCCCATTGGAGATATTAATATTTGTGCAAAGACAAAACCAAGATGTGGAAGGGTTGTAGAGGGATGGACATCAGGATCCTGGGCTGGGCTGGGACTGAAAGGTTATGAGAAGTGGATGCCTGATGGTGGAAGCACGACACCATGAGCACATTATGAGCCCACTCTCACACCTCACAGATCTTACCTGAGGGGCAAGGTAAATACCTTGACCCAGCCTCCCCTCGGTGACAAACTACACCAACCAAATGGTACCAACCTCCATTAAATCAGCTCTTGTTTTAGTATTTCTGCTGAAATAGTCCCTACCATAGGTCATTGTATGTCATCATGGATTTAATTAAAGGTGCTATCTGAGCTAGAGTTTGTTACTTTGAAATTGCAGTCAAATTGTAATATTTCATAATAACCCTACAGACCACATATTTGTCATAAAAGTCGTAATACTACTTCTCTTGTGTGGTGAATGCTGTAACACAGTGGTTCTCAACCCTGTCCTCAATGAACCCCTGTCCTGCTTGTTTTAGATGTTTCCCTGCTCCAATACACCTGATTCAAATGCATGTTTGTTACCAGGCTTCTACAGAGTTTGATCATTTGAATTAGGTGTGTTGGAGCAGTGAAACATATAAAACATGCAGGACAGGGGGTCCCTGAGGGCAGGGTTGAGAACCACTGCTGTAACAGATCCAGAATCCAAAAGTGGATTGATGTTATTCTGACAATAAAAATTGGAAAAATCAACAAGCACTTGTTGTAAAGACATGCTAGTGCCTCCACACATACAGCCATGTATTATGCACCTTTAACTCTGTCACATGTAGTCTGGCAGCAAAAACAAGTACTTTCAAAAGCTATGACTTAATAATTGTATATGGTTTAAAATCTACTTGAGCACATACTTCCTTAGGCCGTTGTCACATTATCCTATTTTTTTGTTGTCAATGCAGAGGCTTCAGATTTTGTACACACTTTGACTTACAGTAATGGTTTGCTACAGGTCACATGGCAGGATCCATGTTTATGTAACATGTCCCCCTCATTCTCATCATTGCAGTTTATTTTCTTCAACTAATTTCATTAAAATGATGGCTTACTATAAGGCAAGCTTTGTATTGTTAAGCTGCATACTGTAGTTTGCATAACATTCAGACTACTTTGCATCACTGGATATCCCAGCTCCCCTTAGTTGTAATTGGTCATGTCAAAGACAGTTTGTGTGGCATTTGCACTCTGTCAAAAGCTGAACTGCTGTTCTCTACACAAACAATTAACCAATGGTGCAAGTTGTCTTGTCCTATTCACGTAAAAAGCAAATGCAGTCCCCAAAAAATGGAAAGTGTGACCACAGTCTTGATCGTATTCATTATGTAATCAACTAATCAAGAAAGTATTTATGACATAAAAAACTACTGTTTCTTTTTTGAAAATGGGGTGAGAAATGTAGTGGAAATAGACATGCCTATATTTCAACAGTGTTAAGTTGCACCCAAGCAGGAATGGGCCTGTACCTAGTACTTAAGAGATACAAGCAGCAGACGACTTTGCAGACATCCCTTCAAATAGATAATATCCCAACTTAAAAATCCCCACGATCACTCCAAATTGCCCAAACTGACAAATCTCAAACGACAGTAAAACTTAGCAAATCGCAAAGGACAGCTAATATTTGTTCCAGCAGATTAATATAAAGAATGGGATTTTTTAAATGTATGAGCACATTAACATTAAACTATGGACACGAATCACTGGTACAATACAGTAAAAATTATTTAACCAGACTTTTAAGAGGGTGATATAAATGTATATGACATAAATAATAACCATAATGGAAGTTGACATATAGAGGAAAAAAACTAGTGTAATCACTTGTATAAATGTGAGGTGCATCAAACAAAATATAATTCAACTGAATCGTACTTTGTAAACGCAAAATGAACTGAATTTGAACTTGATGAACCCAGGGAAAGAGGCCTAGACCTAGTAACTCCATAGCAACTATTAGAATTTTGAACATAAATACTGTGAATCCAATAAACTACAGACATACCAGGATTTTTTAAGTAATCGAAAATACAAAAGTAAAGTGTTTAAACCAGGGTGTGAAAGGAAGATTTTTAATTTTTAATTGCTTCTTTACATTAATCTGCTGATTAGGTGTCCTTGTTGACTGCCGCAGTGTTCTTATGTGCGCATGACCAAAATTAGCACTAATCTGTTTTTGTGTGTGATATAATGAATTAAATATGTAAAAACCTGTTGCCATGAGCCAAAAATACTGGATGTGAAAGCCAGTGATTTGGGGGAGACAGGGGAGGAAGTTATTTGGTCCCCTGATCTGCGTCTTCGACGCCCAGTACCAACACCACAGGTGTAATGAAGCCAGGTACCAATAGAGTCAGGGCTAGACACACTCAGGGGGCTCTCTTCCTGGAAGTGAGAGAGGGGGCAAAAACAGCACAGTCATGCAACGCATTACAGAAAAGAACAATACAGCATACATAGCTATGTACATGTCCCCATCTATTCCATTAACATTCCCAAGTGTGCCTTTTTTTCAGGAGAGGAGTTGCGTATATAAAAATGTATAGTCATACTTTGCCAGGTGCGGTCTTGTTAAAGTCTGCCTGCAATGGGGACTAAAGGAAAGCAAAACACACAAAAAAGGAAAAAATAAAATAAAATGTATTCTCAGTGTTAACTGTACATTGGCGGAGTATGTTGACTTAGAGATGAATTATAAGCTACTGGCACAAATTGGTTGATTATATCAAATTGATTTGCACATTTAAAAGTAAATGTAGCCATAGCCAAGTGGCTTGTGTGCACACACCTGTAAAATGTCAGAAGTTATGTTGTTATGTTGATACAATGCACATTTAACAAAATTGGGCCTATCAAATTTGAATGTAAAGATACACTGATCAGCCATAACATTATTACCACTGACAGGTAAAGTGAATAACACTGATTATCTCCTTATCATGGCACCTGTCAGTGTGTGGGATACTAGGCATGAAAGTGAACACAGGAAAAATGGGCAAGCATAAGGATTTGAGCGACTTTGACAAGGGCAGAATTGTGATGGCGACTGGGTCAGAGAATCTCCAAAACTGCAGCTCGTCAAAAGTGATCCAAGGAAGGAAAAGCAGTCAACCAGCGACAGGGTCATGGGTGGCCAAGGCTCATTGATGCACGTGGGGAACTAAACCTGTTGCGTATGGGCAAATAGCATATAGTAGCTGCAGACCAGTCAGGGTACCCATCCTGACCCCTGTCCATTGCCAAGGGTGTCTACAATGGGTATGTAAGCATCAGACCTGGACCATGGAGCAATGGAAAAAGGTGGCTTGGTCTGATGAATCACGTTTTCTTTTACATCACGTGGATGGCCGTGTGCGTGTGCGTCACTGGGATTCACTATGGGAAGAACGCAAGCTGGCTGAGGCAGTGTGATGCTTTGTGAAATGTTCTGCTGGGAAACCTTGGGTCCTGCCATTCATATAGATGTTACTTTGACACGTACCACCTACCTAAGCATTATTGCAGACCATATACACACACTTTCATGGAAACTGTATTTCCTGATGGCAGTGGGATCTTTTAGCAGGATATAGTGCTCCCTGCCACACAGAGTTCAGGAATGGTTTGAGGAACCCAACGAGTTCAAGGTGTTGATTTGGCCTCCAAATACCCCAGATCTCAATCCAATCAAGCTGTGGGATGTGCTGGACAAACAAGTCTGATCCATAGAGGCCCAACCTCGCAACTTGCAGGACTTAAGGATCTGCTGCTAACATCTTGGTGCCAGATACCACAGCACACCTTCAGAGGTGTGGTGGAGTCCATGCCTAAATAGGATGCCTCAACAGGTCAGGGCTGTTTTGGCGGCATAAAAGGGGACCTTCACAATATTAGGCAGGTGGTCATAATGTTATGGCTGACTGTGTATTTCTTCCACTAATTCCACCACTGTTTCATTTAATTCCACTTTTGTATTTTCAACTGAATACCCAAAACTGACAACTCTTCATATAAAAGTACAAAATACACAAAGCAAAATAGTTCCATAGTGAATTGCATACTATTATAGAACTGTACAGTAGACTGACATCACACTAGAGGGCTTCACATGCTGTCTATTGTCAGATTTCTGATCAAAAATAAAATGTAGCATTTTAAGGTACATGCAATGTGAGGGTGTGACTTTTTAGTATATTACTGGTATGGCAATGATAATTAGAGGGTAGATAATGGAGTTGGACAAATATTTAATATACAAGATAAATATATAGTCATAATAGTCAGCTGGAAATGCACCATTATTGCACCAAATGTTTTTTTGGACAGTGTAGACATGTTTTCATAGACATTAACAAAAACCATCCCTATTGCTTTCCGTTGAATTAAGTGTCTGACAAGAGAACTTTGAAAATGTCAGGGGCCATGGTACTACTATAAAATTCATGATTTATTCAAACCAAACAATTGTTTTGTTTAGCAGTTAGACTTAAATCATATTTTGTATAAACTATTCAGAACTCCCCAAAAATAAACAGTGCCATAATAGATCACAAGCTTGTGAGAAATTATTTGACAAGCATAGGTGTGGTATAAATACAGTATAATAATATTGCATGTCTGAACAACAGGTTTGAATATTTATACTGGATCCCAAGCAAGTAAGACTTGGTTTATGGACCTTTTTCTAATGTGTTGGAAACTACTGCACATCTGAGTTATTTCACCAAGACAATGAAATCCGAGAGTGAACTTTGTCGCCCTTAAAAGACAACCAAA
The DNA here is from genome assembly GCF_054491055.1 of Hypomesus nipponensis. NCBI lineage: Eukaryota > Metazoa > Chordata > Actinopteri > Osmeriformes > Osmeridae > Hypomesus > Hypomesus nipponensis. Next base: position 12,908,057 of record NC_140387.1, on the reverse strand, counting down.
ACATCACAATACCCCTGAACAACCTGTGCAGTACATATTTTTTTGCTTTTTGTCAGTGTTACTTACCTACATCCACGTTTCTTCATGGAAATGACAAACAAATCCGGCATCACCAATATATGCTGATTGTGAACTCACCAAGTCTTCAGAATTACTTGACACATAACTTTAAGCTCCTGCTTAAGTCCCCTAACTCTGCATGTAACATTAATCAAGGCCATAATGAGTTGCTGATAGAATAAATAAAACATGGTGCTGGGCCGGAAAAAAACACTCTGGCGTTGGCATATTGGCGTTCATCATAAATGAACAATTTATGGCTCCTAACAATGACCTAACAGTTTCAACCTAAAATTGAATAATTACACTAACGTACAAACCACACAGACCTGAAGGGGTCACTTACTTCCACAGAACCAATCTTTTTGGAGCGTGGCATGGGGGATTTTCTGTGGATGTAGATTGGGTCTGAGACCATGGGTCGAAACATCATTAGGGCCCGATCCGGTTCATCGCGCCTGGCACCACCTGACTCTTCGTCGCTGTCGTTCTGAGACTTCTTGGAGCCCTCATTCTTATAAAAAATAAATCATAAAAGGACATAGTATTTATATAGCACTAGTGCACAGTGCCTGTGACGCAGTTGGTGACTAAGATGCCAGAGAAACACACAAATACCGATTTGAACAGTAGATAGTGCACAGTGCCCAAGATAAAATTGGTGGCACGCACACACACAGATCCCTGGAATTATAGATAGGGCACAGTGCCCGCAATGATGTCGGTGGCGAACACATTTCTGGAATTATAGATAGCCCTTGATGCAGCAAGTGATGACAGTTCTCAGTGGCTTTGGTATGTTTCTCAGATCACAATTGAGATTCTCTTTCATCTCTGAAGTACTTGTTCAATGTCTACATCATCTATTCTAGACACATATCCACGTCATACAAGCAATTTCTCATTATTTTATACAGATTGCCAATGCTCCTAAGAAACCAAGGTGGTAGGAATAGTGCCCTATGTCCGGTGTTGAGACATTTGCAATGTGCAGGTAGTTTTGACATCAGTAAACACCAGTGAATTCTGTAACAGAATTCCCTGATCTATACTGACACTTTATATTGTCATTCTGTTAGCCAGCCAGCATTTCTTCGATAAAGGCTCCTTTGAAAGCAGCACTGCAAACTAATTGTAGCTAAAAACCTTCCAGCTATACCTACTGAAATAAAACATCATCATTTAAATATTTTCTTTTTTAGCTAGCCAGTATTTCATCTGTAAAATTGTCTTGGATTTTCTGTATCGCACTGCCATAAATAATAATGTTTCTGTCGGATGTCTGTTTCTGGCTCGCTTTATCCATATAGTTTTGGCTCACGAGTGCAGCTCAGTCATCTCAACATGGCTGAAAGTTGAGAGCAAAGCGAGCAAAACCGGTAGCAAATGATTTTTTGAAAATGTAAACGTTTATCCAAACGTCAATTGTGGCATTGCACACATTGGATTATAAAATGGACACTTGCAAAATATGAACTTTGCAGAGTGCCCGGTTCTTGAGCTACTCGTTGGAAACTATACCCTTTCTAATTCGTACACACACACACACACAGTGCACACACGGTGCAATATAATGGAAAATTAGATTATTTTGTGATTTTGTGCATTGTTGTAGATTTAGTGTTTCAAGTAATTATTATTGTACAGTTTTATACAGACAAGGTATTGTAGTTTGACATGCAAACCGACATAGCCGCTGGTTTCATGACAAAGTATGTGTCACAGTCCAAGGAATTTTTGTGGCTCACTGTATATCCGTAAGTACATTCTGCATGGCTGTTGAATGCTAACAAAGAACCTTGTATATCCAATAGCAACTCCTGCTTGCTGTCGCTGAAGAGTACTGATGCTCACCTCTCGAGATGCTGGTCTGTAGCCGAAGCCAGAAGGCAAGTTCTTGTCATCCTCACAGCCCTTGGCCCCTGGGCTGAAATGTAGCTCCACATGGAATCTTTCCTCAGACGAGGGGTCCTGCAGTTATAGGACTTGCTTTAGCACCGTGTTCCAAATAAATACAAGCACTCACTGAGGTTACAACCATACCTTGTTGGGGTCCTCGTAAAGCATGATTACAATCTGGGTCATGTAGTTCAATTCACTGACGACTTTGAGGTAGTCCATGGCTCTCTTCCATTGGTCATCTTTGGTCTCCTATAAGAGAAAAACAACTCAAATTGAATCAATCTCTTAAAAATGTTAGTACAAAACGGAATAGATATGTGTCATCATTTATTGTGGATTGACCATACTGTATTTGACATTAATGTAAATCTTGATGAAAAATGTAGCTGCAGCTCATTACTGACATCACAGAGGGCTCCATAGCGGAGGATGGAGAGCAGAGAGTGAACATGACTCTCACTGGTGAAGTACAGTCTCGTTCGCACATGTCTCTCTGGTGACATCACTCCACGGGAGTATCTGAGTATAAGCAGAGGTTATAAATGAGCATAAGCCCACGAGGCAGGGCCAGTCTTCTTCCCAACTTAACAAATACAAGTATGTGTGTTTTTTCTTACACCGGGTGCAGTTTGTTGACAGTGTCATCATCTTGTGTTCTCTGGAGGTCAGAGCGGATCTTGCGAATAAGGGGAGTGCAATAGCCTTGGGCAATATCCAGTTTCTCAGGCTGGGAAATACCATATTCCTTATTGGGTGAAAGAATTTGTTTTAAGAAGTGTCACAGCTATTGCCAACTGAAGGAATAGATAAACATTTCAAACTGACCACTACGCTCAATTACAATTAGTGATTCATTTATGTACCTTATATCAGTCCTTACTTCTCCCCTCATAAGTAACACATCAGCCAGGACCAAGATCCGCAAAGACTCGGGTAGCAGCAAAGACACTGATGTATAGTCTAACACCATTGTTTAAAGCTTGCCAATTTTAGGTATCTTTCTATTTGATTAACTAAATTAATCATGGCTCCACCATGTGGGTAGAATAAATGCATACAAAATGTTTATGATTCATTTCCAATGTAAGAAATTCCTCCAGACACATCCTATTGACAAAACCGTAACTTATTCAGTTGTAAAATTTTCTGAATCTATCCAAATGCACCTGAGGTGGCATGAAAAATATAAAATGCCCAGAGAATTATCCATTTGACAGTTTATTAACACAAGAGCGAGAGAATAATCTTGCCAATTCCAAACAAATTATCCCTGCAATTATTGCATTCTATTTATGGATATGAAAATCCCACTAACCTGTGGGATAACAATGTCGGCCAGGGCCTTTGAGAGGCGGTAGATCTCCATGGTGTGGTCCAACTTTAGGGAGCTGTTGTGCTGAACGTCATACTTAATGCAGTCGTAGATGTCTGGGATCTTGCTGATGTTGTAGCGTCCGTTCTTCATCTTGAAGTCTTTCTCCAGCTTGGCCCAGCGCCGCAGCATCAGCTCCAAGGTTTCGCTGTGGTAAAGCTGGATGTCTGGACAGTATAAAAGCAGGAAAGTTAGAGGAATGTGCTGAAAATGGGAAGGTTTTTGGAAATGTGTACAGTTACAGTAACTGTACGTCATTTTAATCCTGTTATAAATGTGTTTCCCATACATTGATTAAGATACTATTATTTTTTTTGCCATGTTAAACAATTAACATTTTTAAATAATAATAAAAATATATATACATTTGTAATATAAATATTTAAATTGATCGCCACAAATGTATGTATTTTTCATTGCTATTTATATTTTTTTTACTATTCAACATGGCAAAAAAAAACATTAGGATCATAATTCTCTGCACAAATGTGTCCAAAAAAAGATGCATTCAAGTTAAATATAATAATATTCATACATTATTGCAAATACATTTCTCGTTTGTATTACTTGTTGAAGTCCCTATCTACACTCACATCAAACCGATACAAGGACAGAGGTTTGGACTGAGCCCCACATTTTTACAACGTCTGGCTCCGCCCCTAGCCTGGTCCTAACCAGACCCTCATACATTTAATTTGCACAGAGGGTCTGGGATTGCTTTATTGACAAGCGTTAACTTCCTTGAAAGCGGTTACTTTTAAGTTTAAAACTATTGAATCTGTCCAGAGCGACTCTGATCTGCCATAACCAATCACTAGCGTTCGCCTTAGCCAACTCCTTCACCACTAGTGTAACAGAGCGAGCTGCCGTAGCTGGAAAATCTAACTTTTCTCGAACCCTGTGGGGAGGAGGGCCACCAACAACAACATCATGGCCACCAACAAAACTCAGCAAGGATTGTTCTTGCTCCGGCTTTGACTTCAGGATATTCGGCAGCGTTGCCACAATGGACCGAATAGCTTCGCTCGCATCTGTCTCTGCCGCCACTACTGAACTACACCTCAAACTAGCTCACAACATTAAAATCATGGTTCTAAGCCACTCCCTTTGTTTGCTGATTGGAACTACAAAAAGTTGATTTTAGAAATCCGACTTATATGCCAAATTCCCAGACAAAGTACAGAAGCAAAATGAAAATTGGGTGAAAGTACGTAGGAGGGCAGAGCCAGGCTACTCCGCCTACTATAAACTTTCTTGGCAGTCATAGTTCTCATTCAAACTGATTTTCCTCTGAAAATTCCTTGGGAAGGGCTTTTGACCATCGTTAATAAAGGATTATAGTTGGGTTTCAGAGCCAACAAACTTTATGTAAATTAGTGGAGTGATATGGAACAACATGTCTGGCAATTTTATGGGTTGATTTACATGACACCACTAGATTGTAAACATTTTTAAAAGGACAGTAAATCGTTCCTCCTATGGTTTTATAGAGGGATGTACTGTACCGGCTGACTTTGGGTCCTCCATTCTCTGTCTGATCTGCAGAGTGAGGTTCTGGATGAGAGAGTAGACCTTGTCACAAGTCTTTACTGGGTTCTTGATCATCTGCATGGACTTGACCAGAGAGGTGCTGGTGGTTGGAGCAAGCTGGGGATATAACAGGAGTTATCAACACAAGCGCCATACACATTTTACAACATGAAGAAATGTGGCCCTACATTCTAGGGGCCTGTACAGAACTTCTTCAATATAAATATAATAATAATATAATAGATATAAAGGAGCCATGCAAATATATACTAGTGCACAGTGCCCGTGATGCAGCTGGTGATGACAGTTCTTCTCAGTGGTTTTGGTACCTATATTTCTCAGATCACAATTAAAATTCTCTGTCATCTCTGAAGTACTTGTTCAAACTCCACATCTATTCAAGTCAAATTGCCAATGCTGTGGTAGCCAACATTCATGCAAATGATTATGTAGCCTTTATTTGTCTGCTGTTTCCTGTGTTATAAATTGCTTATGTTATGTTGATCAAAATGTACTATATTGGTTCTCTGTCACCGCAGCTCGAGACGCATTCATTCTGTGGCGTGAATTCGAACGACAGAGGCATGGGGCCATTTGGGACTTAATGAGATCAACCCGGTCCAAATTTAAATTTGCTCTGACAGAGTGTCGACGCAGGGAAGCCCAGCACAGGGCAGATGCGCTCGCCTGTAGTTTACGTAAAGGGGGGCACAAGTAGGCTTCTGGTCAACCCTACGGTCTCAAAATAGCTCCAGGTCAAACCTTCCTTGCAATATTGATGGTCACAGTGGCACATTCGATATTGCCAATATGTGGAGGCAACATTACGACTCACTGCTGAACTCTATTGGTCCTAACGATTGTAAGTCATCTGTAGATGTCACAATTAACACAGACTTAAGCTATAACCCCGGTATGTCAGCACCTGAAGTAGGCGCAGTAATCAATAGGCTACCCAATGGGAAGTCGTGCAATGCTGACGGCTTATCAGCTGAGCATTTAAAGCACACGGGACCTCGGTCTACCGTTCTGTTGTCCCTTTTGTTTTTGGCCATGTTAGTGCACGCCGTGTCTCCCCTATCCTACTCAAGGTCATTCTTATTCCAATAATCAAGAAACAAAACCTTAACCCTTCTATTAAGAATAATTACCGCCCCATTGCTATTTCTAGCCCCATTTTTTATTATTTGAATTGCTTTTGCTCAACCGCCTGGAGGAGCACTTGTCTTCTCTTGTCGAATCAATTTGGTTTTAAAAAACATCATGGAACAGACGTGCATTTTCGCTCTTAAGAAGATCATATCGTACTTTAAAAGACGAGGTTTTAACATCTTCGTCTGTTTCCTTGATGCCTCTAAGGCATTCGATCAGGTTAACCATTATGCACAGTTTCAGAAATTGATTGACAGAAACGTACCTGTCTACTTAGTACACACCATTGTATATTGGTTTTATTAGTTATCCTTCAGGGTGCGCTGGGGGACTACCGTTTCGGTCAGCTTTGGCCCCGGTAACGGTGTCCCCCAGGGGGAGTCTATTGTCTCCACTACTGTTCAATAAGTATGTTTCAAACCTTACTGGGAAGCTAAACGCCGCCAATGCTGGCTGCTCTATTGGGAATGTCCCTGTTAATCATTTATTGTATGCTGATTATATTTGCCTGATATGTCCGTCAGTAAAGGCTCTGCAAAACTGATTCATGTTTGTGAAGCCTTTGGTGCTGAAAACGACTTTTTGTGATAAAAAGACAAACTGTATGTATTTTCCCTGTCACCGATGTCGCTTGCCCGGAACGTCACCCTCAGTGGAGCTTTACGACACGCCTTTGCCCTATGTTTTTTATGTGACCTATCTCGGTTTTTAAATCAGACCGGATCTCTCTGACGATAACTCTATCCGCACGCAAACCCGCCAGTTGTACACAAAAGCTAACACTTTAACCCGAACATTTGGCAAATGCTCTACTGAGGCGAAGCAAATCCTGTTCATGGCACACTGCTATCCCTTTTATTGCGCCCAGTTATGGTGCAACCATAGCGCTGGTGCGCTGCAGAGACTTAGAGTTGCCTACCACGACGCATTTAAAATTATCATGTCGCGACCAAGGTCTATCAGCAACAGCTGGCACATTCTTTTGCGGCTCGCCTCCTGGCGTCTGGCAATGACATAGTTAGGCTCCTGTTATTCTCAGACGTTTTTTCCAGAAGCCAGTTTTGGAGAAACTACTGCTACACTGTACATAGGCCATGTGTTGTTTTTAATCAAGCATTTTAGTTAAGTAGATTCAGGTCTCTCGTATGTAATGTATTCGTGTATCGGCCAATGCGCCCAAAATAAACAATAAATAAATAACAGAAGTCATTACATGCACAATGGTTGAGCCAGTTGTCATAATTGTAGGCCTAATTCACCATACATCACTTGTACATTTGCAATGTGCTAGAAGTTCAGTAACCACATGAATTTATGTGACAAAATTCACTGATCTATACTGAAAGTATATCCTCTTTATATATGTCGTTCTGTTCGCTAGCCATCCAATTTAAAAGCAGCTGAAAGCGTTTGTGAAAGTGAATTAGCTTCTAAATAACTAAACAGAATGGCCCTATTTTCCTTACTACGCTTAGTTTCATTTCATTGCAAGTGCCCGGTTCTTCAGTTGATCGTGGGACACTAAACCCCTTCTAATTTTTACACACACACACACACACACACATATTCCTGTCATTATTAGAGAGATATATATGTAGAAATGTATTCCTCAATCCAGACCTTCTCATAGTCTTCAGCGGTGAAGTCCCTGTCCCTCTGCAGGATCTCATGAAGCCGCGCCTTGACCTTCTGTTGGCAACTGTTGAGCGAGTCACTATCGCTGTCCAGTAGGCCGTTCATGTTGGCACTCTTCACCATTTGTACCAGGATTGGTGTAAGCTCCCCCTCCAGAGCCAATAGACCCTACAGACCAATTATAACAATCTTTTATTTTCCACTTCTGATGCACATTTATTTGGCTCTATTGCCATGTTGTTTGGTGAATTGGCGATTCAGTGACATTCACTCAAGGTTATGGGAGACTAAGGCCGAATCCCAATTCTCTGTCTTACCCCTACCCTTCAGTTTTGCACGTTCATGTGAGAGTAACGGCTATCCCAGTACTCATTTTTATCAAGGGGTAAGGTTAAGTGGTAGGGGTACATACCCCTTATAACCAAGTGTTTTCTGGAGCTTACTTGAAACCATCCTTAAGTCTTTTCACACCGTTGCCTTCTGGCAGGCAATACCGAAGTATTCAGTCTCGCACACGCAGACTGGACTATAGTTTCTTTCAGAGGGCCATCAGGCTTCTGAATGGACATTGATATGGACACTGATACACTTCTCACTAGTCACTTTACACACATTCACTTTCAGCTATTGGTTGCACTTTCCACCTATTGGTTGTCTTAAGTTAGCATAGGTTTATAAGGTTAATTTCAGTGCCCAGTCTGACCGTGTGTTGTTCTGTGCATCTGACAATAAAAGACTTGAACTTGAATTATGTGAATACTGTGCAACCAGCATCAATGACAGCCAGATCATAGAGAGTCCCATAAATGTATTTTAAGCTTGAACAATTGATAAAAAAATTATGACAGTCTTGTTTTGTGCTCTACACAATCTTGTACATATATATTTGCCACCATGTTCTTCATTGAAAAGTTTTTTAAAATCGCTAGTTTGCTACACTAACGTTAGATTGCTGATTTGCACAACAGTCCACCATTTCTCTGACTAGCATTGAATGGATTCCATGCATGTCTCCAGTTTTAACTAAACTCCATTAGCAGCAAATTTCAGTGTCTCATTTCAGAGATATGTTTTCACCCCTAGCCCTTAACCCTCAGTTTCGAGGGACAAGGGCTAGGGGTAAACTAAGGTGTAGGAGTAAGGGGTAGGGGTAAGACAGAATTGGGATTCGGCTTAAATGTCACAGAATTAGTTTGGAGAAAAAAAAGAGCAGTATCTGGCAATCCTGCAAGATTGGTTTGAAGCAAACAGATGATATGATATTTTAAGACCTTGTTGCAGCCATGGTGTACTGACCTTAGCAAAGGCTGCTGCTGTCATCTGTACCCTGCCTTCATCCGAGGCATAGATCTTCAGATCGTGGCGATATGTACTATGTAGTCGTAGCAGGCCACACCCAGGAAATCCTGCGTAATCCCCTGCAAAAGTGCAGTCGTTTTAAACAAACAGATCAGATTTATCTATGAACCTAACAAACACAGGTTTAAGTCAAGATATGATGAGATACTTAAAGTACAGACAGCGGAGTTTGGTGTGTTTAGATGGGTTTCAAGTTCTTACCTTGTCCTCCAGGGTACATACACCGGAAGGCCCTGCCCAGCTCTTCAGCCTGCACCCGGCCTGCTGGGGTCAGCTCTCCACCCCACTTTAACACCAGCAGCAGAGATGGGTCATCTCTCCGGATGTCTGGGGGTTAAGGTAGAGATTGCAAAACAATAAAAAAAAAATCATGAATTTTTGGGTTATAATTGGTCTCAACTTATGAGACCAAAGGATGGAATTATCAAATGATAATGTAAATCACACATTTGCGATGGAATACTGTCACATACTAGGATGTTTTGTTATTAACTTATGTAGACACGTCACCTTCTTCTTCACTAGATGTTTTGGGACACCCATGTGGAAGGTAAGTCAACTGGACCTTTCGATTGATTCCTGAAAAATGGCCGTACCTAAAAATAATATTTAGTAGAATAACTTATCGGAACAACTTAAATCAATATTGTAACAATTAGCAACATTTCAGTAGTTGGTCCCAATACCAGTGACATTAGACGGTACTCGATACATTTTTTGATACCAAAGCAAAAACAAAAATTGGTTACTGAACAACTCTCATTTGTTGACTTAACAGTCACCTACAATATCTAAAGCTGTAGCCTACTTATGACAACAACAGAACATTAATACAATCATGATGCATGTAGGCCTAAAGGCAGAAAATGTGTGTGGACTGAGTGTAGACATTAAGCAAACTCAGCAGATGCTTTAGAGATCATTTGTAGAGCTAAAAAATATTAATCTTGACTTGAACATAATTTATAAGTAGAAAAAGTGGATTCAACACACTTCATGGGGCTTTTAAAATGTTGGTTGCGCTACAAGCAAAAAACGATAACCCTGTTGTGCCCTCTCCTTTCGTATGCCCCAGTATTAGGTAGCATTTGTAGTTCAATGCAAACCATAAAGGACATGAACGGTGATGTTTGCAAATTGGTTTCTGGTGAATGACGATGTTCTCATTGTCATCTGCCTCACACCCAAAGTATTTCCATATGTGGCTCTTCCACTTTCTTGTAGAAAACTTTTAGTGGAGTGTTGTCAATGTAACAAGTTTGTCACTAGATTTAGCGTATTTTTCCAAATTTTCAGAGAGCCACTTGCAGTTACTGGTGAGATGTTTTTGGCAACACTGTGCTTCAGAAAATCTGGTAATGTACCGTTTTTCTTTTTGAGTACTGACTTGGCACCGTTATATGTGACAAAACTTGTAACAATACTGGGGGAAAGCTGTTATTAACAGTGGTCAGTAAATACTAGGGGTGCAACAATTCAACAAGCCCAGGTTCGGTTTGTATTGCGGTTTATGGGTCACAGTTTCAGTTTGGTTTGTTTAGCACATTAGGGGGGAAAAAACATGACCATTTCAGTGTTCTCTCTGTATTTTCTCTGCATGAATAACATTGTCTAACATCCAGAGATTTGATAACATATGAAATCAACATTATTTCATAGGATTATATCGACAACCTTTGCTCTATCGCTAGTGTAGTCAACACTAAATCCAAAATGTTGCCACACGGGTGACTTAAAATACGATGGTGCATCCTCAAACGTTAACCTTTCGCCTCCACATGCCATCTTCATTCTCCACACATTCTTAAATTGCCTAGCTTTGTATGATTTGCTCCAGTTCCTTCCAGTACGTGACTTGTCATTGATATACTGACAGTTCATTGGACAGGTACTCTCCAGGAAAAAGTACGGGAAAGGGGAACACCTAACGGTGTTAGGTTGTGTTTTCTCGCAGATCCGAAAAACCGCTGCTTATATGTAAAAACCGGGCCGTGGTTTGTTGAACAATTTGTTGTTTTTTTTGTTTTTTTGTACCCCTAGTAAATACACATATCTGAGAATTTAAGATACCCTTACATTTCAAGTACTGTTTTCAGTTGTTCCAGTTTTGCTTTGGATTCTTCGATTTCAGAGTCTGTGTTCTGTCCCAGTTCCACCAGGAGTTGTCTGGCAATATCTAGGACTTCCTGTTTGTGAAAAAGATAAAATGACAAACTGTAACTAAACTAGTTTAAACTCTTGAAAAACAATAATTACAATACTTACAATCGAATTTACCTGTAATTGCTTTGGCTTTTTTAACTTTAGTTTTCCACTTTTGTACCCATCACATTTCTCAAAAAGATCGAAAAACCTATAGTGAAAATAAAATACAATTTCATTAATAATTAATTATGTAATTAATTAGAAAAAAATCTGTTGTACATGAGTCAGGTACCTCTGGTGGCGAACCTCCATCTTCATTTTCTGTTTGGGAGTTCGGTCCCCATGCCGAATCACTGCAATGACACACCTCAGCTCCATCCTGCAAGTGGAAAATCAATGGCAGTGATTCACACACCTTGTGAATCAAGGTAATTTGAAACCCATCCATTTTTTCAGTTTGAAGTCACTTTGCACTACCTATACTGTAGGTATATAAACTGGGGGGTCATATGGCTGAGCGGTTAGGGAGTCGGGCTATTAATCAGAAAGTTGTTGGTTCGATTCCCGGCCGTGCCAAATGGGCAAGACACTTCACCCTACTTGCCTCGGGGGGAATGTCCCTGTACTTACTGTAAGTCGCTCTGGATAACAGCGTCTCCTAAATGACTAAATGTAAATGTAAACTAATGTCAATGGTTTACATTGTTCCTGAGGTAGTGGGGACAATGGGGATGTCCTCAGCCTCCAGAGGAATGGACCAGGGTATCTGAAACTGTGGGGCTAGCTCTCTCATGATGATGTTCCTACAGAGAAAGTCAAAAGGTCAGGCTCAGATGTCAATGAGTAACAGGTATCTGAAACTAGCTCTGTACAACCAAACTGTTCAACAATTACAAAATATCCAGGTAATGTCATTAATTAATATAACCCTAGGATCTTGGCGCAGTCATCGTAGTACTTCATGGAGTTCTTCACAAAGCTAAAGCCGTTGACATCACAGACATACGACTGACCATTAGCACGTAGCAGGTCAAATCCACAGACCGTTTGCTGAAGGAAAAACGAAGGAACAAATGTTAAACTGCTCCCTTTATGAAACACACATGCATAACGTTTAAGGAACTTTGACCTGATAAGAATCCTGTCAAATTAGCCTAAAACACAATCAAGGCATACCCAAAGTAAATTGAAAGCTGTTCTTGAATAATTTGGATAACACATGCATGGTTGTGGTTTATTTTAAAAGGTGACAGCAGTCAGAATAATTGCAACTGGTTTTGAGTGATAGAAGTTTGACCATGTTGAAATAGGAAGTTTTTTTTTCCACTTGAATTAGTTTTTGCATACAGATGTCTGCGAATACTATAACTTGGAGCTATTCGCTGGAAAACATGGGCCCACAGTATGAAGCCTTACCTAGTCCAATTTCAAATGTTATAACAATACCACAAATTGTTTTTATGTACACCTGTTTTTCAAAGGGTATGTCCACACTTTATGCAAAAGTGCCTTTTGGATACTCCAAAAGTACCCTAGGTAACCATGGCCAAATACTTATCCATACTAGGATAAAAAGGTATTAATTTTCATAAACTACTGAAAGGTGGTACTTAGGGCTACCATATCCCATATCCAGATCTACCATCAGTATTGCTGACACAGAATAACTGAAGCATAAACACATTAGACATTATCTGATTCATCCGTATTTATTTCTGAAACTTCCCCCGACTATTAATCCCCATAATTATAATTTATGTACTTAAATAGGATGTAGTTTTATTTATTTGTAGCATTATTTCCACTTTGTATTTCCCAAAATACTGCATGGTTTGTTAGATTGATGAGTAATAATAATAGTAATAATTATATATATATATATTTTTTTTTACTTCACCAGACTCAAGCTTTCACGCCGAGTGCATTCTTTATTCTTAGAGCGTTTTTTGTCTTCTTTTCGTTTTGCCATGAATCGGGATCCAAGGGGGGAATAGTTACCAAATCTACGCTGTTTACTTTATGTGCAAGGACACACAAAACATGTAGCAATTGTGAGAGAGCTATACGCACAGACTTTTAAATTGAAGGCTCAAAACTTCCCCCTACACCCCCATATCATTGTGTTCAGAATGTAATTGGCTATACGACGTACCAGTCAATCATATAACAAATAGCAAATGGATTACCCCTTTAGACAAAGGAGTGTATATTTCAGGAATATTTACAAGGGAACCAAATTATGACCAAGTTTACGTGAGTGACTGGATGGGTCAGTTAGAGAATTTAGAATGATGCAACAAGAGTCCATGGCTATTTATGGATGTAATACATGGTTTTGGACCAAATATTTTATTTGATTGGATTGTTTGGACCTTTGACAATGTCACTCACTACTGTGAGGCTCGACAGGTGAGTCATCTCAGTTCTGTTATTGTTTGTTTATATGTTGGTGGTCAAAAAAAAAAGTTGATTGTACCCGCTGTTTTTACTGTATCTTGAAATGGTTTACATCAATAGAATCACAAGAATTTTAGCTTTCTAACGATATGGCATAAACATAGCCATTTTGTGCATCGTGAGTATAACCCCAATTCCAAAAGTTGGGAAGTTGTGTAAATTAAAAACCACAATACAATGATTTTCAAATTTCATGAACCTATTATGTTATTCACAATAGAACATATAAAACATGTCAAATGTTATGAAACTGATGAAATGTACCATTTTAAGGAAAACAAAATTGGTAATTTTGAATTTGATGGCAGCAACACGTCTCCAAAAAGATGGGACGGGGGCAATAAAAGGCTGGAAAAAGTGTAACTAAAAATAAACAGCTGGAGGAACATTTAGCAACAAACTAAGTTAATTGCAAACAGGTCAGAAACATGATTGGGTATAAAAAGAGTATCTTAGACAGACTTTTTAGAGACTTAGGAGTCTCTTAAAAGTTAACATGAGGTTCAGCAATCTGCAAAAACCTGCATCTACATTGCGAAGACTTTGAATATATCATCATCTACAGTACATAATACAATTATTCTGAGAATATGGAGAAATCTCTATGTGTAAGGGACAAGGGGGAAAATAAATTCTGTATGCCTGTGATCTTCAGGCACTCAGGCGGCACTGCATAAGATTCTGTAATGGAAATCATTGCATAGGCTCAGAAACACCTCCAGAATTCATTGTCTGTGAACATAGTTTGCCGTGCCATCCACAAATGCAGGTTAAAGCTCTATCATGCAAAGAAGAACCCACATGAGAACATGATCCAGAAACACTGCCATCTTCTCTAGGCTAAAGTTCATTTTAAATGGGCTGAGGCAAAGTGGGAAAACTGTTCTGTGGTCAGACAAATTGAAATTATTTTTGGAAACCTTGGACGCTGCGTCCTCCGGACTAAAAAGGAGAGGGACCAACTGGCTTGTTATCAGCTCTCAGATCAAAAGCATGCATGTCATAGGGGTGCATTAGTGCCTATAGAATGGTCAACTTGCACATCTGGAAAGGCAGCATCAATGCTGAATGGTATATACAATTTGAGCAACATTTGCTTGCATCCAGGCAACATCTTTTTCAGGGAGGGCCTTGCATATTTTAGGAAGACAATGTTAAACCACATCCTGCATCTGTTACAACTGCATGGCTTCGTTATAGAAGGGTCCAGGTGACTGCCTGCCTGCAGTTAAGAAATTCCACCAGTTAAAAATATTTGGTTGATCATAAACCAAAAATAATGACAAAGAAGACCCAGGACCGTAGAGCAGCAAGAGTCCTGTATCGGACACAAAAGGAACAACATTCCTCTCCCGCAACTCCAGTAACTGGTCTCCTCAGTTCCCAGACAGATTCAGACTGTTGTTAAAGGGGTGATTGATTGCAAAACTGATTTTACCTTGTCATAGTTGAAAAATGACAGTTAAGTGTATAAAATAGACATTCAGTGTCCATTGAAACTGCTTTCCTTTCAAAATGTCACTTTTCACTACTATTTTGAAACTGCAACTTGCAAACGCTAGTTTCTGAAACAGTGCAACTTGTGACATCACAAGTTGCAGCATCAGCTTTGTCACGCCCCAAAATTTACATTTACCTGCCCTCTGGTTTTCTGGTCCAGGAACATAAACGGAGGTCGAGTAGATCTCTGACACTTTAGCTTTAGCTAGCTGCGCGCTGCTCTGTACTTCCACAGGAATTGAAAATAAGAAAGTTAATAAGTTTACTTAGGAGCTGGACATTAAAATATTGTGAAAACTAAACTTCCCAATAAGCAATGGGACATCTTCAACTACCTATCACCTTTCAGCACTCACCTCAGCAACAGAGCTGTCTCCACTGCCCCTGCATGCTGCCCCTGCCCCTGCCTCTGACTCACTCTCAATCTCAACCACCTATATCAGGAGACATGGAGATGCATTGAGTATTCTTTCATATTGATAATAATAAGCTTAATGTAGATTGTTCATATGAAGATTTCTGAGCTGTAAATCATGTTATCAGCATATCAAATTCACAATTGGTATAGTTTTAGTAGCCTAATAATTATGTAGGCTACATAAAAAAATAGCATCTTCCTAAAGCATGACTGGACAGTTCAGAAATGATCAAATGTTCAAACCTGTAGTCTTTTCCACAGACCACATCCTTAGGATGTAAGCTTTTAGAAAATACATGGTTTAGGTGGTTGAATCAGTTTCCCTAAAGCCCCAAAAAGTATCAGCCATAGCCTCCTCCATTTACCAATACCGAATTTATTGTTCATGGGCAACATACTAATATGGAGAGATGGACGTGTCTCTTGTCTCATTAGATAACTCATTAGATAACATCCTAAGGGTATAAGCTTTCAGAGGATATATGGTTTTAATGGTTGAATCAGTTTTGCCTTCATGTTACAGACTAACATGTAGCAATAAAATTCTGCGAATTGCCAAAATTACAAGTTGAGCAACCTTATTTAATTTGGAAGATAATTCTGAAATAAAGTTTTTTTTTTCTTCTTTTTTTCAGTCGTTAGAAAAACTAGCATGTTAGCTAAGGTTAACTCGAGATGAGCTCAAGGTTGTTATGGCAATAAATAAAAAAAAACACCAGCAATTTATTTTGTAGCAACTTGGAAAAAACATCCTTGTCATCTCTTTCTGCCTGAAACAGACGCCTCGGTCTGAACACAGCCAAAAGCACAACATATTTCAGACCAAGATTAAGAAATCAACAAATGCTGTTCCACTTGTAATGGGTAAATAAAGTATGGTATTGCCTAGTGCTGGATGTTGGTAAAAAGCTTGCTTATCTAGCTAGCTATAATCATAATGTTTGCAGAAGGATCTTTGTGACTTAACTAATGCTATTGTAGTCAGAGAATGTCTCATAAGGGTGCTTTGGCCATTGAAGGGAAAACTTGGCAACTTTGACTTACTTTCTTCTTCCTCGAAAAAACCCTCCTTATGTCCATCTCGTATGGTGCTAGCAGCAAGCGCTATGCGTCAATCAAAGAGTATGGGAGCTGAATCTGCGTGCGTGATGCTGTTTTTCTAGAAAACGTGGAGTGGAATTTTATTGCTATGGGTATTCTCCCTACTGATAAAGTGGAACGGATTTGATTGTGAAGCAATGGAAAGATCGCTGGACTTACAGTGGGGGGGACGTGACCCCCCCAAGTTACATAACGGCGACGCCCATTATTATTAGGCAGATTCAGATTCTCAAACCATACCACCACACAAAATGTCAGCACTGACTCAATAAAAGTTCTATAAAACTGTCATCATTTTGGTGTACACCTTAAAAGAGTTCATTTTCTCAAGAAATAAAGACATTGCTGTACCTTTTTTGAAATGGCATCTGTGTTGTTCTGAAAGCACAGCCTGTTATCAAACACCGTACCCAGATATTTATAATTCTCAACCAAATCAATCTCAATCCCCTCAATAGTTGTGAATCGGGGAATGGGAACCGACCACCTAAAGTCGATAATTATATCCTTGGTCTTTGACGAATTCAGTTTAAGGTGAAACTCCTTACACCATGATACAAAGTCATTGACAACCAGCCCATGATCCATATCTCCTCCCTTCAGCAAGCTGACTATGACTGTCATCTGCAAACTTTATGATGTTTCTATTCTCAAACTTACTCTGGCAACTATTTGTGTACAGCATATAAAGAAGAGGAGAGAGTACACAACCTTGGGGTGAGCCAGTGGATGAATGGAGCTTGTCTGAAAGGACGCCATTAACTCTCACACACTGTGATCTTTCTGTCCAATAATCCAATCCATCCAATAATATTCATATCAAGATTAAAGTCAGAAATACGTTTCTCTACTAGCAAGTGTGGTTGAATAGTGTTAAAAGCAGAAGAAACATCAATGAACAGAAGTCTGGCACGAGTTAGTGGGCCCTCAAGGTGATGATACAAGCTGTTCAGCAGCATCAGAGAGGCATCCTCCACACCCCTACCAGCTCTATAAGCAAACTGCAGAGGATCCAGAGAACCCTGGATCTGCTGCCTAACACCCGTCCTACCACTTTCTTTAAAACCTCCATAAGTAAAGATGTAAGTGCTACCGGTCTGAAATCATTTAGGACTTTGGTTTCGTACACTTAGCGACAGGGACAATAATTGAATGTTTCCAGATTTCTGGAATCTTTTGTAACTCCAGAGATTTCATAAAAATAACCTGAAAAACATAGCAGAGCTGATCAGCACAAGTCTTTAGTACTTTGCCACAGATCTTATCAGGGCCTGGGCTCTTCCTACTGTTGGTGTGCCTAAACAGTTTTACAACCAAGTCAACATCAATGGTCCATGTTTGACTCGACTTACTCTTCCACCTCATCTTGTCTATCTGTTCATTAAAATCTTGTTTATCAAACCTTAAATAAAAATCATTCAAACCATCAGCCAATTGGCTATCAGAATTAAAAACGTCCAGACTGACTGCCTTATTACTCCTTACATGACATCCAATCATCTTGTTCATGCCATTCCAAGCAGTTCTTAGATTATTACTTTTAAATTCTGTCTCTATTTTGTCTCTATTTGGGCATGAGACATACTGATAAAACTGAAAATGATAATGTGCCCTTTAGTTTACAATGGTTAAAATCTCCCATAATAAAATTGTGGGAATCTGGAGATATAGATTGCAGTCCTTGTGTCACTTTAAATATTAATTCAGCTGCTGCTTTGGCGTTTGCTTTAGGATGTATATAGACCACCATAACAAACAATTGAGGGAATTCCCTCGGAAGGTAGCCGGGCCAAAGCGACACAGAGAGTAACTGTCTGCTAGACAGACTCGTTTTCTTACTGTAAAGTTGCTACACCATCTGCAGTTTATATACAAACAAACGCCCCCTCCTTTAGCCTTCCCCGTTACCTCACAGTCACAATCAAGTCGAATAGGAGTCCCAAAACCATCAATTTCCAGTGAAGAATCCGTCTCCATGTGTGTGAGCCAAGTTTCCGTCAGCGGCATAATACAGGCTTCTCCAAATTCCAGATGCTTGACCTTCGCTTTCAACTCGTCAATTTTACTTCTTAGAGGCTGCGCATTAAATAGTATCATTGAAGGCAGAGGGATGCGATTATTTCGTAGTTGTTTACTAATCCGCCTCCGAACACCACCTCCTCTTCCACATTTCCTAACATTAACTTTCCCAGGCTTGTATCCTCGTATATACATCCTATCATGGGGCATCGCATCTGGTTCCAATACACCGAATGACAAATTTGTCTTTAAAGTAATCAGGTGTTTGTCTGTTCCATTGAAGCCCCAAGAGAAACTCCAGAGAAAACTGAATTCTGAATTCTGTTTGTTTAGGAATGGAGGCGGCCCAAAGCGAAATTTAGAGTGAGAATAATTGCCAACATAAAAAGGACCTCCATAATTAGCGACCTTGCACAACAATCGTCCGTATCAAACAGTTAACGTTTTAGGAGTTAAAAAATCCCAAATGAATACAATAAGCAAAAAAACAAGAAGACGCTCGGACGCACAAAACCTGCTACTGGTCGCCACATAAGCAGCGCCCCCCCCCCCCCCCCCCCTCAGACAATGAGTGCTGTTGGCCGTGTTGCGTCTTTGCTCCGCAGCTTCACCCGTTGTAAACCAAACAAACAATCAGCGTGCAGCTCATCTAGATATTCATGAGCATACCATAAAAGGATAAATAAATGGGCCAAATTCAATGGAAGCATCAGGGGGCCCCCTCCTTGAGTCACCACCTTACCGCGGTGGAGGGGTTTGCGTGTCCTAGTGATCCTGGAAGCTATGTTGTCGGGGGCTTTATGCCCCTGGTAGGGTCTCCCAAGGCAAACAGGTTCCAGGTGAAAGACCAGACAAAGCGTGGCTCAAAAAAACAACCATGAAGAAACACAACAATGGTTCTCAGTTGCCCCTGCCCGGAAGCGGGTCACCCCCCTGGAGCCAGGCCCGGGGGTGGGGCTCGATGGCGAGCGCCTGGTGGCCGGGCCTTTTCCCATGGGGCCCGGTCGGGCACAGCCCAAAGAGACA
The DNA here is from genome assembly GCF_054491055.1 of Hypomesus nipponensis. Taxonomy (NCBI): domain Eukaryota; kingdom Metazoa; phylum Chordata; class Actinopteri; order Osmeriformes; family Osmeridae; genus Hypomesus; species Hypomesus nipponensis. The sequence goes on along the minus strand of NC_140387.1, from coordinate 12,888,381 downwards.
ACGTGGGACCCTCTTCCAGTGGGCTCACCATCCGCAGGAGGGGTCATGGGGGTCGGGTGCTGTGTGAGACGGGCGGCGGCCGAAGGCGGGGGCCTTGGCGGTCCGATCCTCGGCTGCAGAAGCTAGCTTTAGGGACGTGGAACGTCACCTCGCTGGCGGGAAAGGAGCCTGAGCTGGTGCGCGAGGTAGAGAGTTTCCGGCTAGATATAGTCGGCCTCGCCTCGACGCACAGCACGGGCTCCGGAACCAGTCTCCTTGAGAGGGGCTGGACTCTCTTCCACTCTGGAGTTGCCCTTGGTGAGAGGCGTCGAGCTGGGGTGGGAATACTTGTTTCCCCTCGGTTCGGTGCCTGTACATTGGGGTTCACCCCGGTGGATGAGAGGGTAGCCTCCCTCCACCTTCGGGTGGGGGGACGGGTCCTCACTGTCGTTTGTGCTTATGCACCAAACGGCAGCTCAGAGTACCCACCCTTTTTGGAGTCTCTGGAGGGGGTGCTGGAAAGCGCTCCTCCCGGGGATTCCCTCGTCCTCCTGGGGGACTTCAATGCTCATGTGGGCAATGACAGTTAGACCTGGAGGGGCGTGATTGGGAGGAACGGCCCCCCCGATCTGAACCCGAGTGGTGTTCTGTTGTTGGACTTCTGTGCTAAACACGGCTTGTCCATAACGAACACCATGTTCAAGCATAAGGGTGTCCATATGTGCACCTGGCACCAGGACACCCGAGGTCTCAGTTCGATGATCGACTTCGTAGTCGTGTCGTCGGACTTGAGGCCGCATGTCTTGGACACTCGGGTGAGGAGAGGGGCGGAGCTGTCAACTGATCACCACCTGGTGGTGAGTTGGCTCCGATGGTGGGGGAGGACGCCGGTCAGGCCTGGCAGGCCCAAACGTAATGTGAGGGTCTGCTGGGAACGGCTGGCGGAACCCTCTGTCAGAAGGAGCTTCAACTCCCACCTCCGGGAGAGCTTCGATCATGTCTCGGGGGGGGCCGGGGACATTGAGTCCGAATGGGCCATGTTCCGGGCCTCCATTGTTGAAGCGGCTGACCGGAGCTGCAGCCGCAAGGCGGCCGGTGCATGTCGCGGCGGTAACCCTCGGACCCGGCGGTGGACTCCGGAGGTGAGGGATGCCGTCAAGCTGAAGAAGGAGGCCTATCGGGCTTTATTGGCTGGTAGGACTCCTGAGGCAGCTGATGTGTACCGGCAGGCCAAGCGGAACGCGGCTTTGGCGGTCGCGGAGGCAAAAACCCGGGCATGGGAGGAGTTCGGCGAGGCCATGGAGAATGACTTCCGAACGGCTTCAAAAAGGTTCTGGACCACCATCCGGCGACTCAGGAGGGGGAAGCAGTGCTCTGTCAACACTGTATACGGTGGGGACGGTGCGCTGCTGACTTCGACGGGGGACGTCCTGGATCGGTGGAAGGAATACTTTGAAGACCTCCTTAATTCCACCAACACGCTTTCCGACGTGGAGGCAGAGTCTGAGGACATTGGGGGGGGCCCTTCTATCTCTGGGGCCGAGGTCGCTTGAAAAGCTCCGCGGTGGCAGGGCCCCTGGGGTGGACGAGGTCCGCCCGGAGTTCCTTAAGGCTCTGGATGTTGTAGGGCTGTCTTGGTTGACACGACTCTGCAACATCGCGTGGACATCGGGGATAGTGCCTCTGGACTGGCAGACCGTGGTGGTTCCCCTCTTTAAAAAGGGGGACCGGAGGGTGTGCTCCAAGTTTAGGGGGATCACACTCCTCAGCCTCCCTGGGAGGATTGTCGAACCTCGGATTCAGGAGGAGCAATGTGGTTTTCGTCCTGGCCGTGGAACAGTGGACCAGCTCTATACCCTCCGCGGAATCCTGGAGGGTACATGGGAGTTCGCCCAACCAGTCTACACATGTTTTGTGGATTTGGAAAAGGCGTTCGACCGTGTCCCTCGGGGGCTCATGTGGGGGGTGCTCTGAGAGTACGGGGTACCGGATTCCCTGATCGGGGCTGTCCGGTCCCTGTACGACCGGTGCCAGAGTTTGGTCCGCATTGCCGGTAGTAAGTCGAACTTGTTTCCGGTGAGGGTTGGACTCCGCCAGGGCTGCCCTATGTCACCGATTCTGTTCATTACCTATATGGACAGGATTTCTAGGCGCAGCCAGGGTGTTGAGGGGGTCCGGTTTGGTGACCTCAGGATCGGGTCGCTGCTTTTTGCAGATGATGTGGTCCTGTTGGCTTCATCGGGCCGTGACCTTCAGCTCTCACTGGAGCGGTTCGCAACCGAATGTGACGCGGCTGGGATGCGAATCAGCACCTCCAAATCTGAGGCCATGGTTATCGACCGGAAAAGGGTGGAGTGCCATCTCCGGGTCGGGGAGGAGATCCTGAACCAAGAGGAGGAGTTCAAGAATCTCGGGGTCTTGTTCACGAGTGAGGGAAGAATGGAGCGCGAGGTCGACAGGCGGATCGGTGCGGCGTCCGCAGTGATGCGGGCTCTGCATCGGTCCGTCGTGGTGAAGAAGGAGCTGAGTCGAAAGGCGAAGCTCTCTATTTACCAGTCGATCTACGTTCCTACCCTCACCTATGGTCACAAACTATGGGTAGTGACCGAAAGAACGAGATCGCGAATACAAGCGGCCGAAATGAGCTTTCTCCGCAGGGTGTCCGGGCTCTCCCTTAGAGATAGGGTGAGAAGCTCGGTCATCCGGGAGGGGCTCAGAGTAGAACCGCTGCTCCTCCGCGTCGAGAGGAGCCAGCTGAGGTGGCTCGGGCATCTGATTAGGATGCCTCCTGGACGCCTCCCTGGTGAGGTGTTCCGGGCACGTCCCACTGGGAAGAGGCCCCGGGGAAGACCCAGGACACGCTGGAGGGACTATGTCACTCGGCTGGCCTGGGAACGCCTCGGGGTCCCCCAGGAAGAGGTGGTGGAAGTGGCTGGGGAGAGGGAAGCCTGGGCCTCCCTGCTTAGGTCGTTGCCCCCGCGACCCGATCCCCGGACAAGCGGCAGATGACGACGACGACGACGCATCAGGGGGCATAGAACAGCACCTGGGCCATTTTCAGCCCAACCAATTTTACATACAGTGTGAAATACCCAAAAAACCCAGTCAATCACCCCTTTAAAAGAAGAGGGATGCTTCACAGTGGTGAAAACGTCCCAACTTTTTTGAGACGTGTTGCTGCCATCAAATTCAAAATTACCTTACTTTTTCCTTAAAATGGTACATTTCATCTGTTTAAACATTTGACGTTTTATATTGTGAAACGTGTTTGTAATATAATGAGTTTATGAGATTTGTAAATCATTGTATTCAGTTTTTTATTTTATTCTACACAACGTCCCAAGTTTTTTGGAATGGGGGTTGTATAGTACTAATCCTGTGGCCTGCCAGCAGGCTGTGAAAGGCAAACTGGTTAAATGCAGGCCTTTATGGTGTAAAATAAACTTAAAATTGTGTTAATTTATGATGATTTATATTCATTTGATACGTTCATAGAAAGTTAACTTCAGATAACAGGACAGTCAAAAAGGACATTTAATTTAAAACCTCAAATTCACATGCAGACATAAAAAAAAATGTTGGATCCCATTACTTTTTCAAGCTCATCTCTTACTCAGGCCTCACCCATTCATTCATCAGTTTCACACTTTAATCTTAGTCTGATTTTAAAGATCGTTATCAAAGCGCCAGACATCTTATTTACAACTGGGTATAGATGTGGATGTGTTGCTTACACCTGGTTACCTTAAAGGCCAGACAGACTTTCCAGGCGATGAGCTTTTCCCTGGCATTAAGGATGACAGGGTACCGCACCTCCTTGCCCTCACTGTCCCGCTCAACCTTGCCATCCAAAGCTGGAGACTTCCTGGCCTCTGCATGAGCATAGTCTGGCCCGACAGTGTACACCTGGACACACGTGACACAATCTAGTCAAAAGGAGCTCGTCGGCATTCCATATTGTCCGCTAGAAGCCGTTTTTTGTTTTTATTTTCTTGCATATTACAAAAGTTTACGTTTTGAAGAAGCCAGTCAATATAATAAACAACATGTTTATTACATGCTAGCGTGGTGGTACTAGCTGTAATGTTTCGTATGTAGGCTTTGTTTGTCTGTACAAAGTACGATCCCATCTCCTCTCCTAATCAAGTAGTGAATCGGCAGATTTGGTCTCAAGCCAAGTAGTCTTAAATATAATGTTTCACAAATAGTTGTGTAAACTTTCAAGCATGCGTTTGGTGTACAGTTTTGTCATACGTTCTTTTAAGCCTACATCCACGGACTAAATAGAATGAATAGGCTAATTATGGGTATTGCATTGTGCACAGGCTGATTTTTCTTTGTTTGACCTGGTAAACCATGAATAGGCTACATCTTTCAGGCTGTTTTTGGAAGATGCAATTTGCACCAACAACTTAACACATAACTTGAAACATAATCGGGCCAGGTACAGTGCAATGTAGTCAGTGCAAAAATACTGGGTGATAAAACACATTATCTAAGATCGAGTGCAAATATTATTTTATTTATTTTCTTCACTGCGGCCAGCCTTCAATGCTTATAATGATTAACCCAAAACGACCACACATCTCTGAAGGCGTGAAAAGGTCTGAAATCTTTTAAGCCAATTTTCTGGGCCAGAGCTTTCCAGGTAGCATTCAGCTACACATATCTTCTTCAACTATTTTCAGATTTCAATGACACATAATTTGAAAGCTTACAATCTGCACTTTCACGATCTGTCACCTTTTGACTGGACCGTGTCACACATACACACATTATACATGCTTTTTTTAAATTACTTTTCTAGGAATCTGTAGTTATTCTAATGACTGTTGAAAAGATGTTGAAGATGCCCTGCATTGTTTCATTAAACACTATTTGTATTTTAATGTAAATCATGACACAAACTTTGAGGTGGTGCTCTTAATGGTCACTGAAACGTGGGCATGATCCACATTGTAAAAACTCAGGTGGCTAGTGTCAGTGTCATGACACATCTAGGTACCCATTCAAGAGCAAAAGTAAAATATGTTTCTGCAACTTCAGCTGATATCTGCAGAGCATAACCTATAAATCCGACAATTAACTCCGGAGTCAGGTGGCTGAACGGTGAGGGAATTGGGCTGGTAATCTGAAGGTTGGCAGTTCGATTCCCGGCAGAGTCAAATGACGATGTGTCCTTGGACAAGACACTTCACCCTACTTGCCTCGGGGGGAATGTCCCTGTACTTACTGTAAGTCGCTCTGGATAAAAGCGTCTGCTAAATGACTAAATGTAAATGTAAATGAAGATCATAGCAACTTTACAAGAGATCCCCTAAAGTTTGACAGAAATTTTGAGAACATTGAGTTAAGTACAGTTTAATTTGTAGCTGCAGTGAGATAATGGGGATTTAACTACCTTCACGTCAGTTCCGTCCGTTGGCATGAACTCTTCATAAATGTAGGATCCAGTTTTCCTCACGTTGCTCTCGGGGGAGTAAACACTGCTTCTGCTACCGATCTGGGTAGAGGATGGCAGGAAGAAAAATTACCTGCCTGGTGCAGGTTCAATACTAGCAGCTATGAATCAGGGGCTCAGAACCAAATAGTTTGTATTGCTACGAGGTCGGATAATAAATAAAGCTCCATAACATGACGGAGGGGGGTCTTAGATTTGACAGACGCCACTTTATGCATGCTATTAAATCTGTTATATGATGTCATGGTATCATGGTAATAGCAGTTCAATGTTTGCGTGTGTTCTAACCTTACGGAACAGTCTCTGACTGCCTCCTCCTGCAGAGGTGGGGTAGTAGATGTAGACATTGTGGTCTTCGGCACTCACAGGCTTCTCCACAAAGGGCTTCTGGAAAACCTCTCCGTTTACCTCCACATGGTCTTCCCCTTCCACCAGGTTACACTCTTAAGAAACACAGAGTATGGCACATAAAACAGGTTATCTACAGGGAATACAGACTCAAAAACATGTCACTGCCCATTCATATCCTTAAGATTGCTACATGTAACCAAGTTGAATTGGTTCACTTCACTTCAGTCTAAATACTGCCCACCTGCACCATTGAAGAGCTAGCTTTTCAATAGAGAAGCCGGTTAAAGCGTTTTTAGAGGTGGTCGTCACGTTCACAAGTTTGAACCTGTGTCTGTGTGGGCAATATTGGGAGTAGTGTTGTCACAAAAAACAATACTTCGGTACCAAGTCGGTACTCAAACAAAAAAAACGTTGCAAGATAACAAAAATTGTCACTAGGTAAGGCAAAAAATCTCTAAATCTAGCAACAAAGTTGTTAAATTGGCAACACTGGACAAGCAGCTAATGCTGCAGGGGCTCCACCAAAAGTTGGCAACAAAAAAGTGGAAGAGCCTGTGACAGAACGCAAGGCGTCTGTCACCTCAATTTGTAGCTCTCTGCCGATTCCATGGAACTGACCAGTTTCGGCGGGTGTGGCGGTGTCCTTCCCTGTTGCCGTGTCTGCCAGTGAGGTGGGGGCAAACCAGGGTGCAGGGCGGGGAAAGTGATTTGTGTATTGTGCGCACTGGGGAAGGAAAGCGATCCGGGGAGCAGGGGTGCTCCCTGTTAAAAAATAAATAATGTATATACCCAACCAGTTAAATAGTTATTTAGCACTAGCGTTGCTACCTGCATATCCAGAAATTATTTGTTTGTCGTTGTTGATTTTGTGAAGGTGTGAATCATTTTGGATTAATATTCAATATAATAAAGTTCTGTGTAACGAATTATTAACAAAGGAATTATTTAGAACCCCCCCCCCCCCGCCGCCACAAATAGCTTTCTAATCTGTGGGAAACACTGGGACGTGTTGCCTGAAGGAGCTGAATCTCCACCCCCTCGAATTTAGCAACAACAGCAATACTAGCTAAATCAGTTGCAGATATCAGAGCAGACCTACCTGCAGTCTCTGAGTGTTTTATGTATTAATTACTTTGTCTTTGCATCGTACCAGCTAAGTAACAGAATGCAACCGTCTGTGATCTGACGTAGATAGGTCGCTGTGACGTAGATCAGTCGGGTTTTGGCTCTGCCTATACAAAACCTGAGCTGGTTTTGTAGAGGCAAAACAGAAGAGGAAGTGTTCAACGGTCTAACTCCACATTTCAGTGCGACAAAGTTTTCGAGCTTTGCACATGCTGTCAGGAACTCATTTCACACTTATATAATGTACTGAGAAGCAAATCATGGAATTTGCTTTACAGGATCTTTACATTTAAACTACTGAGCTTCAAAAAACAGCCCATGCTTTGAAACATTGGGCCTTGATATATATATGTATAAAAAAAAACAAATTACAGCAAAATCAAATGACTCAAAGTCGGGAAGGTAGTTTTCATTCAGGACTACTTAGGAAACCTATTAATAACAATGAAACCTCATGAAAGTAAAAGCATTGAGCAAAGTGACTGCCTGTTGTTCCACTGGCACCAACACTGAAACATCTTGGAGGTTTGGTAGGTTGTCTAATGACACTGAGGTGTGACATGCAGGATAGATTCCAGTAGTTTGGCCACTGAGTCAAAGAAGTGAACTCTGCATGCCCAACTAAACTGGTCTACGCATAGGCTACTTGACTCGAGCCGTTTTAACATACTAAAGGTGTTCATGTCCAGTAAGACAATTTGACCCTTCCCTGATACAAGATTAACTGTACATAAACAATAGTTTGCACAACGAAGATGTCAGACTTCATGATGCATTCTGTAAATACAGTGGGGCAAAAAAGTATTTAGTCAGCCACCAATTGTGCAAGTTCTCCCACTTAAAAAGATGAGAGAGGACTGTAATTTTCATCATAGGTATACCTCAACTATGAGTCAAAATGAGAAGAAAAAAAATCCAGAAAATCACTGTCTGGTTTTTAAAGAATTTATTTGCAAATTGAACACTAAGTATTTGGTCAATAACAAATGTTCATCTCAATACTTTGTTATATACCCTTTGTTGGCAATGACAGAGGTCAAACGTTTTCTGTAAGTCTTAACAAGCCAAAGTGATGTTTTTGTATTTTTGTTGAGAACTAAGCTATCATTGCAGCACGTCCAGTCTGAAATCCCACTTGATGGCCAAGCACACAGCGGATGCAAATTCTCTGCCCCCTCGTCAAAGCCAGGCAATTGCAATGTTGTTTTCAATTTAAAAAAAAACATTTGCACTAAGCAATCCGATCCACTTTTCAATGTTGATAAGAGAATCAAAATGAAAAAAAATGATGGGACAAAAATAAATCAATGGACATTTAGAATTAGGGATGCACCAAATCTAGATTTTTGGGGTTCGGCCAAATACCAAATCCACTGGTTAAGATTTGGCCAAATCCAAAACCGAATACCAAATCCTACTCCCATCCTCAGTCCATTAACACAGTAAATGACTGAAAGTACCGCCAAACAACACTATTTCTTCTCTTCCATTTTCACTTTCTCTCAGCCTACTGCATTGAACAGTCTACCTACATAAAAATCTAAGGTTCGGCCAAAACCAAACCCTGTCAAAAAGCTCAATTTTTGGCCGAATCCAAAACCAAATCCTGGATTTGGTGCATCCCTATTTAGAATAGAAACAAATGTGCGATTAATCGCGAGTTAACTATGACATTAATGCGATTAATCACAATAAAATATTTTTATCGTTTGACAGCACTAGTAAAAACGTTTCAGCTAATTCGTCGAAACGACTAGGGAGTCCCAGCCGGGGCTAGCTAGGCAGTTGCCACAGAACAAAGTTATGTAATGTGACGAGAATTTTAAAGTACAAAAAAAACACCAGGAGCACCGACAACCTTGGCGACCCTGCACCTTCCATCATATTTTTTGTTAATGTCTCTGTAAGAAAACAGAGGCATATCGAACAGGACTGGGTAGATAGGTAGATAGATAGATACTCTATTAATCATGTGGGGAAATTCAGGTATCTCTCACAGCTCTCATACCACAACAACCACAGACAATATGTACAGACAACACGATGCAATACAAACAGACAATAAGGCCATGATGTACAGTGTAGATAAGATGCAGTAGCTAGGGTGCTAAGCTGCCCATTACGGAGCCTGCTGGGTACGCAGCTACACAGACGATTTGTTTCTCCTCCATATTGAAACTGAAAGCGAGAAATGTTTACCATGGTTGCTACGTTACGAGAAACAAGAAAACAATCCGATTGGCCATCGCTAGGGAAAATTGCTCATCATTTGCACTAAATTGAGAAAATCTCAACTCGAATTCCTTGCTACCCACAATGCACCATGTTGCTCGCATCGCTGCAGCGCACCGAGTTACTTTAGCCTAACATGTTTTGTGAATACAGCCCGAAACTCCTGAAAGGTCAGTGGTAAACACTTTCTGTTGTGTCAACAGTTGGTCTGCACTGAATAGCTGCCCTTACACTCCATTCCAGACATTGAGAGAGAGAGAGGAATTTAAATAGTTCTCATGAGTGAAGGAGACATTTTTTAAGTAGCAAGTCAGCCCACAATTCAGTCACAGTGTCAAAGATGAAACACAAAAGTTAGGGACTGGATGGCAGGAGAGCCTTACTTTTCTCAATATATTTGTCTTGACACTGCCAAAGCTGCTTAAACCGTTTAAGCTTCAGGAAATAGTCAATAAATACAGGTTACCTTCGATTCTCTGGCCTACCAACAGCAGAATATGTAAACAAATCTGCGCACATACCTTAAATACATGGCTAAAGTAAACAGACATCCTGAGTGAGCCTGAATGGACACTCTCTTTTCTAATGTAGCAGCACAGAGGAAGTTGTTTAAACTTCCCAAAAAAAATTATGGCGAATAATGTGAAAGACGTGTTGTTGTGAGCAAGAAGTCTTGGAGTAGCACAGGCAAGCAGGTAATCATCTTGAGAGTTAAATGCTAACACAATTTTGACTTTAATTGACATAGAGTCATAATAGCCATCCTCAACACTTGCTGCTGTTTTTTGAGGACTTTTCTTATCAAATAATTTTAAATACATAATGAAAGCCCTAAAGACAGACTAACCACAATACAGTGATGGGTGTTATGTGTTCACAAACCTATCAAACACTAACAATATGGTACTGAATCTGTCCCTCAGATTGTTAAGGTATATAATCCTAACCAAACTGGACTTCTTAACCCTGCCTGTCCACTGAACAATTCTCACCAATTGCAAGGCATAAAAGCAAAGTAGGTGTAAGCAAAGTAAGATCATTATACCTTGCTTGAGTTAATGTTGGGATGGGTTGGGAAACCCGGCAACTATCAATACCAACGTTGGTATCAATAGCCTGATTGATAGCGTGATAAGATCGATACTTAAGTTTCATTCCACACTGAGTACACAACTCCCGTTACATCATAGGCTAGTGGTTGTGCAAACAGCGTCTAACTTCGCTCAAACTCACTTTGCCCCTTCCCTGCTAGGCTGAGTTGTTGCCGTGTACGTGCAGTAACACGACTCAGCGGCACACATTAACAGTATTTTTGAGAATAATCGTTGTCCTGTGTTTTATTATGATCACAATCATGAACAATTAATTAAAGGAAACATTTTAAATGTTCATTCAAATATTCATATTGATGATGCATTCACTTAATCAATTATGAGGCATTGCTTTCCCCGACACGAAAGTGTAAATCTTTACAAAAGTAGATAAACTGCTTTTCTAAGCCAAAAGTATTGGTATTGGCAATACTGGTTCGGTATTTACTCCTTGGTATCGGATCTATACCACATCTTGCAGTGTCGCACACTCCTAGCAGCTGTAGATTGAGGCGATAGATTCCTCTAGATTGAAGAGAGCTTGATCGACTGGTGGAGTCTGACTTGGTGACGGGGGACGACGGATTTATTTTGCTGCAGAAAGTTACACCGTAGATAAATGTAAGTATAAATAAATAAATGTAAGTATAAATAAATAAATGTAAGTATAAATAAATAAATGTGAACACATTAAAACGTAAATATATATATATATATATATATATATATACACACACACACAAATACATGTAACATTTATATATTTGGTGTCTCATTTAATTGGTAATTTAGATATTTTGTCTGTCAATTAGGCATTACATTATATAATTAGTCATTTATTTAAGCTTTGTGTTATAATATTTATTTATTTAGTTTTGGCCCCTATAATCCTCCATATTCAACCTCTTTGATCAACCCTGATCAAACGTTACTATGGCTAACGCTCTTTCCTCCCCTTAGCATTGGCATGGGCTATGTTTATTAGGGGTGGGGAGAAACAATCAATTCACATTGGAATCGCGATTCAGTTTTCGAGCAATTAACATTGATTCACAAAGGTCAAAAATATAAATAAATTGTTATGTTGTATATTATTTTTTTATAAAAAAATCGCAAAAAACGTTCATCGATTTTGAATTGAATAGATTTGAATTGAATTGTGAGGTTCCAAAAGATTCCCACCCCTAATGTTTATGATTTATAACGAACTAACATTGACCGAACAATTTCTGTGTCATTAAGTTAGACCGTTTCATTCTCTTAATTGAAACCAATCTCTCATATCAAATTCATAATCCAATTTGTTCATATTATCCATGTTTACATAAATTTTATAAATTATTTGTTAAATATAATTTGCGCAGTAAACGGGACTGCACCCGACTACATCATGTCTTCCCTGCAGCCTTACACCCCACCCGCCACCTACGGTCTTCTTCAGACAACCGCCTGGTGGTCCCACCGCTCAAGACCGCCCAGTCTCAACACAAGCTCTTCTCCTGTCTGGCCCCCCAGTGGTGGAATCAACTCCCCACCTCCATCAGAGACACTGACTGTCTCTCCACCTTCAAGAAAAGGCTCAAGACGCACTTGTTCCGGGAGTACAACGGTACTTAGAAATGGTTTGCTGAACCCAATGATAGTTTCCTCAAGGATCACATGACTACCATAGTTTGAGAACCACTGATCTATTCTAAAACGACCACAACCGCTATACATTGCGGTTTGTGCAAAGACTCTTATCTTCCCTACACCGTCTGTGCTACTAACCCTCTGGTCTGGCGGGGTCTCTGTTGAGAACAGCGTAGCGTGGAAGCAGGATCCCTTCAGCCTTTAGTATCCGATACACCTCTCTCCTGGAATACAGAAATTTTTGTTAGAAGTCATTTGTATTTGTAACAGCCTTTAGTTAGTTGTTACCTTTTACCTTTAATTGTAGAATTGCTTAAGCATTTCAATGGGAACTCTGTAAAGCAAGAGTTATGCAGACTGTTCATTCCTGTTCCTAAACAACAAGATGGCTATTATTACCCCCTCAAAGATATGTTAAGATTCAGGTTCTATGTCGTGGAGTTCCAGCCCCATAGGGGCTCTGCTGCTATTGGTTTACAGCTCTATGTTCACAAAGCCGTTCACAGAAAGCCAAAATGTATCCATTGCCAGGTAGCCTGCCGCTCATTCTCCCAAAAACTTCAGCATGGGTTGACATCCTGAAGCTCAGAAGCAGGCAACTACAATTTCTACAATGCTTAAAGAGCAACCCACATGGCCTTATTTCGATGTCGGCTCATCCACTGCCACCAAAAGCCTTTCTCATGGCTTTCTCGAGGAGGAAGACGACCCATGGTCTTACGGCCTGCATGGCAAGAAGAAGAAGACACCCCAGCCCTTCGTGCCCGCCATGACCAAGCTACGAGACTATGTGGAGGGCTCATGAGATGAACAGTTTTTGACCCACGTCCCAGTGCGAGCATTACTGCTGTTCACAAGAACTGAAGAGCATTCCCCCCTGGAGCAAGGTTTAGTGTCTGCCTTCAACCCGCGATCACCTGTCTGCCTCCCTGCCTCTGCCTCCCTGTGCAGGCTAAAGCTGAATCAACTACGCTTGCTTCTTTTACAAAACGCGCAAGGAAGCAGCATAAAGCACCTGTAGCCTGTGCAGTTTCTTTGGTCTGAGCTATAAATCGAGGAGCTTGCTTAAGGCCCTATGCTCAGAATCTTAGCTGCAGCTGCACGGTTCATGGTCAGTACTACCAGCCAGACTTGGGAGAAATGTCTTCCCGGGATCTTTCTCACATTTGTTGGAGTTTGTGTCACCTTGAAGCTCAATAAACATTTTGCATCAAACTTTGCTGAGTTCCAGTGCTGTTCTTAACTTGGAAAATTGGTTGAAGACGTAGTATATTTTTCACTACACTACTACTTCCGCATCCCAAAGGAGCGTAAGGAAACGACCCTGTGGTGCTCGAGCCACTGGTGATTACTGTTGGACCCGACCTATTCCATTGGAGTGACTTTTGAGTTATTATACACAAGTTCCCATTGGCAGAGGGGTGTCCCACTACCCGGTCTTCACGGATGCGTCTGAAGAGTCTGCCAAGAGGACTCAATCGGAGGGGAGTGAAACCCGCCAAGAGATGTACCACATCAACTTTCTAGAGCTTGAAGTGGTCCGACGGCCCTTTCTCCTCGTTTCCTTAGTGTTGAAGGGTCAAGATGTTCTCCTTCGATCGAACAACATGGTGACAGTAGCTTGCAGTGCCATCTTCCCTTTTCTGGCTCGGGTGGGTTCGAAGGGACTCAATTACTTAATGAATCCCCCGACCATCCTGGAGTCCTGTGGTTCCCAGAGCCTGGTGACGGAGGGGCCTTAGCCTCCTCCTTAATGACGATGATGCACTTTACCAACCCGGACGCATGGTGAACAGCCTTCCGGTGATCAGGGCTCCTCTCATGACCTGGTTACTAAAAGGGACCTTTTTAGGATACAGGGGTCGCAGGGGCTACGCATAAACCAAAAGGAGCAGAGCCCCTATGGGGCAGAGCTCTATGACATGGAACAATGGTTTTGGAGATAACTCCAGTTCTATGAGTGGAGCGGAGCCCCATAGGGTTGCTAGCCCAGCTCGCCCTATTCAACCCCACAGTTTTTCATATTAGTTTTGGGAGAATGAGCGGCAGGCTGACGTCCCCTTTCATAGGGGTCACCAGTCAGTGGATACATTTAGGCTTTTGTGATTGGGTATGTGAAGGTAAACCAATAGGGGCAAACTCCATGGGGCTCTGCTCCCCTCATAGAATTTGAGTTATCGCCATAACCATTGTAGCAAATTGCATGCTCCATGCATTTGGATCTGTTAACAACAAGGTTAAGAACAATAACCATGTATTAGATCTTAAATCACATTTATGTGAATATATAAGTATGAATACCTAATATAGCCTAGACTCATATCAGTCTTTTAAATCTCAACTGCATTTACTGTACTTTCTGAAATTAGAGAGAGACTAGTCTGTGCAGCAAAACTACCCCTTGGGGAAAACGTTAACTTCAGAAACAATAGGACTGATAATAAACTTGCTAGTGTTTTTATTAGAACAGTAATGTGCAACATTTTATTAACCTCAAATACTGAATGCCCATTGTCTAATAAAACAACATATGGTTTTCATTGGGCAGTATATTTGGTTCATATGGTCAAATAATGTTCCTTTAACAACTATCAATGATCTCACCTGTCTTGTATATAATACTGGAGGTCTAGGTCATTGATGACAAAAGGGTTCCTGAGTTTCTCGTAGGCCACTGCCTTATCCAATGGAAAACCTGAAATAATTGGATTAATTTTGTGAATTAGTGTGACTGCAGACAGATGTAAACCACACTTAACAAAAAATAACTTCCTTGTACAAGCAAAGGGAAGGGCTGATTACCATTATCTAATTTGCACATTGTGACCCATAATGGAAGAGGGGTCAAAATCTTTGATTTTTCAAGTTAACTTTCAGGTGTCATGGCAATATACTTTTGATTTCTTGGAGGATTGCATGGTAAAACGGGTGAGGTTTTTAGGTTCACATGCATTCTATATTGATACTATATATATATATACTGCTTGTGTAAGTGTTTGCTTGAGAAACCGTTTGACAGTACCTAATTTGGCACAGGGGTTGAAAAAGAGTACATGTGTACATCATGTGTATTTAAACTTCAAGGTCCCCCAGTTAACCTCTGGTGTCCAGTCAAGAAACCAATATGCACCATGTAATATTGCGTAATACTGTCCACTCGACACTAAACTGAATCCTGGCCTAATGGCTCAGGGAACACTCATATTCACCAGTACTTGCTTAGGCTACAAATGATTGGTATTTCACTGTGAAATACATTTACATAATAAAAGCCCCACCCACCCATACACACACAAACACACACACTTTCTCTTTCTCCAGTGATGATTATGAAAAGTAGCATGCCTGGCAAGTATGACTGAGAAGTAGTCAGCTCAAACAAGGAGGCCTGTGTGTGCCTGGGCTCTGTGCTAACATGAAGGAGGGCATGAAAGTTGACTCTTTATAGGGTTGTGTGGTTGTGAGGGAGTGTGTACATAGTGACTTGTGCGGGACTGTGCCATGCCTAACTGGCACCCCAGAAGAAACATGTTGAATCTCACCTTTGGAGTGGAAGGAGATGAGGCAGTCACAAAGAGGCCAATTGTCCACCGACTCGTTGAGGATAACCTCCTCCTCAAAAGTGACCACTGTGATGTACTTGAACAGACACAGGCGCTCCAAGATCTCCTTCATGGGTTTAGACTTGGACTTCTTGGACATAGCACAAATGCCAACCACAATCTGTCTCTCTGGGGGCTAGGGCAGAGAACCACACATACATTTTTGGGAGAGGGGGTGGCTAACAAGTAGAAAAGTGCAAGGTGGTTCTATCTATTCATAGTTCACATCTCACTGGGATCCAGTGAATTGGACTGTGTCAGAGACTTTATAACCAGCCTAATGCTTTCACATGCTCTGCTGGCTTACGGTTCCAACAAGCACAAGCAAGGAAGGGGAGCTATCTGAGACTGCTATCAGAGCACTTTGCTATCAGAGCACCTTGTTACTCCAACAGATATGTTACTCTCAGAACTAGGTCAGTTCATAGTTGACTGTCTGCAGCCCTGGACAGCTGTTGGCATCACCACCCATCAGTCAACGTTGATGCCAACAGTCATGGATGCCATTGTATTCATGGAGGTCTCAAACACAGTAGTGTCAAAATAGTGTCAAAATCAAAACAAGGAAACGTAATTTTGTTGATGCAGGAGTTTTGGGATGTAAATGTTATCTAACAATAAAAGGTAGGAATCTTTCTGTGCCTGTCTCTGTCTGCCTGTGGCTTTATTATTTTGGGAACCGGGAACTGTATGAAGTTGGTGCCTGGCAGGTGTATTGCTCAGGACCCAATGACGCGCTGTGTCGTTTGGTCAAGTGGTTTAGATGACTGGTTAATGAGAAATAAACGCGTTTGTTGCCATGTTGAGCTGCACTAAGTAATGGAGCCATAGATCACTCAAATATGGCATCATGGAAGGAGGCCATATGCTCTAGGACTCCACCCGTTTGCCAGATAACAAAAGTATTTCATTAAAACGGGCACTGCATTTGTAATAATAATGATCACAGTAACAGAATAATATGCACAAATAACATACTGTACCACCACCATGCCACAAGGAAATTGAAGATTAAACACCATCTTGCAATTCTCATGTATTTCTTATTGCTAGTGAGACATCATTGCTTCGTGGCATAACAGACCACTACAATCTACAATAACCAAGGGGAGATCTTTGGTGGACTCACCGAGTCGTACATCTCGTCCTCATCTTCCTCTTCCTCCACGTTCTCGTAAAGGCAATCGTAGCCCATTACCCTGCCATGGTCCAGCAGCTCCTCCCCCTCTGCATCATCACAGCCCACAAAGAATCGCGGGTGCTCATTTGCATCCAATGGATCGCCTCCTCCAGCCGACATTGCCAGGGCTGAGAAGAACACCCTGGGGTAGAGGCAGGGACAACTGCTGCTTCTATGGTTCCTCCTTTTTCCGCAAGTCTGCCTGTACGTGTGCCTTCTTCCCCCTTACCCCCACCCTGACACTCCCAAACTTTTATTCTAAACCTCCCATCTTTCTGCACCCTATACATACAAGGTGTTACGGTCCTTATTTGTAAAAAAAAAAATTATCACAAAAAAAAAGTCCTGGCTTTTTGACCCTACCCCTGGGATAGCCTCTGCCCTGACCAAAATGGTGTCCTCCAGAGAGAGAATCGAGTGGTAGGGTGATTATTGTAATGTGTTGGTTAAAGGAGTTTATTCCCAGAGCATGTCCAGCACTAGTTCAGTGTAGTGCTCAATTGTGCCAGTTAAAGGGTCATTTTCCTCAGCCTCATTGCCTTCTGTCCTGGACTTGCTCCCCGAGGCTCAGCATGGTTTTGTCCTCAGCCTATCCTGTAAAGAAAATGCACACATTCAGTTTAAATGTAGTTTCTTCAAAAGCCCTGACATTGTTAGCTTTTTGAATAAACTACAGTTTTAATCAAAGTTTAAAAGAGTGTGTAGTGCTCACATTGTGACTATGTATGTCCATGTCATTTGCAGACAAAAACACAGTAATAGGGTGATTAAACAACCATTTTGAATTCATGACAATAAATCCAATTTGAAACAGAAGACTACATCTAACTACAATTTAGGCTATATTCATGTAAGACAGCAAAATAATTGCTAAGGCATTAGTTATAAAGTTATACCGTAGATATAGAATGTTTGTTGTTTTAGTTTAAGGGTGCACATGAAAGTATGCAACAAAGACAACAACTTTGAGCAATGATAAAACAGTGACAGAGACACATGCGTGTGTGACAGATTCAGCCAGAGGAAGGTCAGAACTCAAAGAACATGACGTTATGCGTGTGCTGAACAACTATGCTGAACAGGCTCAGGATGAGAGAGCCTATGGAGGGGTTTTCTTCCACTAAGGGACTTATCGGGTGGAGCTGGAATAATCCTCATGTCAGCACAAGGCAGCAGGCTCGGAATTCCACTTCAGTTCAAATAAAATGGAGGTTTTTTTCTGCCCGAGACACTAATGAATAGGGTCACCGACAGCAGACAAACAAGAAGTGGCAGAGGGAGATGATGAGCGGAAAGGAAGCAAGAGCAGCTTGAGTTAAAAGTGGTAATTGATTGCAAAACCAATTTTACCAGGTCATAGTTGAATAACGACAGTTCGGTGGGTAAAATGGACATACAGTGAACCTCACAGTCCATTAACACCTCTTTCTTATCTAAATCTCACAACTTGAAACTGCAGCTGTAAAACGATCGCTTTTGAAAAAGCGTACTTGTGACGTCACAAATATAGCATCATCTTTGTCACGCCCCAACATTTACCTACAGACCAGCCCTCTGGTGTTCTGGCCCAGGATCTCAGACACTAGTTTAGCTGTGCGCTGCTATGTGTACGTCCACGTGAACAACAAAGGAGAAAGTTTTAAAGTTTTTAAAGTATATTGAAAATGGACCATCGTAAATGCAGTGTTCCAGGCTGTACTTGGAATGCTGACACTTTTCATAATCTTCCCAAGGAACCAGACACTCGCAGGCATGGCTGATGTTTGTCTATGAGAAGATCCATGTGAAGTTCAACACTCATTTATTCCTTTGCTCAAATTAGGGCTGGGCAATATGACGGTATATACCGTGCGACGGTAGAAATGTGTCTACAGGGAGAGATTTGCCTATACCGTTTCAACCGTGGTATACTCTTATACTATATTTTTGTATTACACGTGTCAATTAAATGTCTGGTTGTTGTATTGTATACAGGGCTCAACATTAACTTTTTGAGGCATTTGTCCTTTGGACAAGTACATTAACATTTCACTTGTCCATACACAAAAGTCAATTGTTCGGGTAAAGATTTATCATTTTATATATATTTTTAAAATGGTGTTGATGTTTCTAGTTTGCTAGCGTCGGCAGTGGTGTACCTAGCAAGCTTTAGCAGCATTTGTATCGGTTAAATGTATGTAGTTAAATATCAGCTAATATTCTACTGTAAAGTAGGCTACACCAGTGGTGATTTTAGACCCTTTTTAGATTTTAGACCCTTTTTTAGGGGCGCTCAAGCAAGTGTCCTTGCATCGGAATGGCATTGTGACGGCAAACCGGACAGCTTTTGGCACCCAGACAGTTTTTGGCATGACAGCTCCATTTGAAAAACTGTTTAATGGTCTAGCTCCACAATTCAGAACTACATAATTCATTGTCTTTGTTTTGTGTTTAAGCAATACATCATTAAAAAAAATGGGAGTTAAGACAAAAATTCACTTTAGAGCAGGGGTATCAAATTCAATTTAGTTAAGGGGCCACATACTGCCCAGTTTGATTTTAGAGTCTTTTTTTTCAAGACTGTCTGTATGAACTGTATGAAATAAATAATGTATATATTTCTCCAGTCAGTAACAAAACACAAAGAGCACAAAAATAAAGGAGGACAACTATGTGTCTGAAAGTATTTAGGCAAATCAAAGTTCAACGTAACCAGTGTGATCTTACTGTATGGTTCTCAGTAGCTCACAGGTTTTTTGCAAGGAAAATCAGCATATCAACTTTTGCTGGTTTTAAGGACGAGCGAGTGCAAGTCACTATATTCCCTCCAGTGCTAAACAGACGCTCTGAGGGGAAACTTGTGGCTGGTACTAGGGCTGAACTAAAAAATATATAATTTAAAAGAAAAGGTGTTATTGGTTTCCCTTTTGTTGTTGTTTTTTTTTTGCACACGGCACAAGCACAATTGGCTGCCGAACTACAAACTCTGCCATAGCCTACTTTGTCGGTGTTATTAGTCAAAATGGCAAAGAAATCTGTGGTATGACATCCTTTCATTAAAAGTACATTAGGGCTGCAACAACTAATCGATTACAATTGATTTAGGGCTGCTACTAACGATTATTTTAGTAATCGATTAATCTGTCGATTCTTTTTTTTTTGTTGATTAATCGATGAATCTGATAAAAAAAAAAAAACATTAATTTCCAACCCTTTATTCAAAAACAGAACTGACAGTGCAAATTCACAGCGCAAAACATCTTCAGAATGTGCACAAAAAGGCATACAATTTTGAAAAAGTTATTAATATTAGCGTGGATTTAATGCTGTTTTCAGAGATGAGCAATTTATTTGAGTTTTGTTTAAAACATTTTTGAAAATTGAAAGGTTGTGGAAGTAGACTAGACTTTTAGAAACATTTGCAGTTTGTCGTATTACCAGACTTGGTATACTATAGGCACCTGTTTGTTTACTACACCAATTTTCACCAAACATTTCTCTGCTCTTTGTCGGATTTCAAAAAGCCAAACAACTTCCAAATAACTGAAGGAGACAAACCCTTTTTATCAATAATTTCTTCATTGGTAGTTGCTTCCTCGCCATGGCTATCGCTGCCACTGTTTCCGACAATAAGACAATTTTTCCGGGGTTAACATTAGCTACTCCACTCGAGGTGCTTGTATATTTTAGTGAGCGTAAGCTACCATTTTTCCGCAACTTTCTGCTGCATCACAGAAATTAAATGGACTGCTGTTCCTAATTATTCTCTATCGACATTATCGATATTATTGAAAATGAATTCATGTTACGATATCTTTATTGAGGGAAGTCATTACTTCGATAATTATTTTTATCGATTTATCGACCAGCCCTATCGCACATGCAACCCAATTTCACGCTAGGCGACTAAAAATTATCTTTAATTAGCCAATGGATAGTAAAAAAATATATTTCCCTCACCTGTGACTAAGTTAGAGACAAATAATAAGTTTAGCGCAGATTTAAATGACGCACCATTGCTTTACTGCGAGTTAACTTGATTGGCTGCTATGACAACAGACGCACAATTAGTTATTGCTGATTGTTCGACTGCATGTCAGAGAATAGCACAGACACGCTTCACACCGCAAGCGGGCACGGACCCCACTCGACAGAAAAGGGGGAGAAAGAAAAAAGAGACATTCTATAGCAAGGGTCCCCAAACTTTTTTCTGAAAGGCCCAGATAATTTTTCCTTTCTTTAATGTGTGCCCGGTCAGTCTGTAACAGAAAATGACATGGGCTGGAGCAAGGCCATAGCCATGGAGTCAACATTGGGGGGGAGGAAATCAGATGGGGAGTCTGAGGATCCCGCCCTGAGAACTTTTATTTTATTTTATTAATTTATTATAATATTTGGTTGCCTGTCGTAGTGTAGCACATTCATATTTTATTTATATTGTTATATCAATATATTGGGGGGGGGATTTTGACCAGATTTGAATATTGGGGCGGATTATGATTACAGCCCTGCGCTACAGAGAATACCAGTATTATTGTGGAGATTTTAAACGTATTCATTATGCTAGATTAGTTTATTATTTTGTTATGCACCGTACATCTGTACAAATCAGATGCATTTTTACTATCGCATTGACCTTTTTTCATATTCATTGCTATTGAAATCAAAACATTTACTTGCTTTTGCATATTTATCAGTGTAAACTTTATTTGTATTTTTTATAAAACATTTGTCTGGCATTGTTCAGAGGGCCGGTCCAAATGCGTTGGCTGGCCGTAGTTTGGGGACCCCTTGTCTATAGTTCTTGCTAATTTAAATTAAAGAGGCTGTGAAACTGAAAGGGAGTTTTAAGTTCATCACACCACAGAAGAATACGTTGTTAACTACCCATCCAAATTCAAATGGAAAAAGTATTTGAAATCGTGAGAAAATTGTCTTTTCTGCTTGATACTGGGAGGGCGACACGCCGCCCCCTACGTGGAAGGCACTGCCTCTCAATACCTACGACCCGGATAATGGAAGCTACGGCAAGTGAACGGAGGAGCCATTCAATGATCTGACGTAGATAGGTGGCTGTAACGTAGATAGGTTGGGTTTTGCCCCACCTATACAAAACCTGAGCTGAAAACGAGTGAGAAACGTGTGAGTTCAACGGTCTCACTCCACATTTCAGTGCAACAAAGTTTTCACGCTTTGCACATGCTTTCAGCAACTCATTTCCCATGTATATAAGTAGAAGTAAATCATGGCATTTGCTGTAGAGCTTCTTTAAGTTAACTGGTGACCCTGCTAGCTAAATTGCACGTGGCTGTTGATTCAATAGCGATTGCTGAACGCCCTTGCTCACATTTGTATTTTAGGTGCATTATTATGCTGAAGTAGTTACACTGCATTAAGATAATGTAATTAATAGTGGGTTAATTGTTATAATTTTCTACAGAATGCTTAGCCTATATGTCAAGATATTAAGAAATTAAGCAGACAGTGTACACGTGCTTTAGAGTAGCCTACCTTAATTGATAGTAAACTATTACATTAACCTGCTCCGAAATGTAGTGAACTTCGTTTCCGAATCATAACGCTATTATTCATTACTTATTTTTCAGATGATTTTGTTAAAATATTTCTCTAAGAAAAGGAAGACACCTGATGATGAAGATAACCGGTTAGCCTAACGGTGCGTTCACACTGCAGCGGGGCGGGCAGAGCGGGGCGTCGGCTTCCCATTCATTTTCAATGAAACCAGGCGTTGACGCCCGCGTAGGGCATTGTGGGAAGGCGAGCGGGGCGGCGACGCTCGCGTAGGGCATTGTGGGAAGGCGAGCGGGGCGGCGAAAGTTGGATTTTCTCAACTTAATGTAAATGAGGAGCGTGAAAACGCCAGCGATGGCCAATCGGGTTGGTTTCTTGTAACGTAGCAACTATTGCTCATGGTAAACATTTCTAGGTTTGACAATTTCAAGATGGAAGAGCAACTCATTGTATGTGTGTCTTCATAACCAGTATTGTATGATACGTCTATGTTCGATTACAGAGACGTAAACAAAAAAAATTATGCCTGGCGCAGGGTTGCTGAGGTTGTCGGCGTCCTTGGTGTGTTGTATTTTGTACTTTAATTCAGTTTCTTCACATTACGTAACTTTCTTCTGTGCTAGCTGCATAGTCTAGCTAGCTCACCCGGCACATGATTGACATTCAACGCTGAAATGCTGGCTGGCGGCCACTCGCTATCGATACAGCGAATGTGTAGTGGCAAGTCATAATCTAGCGATTGATTTGCAGAGATTTCGAGTAATATAATAAAAGGTTACACATGTCAACGTTAATGTCTGATGCATCTTTTTTTCCAGCCGGAACAGACCCGTTACAAAGAGTGCGGGTGGCATTTAATCTTTCACTCGGCCTAAAAAAAGTGTGGAAAAAGATAACCTATTGTGTGCTGAAGATAAGATCATGTCAGATCTAGAATGCGTATCGCATTTTTGCTTAATGTGTGTAAAAGTTGTATTTTGTCTGCACATTTGCCATGACATTATACAAACTACAATAGAGATTTAAGAGAACTACAGCTCTGAATGAATCTGTCTGACACGCCCCCAAGCGTGGTGCACTGTGGGAAGGCCGGCGGTGCTGAGCGGTAAAAAAAAGTCTGCAGTGTGAACGCACCGTAAGTTCACATAACCTAGCTAATTTGCATTGGGGGGTTTTTCCGCCCACAATGCTTTAAAAATAAATTCTGGAGAAAACACAAGTGGTGGCTTCTACCACATGTTATTACTGGTTGCCTGATGACATATTAGACAGGTGACAGAAGCAGACAGGCAGGAGTAGTGCTGGTGGTGGATAGAGGAGGAGACCAGAGTGAAGCACAAGATCAGAGTGAAGTGCAAGTACAGAGTGAAGCAGCAGAGCACAATGTAAAAGGAGAGAGGGCAGAAGAGAGGAGAGTGGAGGAGGAGAAGATGATGGCGGCATTGTGTGTGAATAAATATATTTGTTTGTGTTGCAGCAAAGTGTCAGTTACGTTTCATAGGTAAAACATTTGCGGCAGCGGGGCTGGGAATGATGGAAAGGAGTGTATGTCCAGCTTCAGGGACAGGGTGGGTTTCCCTATTGGAAGACGAGTATAAAGAGGAGAGATTAGCTCTAGGTAAACTTTCTGGTGTTAATCGATGTCAAAAAGTTACATTTAGGAAGGATAAAAATGTCACAGGGATTTTTCTGTATTTGGGCATCAGCTAATTCTGTCCAGTTGTTTACCATCATAGCTAGCTGATTAAGTACTCGTCTTCCTTTACATCCGTTTACACAGGTGAAGACGAGAACTGTATTGGGTGAATTTCGTGAGACATGCTAATGCTAGTAGCTAGCGGTCGTTTCAAGCCTGAATGTCACAAATCTTTGTAGCTCTAATGTAGTATTTTTTTGTACATTCGGTAGCTTCCTTCTGTAGTAAGATTCGAAAGTTCTACCACATTTAACATTGGTATATTGATATGGAAATTCCTTCAATATGACTAAGTTCACTGTAAATCTGGTTAGTCGCATAACAGTACAGTACCTGGGCATGATTGCGAGTCTGACTTCAAAACATGAAACCAAACTATCAGGTTTAGCTACTACTAGTACTGCTACTACTTGCTAGTCCAAGTAGCATTGCTAACATCGTTAGCCAGGACGAGCTGGATGACCCCAACAGCCTCGATAATCCTTTTCAATGTAAACATTACATGATTATTTTAGCAAATAAGCACACATGAGTATGACCAACCTTCGGGTATGCTGTTTATGATCGGGTAATTAGTCCCAACGGTCCTTAACTGTACAGTTTGCCTACAGCACGGGGTTTGCTAGCAATAAAAAAAATCTGCACCAGCAACCTGATAACGTCATTGGTCTAGAGTCGTCACTGAAAGGGGCGGGAAGAATCGTCCTGCAAAATAGATGGGCTGCACATGACAATGAAGTGAAGTAGATGCTGTTGCACATATTTGGGCTACTTTGAGAATGTAAATTGGATGGTAAAATGTGATTAATAATGAGGAGACAGGAGCTGTCATGTCATCAGAATGAACTAAAAACGGCTGTGTCCACAGGGGCGCCGCCAGGAATTGTGGGCCCCATGACAAAAAAATCTAATTGGACCCCCTCTGCGCAGCTGGGTTTCACCACAAATATAGGACCTAACTGTCCCATCAAAAGCTATACATAACTCTAATTAAAGGCTTGCAACTGTCTTGTTTCTTGTAGTTCAATACTCATACTAGTACAATATTTACTGCTGGTGATTTGTAAATACCGAGGTGAAGTTAGTTTAATATTCGACATTCTCTCACATTCGGAAGACGATACTTTGCAGCGTCACGTTAGGGACCGGGTGAAAACTACCCATACAATTTCGATTTTTTAAACTTTTATAATATTTTTATGAATATAAAACTTCAAACGAACAGCAGAGTATTCCAACAATGTCTGTATACTTCCACAGCCTTTACTTTCTAATATATATTTTTTAATTATAGAAAATCGCTTATCTCTGAAATTAGCATGAAATCCTCACTAATCTCAATAACCTTTTCAAACTTGTGTCAAAAAATTTCAAATATACACTATATTATTCTAATAATGTCTGACCAACTTCCACACCCTTTACTTTTTTAACAATGTTTTTAAAAGAATGATAGAAAATCGCTAATCTCAGAAAATAGCATGAAATCTTCACTGACTTTTTCAGATTTGTGTCAAAAAATCTCAAATATACTTTTGACACAAATGAACTCCTCACGGATGACTGAGCACCTCACCCTATCTCTAAGGGAGACACCAGCCACCCTTCTGAGGAAACCCATTTCAGCCACTAGTACTCGCGACCTAGTTCTTTTGGTTATTACCCAACTTTCATGACCATAGGTGAGGGTCGGAACTAGATTTGACCGGTAGATTGACATCTTTGCCTTCCGGCTCAATGATGCGATAGTGCAAAAGCAATATCACCCCCGCTGCACAGATTCTCCGGCCAACCTCCGGCTCCATGCTCCCCTCACTCGCGAACAAGACACTGAGGTACTTGAACTCTTTCACTTAGGGTAAGAACTCATTCCCTACCCGGAGTAAGCACTCCATTGGTTTCCTGAGAACCATGGCCTCAGATTTAGAGCTGCTGATCCTCATCCAAGCCGCTTCAAATTCAACTACGAAATGATCCAGTGAGTGCTGAAGGTCACGGACTGATGATGACAGGAAGACCACATCATCTGCATAAAGTAGCATTGGAATCCCCAG
Source organism: Hypomesus nipponensis (assembly GCF_054491055.1). Lineage (NCBI taxonomy): Eukaryota > Metazoa > Chordata > Actinopteri > Osmeriformes > Osmeridae > Hypomesus > Hypomesus nipponensis. Next base: position 12,862,467 of record NC_140387.1, on the reverse strand, counting down.
CCCACCGAACTGCAACCCTTCCCCACCCCGAATACAGCTCAATATTCTGTCCAGAAAATATCACAAACAGGAGTGGTGACAAAGCACAGCCCTTGCGGAGACCAACCCCCACACGGAACAAACTCAACTTTATGCCAAGGACCCAGACACAACTCTCGCTTTGGATGTACAGGGATTGGATCGCCCAAGAAGAGCAAGAATCCCCGGGCTTTGCCACTGTGGAGTTGTTTGACTACCTCAGTGACTACCTTAGAGGTTGCATTTCTCCATTGCGGCTTCAGCAATGGTGGATTTGAACATTGCCCACTCCAGTTCAATGCCCCCAACCTCCGCAGGGATACCTGAGAAACTGGAGGTGTGAGTTGAAGATCTTGCGAAAAGGGGCCTCTTCCAAACGGTACTATCTCACCTGTACTACTTGATTGGGTTTACCAGGTCTTTCCAGAGTCTTCCCCCACCCCCTGACCCAACTCACCACAACATGGTGATAGGTTGAAAACTCCAAAACATACAACCTCAGATCCGACAACATGATGACAAAATCAATCATCGACCTTTGGCCTAGGGTGCTCTGGTACCATGTACACTTATGAGCATCCTCATGTTCGACCACAGTGTTTGTTATAGATAATCCATGACTAGCACAGATATACAACAAACACCCATTCGGGTTCAGATCAGGGAGGCCTTTCCTCCTAATCATACCTCTCCATGTGTCTCTGTCATATTCCATGTACTCGTTGAAGTCTCCCAGCAGCACAAGGGAGTCCCCCACTGGGGCCCTAAAAAGGCAAAATACTCCGATCTTCTGTTCGGTCCATATGCACAGACAACAACATGCCCCCACAACCCATAGGCGTAGGGAGGCAACCCGCTCGTCCACCAGGGTTGCTTCCCGCCTCCTCCAACTCCAACAAATGCATCAGGCTACTGAGCATTTGTGTATATGGTTTCTCTTACCTGGAACATACTTCATTTTCTATTCTAGGGTGGCTGGTGCTGTCTTGGCGTTTAGGGCTACATCAAAAACTCTTTAGTTTGCTTAACTGCACTAAATTACACTGGTGGGGACCTCACCCATACTGTTATTGTAACTGTTATTTGTCGCTTTGCATTCTCTAATTATACTTTCTTCTCTCTGTTGTCCATCTAACCTCCCCTGTGGTGTGGGGGGGTTTAGCTGTCAACATCGGCCTGGTTGCTGGTGTGACAATGTTGGACATTGTCCCCAAGTGGACTTTGGTCTCCTAAGACGGACCACACAGAGTTCCTGGTCCCTTCCTGTCCATCTCGCTGGCTGTCCTCTGATGCATTTGGTGGAAAGCATATTGGTGCAAATACACGTTGGTTATGCTGTCACAATCAAATCACAGACTAGCTCCCGGTTGACCTGCAGCTGTGTGACCATTGGTCAGAATTTAGTTTAGCACAGCTTTAATGCTGTTTTCAGAGATTAGCAATTTATTTCCCCCCAAAAAGATTGAAAAAGTAAAGGGTGTGGAACCAGACATTATTAGAATAATCTGGTGTATATTTGACATTTTTCAGTACAATTTTGAGATTATCGAGGATTTCCTGCTATTTTCAGAGATTAGCAATTTTCTATCATTTTTCTAAAAACGTATTTGAAAATGTAGGGGGTGTGAAAGTAGGCCAGACATGATTAGAAAAATCTGGTGTATATTTCAGATTTTCAGTCTGAAAAAGTTATTGAGATTAGTTAAGATTTCATGCCATTTTCAGAGATTAGCAATTTTCTATCATAAAAAAAAACATTCTTGAAAATGTAAAGGGTTTGGAAGTAGACCAGACATTATTAGAATAATCTGGTGACAGTTTGAGTTTTTATAGCCATAGAAATATAATGAAACACATACATTTTCTAAATTGTATGGTTTAGTTTGCACCCGGTCCCTAACTCGACCCGTCAAAGTAGTATCTTCCGAATGTTGAATGTCTAATATGAAACTAACTTCACCTCGCTTTTGTAAATGCAAGTCTGCATGTGTACATCATCATCATCTCTGCTGGCCTCCCTATCCCTGTCAGTCAAATCTGCTAGCCACAAACCTGGGTCAACATCCTTTTTATGACTTCTGTGTTCTTCCACCATGCATCTCTCATCCTCATCATCACTGTAACTTTCTTTCCCTTTTACTGTTCTTCAACACTTCTTCCTCCTTCTAGCTCTACCTGAGAGGGGCCTGGATCTGTAGGATGGACACAAAGCATGTGATATATACATATATACTGTGATATATACAGTATATATAAAAATATGCCATATACCAATAGATGACACTAACACTACAGAACATTCACCCATATTACGTACAGTTCTGTATCACCACCACTTCATTACTTACATTAGATCCAATAGATTTTTTGGTCTGTGTGTGCAAGCTTCTCAAATAAATTGCCCTTCATGATGGTAATAATAAAGTCTGTATCTATAGCTGCCATCATTCAATCTAAATGAACATATCAAACTGGATTATTTTTATATTGAGCACTCCACCCAGCTGCTTGTCCAAGCACTTGTCCTCTCCAAGTTGGACTACTGCAACTCGCTGCTCGCCAGTCTCCCAGCATGAGCAATCCGCCCTCTTCAGAGGATTCAGAACGCAGCGGCCCGCCTGGTCTACAATCTACCCAGACGCTCCCATGTTACCCCACTCCTCATGTCCCTCCACTGGCTACCCATCATGGCCCACATCTGATTCAAGACCCTGGTGCTGACCTTCCGAGCAGTAAACGGGACTGCACCCAACTACATCAAGTCTCTCCTGCAGCCTTACACCCCCATCCGCCACCTACGGTCTTCTTCAGACAACCACCTGGTGGTCCCACTGCTCAAGACCGCTCGGTCCCAACACAAGCTCTTCTAATTGTAACTTGCTCAACTACATGCTCTTATGGTTCTTCCCTTCGGCACTTATTTTTTGGTTGTTCACAATGTGTGCTTCTTGTTTTGGCTACCCGCGATGCTTTGGGGCTATCTTGCTATGGTAAAAAGGCCGTCATGGAGAGTGGTTTCCAGTTGACGACCAGGTCCAGCGTTGGCAGACCGACGACCAGGCAGGTGCTGACAGCTCAAACCCCCCACACCACAGGGGATGTGTGGAGGGGGGACAGAGAGAGGAGAGCAGGGATTAGAGAATGCCAGGAGCAGCTAACAGTTACAGTTATAATAGAATGAGATCCCCACCGGTCAAGTGTGGACTAGTGTAGAAATTTAACAGAGCAAAAAAGGGTATTTGATGCAGCCCCACACATCAAGACAGCGACAGCCCCCCTTGGTTGGAACATGAAATCTGTTCCAGGTGAAAGAACTCTTAAAAAGGTTATACTTTTTAATAAGAATGAAAATCGATTGTCTCCAACTAGTAACAGAAACTATAACAGTAACAATATACAGCAACGGAAACTATAACAGTAACAATATACAGTAACAGGTTTACTTTATTTGTAACATCTAGTTGTAACATCTAGATGGGACAATGTGAACATATAAGCTATAATTACAATTTAAAAGTTACATGTGATACACACATAGGCAAACACACCCCAGATTTACATAGAAAGTAAATAAATACATGCTTACCTTTAACAATCGTAGAATTGACTAAAAAAGAAAGTTTTTAACCTAATTTTAAATGTCGAAACAGTATTAGACTCCTTAATTGAGACAGGTAATTTGTTCCAGAGAAGAGGCGCTCTATATGAGAATACCCTACCTCCAGCTGTTTTTTTCTTAATTTTGGGAACCACGAGATAGCCGGCATCTTGAGATCTATGTGTATGGAGTTAGATTAGTTTCATAATTCAAACAAACAAACGCAACACGATTCAAACAAACGTAACACGATTCACAAATGTATTTCATGATTCACAAATAAATGTAACGCGATTCACAAATAAATGACCCCCATTACATTCGTTTGCAACCTGACAAACACAAGTAAAAAATCCGAGAACACGAGTTACAAATCGGAAAACATGAGTTACCAATCCCTGCATTCGTTGGTGTGAATCCCTGCATTCGTTGGTGTGGATTTTTGGAACTTTCCTGACGTGCTTAGATTCACAAATGCATTTTTTCTAAAAGATATCCTCTGTAGCCTATCAGATGTCTCCAATTTTAGCCAATCACCGGAGAATGTCTAATATGAGTAGACGGGCTCTGCGTTAGCCTAGGAAACACGGAAAATTACTGAAAATGAATCCTGCAATTCTCAAGAATATTCAATCACGTATGATCATCGGTTTAATAAGATTAACAAGCAATATTTCACCTACATGCTACCAGACGACATTGCTCGTGATCTGAAGGAGACGATGTCCGTCATTATGGCCGGTTGTTGAAGTCCACATAGACACATTAATGTGATTGGCTAAAATTCTAATCTAATCGCGCTGAATCTAAGCGCGTCAGGAAAGTTCCAAGAATCCACACCAACGAATGCAGGGATTCACACCAATGAATGCAGGGATTTGTAACTCGTGTTTTCCGATTTGTAACTCGTGTTCTCCGATTTGTAACTTGTGTTTGTCAGGTTGCAAACAAATGTAATGTGGTCATTTATTTGTGAATCGCGTTACATTTGTGAATCCCGAAATACATTTGTGAATCGCGTTACATTTATTTGTTAATCATGAAATACATTTGTGAATCGCGTTACATTTATTTGTTAATCATGAAATACATTTGTGAATTGTGTTACGTTTGTTTGAATCGTGTTACGTTTGTTTGTTTGAACTATGAAACTAATCTAACTCCATATAAGTGTCCTTGCAGGGCAATAGGGTGCAAGGAGACCGGAGACGTACAGTGGTGCCAATCCATGCAGAGATTTGTAAGTTAGTAGTAGAACTTTGAAATCAGCTCTGGCTTGGATAGGGAGCCAGTGTAAAGAGACAAGAGTAGATCAAACTTTCTTGTTCTAGTCAATAGTCTAGCAGCAGCATTTTGCACCCGCTGTACATCTTTTAGGTAGATAATTGGGAGGCCAGAGAACAACACATTGCAGTAGTCCAATCGGCATCATCAGTTTTTCAGCATCATCCTTTGAGAGGAATTTTCGTATTTTGGCAATATTACGTAGATGGAAAAATGCAGTTCTGGTAATTTGCTTAATATGGTACTCAAACAAAATGTCTGGGTCCATTGTGAGTCCTAGATTTGTTACCAGCTGGCTTTGAAAGACTTTGACGCCATCTAATTCTAAATTCAGATTGGATACATTATTTCTGTATTTTTTGAAGACCGAAGATTTTTACCTGGGTTTTATCCGAATTAAGATGAAGGACATTTGCTGTCATCCAAGTTCTCAACCCGGAAACACATTTTTCCATAGCATGTGGAAATTCTCCAGACTTTATAGACATTAATAGCTGAGTATCATCTGCATAACAGTGAAGATTTAGAGTGAAAATAACAGAGGGCCTAGAACTGAACCCTGTGGTACTCCATATTTTACAGTGGAGCTCCTGGATGAGCAGTCATCCTAGTGGACATATTGTGATCTATCAGATAGATACGATCTAAACCACTGAAGTGAAGTACCAGAAATCCCAACATAGTTTCCATACGTTCCAGGAGAATCTCATGATCTACAGTGTCAAAAGCTGCACTTCGGTCTAGAAGAACCAGGACAGAGATAGAGCCTGCGTCAGAGACTAATAAGAGATCATTGACTACCTTGGCTAATGCCGTTTCAGTGCTGTGGTGAAGACGAAATCCAGACTGGAGAGGTTCATAAAGCTGATTTGAGGAGAGGTGCTCAGTGAGCTGTTGTGCCACAGCCTTTTCTAAAATATTGGAGAGAAATGGCAAATTTGAAATTGGCCTGTGGTTGCTAAGACAACAAGTCTACTGACTGCACCTAAACACCGTCAGTGATAAGTGCGTTAAGGCAGGAACAAACCAATATTGATGTTTACTTTTTGGGGGATATTTAACCTTTATTGCCAAACACAAGTAAAAACAAAGAAATCATTAATTGTATTATTATATTTGAAATATATATATATATATATATATATTTATATGTTAGTGGTGGTCTTTGATTTCTTTTAAAATCTAGATTAATCTCTCTGTAATCTTGGAATTAATCTATATTAAAATGGCTCATTTGAATTCCGCCGAAGTTTGACGACGACTCTTCCCCTGCGCTACATCAATGCTTGGCCCGGCATCTTCCGCATTAGCTAAAGTATCCTTTGCGTTCAGGTGGTATTTGAGACTGGAATAACTCCTACAATTAACTAATTCTGAATTGCACAAGGTGCAAACAACCTTAGTCTTGTCGAGGTGGTGTCCATTGGGAAGCTTCTTAAAAATAAATTTTCCCTGAAGCCAACCCGGCGGCTTCATAGCGAATCCATGTTAGCACGTCACGTTTGATTTGGTAATTTCATACACAAGGCATACACACAAGCAGGGGCGCAGATGGAATTTTTGAACTGGGGGGAACCAAGCAAATGATTCCAACTCCATTTGTTACTTCTAAAATAATAATAATAAAAGTAATATATATGTACATATATGCAATGTTTATTGCAGCTTCAATATATATAGGCCTACTGAAGTGCAATACTGAGGTAACAGAAGTGAGAACGATACTGCAATCCCCTGACCCTGTAGGGAAGAAAATGTCTTAAAATGTAAAGTGAAACGCATCAATCTAGTGCACTTTAAGAGCAAAATGAAGAGGGTAGATCAATGTAGAATCTGTGCTCTTCTAAACAATATGTTCTTTTAACCAGACCCTGATTGGCTGTGAGGTTTAGGCATTAGGTGAGGAGTTTGCATGCATGCAACATATGGTTGATATATAGTATAGCAATTGTCCATATTTCATTTCAATTTCGTAAAACAAAGAAGACATTCTCAATTTAAAACTCATTTGAACCAGACCAGCAATATTTACCTTCATAAATTCTTCTTCACATCCTCTGCCTCGGTAGAGCTAGTCGCCTGGCTAGAACTAGCTGTTGCTAGTGCCATATTTTCTGATTCTAAATCTGCATCTAGTACGTCCCGTAGTAGCTTATAATTTAATTTAACGTCTTTAATGGTAAGAGACCGCAGCGCACAGGGATAATGAGCGTTGTTTGAGATCAAAATTACAATGCAACATATGGCAGACACCTTAGATATGAGAGACCCCCTCAGATTTTTTACTTTGTTGCTTTCATGGGAGCCAGTCCTCACTCCATGGGAGCTCGGCTCCCTCTGGCTACCACGTAATTCGAGCACTGAATGAAAAGGAGCGAGCCAAACATTACAATTTTAAGCAGCCAAAAGAACGGGCCTACTAATGTCATCTCCATGACAACCAGGAAGACGCCAAGCCTAAAAGCACAAACGCCGGCTCCAAAAATACGTTAAAATAATCATAATACACTTTTTCTTTTCAAGTGTTGTAGTACTTTTGTGTGGCCAACGTTACACACGCTAACATCGCCTAATCAGCTGTGCAGTTATAACTGATGCTTGTTGCCTTACATATGGAGAGTGGTGGGGACGGATCGGGGTCGCTAGGAATCTGGGGGAGACATGTCGCCCCCGTCCCCAGTGCCATCTGCGCGCATGCACACAGGTTCGAAACTCGTTCTTGCCCCCTACAGTGCAATTCGGCAAGGTATACATCCGCACTAAATATCAAGGTGAAAGTCATCATAGCTTGCGTAGTACAGACCCAGCTCCCAACCCGACTTTGAGAATAGATTAACGGCAATATTTTTGTTATCGCCCAATAAGAGTCTCACGTGAACACAGCACTTTAACGCCGATAACGGCCGACCACTAATATATATATGTATAAATAGGCCTACTCGATGATGATGGTTTATATGATGTTTAATATAATTTACATTACATTTAGCACACGGAGCGACTTACAGTTCCCCCGAGGCAAGTAGGGTGAAGTGCCTTGCCCATGGACACGTCATTTTGCATGGCCGGGAATTGAAGCAGCAACCTTCTGATTACTAGCCCGATTCCCTAACCACTCAACCACCTGAGCCAAACTGATAATGTAATTTCATATTAGTTTTTACCTATTTTACCCGTCAGTCAGAGGCCCTTAGAATCGTCCTAACTTTCCCCCCTATACGGCGCCCCTGTACACTACAGTGACGTGAATTGTTTCGCCTGCCTTCCCACAGTGCACCAGTGCGCCTGGGGGCATGGCAGACAGGTGAATGCAGAGTTTTAGTTTTTTAACGTAACTGTTGTAGTTTGTAAAACATTGTCATGGCCAAGCGTGCAGACCATAGACATATATAACTAGACCAAAGTACGGGGCTCTTAAAGATGGGTTCCCCGTTCATTTCTATGGAAAGTGCTCAGTGGCGCAGTGAGGCAAACAAGAGCGAAAAACGCACCATATTTCAAGTTACGTCTCGTCCAGTCTCGTGCAGAACAGACGCTCGTCATACTCCTATCAGAGCCCGTCTACGGAGAGCCTATCTACTCCCTGTTAAGCCCCATTGTACCAAATTGTGTTGCGGTTTCACCAGAGTTCCATTGGGGGTGATCGCCAGCATGAGGCAATGAGTGCAAAATTATGGAAGCAAATCAATTACACCATATTTTGAATTTTAAAAGGAACTGAACACTTAATATCGTAATTTAAACAACACCGAATTCTCATAAGAATTTTTTTCAATGTAAAAAAAAATTCTGGTTGCTAAGATTCAAGACGAAAAATTCTGAGCTAAAAAAATGTTGCCTATCAAATTCGAGCCAAAAATGTTTTATCTTAAAAAATTTAGATTGCAACATCTGGGATATCAAGGATAGGTAGAGCAATCGAGCCTCAATGCAATATTTGATCACATCGGACTCACGAAAGCATGGTTGTTTTCCCTGGTACTCATCATGCAATTTCCCCTCTCTATTGCTCGATTGCTCTACCTATTGTTGGTATCCCGGATGTGGCAATCTGAATTTTTTGGCCTCAAATTTTTTCAACTCAAATTTTTTGGCTCGATTTTGATAGACTACATTTTTTGGTCTTCAATCATTTAAGATCCAAATTTTTCAGCTCGAATTTGATAGGGTCAAATTTTTGGGGCTCCAAATTTTAAGCAAACACTTTTAGGGCTCAAATTTGAGCAACCTGAATTTCCGAGCCTTGAATGTTTGGATCGTAATTTTTTTACATTGAAATATATATTCATGTGTGAATTTGGTGTTGTTTAAATTTCAATATTAAGTATTCAATGCCTTTTAAAATTCAAAACATGATGTCACTGATTTGTTTCCATACAAAATGAATGGGAGTCCATGAAGCTAGACGGCTACATTTGTCTTTTTCGCCTGATTGTCGATGAGAAATTTCAAATGTTATTGTAGTTTTTGCAAGTTCAACGTGGATTATAGGTCGAAAGTTGAATGAAAGAGTACTCATGTCCTTTCGATTTATTACAGTGAGTCGTTGCCCATAAAACTTTCTTCCCATCCGCTGTTGGCCACTTTAACAAGGCCAAGGACTCTCACTGACCTTTAATCACAAGCTGCACAATGACACCCTGCACTTGCAATTTGCACTATTGTATCGTTCTCTTGCACTATCTGTTTTTTTAGGTTAAATTGTAAATTATGACTACTTATATTTTATATTTTATTCCCCTTAGTATTAGCTAGACTTTGATCCTTTTGTATAGTTAGTCCACATATTTAAGTTTCAATATTCCTATATGTTTAATGTATGCACCTCCCTGCCAAAGTAAATTCCTTGTTTGTGCAAACATTCATGGCAAATAAAATCCCTTCTGATTCTGGAAAGACTAGCATTCTACTGAATGCTGATTGTATGATGTCATTGACATTTTAAAAGGCTTTTTAGAACAAAAAAGCGACTTATGTTTTTTTAACACCCAGCAGTGTATTTTTGTTTGCCTCCTCTTTCGAATGCAACATTCAAATTACTAGACAAAAAATTATATCCTGAGAAAAGTCATTCTGCACTCACTGGTGAGCGCCCTCATATGGAACCAGAGTGGAACTGCAACCTGATCAGGAGCCAGGAGTTTCTCCAGAGTGGCAGTTCTCTCCCCATATTAGACATTCTCTGCTACTATCTTCGAGGCTCGGTCCAACTGCAGACCTCTCTCCTCAGGCCCCTTTCATCCAGGTGTTAGCCTACTGCCCCCGCTGGTCGGAGTATGTATTGTAGCAAAATAAGTTAGCTCCTGTTTGTGTGGGACACTGGAAGTTGAAATCTATGCAAAAAACTTCCATCTACATTTACATTACATTTACTGATTTAGCAAATGCTTTTATCCAGAGCGTCTTACAGTAAGTAGCCTACAGGGACATCCCCCCGAGGCAGGTAGGGCGAGTGCCTTGCCCAAGGACACAATTTTGCACGGCCAGGAACCGAACCAGCAACCTTCTGATTAGTAGACTGATTCCCTAACTGCTCATGCCATCTGACATCCCTATCTAAAAGTTGGTTAAACCTAAAAATGATCTCTCCCTTTATTTTCATAAACCATGTTTATGGCATAAATGGGGGTAGCCAGCTACTTTACTTTAATAATTTAAAAACATAATATTTAATGATGTTTGCCATAGGTAACGCTAGCCTCAATGCTAATTTTTGCTATATTAAACAATAGATTTTTGCTAAAACCAAAGTTAATTACGTAACATTACGTGCAAGGTATATATTTTCTGCAATTGCAGGTGTCTTTTTTTTAATCTAACCGAGTGCAGAAGGCTACCGCGATTGAACTAATGCGATTAACAAAGGCATTGTCGGAAACTAAGTTTAGTAAGGAAAAAGTTCTGTTTCGTTACAAAAAATGATGAAAACTGAAAGACCATTGTGCATGTAATAACCGAACATTACAAAATCTAAAATACATACTGATACACAAAAATCACGAATTGTGATTCTTGAATCTGTCCATTATCAGTCCAATATAAAAACAAGAGAACACGAGTTGTCACCAAGTGAAATCTCCAAATCTTCAAGCTTTATCCTCGTAGGACACATTTTGTACTTCATAACATGGGTAAATATGTATGCAGTACATGATCATATAAGAAAATGAAAGAATAATATCCCATTTAATCCTATAAGATTTTGGAACCAATCCTATTGGTTTTAAAGGATTTTTTCTTATAGGATTTATATCCTATAGGAATATATCCAATTGGACTGGTTCCAAAATCTTATAGGATTTTTTAGGGGATTTTTCTATTGGAATCCTATGTAACTTTTTGACTAGGGCCCCCAAATTACTTACCTAGCAGATGTGTTGCAAGGCCAGAACATACAAATCAATTTACCATTTCACATATAGCAGTAGCCTACATGTTGTCTTCATTCAAACTAAATTACTTAAATCCCATTTAATTAACTTTAAATAAGGAGCGGAAATCAAAGTTGTAGGCTACATGCATTGTTATATTCATGCCAGCATCGTAGTAAAAACAAGTGAAGCTTACCAAGATTATAAAAAAAAGTGAGCTACAGCCGTTTACAGCAAACACCAATGGATCCAGGCTAAAAGATTTCCAATAATAATATTTGTTATCATTAATTAGTTTAACAGGCTGTACGATCCATCGTTAACGGGAAACGCAGCCCAAGTGTTTCAAAGAAGATGAGGAGAATGTCATGCTTTGCAGACACTTTATTACACAAATAACATTATTACTGAAAATAGTATTCTTGCAATAAAACCTCAGTATGTCACAATAAATATCAGACACAGCTCACATCTGATTGTAAAATCTCATAAATACAGCTTTAGATATACAGGATAATAATATTTTTTTCCTTTCAATTGAATGCGATACAATGAAACGTACATGTGACACTAGCAGCAGCTCTTTCCATTATGTGGCACGTTTCTAATAATTGGTGCTGCAGAAAGGCAAAGTACTTAATTAAAAAGGCACAAATGTACAGATAGAAGTGGAATTTAAATATTGTGAACCAAAGTATAAAATCCTAAAAGGATAAAAACTGAATTACATTTAGCTGATTAGGTATGTGGATGAAAACTTTCTCCTATCAGAAAAAATCATTATAAAAATAAAACGTATTCTTGCTTTCTTGTCTCCTGTAAAATTATATTCTATATAACCTTTCTGATTTCTAACAGTACTCTCAACTTAAATCTGGTCCAGATAACTTACATGTATAAATAATGGCAGTTGCACAATATACTTGGGAAAGTAGTATGTTTCCGCGAAAAAAAAGAAAAAAGAAAGATTGGCAGCCAACACAAAACTGTTAAATATACAATTAAAGTACATCCTGGGAGCGTGAGCGGAGAGAGTTAGTCAGTGTGCGGGTGCAAGGGCAGGCATTGGTTTAGAAGACACCAAGGGGTTTTAGGAGGTGGAAGAAGGGATGGGCGGAGGTGGGGCAGAGTACTCCTCGTTCTCTGAGTCGGTGGCGTCCTCATCATCCTTCTCCTGGTCGCTGCCCTCTGTGCTGAGGCGATCAAAGCCTTGCCTGCTGTAGCCCTTGTGAGTGGCAAAGAAGTTGCCCAGGTTTAGACTGCCAGCTGCTTTGCCTGTAAGACAAACACTTTGAAGTTATCCCAACCTGCTGCAGGGATGGATGCACAAACATTTCATATAATTGTCTGGGACAAAAAAAACATACTAATGGTGTTAAAATGATTATGCTCTTAATTCACGGCCTGGATCTCGGTGCTTCTGAATGCACCTTTCTATTATCTTTGTGACTCAGGGTACAGGGCTTTGAGGAACTCTAATATTATTAACTATTGATCACCTGCATTGCTGATTCTTATAGCTGATTCAATGTTCTAGGAATTTGGAAGGAAGCTTGTGTTAACTGTTTTGTATATGGAGCAAGTAAGATAGAAGGAGGAAAGAAGAGAACAGAAGATGCCCAAATAGGAATTTCCATGTCTGTCACGTCTGTGCATGTCCGCCGCTCCTCCAGAGGGCGATGCAGATCCTAGGACACACCTTTCACCTGTCAGAGACTTCCTACTTAAGGACACGAAGGCCCTCCTCATTCACTGCGTCATGGTTTGTCGTGGAAACATTTGAACCGCAGTTGGTGAGAATACGTTTTCTACCGTGGATTACTGTTTCTTTTGTAGCATTTTGGAATATACCTCTTTCGTTGTGGATTATATGGACTAGACTGACTGCTCCGCTCTGTGAAGTTCGCAGTAGCCGGACACAAACTTGTTTTTGTTTTTTCTTTGCTGGTTTCCTGTGTGGATTACCTTTTGTTGAAATATTGCCCGCTCTGTTCCGAGGAGAACTTGGCATCAATAAACTTGTTGAACCCTACACCTGCATTCTGCGCTTGTGCTTCAGACCTAGCCTGATAATGTCTCAATCTTTGTTTGAGGGTAAATGACACCGGCCTGCGAATGTGCTTGAAAACCAGAGTAACTTTAGACAGGTCTCCCTCCTCCGTGTTTTCTCTCATCTTAAATCACTTTAATCTCACTTTCGGGATGGCTTGGATTCCTTGTAAAATGAACCCAAATCTATCATTGCTATGCCAAAATGAAGTTATATTTGCATATTATTCACCAGCAGATGGCGATCTCTGCATGACAATTAATTGTGCTGTGTTGTCTGACGGAGAACAAACTGGACTCCTACCAAGGGAAAATTCCCCTCAGGGAAGGAATGCAGGAGTGAATCTCTCTCTCTCCTTCCACCTGTTCTGTCCGTCTGTCCATCACTATAGAGGTGAGCTCCAAGGGTCAAGAAAGAAGTCTGTTAATGCAGTCTGGCTCCACCTAAGCAGTTGGTGTTTTTATAAGGGAGCGGGACAATTATGCTGTAGGAACAGACTCTTAGGACTCATCCAGGTTCCTAATCATGTCTTCTTAATGGTACAATAATGGCCAGACAACCGCAAAAAAGGCCAAAGATTTCTATATACCAAGAGAATTCAGACCGGTGGATGTACGTGTTGTGGGAGAAATCTGGGATTTTGTATGTGATTGTGTTAATCAAAATCAGTGGATCAGCTATTGCCTTATAATCTGTTAATGTATTCTGTCATTATTCATTTTAATCTGTTCCTACTGTAACCTACTGGATTGTGTTCTGATGACCACAGGGTCTACAGGATGATGTAGTATTTGCCTGATTGAACAGCGGACACCTGCTGGCTACATGTTATCTTTGTTTATCCCTTTCTACAATATATTCTGTCCTTTGACCTCATTTTGTGGCTCTAATCAGCTGGTTGTCAATCACTGTCACTGTACTTATTCTTCCGATGCTACCTGTAGCCTGACAGCTACTCCTTAATCTTCCTTCTCACATGGGGCTAGCCAGTGATGCTGTGTTGACAGACAAGCTGTCACCCTTGGGAGGCAGTGCCCACAGGTCTGTGGTTCACCATTGGTGCAGAAGCTTCATTAATTCATATTGGCATGAGGTAATATACATTAGCTCCACCTACTTGTGGGTGCTGGAATAGAACATTATTTTTTGCTAAGATGGCTAAATGTATGTTGGTGATTGTATTGTAATTATCTTTGATAAGGATAGTATGCTATACTATTTACGTGGTTGTAAATCAACACGTATAGACAATATATTCAAATACATAGAAAGTTTGTGCTTTTTTTGTATTCCGGTAGTGTTAGCATCTGGGGTCTCATTTATAAACGTTGTGTACGCACAAAACAGGGCTGAAAATGTGCGTACGCCACTTCCCACGCAAAGGTTGTGATTTATGTACGGTCCTCCACGCAAACTCTGACTCTCCCGTAGGCCTACGCACATTTTGGAGACAGTGGGAATTCGCGACGCAGATGACCATACTGTAGTCAGACTGCAGAAAGTAAATGTGGGAAGAACGATTACTCGTAATATTTATATTAGTGCTGTCAGTTTAACGCGTTATTAACGGCGTTAACGCAAACCCAAATTAACGGCGTACATTTTTTATCGCACGATTAACGCTCTTTTTGGCCAAGCAAACTTTGTAGTTTTTTTCACATGCTGTTGCAACAACTACCGACGTTAGAAAAACTACAACACCACACCAGATCTAGCTAGACCGGAAACAAAACAACAGGCACGCCACACACACTTGTTTGGCTTGCGAGCCGGCTAATGAGTAGTAGCAGAGCCCGTTTACGGATATTAGACATTTTCTGGTAGTAGGTTAACGTTACGTTTTGAGTGGATGGCGAGCGCGAGACGCCGAAATGGATCGCAATAAGATTCTGAATGGTTTACTTTTAAAAAGTTGCCAAATGGTTCCATTGACAAGACCAAAGTGATCTGTGTGTTTTGTCGTTGTAAACTGAAATATCCAGTGAACTGAGCGTCCAGTCTGAAATACAACTTGATGGCCAAGCACACAGCCGATGCAAATTCTCCACCCCCTCGTCAAAGCCAGGCGATTGCAATGTTTTCAATAAAAAAAATATTTGCACGAAGCAATCCGAACTACTTTTCCATGTTGATAAGAGCATTAAAGAGCATTCGAAAAAAGAATGGGACCAAAAGAAATCAAGGGACATTTAGAATAGATAAAAATGTGCGATTAATTGTGATTAATCGCGAGTTAACGATGACATTAATGCTATTAATCGCGATTAAATATATTAATTGTTTGACAGTACTAATTTATATATTTTGTTTTCCTCACACATTTTTTTTTACTCCATTTCATCATTATCATGAAGATTACATCCAGCAGTGTCTTTGCACTTGTACTGAGTGATAATTGTTCCATAAAAACCTTGTCCACTACGGGAGTGCAGGAGGGGAAGATGCCCCGACTGCATGGAATACAGGATAACATCACATATTCTACGTTTAGATAACTGCAGAACACAGTGCAGCCTATAGCTAAATATATTTCTTTAATACTGTGCATATATCATCATATGTCCAAAATTGGAAATACAGCCGTTATTAGCCGTTATACAGCCGTTGCAATTGCTACACTACGTCCTTGTTATCAGTCCAAACTTTAATATTATTCATAACAAAACCGGCAGGAAGACCCGTGTGTTTACGGATACGCTTTTGTTTTCAAATTGTTACCTCACATTGCTTTTTTATTTATTGGTGATCCCGCTGCTGTGGCCACCAAATAGCCCTTATGTGTTTTTTCGCTCCTCCACCTCGCCTAAAATTATTTAAATGTCAGTGTCTGAGAAGTTGCGCCTTTTCGTTCTTTTCCCTCCTGACGCCATGATTCAATGTAACGTAATGTAAGAACAATCGCACGCCAAGGCCATTAATATACTGGATTAGCATTCATTAGGTGCTTTGCATTGACCATTTATAATAAAAAACGGGCGTGTTCAGGGCGGGGTAAAATGCTGATTCACGTACGCACAATCGTGGGTAATCTGTGATTTATAAAGGGAACAATGCTTACCGGTGTGCATACAAATGTTTTTATAAATCAGATTTATTTTTTCCTCACCCTCCTGGGAAATCCATAGACCTTTTTGAAATTATTTATTTATCTTGCTAGTCAAGTACGGTAATTAAGGGACTAAGTGGTAACTTGCATCAAACATGCTGCACATTCTGTAATGACACACCTCTGAGTTTTCCCAAGATTCCTCCAGCAGAGTTGGGTTCCAGTTTCACCTCACACCCATCTGTGAGAAAAGAAGAGGATTCCAATTTCATAATTCCCTCCCATTGACATAAAGCCCGTATACAAAGCCGTAAACAAGTATTGGTTAAAATACTTGAAGCTGTTATTGCATTTTCAAGTGTTTATCCCTAAAGACAGAATTAACAAACAGATTTTTAGCAACTACTACACTCCATACCTCTTCATTGCATCGTCGGGTTTAAGCACATGACTGTGCTAAATGAACGCATTACTATTTACCAGTCACTTTTATCCAAAGCAAAGTACATGTGGGGGAGGGATTCAAAACTGCGACCTCTTGAGCTGCCGTCTGTACCAAGCCATCAACACTCATACACTTCAAATACAGTATCAAGAGTTAGTGTGTACAAACAGTTTACCACCAAAGACCCTTTATTACTCCAGGAAGTAGTCATCACAGCTATATGAAGAAGCAGCTGCATTGGGTCAATTTGCGTACCTCCATACATCCTGCTCTTCCTCCAGCGGATAAACAGCCCAATGGAGATGACCACCACCACTGGGATGAGCAGGAGGGTGCTAATGACAGCCGGGGACACTCCCCGGGCACTCTGTTTGGCTATGGTCTGGACCTTCTGCTTATCCTCATGGGTCTGCTGCTGCTGGGATTTGGGGGGTGGAGGTGACTCAGGGGCATGGTGGTGTTCCTGGGTGAGGACCTCTGGGGGCTTCTGTTGACTGGCCACTGCCATATGAAAGGACACCGTGTGTACAGGTTTCCGGTTGGTCTGGACGAAGGTCTCCGTTTCTATAGAGAGGTTTATTTATGATGAGGATGGTAAGTTTACTATAATTGATTGTGACATGAGAATTGTAGTTCACATGTAAATGTTACTAGAAAAAAATGATTTGGAACATTGCATTAGTTCTGCTTGAAATCTTGAGGTATTAAATAGGGGTGGGACTCTTTTAGTACCTCACGATTTGATTCTTGGGGTCACAAATCAATTGGGGTCACAAATCGATTTTTAAAAAAAAAAAAAAAAAGACTAAATCGTGATTCCAATGTGAATTGATTTTTTCCCCCACCCCTTATATTCAACATATTTTTCGCCCCAAATACTGAAAGTCCTTGATCTAGTTGCTGCACAGCTTTAACTCCAGGAGATAAAAATTTAAATATTGACAGACTGTCAGAAACATTATAAAATATAGCTCTACACACACTTTGCTGTGATTATTTAAAATGAATAGCCACACTGCTGACCTAAACAATTCTAACAAAGACCGTCTGGAAGTCTGAGCTACAACTTTCCCTTTTATATTAAAAGATAATTCAGGGCTCCAGACTAACGTTTTTAACTAGGAGCACTGTAACCCCTAACTGAAAATGTTAGGGGCACAAGCAGAAAATGTGAGGTGGAACACCTTAATTCGCCCTGCAACCCAATTTTTCAAATGTTCCCAATTTTTTTATGCATTACTGACAATGTGCTATTTTAGTTCACAGTAGGGCTGTGCGATATGACCAAAATCTCATATCCTTATATAGATCCTTTCATATCCCGAGAACGATACATATCCCGATATGGCACTTTCTTTCAATTCAATGAATAGTTTATATAAAATGACCACATGGAGAGAAAATGATTAAATAAAATAAAAAATTATACAAAATTATGATGTACCCGACAAATAAAAAGTATTTTTGAAGGCAAAAAATTACGGCCATTTTGGTCACATATGCTACCGAAATGTAATCTGTTTGACCTCAAAATATATTTGGGAGTGTAGCAGACTACTTGTACATAATTCACTGGGGCACTGCACCTTTAAGGGTTGCCATATCCGCGAAAAAAAAAAAAATATAATAATAATTTGCAGATTGCACAGGTGCGAGTAGTTGTAAAAAATACTTGCACAGTCTCAAAAGATTGAAGCAAAATGTGACCTTTAGGTCGCAATCTATAGTCCTGTAATTGCAGTAGTTTATCTTCATGCAGACCAAGTCAGGTGTTCAAATATCTTTAACGGTGCGTTCACACTGCAGCGACGCAAATCACTTGCCTTCCCACAGTGCACCATGCTCGGGGGCGTGTCAGACAGATTCATGCAGAGTTGTAATTCTCTAAAGTCAATGTTGTAGTTCATATAACGTCATGGCAAAGTGTGCAGACTTGGGTTTACATACTCGCAATATCAATCAACACAACTCTACAACTCAAAACTGTTTTATACACATACACGTTGACATGTGTAAAAACGTTTCATTATATTACTGTACTCGAAGTCTGCTAATCTGTCGATACGACGAGGGAGTTCCAGCCGGGCTAGCTAGTTACCACAGAACAAAGTTACGTAATATGACAAGACTAAATTAAGTAAATAAAGTACAACCCTGCGCCATGCATCATTCTTTTTGTTAATGTCTCTGTACGAAAACAGAGAAGTATCAACAAGACTCCATCTTGAAGCTGAAAACAAAAAATGTTTACCATGGCTGCTACGTGACGAGAAACAAGAAAACACTCCGATTGGCCATCGCTAGCAAAAATCGCTCCTCATTTGCATAAAGTTGAGAAAGTCTCAACTCAAATCGCGTTGCTAACCACAATGCACCACGCAAGCGATTCGCCTGGCTCCATTGAAAATGAATGGAAAACATGGTGTCGCTTGCATTGCGTCGCTGCAGTGTGAACGCCCCCGTAAGACCTTCTACTAAAATATGCCATTAACTAAAACCAATATGCTCACTAGAAGTTAGCCAATCCCACTCACTTAATTTATGAAGATATAACTGAAGACTACACAATGGCCTTCTTAGGCAATCAATGTAATGAGTAAAATGCTGCCCTGTAAGGAATATGTTCTATAATCAAAATCCCCAAAAAGTTTAAATATAAAATTTAAAATCTTCATAAAATGAAAAATGCACCTTCTATTTCTTGTACTTCGATTCCACCTTTCTTAACAGAACGATGTTCAGCTTCTGAAACAAAAACAAAGAAAAGGCCTTTCCTTGTTACTCAGGCAGTATATTAGATTTGCAATGATTAATGATTTGAACTAGGTAATTCCTTTTCATTTTAAATTCCAGGCAAGATAAATTAATCAATCAGTTTTAGAACGGGACAAAGCCTTTTCTTGAATATACAAAAGAAACAAATATGCAAAAAGATTATGGGGGGAGGGGGGTTATGACATTGACTGCTCTTATTTGGTATTATTACAGCTGAATGTAATTAAACGTATTTAATGAGTGACTCAATTCAATTGGAACAAAAATGATTTGGATATTACTGCTTGCACGCCACTTACTTTCAGAAGTAAACTTTATCACTGAGTCTGAGGCTGCATCACCAACAAAGACAGCACCGTCTTTGTTCACAACTATATCATGAGGCATCTTAAACTCCTGAAAATACAGACCAAATTTGTTAAATAATTTTAGTTCAACAAATGTTAGCATAAAATCCACAAAAAATACAACACATAAATACAATTAAATCACAGCTCAGGTTATTTTATTTATTTATTAAACTTTATTACAGGCTCTAGGCCCAATAGCAAGACATACACCATAAAAACAGAACAGATAAATAAACACATACAAACATTCTATTATTCATGAGAGTTTAAAAAGGCACCCATACCAATGTTTCCACAGATATGATTGATATCTGACCGAGTTAGAACGGCTTCACAAACTAAAGAAGAGTTTCTGGAATTATAGATGGATAGTTAGGCTGCAAGGTGAACCTAGAAAAGTATTTTAGAAAATGATTCCCGCTCCACAGTCTAGCTTCTGCACAATCTTTAGCTCATAAAAAAGCACGAGTCGTGCTGAGGTACCAAAAAAAAGTTTGCCGCAAAAATTCCAGTCGATTGTCGATGCGTCTATGTTTTATGCAGAACTAGTTTCTTCAGAGCGTAATAGGATTTGGGTGGCACAGTTCGACACGTGATCGTTCTACACCAATAAGGTAGCTGCTTTTTGTCAACATGGATGGATTTGGCTGGCAAATAGAGGATGGGACCTTGCACGTCACCTGGATGACCAGAAATTCGGCCTCTGACAGTGTTTTGAATGTGATACACTGCGGCTGCAAAAGTGTGTGTAAGGCACCCTGAGGACCTCTGTCAAGTTGGTTATCAAAACCAATCATCTCACAGTCCGATAATTAAACTGATAACTGATGCAATTAGACACAGGTTAAGCTTTATTTCTCAACAGCACTGGAACTTTTAACTAAGCATCTATTACTGCACTTATATTAACAATCTTTGTTATATTTGTGAGATTGTAACAACTATCGGCACTGTAATGAAAGTGTCGTACTTTACCCTTTCATCGTTTCACATTTGGGGAGTGTGCCTTTGTATTTGGGGGGAGCTGAGTAGCATTAAAGAAGCATGTCATCCTATTTGGGTTGAGTTTACCTGTATTCGGGGGGAGTGTGTTCATATTCTGGGAATGTGTGTGTGTTCATATATTGGGGAAAGATTTCTGATATTAGGAGGAGTGTGTTCATTTGGGGGATGTACTCATATTAGTGTTTTGCACTTCAGGGCCACCGTATAATACCCCTCCTTGCCACAGTTTCTTTTGTGATACAGTATTGTGTAAACAACTAAATGAGAAATTGATCAAATGAAGCATCATGTCTCTCGGTGCGCTTGATAGTCATTTCCAGTCAGATTGGTTTTGAATAACCTACCTGAGAGTCTGGGCTGTACGTGTCCAGGATCTCTTTGGATGAATAGTTTATCACAAAACCGCTGAGAGGAGCTGAGCGTCCATATGGTGATTCCCCATTCACAGCATAAATCAGGCCACCTGGATACACACATTCACATCAGACATATATATATATATATATATATAGAGAGTTTATATATATATATATATATATATATATATATATATATAGAGTTTATATATATATATATATATAATCATGAATATGGATTTTGTTTTCAACCCTCCATGAACATGAGCCAGCTGCACAAGATAAAAGCCTCATCACAAAAGCTTACATTTTAATGAGGCCCCCCTGATTACCCCCTCAATAAATATAATATTGTACTGATAATAAAAATGTGTTATTTTTGTAAGAAGTCTTCTGTTTTTTTTTATTTTTATTAAAACATGTCAACTGAGTTCAATGGCTGCTGAGATTTTTGGGACTTTGCAACTGGGATGCATATTGCACATATTCATGAACCCCAGGCAAAGCATAAAGCCAACTCTGTTCCATAATCTCCTCACCAAAGAACCATGTCTGTTACAACAGTTGTATGTTACTGCTATCTAATTAAATTCCCCATATTATGACCTTCCAGAAGAAAAACACCCAATTTATCGTTCTGCCCTTGAATACAGCCATAAGAGACTCACCATGAGCCGGTGTGTAAGCAATAGCAAACACTTCTTCACCAAATTCTTCCTTCTTGATCTCTTTGACAAATTCCCCGGATTCAGCTACAAAGCACTGAATACGGCCATTCTCCCGATCAGCCACACACAGCTCCCGCCTGTCGGGCAGGAAGGCCAGACTGTGGGGGATCCGGAATGGGAGCCTCCTCCGTCTGTCAGACGAACCTGATAGGGAGGGACAGAGACATGAGTGGGACTTTAATGTGGGGATTTGGGGTTTGAAATATTGAGTAGTGCAAAGATACCGTTTGTGTAAAAAGTTTGGTGGGGTTGGGTGGGGTCGGTCGGTAAATACATATAGTCAGTCTTTAGCATTGTAAGCATTGTACTTGAGGTAATAAAGAAATCTCAACTTTAACTGTCAGCACAAAATATTGGCATAATATCACAGGTAAATCAATAAGAATTCAAATGCATGTTGTCAAGCTGAGCCTTAAAATGTCCTTCCCAGCAGAGAAACCAGTCATAAATATTTTACTCTCTAGCGTGCGTACCTGCTCCCCAGTGCGAAAGGTATTTGCCCTCTGGTGAGAACTTGAGAACTCTGGCATTGCAGTATCCATCAGAGATGTAGACATTTCCGGTCATGGTATCGACAGCTACATCAGTGGGCTTGCAGAAGTGCTCTTTATCACTTCCTGGTTCAAAGGCTTCACCCAGAACCACCAGAGGCTTGTCCTTGCCCTCGTTGCCCACTTTAAACACCTGGATGAAGGAGGCAGTCATGTTACAGCCTGGCAGGTCAGATATCGGACAGAAGTTGTTTACATTTACATTCATTCATTTAACAGACTCTTTTATCCAGAGCGACTTCCAAGACAGAGCTTTACAAAGTGCATATGTCACTGATAATAACAACAACATTGCAAGTAGCCAAATCATGAAGCACATATTGTGAACAACCAAAATAAGTGCCAAAGGGATGTTTATTGTGAAATATATGGCAACTACACACTCTACTGACAAATACGTAAATATGGAGCTCAATATATTTAGAGAAAAAGGAAGATAACCAAATAAAAATCCATCAAATGAAAGAAAAAAAAAATCTCTGACATTTAAAGAAGGCACTTGGGTCAAACTAGACATGCTACATGTACAAATTAGCATATTAGAAGGGCATTATCGGGTGTGCTCAAGCCTTCTGCGAGCACAACCATTGTTGTCTTTCATATATATTTGGTGGCCAAGCAGCAAAGCAGCTGCACTTAAGTGTTTCTACCTTTTCTTATTAGGATTCCTCTGTCAGGAGGAAGCCTATTATTATTAGGGTTCCTCCAGTAGGAGAACCCTATTGTTATTGTTAATATTACGGTTGTTCCATGTGAGTCAATGGCAGCCCCTAGACCAGAATGGTAAAAAGTGAAATTTGGCATGTTGAAACTGCAGACCATTAGGAACTACCATACCATACTAACATGGGCCATGTGAGACAATAGGTGGCGCTACAGGCCACTCTCCAAAATGGCAATTTTCAAAGTGATGCCATTTGCAGGCCATAAGTCCCAAAATTCTGAAATTTAGTGTATATGCCTTACAGCTCACGAGGATCAAAAAAGTCTCAAGAACCTAGAATGGCCACCATATTGGATTTTTCTGTACAATAAAGATTTAGGAAACACGTTTTTTTGCTACTCCTCCAACAATTTTTGTCCAATCTTCCCCACAAGTGGCGTATCATTGTCAGAGCAACCCTCACTCAAATTATCAGAGGAATTTTGATTTTCAAAACCGTTTGTCCGGTACAGCCAATCAAAATCGGTAACAAAGACACCAAACAGGAAGTTGGGTCATATCTCAGCAAATCTTTGAGAAATCAACACCAAACTTGGTATGTCGACTCGGAACCCTCTTCTGAGGATGTCCAAACAATTTGATGTCATGTGTCATGTCGATTCCCGGCCATGCCAAATGATGTTGTGTCCTTGGGAAAGGCACTTCACCCTCCTTGCCTTGGGGAGAATGTCACTGTACTTACTGTAAGTCGCTCTGGATAAGAGCGTCTGCTAAATGACTAAGAAGTAAAGTAAAAGTATGTGATTACTGGGAGTGGCCGCGGGAAGCAAAAATGAGTTTTGGCCAATAACTGTTGATTTCTTTGCCTTTATTAAGTGATTCCTTTGTCTCATGATATCTTGAGACATCTCGTGTGTGACTCATGTTAACTTGTGATAACAGCCAAATTGATCCGGCCGCCATTTTGAATTACTGAAAAAAAGTATATATTTTTTTCTCTACTCCACCAACAAAGTGTGTCCAATCTTCACCAAATCTGACAGAGATTATCTTCAGACAAAGCCTCACAAAAGCTATTACATGGTTTTTTGATTTTCAAAACCGTTAGCCCAGTACAGCCACTCAAAATGTGCCGTTAAGCCAACAAACAGGAAGTTGGGTCGTATCTCAGCAAATCTTTGATGGATTCACACCAAACTTGCTGCATGTACTCGGAACCCTGTTCTGATGTTGTCTAAAATGGGTCATTTGACTGCTTGGCCACCTCATTGCTGCTTGCAGCTATATTTATTATTATTATTATTATTTTCCCACCCTTAAAAAACGTGAATACATAGACAATTCCGGTGTCAAAATTTTCGTCTTAATCACAATTGAGTTGCTTGTATTCGTGCGAACGTTCCGTTTGACGGTTTAAGCTTGAATTAAGTTTTGTTGCAAAAAGTGCCTTGTGTGGCACAAGGAAATTCAGTGCTAGCCTAACGTCACAACGTCATCACACCGACGCATAGACACATCGTTCTAGTAAGACAGACATCGATATCAGCGAGCCTTCAGCATTAGTACCGTAGTTTAGGAAAGTTAAGGCTAATTGGTTCCCCTTTGATCTTTCGGTAAGCCTACTGAACCGGCGTCATGGAGCCGACCAGCTAAATACTTATTTTGCACTAGCGTTGCAACCTGCATATACCTACAGCTGCCAGCTGTGCTCTGTTCTGCTCCTGAAGTTCTAGGTTAGTTATTCTCTCTTCAAGCATTACATCTTCTGTAACATTTCCATAATGGAAATGCATTTGGGGCATAAAAGCCAATGAAAACAGCCAAGGAACATGAAACTTACCTGATGAAGGGCCACATCGGTAACCCAGTAATTATTATGTGCATCTGTAGTTATTCCATGAGGCAAGTAAAATCTGTGGAATATAGTAACAGCAAATTCTCCTTAATTTCTGATGTTAAAGACAACAATAAGCCACAGAGTCTTAAAATAAAGAAACTAATACTATAATAATAATAAAGCCCATGTCTGATTTCAGAGTTGTCAGCATCTCTCTTCTGTAGAACACAGAGAAAGCCCCATTTGTGCTTACATGTTTCGTCCAGAGGCCTTGAGGACATTGCCCTTGACAGGATCTATGACGAGAATGGTGGATTGTTGGATTGGACCAAGGGAACGTTGTTGGTATCTGGCCTGGTTGTCAAAGGAGCTGCAACAGAAGACTGCCATGAATTTGCTATACACAGGCAATGTTATGATGTTAAGAAGTCTAAGGTTTTGATGGGAGATGGTTATTTATCATTTTATATGATGATATGTGTGACGTTCACACTTTTGTGAAAGTAACAGGGACCTCAGAATCAAAAGAAGATTTGTGGCACAGCTAACCAATACTACTGCAAACATCTAATAACTATGAAAACAATAAGGTAAAGTCGTGATCTTATGATTAGTCTAAGGGAAAATAGCCACACAACAAAATTGTGTATTTATTGTGTAAAATGCTTAGATGCTTGTTGGCATAGTGATAGTAGTCTTGTACATTCTGTCTTTTCAAAGTGTAGATTACTTTGTTTTCTGACACTTTTACCAGTAGCCTTCCAATGAACCTCAATCTAACATGAAAAAAGAGAGTATTTAAATAATAAAATAGTTTTGCCTGAGTAACCGCAAAAAACAAACAAACAAAAAAAAACAGTATGCAGTATCCAGCACTCTTATACTGCAGGGACCTTGCTCATTCTAAAACCTGAACTTTACCCCTTTGACTGATTAAGTCCTAATTGCATACTGATAGATGATATAGAGGGACACTTCCTGACTCACTTAATGACCTGTAAATCTCCAGTAAATCAGTAAATCACCAGTAAATCACCAAAGCACAGAAGGTTAACTGTTAATATTGTTTAGTCTCTTGTAAATTACAGGGGACTGATTTGTATGATCAATGACTTGGTTTCAAATTAAGATGTGAAATATCTCTAGTGGTGGGCCGTTATCGGCATTAACGTGAGACTCTTATCGGGCGATAAAAAAAATATTGCCGTTAATCTATTCTCAAAGTTGGGTTGGGAGCTGGGTCTATACTACGCAAGCTATGATGACTTTCACCTTGATATTTTAGCGCGGATGTATACCTAGCCGAATTGCACTGTAGGGGGCGAGAACGAATCTTCGAACCTGTGTGTACGCCTTGTGTATGAAATTATCACATCAAACCTGACGTGCTAACATGGATGCAGCTATGAAGCCGCCTGGTTTGCTTCAGGGAAAATGTATTTTTAAGAAGCTTCCCATTGGAAACCTCAACAAGACTAAGGTTGTTTGCACCTTGTGCTATGCGGAATTAGTTTACTGTAGGAGTTCTTCCAGTCTCAAATACCACCCAAACGCAAAGCATCCCTTAGCTAATGCGGAAAATGCCGGGCCCAGCACTGATGTAGCGCAGGGGAAGAGTTGTTGTCAAACTACGAAGTTTGAGTGCAACCAGGGCAAGCCCATCAGCACAGCTCTATCAGCCAAGCTAACTAATCTAATAAACAGTTAATAAACACAAGTACATCTTATGGAACATAATTTATTTTCCTCACCAATTATCATAGTAGAACAGCTTTCTCAAGCAGTTTGTGATGCATTTTGTAAACATTAGATGAGCCTCTGTTCTAATGCGCCACCTGGCTTGAGAAACTCGTTCTCAAAGACTTACTTTTAGTCATTATTTGGGTAGCACACATATTCTGAATGCCTTTGGCGGAATTCAAATTAGCCATTTTAATCTAGATTAATGCCAAGATTACAATGATTAATCTAGATTTAAAAAATGAATCTATGCCCACCACTAAATATTTCATAAACATTTTCATACACTAGTTGCCAAACAATTGTATTAAAATGCCAAGCCAAACATCCAACATACAAAAAATCTTTGAAAATAATAATAGGCCTTACTCTTCTGAAATATTACCAGTGCCTTCTCTTGTTCATAGGCCCACATAGGCCACAATTTATGCTAATCTAGGGACCTGGGGAGCTAACTACATTTGACTGGGAAGAGGGGAAACAATATTTTCAGGGCCTAATGACAGGGTAAAATCCTGATCGCTGGAGGAGTCAGTTCAAATTAATGACTCAAACTTGTTTCTCTGAACAAAACAAAAAGCTGTAAAACAGAGTTGGTGCATAAACCTGCCAAGAATTAACACACAGCCTGAAAGACTCACACTGCACAGACATTATTACATTAAAGGGGCTGAATGCATTATACAGCAGGCCTGAGGTAAGACTGACAGTGAAAAACAACTACAAAATATTGAAATACTCTGATGTGGTTTTGTCAAGCCAAATAGTGTCCTTCTTATGTCTGAGTCATTCACTAGGGTCACACTAGACAAGTAAAATTGTGATTTATCTTTCACCTGTCCATTAAATGTAGATCCAATTAAAGAATGGCAAGATGTGAAAGAGAGAAAACATTCATACAATCGCTGACAGACAGTAAGGGGCAATGCTCCGAAACATTACATTTTCACAGAAGATCTGCACTCTGGATTTAGGCTAGTTGTAATTTCTGCCCGTCAAACCCGCTTTCTAAATATACATATTGTAACCCTCACAGAACAACACATTTGCATTGGCACACCACTTTTGTTAAGTTACTTACTTGACACCCCATTGGTGGTCTCCTCTTTGGAAGATGACAAGGTTATTATCTGAGTCAAGGGCAAGACCAGACACCTGACCCAGTTGTAGTGGGTTTTCCGGCCAGTCCATCACCTCCTCCAGGTGGTACCCTGCACGCATGCATAAACAAACAAGCACACACACACATACACAGATACATACATACACACATAGACAAAATGGAGGTGAGTCAAGATTCTGCTGTCAGCTTTGAAAAGTCACATGGTTGTTTGAAATGGGTAAAATTAAAGAGGCAATCGCAGAGGCGATCACTAGCATGGGGTAATGTAAATAAAATAACAGTCTCACTGCTATGACATCTGGCTGTCTTATCACCCACTTTTTTTTTGCTAATTTATCTAATAATTTTGAATTTGACTCACACAGATGATCACAACAGGAACAGTTTGTCTTGCCTTTCAAACACCATTTAATCCCACTATTGATACAATCGTGTTTCAATGACAAAATGGCAAATATAATGGTGGCTGGCACGGCTGATTGCACCGTAGATGACAGTGTAAAATAACAGAGGTCAAAGAAAGTTTGCTATGAGTTAATGGATGTATGCCCGAATGTATGCATGGAATCTTATTGATGAGTTATTCAGAAGTCAATTGACATTTAGCTGCTAATGTGCATCTTCCTGCATCTCTTCCCTCAGGGTGAACTGTGCGGTGACAGTGTTGTCATCTCAGAGTTCATTAGAAGACAAAAAGCCTTGAGGCAAATGTTGAGAAAGCTATGAGTGGTGAAACTATGTGTAGGGATATTGATTAATAAGTCATGGAGAGTATTGTAATAGACCCATGATCATAACTGTTTGTCTGAGCACTGATCCTAAATCTATAAAGTTGAACAATGGATTTTAGTGTTTCAAACCCATTGACACTGTATGACTTTGTTTAGCCTGTGTTCTTCTCCTCTCTCTCACCAACCATCCCTGGAGGAGGGGATCCCTCTCTGAATTGCTCCTCCCAAGGTTTCTTCAATTTTTTCTCCTGTTGGGAGTTTTTCTGGGAGTTTTTCCTTGTCTTCCTTAAGGGTTTAGGTTGGTTGAGGGGCAGTTCTATGGGCGTATGTGAAGCCCTCTGTGACATGCTTGCGTGTAAAAAGGGCTATGCAAATACATTTGATTTGATTGAAGGGACTAACAAAAAATTGGTTTCATTGTGGTTTATAGCATAAACATTAGAGCAAAAATTCTCCAACCAAATATACAATTGTTTACAAAAATAAACTCCAACGATGCATTTAATTAACAGTTGACTTACTAAATGCAACCTTATACAGTGGCAAAACCTATGCTAAGCACGAGTCAGATGTTAGCATTTTGCAACACTTTAGCTTGTGAAACAAAACGAGATTGAACTTTTGATTACAATAATTGAGGGCACTAATGCTGCATGTAATCACATTAACAAGATTTTAGAGTATGTTCCAAACAATTACAATTAAGTTCAATAATTTTCAGCAAATTAAATAATGAACACCCATGGCCTCATCTTAAATCTTAAGTAGTTTGGCTAAATCTAAAGGTGTTTAGCCAGTTTTACGTAATATGTTAAGGATTGAAACTGACTAACTTGATAAAAAAGAGATGTTTTTCACTTTCTTGAAATGGATCAATGATAGAAAATTTAGTTTTTTTTTGTTGGAGAACGGCTAGAAAAGGCTACTGCTGTGACTGAATGGGCCCAATATTCAAGCACGTCACATGGAAAAAATTATTTAATGCTCTTTTTTTTTTTTATTCCTACAGAATTGGAAGCAAAGTTGACACAGCCCAAATATTTATGACAATCAAGCAATTAATAATTTCTTACGATGCATGTGTGGTCATGTTGCCCTTTCTCTATTATCTAATAACTACATCCAAAATGTACTCCTTGATAGAAGGGAACAATTAGACCTGCCTAATCAATTACTCATTCTCATCAGTGTAAACTCTACACGCTTGCAAACTGTCCTAACTTCCCTTGTTTTTTCCTGCCCGCAAGGGCACTTTGAAAGAGCCAGGCTTCCAACAAACAATGCAGAGAGCTTTTCTTGGAATAAAGCAGCAACGAAAAAAACAGCCACCCAATACAGCAGATGCATTAAATCTAATTCATTTACATCTGCTTGCGTTCATAAATAGATTTCCACACCTGATCAATACCGCTGGGGCAACACCCCTGTTAAGATGCATCCCCTGGATGTCATGCAAGATTTTATTTTGATTGGAGTTGAGCAAGTAATAACAGTGGGCTTCCTAAAAATAGCTGGTTGAAAGAGAAGACCCCCCAAAAAGGGAACTCAATTGGCATTGAGCACAAAGCTACTGAACTGAAACGTTCTACTTGATTTTTCCTGGTGATGTCCCGAGCTGATCAGACAGCTTTGGTTTAGGCTCTTGGGAAGAATCTTCTGAACAAACACATAAGCTGCTTGTGGGAAACTCAACTTCATTCATCTCTTTTGTGCAAAATTACCATTGGGGATTCCACCAAACCTGGACATGTATGCTCCCCTGGGCCTGTACTTTTCTGGGGCCCAGCTACACTGCCAGAGCAACACTTCCATTTTTCTTAAGGGCAACAATGAATGTACCTCATAGTACATCTACAGGAGGCATGGCTTTGGTCTCATCATCATTTATGATGTGATCCCTGGTTTAGTGTGTTGACCACTCCATTTAGCTGATTAATGACAGCAATGAGATGGGAGGACATGAAGCTTTAAATACAAAATTATAATGACAGCGCACAGACAAATCTAAAAGGACACCCCAGAGATCAAACCAACATCAAAAATAAACTGTCTCTGACATCACCAAAAGTCCCCCTCAAAAACCCACCTTGTTTTTGGGCGCCAGCCTCGGTGGTGGCAGCGTTAGCGGCTGGTATTCCCGGCGCCCTGGCCGTAGCCTCTAGCTGGTGAAACTTGTGCACTCTATCCCTCACAAGTATTGCATCCTCCCTGTCCCCGAAGCCTATCCTGGGACTGGGCCAGCCCAGGTCCTTCTTTTGCATTATGCTATCAATCTGAGCCACCAGTTTGGCCTGGGCTCTCAGGGCCTCGCTGGGGTTATACTTATGTACGTGGACTACATCCTTGCTTTCGCTTAGGAACTTGGACAGAAGGGAATAGAAGTCACCTGCACAGACAGGACAGAGGTAGACAAAAGGAAGGGAAGGAAAGGGGAAGGAAGGAAGGAAGGAAGGAAAGGGGAGAAAGATGGGCTGTGTAAGTACAGCTGTGGAGAGGGAAAATGTAAGTGCACCGTGTTGGGATTGATATGCCACGCAGCTGGAAAAAGGGAAGGGCATTAGCTGAAGACACAGGGAGTGATAGGTATATGATGTCATGCGTAAATCTTATGAAATTACAATGTTAAAAATCCATAATGTCCCATACTAATTTGATTTTGTTTACTGAGCTACTACTGTTTCTAAAGATCATAATAATGAAATTACCTATGGTTTAGTATGAGCCTTCAATGTAAACTGCCCAACTGGTTCTGCAATGCGCCACCTTTACTTGTAGTGTGTGAGCTAATACAAAGTGACTGTGTCAAGAAACCTGTTGAAATTCATGGGGAGCTATGTGTATTCTGGGAAGTGCTACAGTACATCTGCAGGAGCATGTAAACAGTCTCTCTCTGCTTGAAAAGGTCAGATCTGAAAGCCAAAAAACTGTGCATCACACCCCAGCAACACAATGGAAGTGTCTCCTCAGTGGCAGACTAACACTGTATCTAAAAGACTCTTCAGCGTACCATGATAGATGAACCAGTCTAGCACTAATAAAAAGATTATAGAGTAGGATGAATATGTTTTTTTTTATTAATGTCTCATTTCCTTTACAGTGCTTTTAAAAGGTTCAAACAGCCCAAACCAATCCCATACCAGTAGTCATCTTAAATAAACACCTGCCAACCCCAACATAACCTCTAAAACCTTTCTCAAACACACACACACACACAGACTATTGAGCTCCCCACCCATTGTGATATACGAGTGCTGGCAGCTCCTTATTTATTGAGTCTATCCATCAGAGGCAGGCCCTACAAACACACTGAATTTGTGTCCTAATAACAAGAAAAAGCTAATATAGCTATAGATTTATTAACTTGTCCCAATCTGGGAGCTCTGAAGAGGCCCCAACGCTCAGGTTGTCACAGTGATAGAGGGAGGGGGGGAAGGAGAGAGAAAGGGAGGGAAAAAGACATGGGGAGAGGTAAGGGAGGAGGGGGAGAAAAAGGCATGAGAGGACTGGGGTGAAAGAAAATGAGGAAACAGAAAGCGAGTGGGTGACAGATATAAATGAGCAAGAGGCGAAGGGTAAAGAGTTTGGGAGATGAGACAGATATGGATAAAGTGGCATTGCTGAACCAAGGAATAGGGAAGGGAGTCTGATGTCAAAGGAGGAACAAAAGCAGCGACACCCTCATTAGCACCGCAAGATGAGAAATGGGGGAGAAGGGTTGAAATTGACTACAGCAGTGCTGAACATAAGGCATCAGATACAGATGCTTTACTATGGTGCAGTTTGTGTTTCCATGTTTGTAATACTGCTTAAGGATCTAAGCTCAAAATAAGGGATATGAATCTCTCTTTTGGTGCCTTTACACAAATGTATTATTCAACAGCATTTCAAGTGCACTTAATGCCTCTTCCCATAGCTGTTGCCTCAAATGTGTATCCATCTAACATATATGAAAGTAAGGGCGGCACTGGCAACGTAACCCAGCAACAGTGGCACTCAACTGTAAAGTGAAAGAGGCGGAGTCAACACATGATCGACATCCTGTTAGTTCTGGACGTGGCTGCTCCCATACTGGAAACCATGGCAACAGGATTAACCCATTTGTCATAGTGAAGGTGGGAAAGCGAAACGGGGATTGTTTACCTTCATGCCTGGGTGGACAGACCAAATGGGTTAAAACATTATTACCCACCTCAAACTGAGCTTAAGTCTGTCAAAAAAAGTGCTGTCGCAAAATGATTATTTGGTGTTGGGGGGAAAAGATTTAGTCCAGACAATATAGGAGAAGGAATTTAGAAGACATAAATATACTGTAAAAGGACAGTCGGAAATAATCAATAAACACCAACTGAACTGTAATACAAAAAAAAAAAAAAAAAAAAAAAAAACTGTGGGAAAATGGCTCTCCAAACTGTTCCCACTAACAAGAAACCAATTCGACAGTAGACTGGCATATGGATTTGCAGGAGCTGCTTGGTGTAATTTTGAACAACGTCTGTTGAAACAGTACCCAGGAAGACAACAGCTTATATGAAGCAGACAAGGGCTCAACAATAAATCCTATACCGACTCTGGCTAAATACTCAATTTTATTTACCCAAGCTTAAAACCCTTCAGGGTCATCTCTTAACAACCGGCATAAGCATGGTTTTAATTTGTGTATTATAATTAGCTGATGACTCATGTTAAGCTTTTGTTTGTGCATGTAAAGGCAGACAAGAAGGGAGGGTTTGATGTTTGGGAACAGATATTTGCAATTTTGGAACGGTTTTCTTCCCCCCAAAAAACATTTCTTATTAATAAATTATGATAGCCACAAGTAACAGAGAATTTGCTATTTGGAGGCCAGTGTTCTCAAATGCGCTTGTGACATTTACCGTATAATCTATCCAGGATGTGCTGGATAAGCTACCAGCATTCTAACCCTTGTTTTAATTGTTAGGAATGTAGTTGCTACAGCTCGTTTTGGCAGGGCTCAGGCTGGTAGCTGGCACACGCTGTCAGAAACTGCGTGTGCCAGAGCTAGTGTGACCCTGTGTACTTGTGTACAGCATGATGTCATTGGGGCACAGAGGGGACCAATTGCGGGCAGGAAATGATGCATTTGGCTCCTGAAGGAAGAGGAGCATGCTGGAGTGTAATGGAGGGACCACTGGTCCCCCAGGGCAACAAGTCCAATCTGGTGTCTTAAATACCCAACAAGCTGGTGATTGGCATAGTATTGCATTCAGTCACATCTCATTTAATAAGAGTATCAGCGTACCAAGCAGCTTAACTCATCCTCCAAAGGACTGGTGTAGAGCCAGGACATGAGCTTGTTTAATGATGATAGCGCTGACTGCCAGTCAGCCATTGCCAATTTACTACATGCAGTTCAATGAAGATTGTCTGTTTATTTAGTCCCGATAGATTGTAACAGCAGCAAGTCTGGCCATCCTGGCAATGTCTTAACAAGTTATTGAAAAAACTGATTGGACTGAACCATGTGCTACATTCTAATATAGTTTATCGGGAAAGGATCATTGACGAGTAATAACACTGGCAATCCCTGACAAGATGGCTCAAGTTGTTACTGCTAGACAAGCCGTTTCATGATAGACACAATTTCTTCTGTATGCACCTACATATCTTTAATATATATTTACCCACCTCCTTCACACTATAAAAACTTTTCAACATTTCGAAAAGCGACTCCACAGGTGTGCTAAGACTAAAGAATGGAAAGTACAAAATCTCAGCAGACCAAAGAAATTCAACCACCAATTTCATCTACAAACAGGACGAGACACACATAACCTTTTATTTGCTTGCTGTTCATGCTCTCAACCTCTGGAAAAGTGAATGAAGATGAAGAAATCTGATGCGTGAGGAACCTGATTGTCCCAATCAAAATGGCTGATTTGTTTGGCCCACCACCTGACTGCTTATGTCAAAACTGTGTGCCATATATGTGTTTATAGAATTGTTTTATTTCTGCTCTTTTCATGAGAAGAGCAATGTAATCAAAAGGAGAGAGCATCACTCGTAGTCATTGCTACCTAAAGGACTTGAGAAAGGTTCAAGATGAGGTATGAATTTCCATGGAAACCTAAAGGAAGGCTTGTATTGGCTGGTTCCTGTGTCACCAGTAGTGACTTCATTCCCCTCGTCCTCCACTACTTTTTTCAGAAACCAAAGTGTCACACAGCAACATATGGTGGACAACATAAAAGGAAACCCTGTTCCCAGAGTAAAAGTCTGCTTGGACCTAACCCATCACAGTGCTTTAGACTCCCTGACATATTTTCACAGCATTTTTTCCATTGTGGATCAAATCGCTATGCTATATAGCCACTTTTTTGCAGTCTCATCTTGTCTTTCATTTTCTCTGCTCTAACATTTTTTTTAACACCTCCCTTGTAGTATCAGAGCCATTATCACAATGCCCTTGATGCTAGTTGTTTTCAAATATTCACTTTTAAGAGAAAGTGTAACTGAAGCTGCAGTATTTACTGCACTTAATACTGCAGTGGTGTAGATTTTTAAAGGTAATTCAAATTTATATATTTAATGTATACTTTAATCATCCCATGAGGCACAATAAAAATATATACTCCCGTTTCCTGCAAGTGCTTTCCCCTTCACATTTAGCAGCAATTAGAGGGTGAATAAGTGCATGTGTTTGTGTGGGTGAGCACAAGAACAAATGTTCAGTTTGTGTCCTTGCAACAGTTTGTTAATAAATACCCATCCTGAACATAAAAAATCTGGTGGGATTGAATGCAGCTATTTGTCTCCATCCCTCGTTAAAAGAAAGCATGATTCAAAACAACCTCTGGAATAAGTCACTCAGCAATGTTCAGCATGTGAATGAGTGTGTGTTCTGCCTCCTAACAACTACTCACCCTGATCCAGGATCTCCTCCTCTGCTCTCTTTGGCTCCAATAGTGTCTTGTCATCTTGATGACCTTTAGTGAAATGCAGGAAGGAGAGGCAAAGTTGAGTCAGAAAAAGCTTCTTTTTTTCTTCCACTTTTGAAAACTGAACAGCTTGTGACATTTTATGAGCAACCTGTCAAAACACTTGTGCTGGAAGGTAGAGCAAAAATAAAGATACATCTCAAACACTGGGCACTGTATTGGTTATTTGCGTATTTGATAGACTTGATAGTGTTTTCTACCTGTTGCATGGTGTCCCGAGTGCATCATAGTCATCATGTTGTCTGGACTGACAGGAATAGGAACGTTGGCTTCTGATGGAATGTGGCGGAACAGCTCTTTGGAGCCATCCTGCATGCAGTCCATGAAGGGGTCTGCATGCTTGCTGTCCATGTAGTACATGATGTAGAAGTTACACATCTCGTCATTGGAGGTACCCCTGCAAGGGAATTGAGAGCACATGTTGAGGGAGCGTTGAGAAAAGGCAAAATGGCATAATATCAATTACCACAACGTGACTAAGGTTGCCTGCAGTAATAGAACGTAGAAGGGGCGAGAACACATTTTCTACATTCACAAACAAGCTCAGTACATGGACACTATTTGCAGATCTGATGGTAATTTTCCCAACTTCATCAATATGCTAACGCAATTAGAGGACTTTTAAGGCAACCACCCCCACCCCCGAGGAATCCATTTTAATAATGCCAGGAAAAGACAGGAGAAGCTGGAGGGGAGGGGTGTGCGGGGGCGAGACATTTCCTGGGAGATGCGTCAATGCACTCTCCAACACAGCCATGCACACGCGCTCTCTCATGCTGTCTCTCCCCTCGCTCTCCATGGCAACAGGAATGACATGGCATGGCACACAAACCGCGCATATGCACACACACACACACGAGGGGCTACTCAAAAAGGAAATCATGAAAAATTCACGTTCCCAGGAAACCTTCACAATAACGGCCCTGTCTATATACTTGAAAATGCTTTCACTCCAACTCTTGAGTAAATACACACACACACACACACACACACACACACAGTCTCCATGCTAACCTAGCTCCTGACAGATGTGTATGACACATTAGGCCACCAGAGACCAAGGGAGCGTAGGGAAGAGACAAGAATAGAATAGAAGAAAGACAGGAGATGGGGAGGTGCGCTCTTGTGGGAAGCAGCAGAGCACCACAGCTGCCTGTCACAATGCCCAGTGATGTATAGCTTGGAAACTCAACACCATGCAAACACAAGTGGGGCAGATCGAACAGACAGCCCTGGACGGTCAAACAAGGACCAAGGCTACAGTGCAAACAGCTTGCATACAGTACCGTGGCTCTCCTTTCACTACAAATCATCTATTCTCTGGGGTGGGGATGTGGGGGATAAGAGAAATGGACTGGGTTAAAGATGGAGGGCTGTAGATGGCTGTTGGTATATGACTTGAAATGTACTAATAACGGTAGTACTGTTTATCATGAGAGCTTACCCGATGTACGTTTTTGAGGTCCTCCCCTCTCCGGTGAATACGCATCGGGAAGCAATCGTGTCTCCATACCTGACATCAACGCCCTGGGTGGCCGCATAGAACGCCTATATTGCGTAAAACAGAGGTACAATGAAATTCTCATTACATGGAAGTAGTTGTGGGAAAAAATGTTGGCATTCACGTTTTAAAAAAAATTATGGAGGAGACACCAGCCAAACAGTATAGCACCCCATGTTTTCCAGCCTACAGTACACCATCAAAAGTTATAGAATACATGGTTTGTTTACACAGTTGTGTGACAAATACAAAATAAGATTAGATTAAACACAATACTGAAAAAATAGGCACATTCCAAGCTGATATTATTCTAAATGTATGGTTATGGATCAAAATTATCAAATAAAAATAAAAAAACTTTTTTTACTGTGGCTTTACAGACTTGTAGGGGGTTTGATATTGGTCAAACAACCAAAACTAGAGAAATGTACCCTACATTTTTGGGAGAAATTGCTGGGTGTGCTTGCTAGCGTCGGTGGCAGTTGGGTCCGTCCCCTTAACTTTTTCCCTTCTAGTGATATTTTCAAGCATTTATCCTACTCATATTGCATATACCAATTATTTGTTTTTATAATAAGTGTAGATGAAATCAAGCATTCTGATTGGTTCACTCAAAATAACAGTTAGATTTCGAGTTGGAGTAATATCCTTGCTGGAGAAGGCACTTCCAACACTGAGCCACCGGCAAAGAGAGCAAGAGTGGTCGGAAGTGACGTCATCAGAGACGAAGGGGACATTAGAAACGTTTTTCACGGATGCATAATTAATGGAGATATCCAAATCAACATAAGCAAACCTTAACAACAGCCTGATGTTAGTCTATTGAGTCCTAAGTCAGTCGTAACTATAGTTTACAGCATATATTGCATATACCCAGTGCCTACCAAACATTTATGATTGATTTAGAATGTTTAGGCCTAATGTTTAAATTAGATATTATTTTATTGAAAGTGTCCCATTGTCGTTGTTGTTATTTTAAAGGTAACTTTTATAAAATGAGCAATGTAAATGAATGACATGGTGCAAGATCTAGCTTGGCTAACAAATGTGATGTTCACAATGCTGTTTGTCCGTTGCATAGCAACAACCACATGTACGGGACAATTTTCTCTCGGCTACTGAAATGCGATACACAAAGTTTGTTGGCTATAACTATTTTGTGCTGAAAGGCAGCTTACTGTTCATTTACTATTTATAATGTCGCAGATGACCGTAATAATTTATTCGAGGCAGTATCTTCAATAAAGTATTAACAGTAACAGTAGTAACAGTAACTCTACATATTGCTGATTATTTTCTTCGTAAAAATCGTGATTTTATTTGGGAACAATGGCATGGCTCTATAGCTGGCTAGTCTTGTTGTTAAACTGAGTTAAAAATGGCTCTGCGAAGTCAGACCTTCCAGCTTCTCGTGGTTTGCTGCGTTGACGTCAGTCACAGACGATTAATCACAGTTTGCTTGCTTTACTTTATCTATACACGGGTGCAAACTCGTCACCTTTCGGCGAAATTCGCAGTTTTTGATCCAAAATAGGTCATTTGTGTGATTTGTGAAGATAATAATAATCCAAGTAGCCTAACCTGCGAACGCAAACTGTCATGAATATTTTTTTCAAGCTTGTTGTTTGGCCAACCAATGTCAACATGACTCGCACACTTTTATTTTGAGTCTTCGGGTCTGTAAATCCCAGAGCCCCAGACATGACATCCGAAATTCGTGGTCACAAAATGCTATTTTGGGGATAACAACGGAGCCTAACTATATAGCGGGCAGTTCAGCTATACCTGTGTGGGGTACATATAGGCTACCCAGAGCAAACTAAAGGTGCAGTCATGGACAGAGATTATTTGATTGTATTGTATTTTAGGCTGGGAAATGACCGTGGTAAAGTTGGTTTGAAGTTCGATATTCAACAGATATTTGGACGCCCAGTATTGTGTTATTTTAACCCATGTTAAAATAACACAACATAACACCCGTGTTAGCACCGCTACTACCGGCCGCTTAGCCAATGCTTTCGGCTGCCTAAACAACACTTATATTTAGGAACCATCAACAAATTACACGTTTCAAAAGTCAATAGCTTCTCAACAACATGAACCAGGAACCTCAAAATAATGTTAAACTGTTGAAGATCTATGCATTCATGCTGCAAAGCCTTTATTTAGTTAATTTTTATCTCAAGTTATTAAAAATTAAGTCTTTATTCAAAATAAACCTTCAAACTTCAATAGCTTTTTGGTCATGTGACCTATAATCCTCAAATTCATTTTAGAGTGTTCACTGACTATGCATATATTATATATATATATATATATATATATATATATATATATTTAAAAATATATATTCCCTGAGGAGCATGCCCCGGACCCCCGAAGGGCTTCGGATCCTTGTCACCTTTTCATCCCTGATGAGTTTGCACCCCTGTTATAATTAAACACAGTCTTTCCGTTAGTGAAGAGGCAGACTAAAACCCTTTCTTCAACAACTTTAAATTCAATTAAACAGTTTCGTACGGATGTCAGCATTGGCGAAACTGAAAGTGTCAAAATAATTACAAAACACAAGTCAAAGTTGTCATGTGTGAGTCTGGCTAATCATGAAATAGCTGTGTTGTCATTAGAACCCGTGCAGTTGCTCTTGAGAAAATGTTAGACTTTTCTCTCCATATATAAGCCGCATCGAAATATAAGCCTCACAACCACAAGAAAAATGTAAAACTGGGGTATAAAGCGCAGCTTTATTTCCGAAAAATACGGTAGTTACTATTAGGGGAAGGGCCATGCTCAATGCCTCCATTTCCTAATCGAGGCATGATTTCAGTTCTGCCCCAAAAATCCTGAACACAAAAATTGTGAAAAACTGTCCACAGTACAGTACTAGATAGTTCACAGTCTTTGTAAGGTGTTTAAACAAAACATTTAGAATGTGTTTAGAAACAAATCTTGGAATTTGCTTTACACAGACTTCAAATATTCAAAGCTTGTTAAGCATCTGATCCAGTCTCTATTCTCACTGCAAAAACAGCATTAAAACAGCCTAGTTCATAGCATTGTTGTATCGGACATCCTGGACAGCAACGTTTGTTGTGCAGTGTTAAGAGAAAGAATGAAAGCATGTTAATTCATTAACATGCATTCACTGCATCTCTACTGAAACTACAGTACCCACTTTATATTGTCTTGTTGTTACTAAGCTAGTCAGCATTTTATCAATAAAGAAAACCTTTTGAAACAAGCTGATTCAACTACTGTGTCAGCATTATCCCTCAACACTGCTCAATTTGGCTGTATCTGCACTGGAATAGATAGTAAATTAGGTAAGTAAAAGTATGTAAAACAAAATGTAAAAGAGGTGCACTAATCAGACTTAAGATCAAATATCTCTTAAGTCCCAAATGGAAAATGTTTGCCTTTTTCACAGTCGTGTAGACGAGACGTTCGTGAACAGATTGACAATGTTTAGTCAGTGGCATTGAATTAATATGAAAGGAAACTGGGCATTTGGGATATGTTGCTTTTTCTGTTGTACTGAGCTTATATCAAACCATTACCCCAAAACCGCGATACATACTGAACCGTGACTTCAGTGTACCTTACACACCTTAAAGGGGTCATTGATTGCAGAACCGAATTTACCTTGTCACAGTTGAATAATGATAGCCTGACGTTGTCATACTCATAATTCTAGTCAGAATATGAGTCTGAAACCGCTCCGTTGGGCTGTGAGTATGGGGCGTGTTTCAACAGAACCCGGGAAAAAAATACCTCTTCGCTCAATTGGATAGAACTACAGCCAATCAGAGCAACGTAATATGTTGTTTGTTGAAAACAAATTCAACCCAAGTGCTCTTTGGTGACATGGTTGATTACGTTACTGTTGACGTTACTGTTGGTCCGAACAGCTCCTGTTCAGACTTTTCCCCAAAACTAGCGATCCCTGACCCAACTTCTCGACCTATTTTTTGTGGGCGGGGCTAAGTTGGGCTGGCAGCCAGGCAAGAATAATGACAGTTCAGAGGGTAAAATGGACATACAGTGAACCTCAAAGTCCATTGACACCTCTTTCCTATCTAGATCTCACAACTTGAAACAGCAGCTGGAAAACAATCGGTTTCTGAATTTGTGACGTCACAAATCCACAACATTTATATACAGACCAGCCCTCTGGTGTTCTGGCCCAGGATCTCAGACACTAGTTTAGCTGCGCACTGCTCTCTGTACTTCCACAATAATTACACACAGAAAGTTTTTGAATTTTTAAAGGATATTGAAAATGGACCATCGTAAATGCAGTGTTCCAGGCTGTACGGGGAATGCTGACACTTTTCAGAGTCTTCCTAAGGAACCAAACACTCGACGGGCTGTGATGCTTGTCCATGAGAAGAGTTCTTTTTTAGAACCGGTTCCCAGTGAACCGATTCCTTGGAATCGTCAGCCAAACGATTCTGCTAACGTTTTTTTGTGCCGTTGCGCATGCGCAAACTTTTATAGTTTATTCAGACTGCAGCAAACATGGCAACTAGACAGAAGCGTTCTAAAGTTTGGTTGTATTTCACATGACAAAAAGACAACAACGCCACTTGTAACGCGTGTAAAAAGTATATTTTGTCGAAGGGAGGAAATACAACAAATATGAAGAAGCATTTAAACACAGCATGGAATGAAGTTACTGGAATGTCATGTGTTCGATGCATGCAGCAGCGCAGCTAACGTTCGCGCTTCATCTCTAACTATCCAAGGTAGAGCAAAACTCCTCAAAAATGATCACAACCACTTGTCACTGTGTGAAGCAATTTGCCTTTATTGTGTATAGATGATCAAGTTATCTTCGGTCCCGTCAATTGAAGCAGACATTTTAGCCCCGGCATTCGTCTGCCATTATCGATCACTTCACATTACTTATTGGAGGGCGTGTGTTATCAGCAAATGTTCGCATTGTCGCGTTAACCCATTATTAAACTGAGCATATCGATTTTTTATCCATTATTAAGCATTTTAATTGTTTAACAGAATGGCCGATGTTTGACACTCTCATATTATATTATTTGACCTTGGCTGAAAATTTAAGATTCTATAGCTAAGCTAGCGTAGCTAATAGAAGTGTTGAAGAAGAGCAACGGAAAAATGTGTATGTATACAAACTGTGTAAGGTCTGCAACATTAGAGAAAATTATATAAAATAAAATAAATGTAAATAAACCCGTTTGTGCTCTCTCCCCCCCCCCCCCTGCCCAATAAGAATCGATAAGGAATCGAATCCATAAGCAGGAATTGATAAGGAATCGGAATTGTTAAAATATTACCAATACTCATCCTTATATTCCTGACTGTGTTTCATTCAAATAAATAACCTGTGTTGTCATGTAAATCTACAATTCAAGATGCATGTTTGTCCAGATCTATTTTTCAGCAAGATAGCGAGAGCTAACTGAAGGTGACTTGAATCACGACAGTTTGTTTGCTAAGCTGTACTGGTAACGTTACCCACGTAAGTCAACCCCGTTTGCTTCAACAACAAAAGTGGAAACAACTAACGTAATGATTTCAAATGATATCTAGTCAATCTGTTGAAAACAGTGTTGTGTAGACACAATAGATTTGTACATTTTTATTTCAAGTCTCCACCTTCTTGTTTCTGTGAGTGCTGTTGGCCGTATTGCGTCTTTGCTCCGCCGCTAAACCA
This sequence comes from Hypomesus nipponensis, assembly GCF_054491055.1. NCBI lineage: Eukaryota > Metazoa > Chordata > Actinopteri > Osmeriformes > Osmeridae > Hypomesus > Hypomesus nipponensis. The sequence continues at coordinate 12,819,649 of NC_140387.1, read as the reverse complement.
ACCAATCAGCGCGCAGCTCATCTATATATTCATGAGAATACCATAAAAGGAGAAAACCTTGCATTTTTTCCCGGGACAATTTCACGGGAAGCATCGGAGCATAAAACAGCACCCGGGCCATTTTCAGCCCAACTAATGTTACTAGGGCCGACTAAGATTTTCTTTGGTCTACCAAGACTTGACTAAAACGTCTGAAAATCGACTAATCGAAATTTGAAACGCTTTTTTTTTCTCACAAAAACAAAAAACAAACGTACAAACATTTTCGCGTTCTGACTCAATGGCTGCTGGACATTGCAGATTCAGCCCCTAATAGCCTACTAATAATAAGACTCGTATCACCAGTCCTGTTGTAACCGAATGCCGATGGTATTTACTATCTCTTACAATATATTGCAAATAAAAAATATTGTTTGTTTAACATACATATTCAAAAACTCAAAAAAAACAACCATGAAGAAACACAACAATGGTTCTCAGTTGCCCCTGCCCGGAAGCGGGTCACCGGGGCCCCCCCCTGGAGCCAGGCCCGGGGGTGGGGCTCGATGGCGAGCGCCTGGTGGCCGGGCCTTTTCCCATGGGGCCCGGTCGGGCACAGCCCAAAGAGACAACGTGGGACCCTCTTCCAGTGGGCTCACCATCCGCAGGAGGGGTCATGGGGGTCGGGTGCAGTGTGAGACGGGCGGTGGCCGAAGGCGGGGGCCTTGGCGGTCCGATCCTCGGCTGCAGAAGCTAACTTTAGGGACGTGGAACGTCACCTCGCTGGCGGGAAAGGAGCCTGAGCTGGTGCGCGAGGTAGAGAGTTTCCGGCTAGATATAGTCGGCCTCGCCTCGACGCACAGCACAGGCTCCGGAACCAGTCTCCTTGAGAGGGGCTGGACTCTCTTCCACTCTGGAGTTGCCCTTGGTGAGAGGCGTCGAGCTGGGGTGGGAATACTTGTTTCCCCTCGGTTCGGTGCCTGTACATTGGGGTTCACCCCGGTGGATGAGAGGGTAGCCTCCCTCCGCCTTCGGGTGGGGGGACGGGTCCTCACTGTCGTTTGTGCTTATGCACCAAATGGCAGCTCAGAGTACCCACCCTTTTTGGAGTCTCTGGAGGGGGTGCTGGAAAGCGCTCCTCCCGGGGATTCCCTCGTCCTCCTGGGGGACTTCAATGCTCATGTGGGCAATGACAGTGAGACCTGGAGGGGCGTGATTGGGAGGAACGGCCCCCCCGATCTGAACCCGAGTGGTGTTCTGTTGTTGGACTTCTGTGCTAAACACGGCTTGTCCATAACGAACACCATGTTCAAGCATAAGGGTGTCCATATGTGCACCTGGCACCAGGACACCCGAGGTCTCAGTTCGATGATCGACTTCGTAGGTGAGGGATGCCGTCAAGCTGAAGAAGGAGGCCTATCGGGCTTTATTGGCTGGTAGGACTCCTGAGGCAGCTGATGTGTACCGGCAGGCCAAGCGGAACGCGGCTTTGGCGGTCGCGGAGGCAAAAACCCGGGCATGGGAGGAGTTCGGCGAGGCCATGGAGAATGACTTCCGAACGGCTTCAAAAAGGTTCTGGACCACCATCCGGCGACTCAGGAGGGGGAAGCAGTGCTCTGTCAACACTGTATACGGTGGGGACGGTGCGCTGCTGACTTCGACGAGGGACGTCCTGGATCGGTGGAAGGAATACTTTGAAGACCTCCTTAATTCCACCAACACGCTTTCCGACGTGGAGGCAGAGTCTGGGGACATTGGGGGGGGCCCTTCTATCTCTGGGGCCGAGGTCGCCAAGGTGGTTGAAAAGCTCCGCGGTGGCAGGGCCCCTGGGGTGGACGAGGTCCGCCCGGAGTTCCTTAAGGCTCTGGATGTTGTAGGGCTGTCTTGGTTGACACGACTCTGCAACATTGCGTGGACATCGGGGACAGTGCCTCTGGACTGGCAGACCGGGGTGGTGGTTCCCCTCTTTAAAAAGGGGGACCGGAGGGTGTGCTCCAACTTTAGGGGGATCACACTCCTCAGCCTCCCTGGGAAAGTCCTGGAGAGGAGGGTCCGCCGGATTGTCGAACCTCGGATTCAGGAGGAGCAATGTGGTTTTCGTCCTGGCCGTGGAACAGTGGACCAGCTCTATACCCTCCGCGGAGTCCTGGAGGGTACATGGGAGTTCGCCCAACCAGTCTACACATGTTTTGTGGATTTGGAAAAGGCGTTCGACCGTGTCCCTCGGGGGCTCATGTGGGGGGTGCTCCGAGAGTACGGGGTACCGGATTCCCTGATCGGGGCTGTCCGGTCCCTGTACGACCAGTGCCAGAGTTTGGTCCGCATTGCCGGTAGTAAGTCGAACTTGTTTCCGGTGAGGGTTGGACTCCGCCAGGGCTGCCCTATGTCACCGATTCTGTTCATTACCTATATGGACAGGATTTCTAGGCGCAGCCAGGGTGTTGAGGGGGTCCGGTTTGGTGACCTCAGGATCGGGTCGCTGCTTTTTGCAGATGATGTGGTCCTGTTGGCTTCATCGGGCCGTGACCTTCAGCTCTCACTGGAGCGGTTCGCAACCGAATGTGAAGCGGCTGAGATGCGAATCAGCACCTCCAAATCTGAGGCCATGGTTATCGACCGGAAAAGGGTGGAGTGCCATCTCCGGGTCGGGGAGGAGATCCTGAACCAAGTGGAGGAGTTCAAGTATCTCGGGGTCTTGTTCACGAGTGAGGGAAGAATGGAGCGCGAGGTCGACAGGCGGATCGGTGCGGCGTCCGCAGTAATGCGGGCTCTGCATCGGTCCGTCGTGGTGAAGAAGGAGCTGAGTCGAAAGGCGAAGCTCTCTATTTACCAGTCGATCTACGTTCCTACCCTCACCTATGGTCACGAACTATGGGTAGTGACCGAAAGAACGAGATCGCGAATACAAGCGGCCGAAATGAGCTTTCTTCGCAGGGTGTCCGGGCTCTCCCTTAGAGATAGGGTGAGAAGCTCGGTCATCCGGGAGGGGCTCAGAGTAGAACCGCTGCTCCTCCGCGTCAAGAGGAGCCAGCTGAGGTGGCTCGGGCATCTGATTCGGATGCCTCCTGGACGCCTCCCTGGTGAGGTGTTCCGGGCACGTCCCACTGGGAAGAGGCCCCGGGGAAGACCCAGGACACGCTGGAGGGACTATGTCACTCGGCTGGCCTGGGAACGCCTCGGGGTCCCCCAGGAAGAGGTGGTGGAAGTGGCCGGGGAGAGGGAAGCCTGGGCCTCCCTGCTTAGGTCGTTGCCCCCGCGACCCGATCCCCGGACAAGCGGCAGATGACGACGACGACGACGACATACAAATTATCAGAGCACGCTTATCACTGCCTGAACTTGCAGCATGCGAACTTACGTGGAAGCTGAGTGGGGAACGGTGCAACAGAGAAAGATTTTGTTGTCTTGGCCAGAGAAGATAATGTCATTCGATTTGGATGTGATTCTTATAATAGGAATATTCATTTTTCAACCCAGTGCGTTAGCATGCGCAAAGTAGGGCGAGGCCAACTTACGTTTTTCAGGTGGTAGGCAACATAGTAACAAAGTAGGCTATGGCAGAGTTTGTAGTTCTGCAGCCAATTGTGCTCGCGCCGTGTGCAAAATACCAAACCAAAACAAAGTGCAGATTAAGGAAAGGGAAAACAGTAAAACCTTTTTTTTTTTATTACATATTTTTTTGCTTTATTTGACTTGAATAATATAATCTACAATTTCTGTAGAACATTTAGTTAATTCGGCAATGATGACAAAAGGGGGAATCAGATCTCACACTGCCATACGGCAGCTCGACTAAAAAAAATCTTAGTCGACCAGGAGCATATCGACCAGAAAATCGACTAGTCGACTGAGTGGGGACAGCCCTAAATGTTACATACCCTATTCGGAGACCTTAAGGAACAGTGTGAAATACCCAAAAAACTCAATGACTCCTTTAATAGTTAATAAGGCCCTTGTACAATACCTATTAACATGAATGTATAAATAGGACTAACCTTACTAAATACTTTGAACCTATTACCCAATTAATGCATATTACAAGCACCTGGATCTAAAGTGAACAGACAATTACCTATTCCAAGGTCTAATAGTTGCTTTGTGACAGCTCAGTGTATGAGGCTTGGCTAGCTATGTAAATGTGGCATTCATAAATCTTTTTTAAGCATTACATATTTATGCTATGGGTTCAGTGTCTAGACAGTTGGCTGTCATGCGTGAATGGTCCATATTCAAGTTAAACAGTGACCGGGTCGACACAAGGCATGTACCCAACTGGGACCTTGTGCCACCTGAATGTGACTGTATTTTCAAAAAGAATTTGACATAAACAAGTGTGTATATATTTTAATAATCATATTAGAAATATATTTAAAGGCTGATGGGCTACACAATAACAAATATTTCTGACTTTTGCCTGCAGCAGCCCCCTTCAGAGAGGAGCACAGAGTCTGTGTTCCTCTGTTTGTGGCATTTTGAAGGGCCTGACACCGCCTGACAGCAACACAGCAAGCGACGTGTGTGTGAGATAAAGCCTTATGGGAATAGAAAGGGCAAGAAAGGGAGAACGTGCGGGCAAGGCGCATGCCCATTCAAATACGTGAAGCCTGATGTGAAGGATCATTATCATGCACAAGCCTGACACACAGGATCACAGCAGGGCAAGGTTACTGTGTGAAGCTAACATCTCCTTGGGCCAGGCAAAGCTAGCTTTTTCCATCCCGCATCTCTCCTTTATCTCTTACTATCCTGTCTTCTGCATGAGTCACTCTTCAATTATGGCGGAGGCGGAAGAAGGCGCAAGAATCTCAGCCTGGGAAAGATGATCAACATGGATTGTGCAGTGTATGGTGAGATTCAAACTGCTGGAGGGTAGAATATCATTCTGAATGTCGTCCAAGTGGTCTCGATACAATGCGCTGTGTTATTAAACTCCCCAATAATAGATTGCCAGAGACACAATTAGTTTGATGTATTACACAAAAATCTATTTAATATTCATAGTTTAAAAGATAATATTATCAATGAGCAACTAAAATGTCCGGACCATCTGACAACCTTTGTATCTAATCCACAGCAGTGCACAGACCACGTCTGACTGAGTAAACAATTTCAGGTCAACCACCCTCGATACTGAGCTACACAGCAAGCAGTGAACTAATCTCGTTAGTTGCATTTGTGCATTGCACAAAACCCAGGCATCAACTAAACAAATCTGTCATAGCAACCTTCAGGAACTCAGGATACTGCCTCAGTATCCGTCCCATTCCAGGCCTAGGTCATACATTTTTTTTGTGATATCCTCTTTTTCAGATGGTAGCCAGTAAAAATCTTGATGTTAATTGTATATAGCGGGACAAGTTATCCCTTACCTTTTAGTGTGAGAAGTGCTTGAGAAATACAAGGTGTTGCGTGTGAGCGTGAGCAGCGAATGCGTGAGACTTGAGAGCCCTAAAAACACTGTGAGATATGCCATAGCACTCCCTGGACCCACCCTTCCTTGGCATTGGTGGAAAGGGATAGTGCTTCCTTGGATAATTAAGCTGTCATTGGAAGTAACAGCACTAGTAACATGGTAGAAAAGTTTTGTATTGGTAATCTGGCTAAATGCTCTTATGGTCGTTATAGTCGTCAGGCTAAATACGTGTATGCCTATTTTTGGCCATCTATGCTATTTCAGTAAATGGTCTGCAAAGACAAACAGACGTACTTGTGGCAACTGTGGCGACTGCCGTCCAATCAGAGTCCACTTCCCATCTCGAATCCTGTATCCACTGACAACCTGACCTGTGACGGAAAAGTTAACACATCTTAAATGGAAATCCCATGATTCAACTGTACATGTATATCTAAATCCGGTATCTTGTGTTTAAAAACAGATTGCTTTAGATCCAAGTAGCCTCACATTAAGCAGATCAGCCTGCTATTGTCTCTGATGTAACATTAAGAGAGACTGAGAACCATTTTATATTGAAATGAAACTTACCGAGACGATGTGTGTGGGTCCTGAAGGCAAATGGGTACATTGGATATGAATCATATTCGCAAGCAATATCAGCGTTGGTAACTGTGGAACAGACATTTTCAAAAATAACTTAAATGGCACATTAATGCATCTTAAAATAAAGGAAAGCACTCGTAAGTATTTGCTAAGAAAATTTAGCAAGAACTTCCAACAGCTTTTAACAAAAGTTCACAAAACAACAGGTGGGGGGGGATCACTGCACCACACATCGATTTTTGCTGCTTAACGCCTGTTGATATTGTGCTCATGAATTTGATAGTTAAAAAACCCCCACTGAGGACCCAAATTTGTTTGGCAACAACAAAAAATTCATTACCACCAAATAAATTAAACACAATCCCACTGCAGAGTAACCAGCTCCGTGGCTCAACAGTAAAACAGATATACTGTATATCTACACAGTATATCTAGATATACTGTATAACAGATATACTCTATACTGTCTTCTTATTACGATGCCCCCACTGGTTGTACAGTTTACCACAGAAATGTGGATGGGAGAGAAAGTCGATATGAGGAATGAATGGAGCTTGTGTGGAGCAATGTGCCTGATACTGTAATGACGGGTGGACGATGGACTGGAAAACCATTGACCACCAGATTTCTGTATGTAACTAAGAGATGCACAGACACACATACACACTAATAATGAATACCTCTACTGCCTGGAGGAATGACGGTATCCACAGACATCATCAGATACATGCCAGCAATGAAGGGCTGTCTGTGGGGAGGAAAGAGACTGATATAAAAGCATTGCAGACAATTTTACCTGACCAGAACAACTTCGAGACCGGATTTTCATGGAAACTCTTATGAAATGAGTTAGCTTTTTACACACTTACACTAATAAGCATTTATGATCAGTCCAGCTACCAAATCTCACGCCAAGGTTTTGGAAAAGTTGGCAGCCCTGGTGACATGCTAACATGGATGCAGCTATGAAGCCGCCTGGTTTGCTTCAGGGAAAATTCATTTTTAAGAAGCTTCCCAATGGAAAACTCGACAAGACTAAGGTTATTAGCACCTTGTGCAATGCGGAATTAGTTCACTGTAGGAGTTCTTCCAGTCTCAAATACCACCTAAACGCATTCCTTAGCTAATGCGGAAGATGCCGGGCCCAGCACTGATGAAGCACAGGGGAAGCGTTGTTGTCAAACTACTATGTTTGAGTGCAACTGAGGCAAGCCCGTCAGCACAGCTCTATCACCTCTTATGTAGGCATACAGTTCAAAATTCATGTTTAACCGAATAAACAGTTAGTAAACACAAGTACATCTGATTGAACATAATTTATTTTCATCGCCAATTATCATAGTAGAACAGCTTTCTCAAGCAGTTTGTGATACATTTAGTAAACAGGGGATGAGCCCCTGGAGCAATGCTCCACCTAGCTTGAGAAACCCACCCTCAAAGACTTACTTTTAGTCATTATTTGGGTAGCACACATATTCTGAATGCCTTTGGCGGAATTCAAATGTGCCATTTTAATCTAGATTCATTCCAAGATTACAGTGAGATTAATCTAGATTAAAAAAAATAATCTATGCCCAACACTAATTTGTACTGGCAATTTTCTTGCAATAAAAGAATGCGCTACAGTACAGTAACAAGTAAAAGGTCATCATAAAACATAATATGGAATAACAATAACAACAGACAATTAAATGAACAAATAAAAACCTGATTAAAAAGGTAGGTTTTAAGCAAATTCTTATAAATGTCCAAGCGAATGAGCATTTCTGATGGAAACAGGTATTTGGCTACAACCCGAATTCCAGAAAAGTTGGGATTTAAAATGAAAACTAAAAGACTTTCAAATCACATGAGCCAATATTTTATTCACAATATAACATAGATAACAAATGTTTAAACTGAGAAATGTTACACTTTTATCCACTCAATGAGCTCATTTCAAATTTGATGCCTGCTACAGGTCTCGAAAAAGTTGGCATGGGGGCAACAAATGGCTGAAAAAGCAAGACATTTGGAAAAGAGAGAACATCTAGCAACTAATTAAGTTAATTGATATCAGGTCTGTAACATGATTAGCTATAAAGGGATGTCTTAGAGAGGCAGTCTCTCAGAAGTAAAGATGGGCAAACGCTTTCCAATCTGTGAAAAAATGTGTAAAAAGATTGTGGAATACTTTAAAAACAATATTTGTCAAAGTCAAATTACAAAGGCTTTGCAAATCTACAATGCATTACATCATCAAAAGATTCAGAGAAACTGGAGAAATCACTGTGCGTAAGGGACAAGGCTGAAGACCGTTATTGGATGCCTGTGGTCTTCGAGCCCTCAGACGACACTGCATCACTCATCGGCATGATTGTGTCAATGACATTACTAAATGGGCCCAGGAATACTTCCAGAAACAACTGTCGGTAAACACAATCCGCCGTGCCATCTGCAGGTGCCAACTAAAGCTCTATCATGCAAAAAGGAAGCCATATGTGAACATGGTCCAGAAGCACCGTCGTGTCCAGTGGGCCAAGGCTCATTTAAAATGGACTATTTCAAAGTGGAACAGTGTTCTATGGTCTGACGAGTCCAAATTTGACATTCTTGTTGGAAATCACGGACGCCGTGTCCTCCGGGCAAAAGAGGAGGGAGACCTTCCATCGTGTTATCAGCGTTCAGTTCAAAAGCCAGCATCTCTGATGGTATGGGGTGCATAAGTGCAGACGGTATGGGCAGCTTGCATGTTTTGGAAGGCACTATGAATGCTGAAAGGTATATAAAAGGTTATAGAGCAACATATGCTCCCCTCCAGACTACATCTATTTCAGGGAAGGCCTTGTGTATTTCAGCAGGACAATGCAAAATCACATACTGCAGCTAATACAACAGCATGGCTTTGTCGTAGAAGAGTCCGGGTGCTGAATTGGCCTGCCTGCAGTCCATCAGCTCCGTCCAACCTTTCTGACTTGCTGACAGTCCATCAACCTACAAGAGTTCTGATCTGCAAACTTAGGCCTCTTAATAGTTCCTAGATCGAGACTTCAGACTAGAGGAGATACAGCATTCTCTATTGCTGCTCCAAGACTTTGGAATAATCTTCCTCAGGAAATTAGAGCAGCACCTTCCTTGTCCATTTTTTAAGTGAGCTTAAAGACCTTTTTATTTGATTTGTCTTATAAAAATGAATGTTGATGCAGTTATTCTGTTTGTCTGTGTCTGTTATCATGTTGTAGTCCTATTTAGCACTCTGTATAGCACATTGGTCAACGGAAGTTGTGTTTAATTGTGCTTTATAAATAAAGTGATTGATTGAGATCTTTCACCTATAGAGAACATTTGGCGCATCATTACACAAAAAATACGTAAAAGACGACCACAAACACTTCAGCAGCTGGAAACCTAAACAATGCAAGAATGGGACCAAACACCAAAACCAAAACTCCAGACACTCATAACCTCGATGCCCACACATCTTCAAACTGTTTTGAAAAGAAAGTAGAGATGTTACACCATGGTAAACATGCCCCCGTCCCAACTATTTTGAGACCTGAGGCCTGTTCCATGAAGCGAGTTTACCGAATAAGCCAGACTTATGTCAGTTAGTCTGACTTATTTCTTGTTCATTCGGTTCCATAAAGCTAGCTCAACGTAGTTCGAACTCGGTTACTATGGCAACTAAGGCTACGAAACTAGTCTGGTCAGGGTCAGGCTAACTGTCAGGCTTAGCGTGACTTGGTGCTTAACCAGACGTTCCTGTAACACTGACCCAACGGAAAGACGATGATTTACCACGTATATTCTAATTTTCTTATTCTCATCAGTTCAACATTGACAGAAAATCAACGTAAATAGCCTACATAGGCTACAACATTTAGCCTAATGCAATAAACAATGATGAATAATGCTTTGATAGGCTACGCACCATAGCCGTTAAATGTATGGATGTTAGTTTGTGATTTCAAATGTTTAGGCATCAGGCATAGGCCTACATCTCAATCTAAATGATCCGAGTATAATTATCATAGCAATATAATTGTTAACAGTAGCCTACAATTGCAAAACAAACCTAAATCCGCCCCCCATTTCCCCGACACAAAACCCATGTTAAAAAGTTAGCACTAGGCTACTGGATAATGTTTTAATTAATAGTAGGCTATTTATTTTAAACAATGTCAAAAAAGTCAATTTAGATTAGTTTAGAGGGTATTTTTGAATCAATGAAGGTCTACATTCACAACGTCAATCATGGCGTGTCATTTTACATTGATTGAAGCGGTGGATGAGGGAGCTGTCATTGTACACGATTTAAAGGGGACGTTCTTTCTGGAAGAAGCCATGTGGCCGTGTGCATTGCTTTTGCCGTGGTGGATTGTATGATCCATGTTTTACCTCTCGTGCTGTTAAAAAATAGGGTGCACGCGCAATTTGCTTGACTACGTAAATCTGACTTAATTAGTAGGACTCCGTGAGCTGAAATTGGCCTTTATGGAACCGCTTAAGCCCCGCTTGACTAATTAAACGTATTCAAGTCTGGTTTAGGACTTCAAGTCTAGCTTTTTTGGGCGTCCTTTATGGAATAGGCCCCTGGAACAGGAATCAAATTTGAAATGAGCTCATTTTGTGCATAAAACTGTAAACTTTCTCTGTTTAAACATTTGTTATGTTATCTATGTTTTATTGTGAATAAAATATTGGCTCATGTGATTTAAAGTCATTTAGTTTTCATTTTATTCAAATTTAAAAAACATCCCAACTTTTCCGGAATTTGGTTGCATTTGACTCCCTGTCACGTCATGATGTCATCATCTACCGCTTGTCCGGGAGTCGGGTCGCAGGGGCAGCAACCTAAGCAGGGAGGCCAAGACTTCCCTCTCCCCAGCCCCTTTCACCAGCTCTTCCTGGGGGACCCCGAGGCGTTCCCAGGCCAGCCGAGAAACATAGTCCCTCCAGCGTGTCCTGGGACTTCCCCGGGGCCTCTTCCCAGTGGGACGTGCCCAGAACACCTCACCAGGGAGGCGTCCAAGAGGCATCCTAATCAGATACCCGAGCCACCTCAGCTGGCTCCTCTCGACGCGGAGGAGCAGCAGTACTACTCTGAGCCCCTCCTGGATGACCGAGCTTCTCACCCTATCTCTAAGGGAGAGCCAGGACACCCTGCGGAGAAAGCTCATTTCGGCCGCTTGTATTCGCGATCTCGTTCTTTCGGTCACTACCCATAGTTCGTGACCATAGGTGAGGGGTATAGGTATTTGACTCGCTATCAACAGTAACTCTTGGCATTCCCCAGGATAGCAGAAGCTTCCCTTTTGAGTGAGCCAAAATGGGGGGGTAGAGTACTCGAAAGTGTCTGTGCAGCACCAGGTGTAAAATATGGAGACAGAGGACGGTGCGGCATGGAGCCGGAGGAGCCATCCATCACGTCATTCTTACTCTATTACTCAGATAGAGGGGTGAAACCTGAGCGCTTTGGCGATGAGGCTGGCGTTTCACTCAGATCAATGACCCATTTCAATAATGCAATTTTTCTCTCTGGGCATCTTGCCGTACAGTCACCAACATGTATCTGTCATGTTGTGGATGTAGGGGTAAGACCCAAATGCAGGAGGCAGGCCAAGGTGTTTTATTGTAAACCAGGGACAACACAGGGGTATTCACAACATATCCAATGAGAATGCGACAAGGACTGACACAGGGAGCAAACAGATATAGAGGGCGGGTGATTACACAACAGACAACAGCTTGGTGATTGGCGAGACACAGGAGGTGCAGGGAGCCAGGAGACACAGACAAGACCAGGACCGGAACACACCCAGGAAGACACCGAACACTCGGTCTGGAGAAAGCAGAACTAAACAATGGGGGCACGGACGTGGCCGTGACATTATCAATTAACATCAAATCTTAATGCCAGCAGCTGCGACTGTTCCTGTCATGAATATTCTCCTTGTTATGTTGTTTTTTCTTATTTACCGCTTGGTGGAACAGTTATGATTTGCTGTCACAAGCTGTTGATATCTGTTTGCTCGCAATTGATCATATTGTTTTATTTAAAGTATTTTTTACATTTTACAAATGTTCAATTCGGTTCGTTAAATAATATTTAGTAGTTAGTTTCAATATATAGCTGGGCCTTATTCAACTCAAAATAGAGGTAGTCCATAAGATTTGGAGAGTGACACATTGTTATTTTGACTGTACTCAAGTAAGTTGAATGTGAAGTAAAAATGGGGATGTAAGGTTAAATGAAAGGCTGTCAGCTTTCATTTAACAGTATTTGGATCCGTAAATCATGTAGAAAATCTCCAATCCAATGTGATGGAGAACAGAGGCCAACATTTTTAACTGCATCATCTTCACTGCATACTGTACATGCAAAATAGGTAAGAGTTGTCAGAGGATCGAGATTTACCATGACCGATAAAATACTTACGGTTTGGAAGTCATTCTTAATGTAAGTCCTGAGCAGTCTTTATGGTGGTCTGTAAACGGAAAATATGTAATTGTTAGTCTCCCTCATCTTCACTCTAAATTATGAACAAAACAAAAGTAACTAATGTATGGAGCCTATTCTCATCTGCAGGTACCCATAATCACCAGGACAACATGGTAATGTTTTATTAATTACAACACAGTCTCACTCAGCACACTAGGGAGAAGGCCCTTAATTGGAAGTTTTCCCTCGAATAAAATCCATTATTTGAACAAATGTCTTTGTAGCTTTCGATTAGCTTGTGTTATATTCTGTTACTTTAATTCCATGAAGAAGCTATTGTATTCAGATTATTTGTCTTGTGTTTACAATACTTTGGAAATATAACTACCAATTATGAATAATCTCACATGCACATGAATGATTAATTACATGAACGTTTCCATGCTCCAACACACTTGATTAAAATGAATGGTCATAAGCAGTCTTCTGCAGAGCTGGATAACAACCCGTTCATTTGAATCAGGTGTGTTGGAGCAGGGAAACATCTAAAACATGCAGGACAGAGGTGCCCTGGGGACCAGGGTTGGGAACCACTGGTCTAGTGTACGCAGTACATTTGGGTAAAGAGACACTAAAGTGCACCACAGAGCTGAGCAGCCAACTAAAATGACACAGAAGTAAGCCCCTAACAGAGATTATTTTAAATTGTGCCAGATTCAGTTTCAACCGTGTGTCGACAGGCTCGTCATGTTCACTATCTTTTGGTTTGTCATGAACTCTTGTTGTTTGTTGAACATCGAACACCACAATGACAGTGGTCACTTCCGTGAAGGAAAGATAAATTAGGGGGTTAAGGAATGAGTCTGTCACTGTGTATAAATCCTAGCTCCCTTCTATGACCTGGAAGGTAAGAAGTTAAAGGAGAACCCGTGTTGCTCTTTGCCAAATATTTTGTAAGAGATTATAGCATAAAATATGAACGACTAATAAATGATAACATTTTTGTAAACTCACTTCCTGAATTGTCAGAATTTTAACACAATTAACTTCATCGAGTACATGGAATGGCTGATTCAGTTCATATTCATATAGGCCATACAGGAAAGCATATATAATATAACCAGTGATGGGCAAGCTACTTGATATGTGTAGTGAGCTAAGCTACTAGCTACTCTACAATAAATTCAGCTTCACTACACAGAAGCTACCACTCATAAAAATGTAGCAAGCTAAATTACAAAAATCTGTTAAAAGTAGCTTGACACATTAGTAGCTACTTTCAGTTAAACAAACTGCATGCCAAGTCAATGCAATTTTAGTGATCAACACAATTGTCAGTCAGATAAAGGCTAAAATGTTTAGATGTATTTATTGAACAATAGCCTAATCCACAATGCTAATACACAATGCTAATACACAATTGCTGTTATCTAGTCTGACTGGCCGCGCAGGCGCAGTGTGAGTGGAGATGAGACTTCAAGTATGTTTGACTTCATGCAGCACCGGCGGCGCCGACTGCTTTGTCAACACAATAATCCACCAACCATATGTATGATCAGAAAAGTCCAGGAGAAATTAGCTTTCGAGGACGCCACTACGATACTTGATCAATAAAAGAGCTTAGCTACTGAAAAGTTACTTGGTTTTGTAAATAGCGACGTTACTGCCAAGCTACTGACAAATGTAGTTAGGCTAGTAGCGGCCCATTACTGATTATAACACCTCCTGTGGTGCGCTCTAATGTTGAGTTGGTATTAGTCTGAAGACCATACTTTTTGGCAGACATCCATAATCCAACCAGTTGGAGCTTTGGGTCAATAACTGAGCATTTGCAAGCTGCTAAAAGGCTGTGGGCCTCATGTACGTTAATTCGCAAACGTAGCGTTTCTAGCGGCATGGCCAACCCGCACAGTTGCACGCGTGTTAAAATTTCAAAGCGCGCTTTGAAACTTTAATTTACGTCGTATTCACAAAACCTGCAGGTCATTGGGTAATCAGCGCCTTTCTCTACCCACTATACAGCACATTGCAAGCATCTGAACGCGCAATTGAATCGGCCTCCTTCTCTCTTTTGATCATGGATCAGCCACCAAAGTCAAAACAGCGATAACTGTTTGAAATGGTCCTGATGCCAATATTTGTGATGTAGCGAGGAGTTTAACAACTGCTGGAATGGAATGTGAACGCTGAGTCGGAGATTCCAATTAATCTTTGATTTCTTCCAGTATCTATACTATTGCATGGCTGCTTAATCTGTAACGTGTAATGATTTTGTGTTCACTCAACTCAAAAAGTGTGATCCTTTGCCTTATGTTTTCGTCTTGCTCGGGTTACGGCTGCGATTTCACCAGGAGGCATATGCGCATCCTGGTTTAACCTTGCTTTTAACAGGCGGATAATTTTCAACGCAAAATAGAGGTGCGCTTTCACAGGCGATTTTTGTACATATTGCCGAATACATAATGAGGCGCACTTTGCGCATCTCCTCCCATATCTTTATGGGAAACTCCCACTTTCCCCTGACCCTTCCGTAAATCCTTATGCATGACACGGAAAAGCGCAATTTGCCATTTTCAGTTCCGGCGACAGGCAGTCTGAGCTTTTACCTCATTGCGGCATGTTTGTACATACCTCGCCATGCTTTTAAGCGCAAATTGCGAAACAATTACGCCTGAAGTGGGCGCAAAAGCGTTAGTACATGAGGCCCTGTGTCTTTTAGCAGCACAAACACACTTGTCTCTCATGTCAGTAAGGATAAAGTCGTTAGTAACGACTTTGTGTGTAACGACTCGTTACAGTGAAAGTTCCACAATACAAAGTTTTGCTGTTGGGTGTTTTGGGAGTTCAGTTTTTGCAGTGGGGGAGACTGCAACAACTTGAGTTGACTGTGCACTAAATAAAGGTGCCACATGGGGTTTGTGCTTGAGTATCAACATAATTATTTTTTATTGTGTGTACATAACATGGGCAATGTACTGTACAGTAATTATTGTCTACTGTAACACAACAAATGAAAAGAGACATAGCATACTTTGTAAATTGATTATTTATTGATTATTTTGATTCTCTGTTTCAATGCAGCATTTGCCAATCCTGGTTATGCGGCACTGGAGTCTACAGGTTATCTCGAGCACATGAGTAACCGTAACTTATGAGTTCTACAAGCGTCAAAGAAAGGCTATAGTCTTGAGTATATTGAAAGGAATGGCAAAAAGATAACAGATTAAATGTCCACCTCTTTAGGTTGTATTGAATTGTGTGTCTGCTCAAAGGGGCAGGTGACTGCAGGAAGATGAAGTTTGTTTGTTTGCTGGATAAAGACATGCTTTTCAGTGGCACAAAGCTTTCACAATCCTAATTAAGTTGAGCAAGACAACATTCCATACCTCTGGTCAATCTTCATAACAAAAGACATGACATTTAAACACAAAGGTTAGTATTTCTCACCTCTAAAAGCACTGATATCCCCGTAATGGATCTGCAATACGAAGTACGTGATCTTTGACTTTCCTCCGACTTTAAACCCCACATCTGAGAAGCCAAAGGAGACGGAAAAGCGAGACAATTAAGAAGGTAGAGAACACAGAGGGAAATGAAGAGAAAAGAGAATGAAAATCCAGAGATAGAGCCAGAGAGAAACCTGGAGTGAGGGCTAGGGAGAGTAGCCAATTACAACCTCTAGGGTTGGCTTATATGCACTGATAAAATAACTAATTGTAGAGCAATTAAAATAGCTCAGACTAAAGTCTGGGGATTAGTACTCATGGATATGCCTCTCTGAGAAATGGAGGGAAGCAAGAGGTTAAGAGATAGGGGAAAGAAATAGCGGGAATAGAGAAAGATTATTGACAGAGATATTGTAGACGGAAGAGAGGAATTAGTAAATTGGAGAAGGAAGGCTAAAATTATACAGAGAAAAGGAGAGATATGAATAAAAAAAAAACTGGTAAATGAGAAAGCTATGGCGAGACTACCTCGAGGCAATTTTGTGGGCGGAGCGTTGCGGGCCCAGGCATACATGATGGCACCATCATCCTCACAGGTGCCCTGGGCACTCCCACAGTCCCTGGGAAAACAGAGCACTTGTCAATAGAACTCCAGGCACTTGGGTTCAAGAAACAGAATATGAACAGCCACCCAGTTTGACTTTTGACTATTGATACATCAGGGGTGATTCAAAGGAGTGTTGATCTTTGGTCTGTTCTTCTTTTCCCGGATATGAGAACCACATGAGATTGCTTAGAAAGGAATACTGATTTTCTCTACAAACAATTGCATGTTGAAACATTGACAGAAAAAGGCTGCAATGTGCGTTTACCTATGTAATTCAGTTTCCAATTTAGCCCTCACAAAGCTGAAAGAATACTGCATACCTAGATGCATTTACATTTAGAAGACGTCAGGTCATTAGTACTAGACACACGTCTCATACCAACATTGGTGCAATACAGTCCCTTGACCTCATATCAGGACAGGAAGATAAGGTAATAGGCTAGTGCGCCACAGACTGTTTTCTTAATAACTGCCAGGGAAGATATTACTTCTATTTGTTCCATATGAATACACTGTACTTAAGAGTGCAAAAGGGAAATACATTTTATGGAAATATAATCTCATGCTTGCAGATTCGATTTCATGCTTTCCTGGATTCTGGGCTGCTCAAGAAAGTTGCGGCTATTTTCTGACAAAATAATGATTATCTTTACTTTTGTCCTTTTTTCCTAACCTGCTCTCACAAAGAGAAACCCTTTAGTTGAGAGGAGCACCTGGTTAGTAAAATAGATAATGGCACCGCTGGCGAATAACTGGGTTGGGTATTGTTTGGGTTTTTACGATACCGGTGCCAAATTGATACTTTAAAAATGTTTTTGGTGCCTAAACGATGGATGAACTGAAACAAAGAAGAGCCACAAAACAACAGTGGATGACATTAAAGAATGGCTTTTTTATTGAAGAAAAAAAAACCCCACTTGTCTACCATGTTCTTAGACTTTCCATGTTCCAACTTGCATTCACAAAAATTCTCAGTTGGGATTTTTTTTTACCGATTATTCTGACACCACATGAATGCAGTAGGCTATAAATTAACCAGCGACTCAGAGGGCAAATATTTCAATCAACAGCTCAGGCATTCAAGTGGCACTGAACTGAGGCACCGAAATCTGAGTTCCGATTCAGTCCAGTGGGCCTACATACCGATCCTATAGGTACCGGTGCCGTATTAGCACCGGGTTTCGGTACCCAACCCCACTCACTGCCTTCGCAGTCATGAATGGAGTTGGGATATGTGATAACAGCAAGTTAAAATGAGGGTTCAATTTTTATGTGAGCTCTCTTTTAGCTCAGTGTGGATGTGGTGCTTTCTGATTGGTAGTCACATAGTATGGCCTATTTTCAAGCCCCCCCACTGATCCTCTAGAGATTCTTTTGATTTTGAGCGCAGCTTCACACAGGCTGTGTCAGAATATCTCCACAGCTTTTCACACTTGAAATGCTAAATGTGCTTTTGGAGGGGGAGAGAAAGAGAGGGGGAGTGAAAGAAAAAAATTATCCCCACAAGCGTCTAAGAAGATCTGAATTTTGTATGAAAAGGAGGATGAATTAACAAATTAAAGGCTGTCCTAACAATGGCACGTTTGTTCACAACAGCCATACACAATATACTATTCAATGGCGATTCTACATTCAAAACAGGTTTAATTCTAAAATGTAAATGGAATAAAATGAAATATGAAATAAAACTGAGTAACAATTCATAAGACAACAAATGGATGAGCTTGGGTCTTGAAGACATGACAAGCACGTGTATATTAATGCTATGCTGTCTGTTTTTGCAGAAATTGTGTCGATGTTGTCTGATGATGGCTTTGTTATTCCCACATAGCCTGAAGAGAACATGCCAAATGTAGAGTAAGAAACACAACTCCTATGTGAAAGGGACCCTCAGAGCCCTCACACACACATACATCCAAGCACACACTCCACCCCACAGGGCTTTTGAGGATCCCTGTTGTCAAGGTGGCAGCAGTTACTATGGTAACAAGCAGGTTTATTGGTGAGTGTCTGAGATAAGCAGTCTCTCTCTCTCATGCTCCCTTCCTCTGTCTCATATACTCTCTATAGAGATTTTCCCTCTGTGCTCAAGGGAGACAATAGCCATCCCACGCATTAGCCACCTCTGTCATACAAAACCATGGCTACACAGTGGTCCAGCTTATTCTCCTCAATGACACGGAGAAAAAGCAGTTCTTTCCACGGATACTGTAACAGCTTGAGGGTTTGGTGCTCTCCAAATAATTGTGGGACGCAATATTAAAACTTCAGACTCACTACGCATGAGGCTAAACTAGTGCACAGTGCCTGTGATGCAGATGTTGGTGACACACAGTTTTCAGTTGCTTATGTCATGTTGATATAAAAGTGTATTATATTGGTTCTCTTTTAAATTGTCTTACCCTCATAAACATCTAGATACATAAACATTTAGCTAATTATATTAATATATATGAAGTCATTACATGCACAATGGTTGAGCCAGTTGTCATAATTGTAGGCACAATTCACCATACAGCACTGGAGGTGCCAACTAAACCAGCTTCAAACTTAAGCAGTTCTTTTGCAGAAAAATGACCATATTTGCCTTCTCTGGCAAGATAGGACACTTCTCCTGAGGGACCTAGGACTGATGTCCGCAAGCTGTCAAACATGGTGCATCCCTCTGCTTTAAGAAGTATCCCGTGTGGCATATTTCAATAAATTCAACGTGCTTTCCCCTTTGCATATAATCGTTTTGAAACACTTGTTGCATTTTGTGATGTCTGAATCCTTGGCTGTGAAATACAGCCACACTTTCGACCACTTCACTTTATGCATTTTAATTGCACTAAAAGCTAGCTAGCTAACGATAGACTAGCAGAGCAAATGTAATATGTTTACTAGCGATCACGTATTGTGAATGGTTAATATGCTTTTACGTCCGCTCTGGTGAGACCAGAGGTTAAAATATGTAATTTTAAAAGTAGCCTACATTAACGGTAGACTACAGAGAAAGTGTGATATTTTTACGTCCGTTTCAGAGCAACAAAGGGAAAATATTTCAGTCAACATATTAAGTGGAACCGAAATGAGGAACTAAAATTTGCATTCTAATCCGGTCCGATTCCTACTGGTTGCGTAGAAACCGGTTCCATATGTTGGGTCACAAATTCAGTCTAAGTTCCTAAGTTCGTTTCAAAACCTAAGTCCAAAAATTCGTTTCAAAACCTAAGTTCAAAACAGCACGGAAAACGGGAGCAGAGTATGATGCAAAGTGTTTATTCGAATCTAACACAGAGGATTGATTCCAACAAACGGGAGCATGGTCTCGAGATCAGACTGCAATTTTTCTCCGGACATTTGCTTTTATATTTTTCCTTCAATATTTTTGATGATTTCTCATTGGCACAGTACATGTTGTCACATTGTCACAGAATTTGCATAGCCTGGCCATTCCCCAACACTGTGGCCACGCGAGGCTTGTAGTTCAGGTCACCTGGAGTTCAAATCCATAAATTTGTTCTCAGTCGCTTGTAGTTCTCTCTATCTGGGCCTTGTAGTTTTTTATGGTTGAGGCCTACACACATACGTTTTCCTCCGGCTCTCAAACTCTGCTTATCTGGGCTTCCATGTCTGGCTTATTTCTTCTACGTGTAATGTTACTTTTCAATCCATCTACTCAATTGCATCTGGTTATCCATACTATAGAATAATATAGCGTATAAATGCACAAAGGTGATTTTTCAATAATATAAAATAATACATCATATAAATGCACAAAGGTGATTTAGTGGTTTCACATCAGTTATATAGTACCATGATGGTTTTCTCCTTCGTCATGATTACAACAGTGTGTTAATAATTCTTCATCACATAGTAGAACCGGGTTTCGGTACCCAACCCTCGTCAGCATTGCTCACATGGCCGTACTGGCGTTAGTTTCTAAATTACTGTACCCTCCCCCCCCAAAAATTGTGAATTGCCAATATAAGGTTGTCCAGCAAGTAAGTCTTTGTTTGATGATGCCTAAAGCAATGGAAATTGGGCCAAACCGTTGTGAAGTGTTTGTGTAGTCTACACAGCAACAATTGTAGCTAATAACCTTCTAGCTATACTGAAATAAACTATCCACTTTAAATATAGTCTTTTAGCTAGCCAGCATTACATTCAAAAAGAAAACCCTGTGTACCTGGTCGTATTATTGGCGTTTGCAATCTTTCACAAAGTCCACTCGTCTTTAATGAGTGTGTCATATAAAGCAATGCACTTTATAGGACTATTTAATTTTCCTCAACCTCAATCAGAGCAATTCACATCATTTCAACTTCATAGTGTCAATGCTGTGATATTTAGATCCATAGTGCCAGCCTAACATGGCTGAAAGAGACTCATTGCAAAACTGGTGGAACATTTCTCAAAATCTCAAAATGCATATATATGTTGGGTTCTTAAATGGACACCCCAAAAATTTGAACTTTGCACAGTGCCAAGTTCTCTAAATAATTGTAGGCCGACCCCCTGCCCATTCATGTTATGATATTATTTACATGTTTTCACAACCGTAAATTAAGATGATTCAACTTAGGTAGCAGGGATTCAACATGTTGTTTTGTTACCCAGCCAATAAGAAAGCTAAAAGGATATCCCACACTCTAACATTATGGAGAGGTGCTGCATCACTGACTTACCAGTAGCCGGTAGTTGAGACTGGTGTCCGGCAGCCATACAGCAACATGTGGTGAGCAGTGTCCATACTGGCGTGAGGCACAAAGTCCACTGTGCAAATGGGACAGAAAAGCAGAGAATTAACACCGAGATCCACCGATCCTTGTTTTTTCAATTCCAATCCATTCCGAAACACACTTGCAGATACGGACACTAATTAGATACTGATTCTGATACAGAGCTCTCTTTTTTATATACCATGGTCTGGGTGAATACTCAATTCTGATTGGCTGCAGAGGTCCATTATTATATGATAATGACAGTAAAACTATCTTTTCACCGTTCTAAATTAATGTGCTGGCTACATACTATGAGTATGTACAAAGTGTCTGAAATAAGTAACCATAACAACAGGTTCGCAGTCAAAGCCTCCGTTTACAATTCATTGAAAAACAAGCAGGCATGTAAAAATATTTCTTTTAACCTATTTAGAGAATATGTATTTTCTGAATTTACTGTGACAGTGTCACATAATTGCTCATCTCACATCCCATTCGCTATTCACCCAGCTAGTCAATCTACTTCAACCAGGCTGCGGCCAACAAAACAGTAGCCTAGTCTACACATGGCCGATTATTCATTTGTCAAAATCTTAATATGGATTTGGGGACAATTACATGGCTGGATAGATGGCTAGTCTTCTTGTTAAACATACTGTCAACTTATATTTACTGTCTGGAGAATGTCAACTTTGATGCGATCATCTCACACAGTGTGCGAAATACCCGTCAATATTTGGGGGTGTCCCCAGCTCTCGATTGTTGCACAAAACCGATCTAAATTTGCTCAATATGCAGTAGCCAGGACTGGGAGTAAAAATAGGCCCTGGACTTTGATCCAGACCGGCCCCCAGAACCGGCCCCTGTATACGCCACCACAGTGACCTGCTATGCATGCACATTCGGGGTTTGATGTGATGCTAGTAGGGAGTTCCACAGTTAATGCGAGCGGGCGAGCGAAACATTTTTATTTGATTAATTTGAGCGAAAAACTGTTTTTGGAGCTTTATGTAAGACAATCAGTCTATAGCCTACATGACAACACACACGCACTTAACCATTTTTGATAATCCGATATGCTATTATTCTACCATACTAGTATTATTCTACATGGTAAGCTAGTATTCGTAAAGCAACACTGACATAAGGGGTTGCATTGGCTAAATTTGTTTGGATGCACGTTGTTTTATAACAAGGAGTCAGAGTTGTGCATTACAATGCAGACATGACAATGCACCAGTGATTCTGGGGAATCACTGGGTGGGAGAGGATCATCGTTTTGGTAGTGAGTGGGCCCACTGTGCTAGCTGCAACAGCATTGTCATTCGATGCCTCTTCATAACTGAGAGCCACCTTTTTGGATGTGAACCCAGAGTGTGTGAATGATACACTCTGGTTAGCTTTCGCTTGCTAGCCATTGACTTCTCAACGTTTCTGTTTGGGGCACATGGCTAACTATACGTGCACAGGACTGGCTGGCTCCCCTTGGCAAAAAAATTGTGAATGTTTTGAATTCTGAATAATGGACACAGTGAGCTTAAAAACATTTTAGTGACGATTAGTGACAATATTTATTTATTTTGAAAACATTTGAGACCTCATGGGTTAATCTGGGGGGTGGGGGGTGGGTAGTCGAGCCCCCCCGGACCCTAACGTATTTCTCACACTGATCTCACATCCTTTCGCTATTCAACTTGCTACAGGCTGCGGCCGACAGTAGCTTACAGCTGATAATTTCTTAGTGAAAATCTTGATATTGATTTGGGCACAATGACATGCCTAGTTAGCTTGCTAGTCTTGTCAAACATACTGTCAAATTCTATTTACTGTTTGTTGACTGTACGCAATGTTGTCGTCTTTGAATCTTGCTAGCACAATGTTAGCTTTCTAGCTAAAAGCTCAGCAAAAGGAAAGCCGGTGTTGGTTCTATGAGCTGAGTGGATTAGAAATATAATTGGCTAACGTTGAAAAAACGTATTTTTTTTGTAAAAAAAAAAATGAATTTTTTTTAAAAAAAACTATTGCCAAGTGACCATGTTATAAGCGGGATAATTTACTTTGAGGTGTAGGTCTACATTATCATGAAATAAGGGACTCCACGGAAGCAACCTCATGCCACTGCATCGTCCATTATTGTATGATAATGTATACCTTGTCGGGCATTATCCCTTGCATCACATGGCACCTATTAAAGAGCCAAAAAATACACAGAAGAGCATTCCATGTATTCCAAAGCAATTTATTTGAACTGTATGTTTGCAGAAACAACTGAAACATTTTCAAATTGAACATTTGAAATAAAAGTGTAAAACTGCAGAAAATATATCTACATGACAAAAAAAATCTGCTTTTAAGTCGATTGTGTATTTCAAATGCCTCATTGAGTGTCTGCTGCTGCCTGGAGTTGTTTTTTTTGGCTATTGGCTAGCACAAAGTCCTAGTGCTCTTTCATGTGAAACTTTTGCAGGTGATTGATTAAATTAGTGATATTGTACAACGCTAACGTAATTCCAACCCTCGGAACGCTGGCTTTACAAACATTACAAGTTTTGCTTTGTCATCTTGCTTACCTGTGTTTCTGTATGTTCAGTATGTTTGCGCCTCGTCCATTAATTATAGCGAGACAAGTCATCACTTCTCAGCGTGAGAAATACAAGGTGTAAGAGCGTAAGAAATGGCTTGAGAGCCCTGTGTTTACTTAGCCAACTGCAAATGTTAGTAGCGCGTTAGCTGGCTAACCATTTCTGCAGGATTTTGGATCAGATGTTGGATCTGCGTTGTCAGTCCAATCTCCGACGAGTACACTAATGACTTTAGGATGGGCATCCGATTAGATATTGGATTGGATTGGTCCCATCTCTACTTGAATCCCCTTGGATGTTGAATTCGACATTTTCACCCATGGCATACTCAAGTGGGATAAATTCACTAGTCTTTGTCAATTTACCCGAACCTCCAACTGGACAAACAAGCTTGTTTTGCTGACGGAGAAAGAAAAATATATATTTCCCTTCAGGATGTTGACTAGTTTTTAAAGGTTGAAAACTGCGTGTGGTCCTCTAAACTGCTAAACTGTCAAAACAGCACTTACGTTCAGCACATCCAAAATGGCAAATTATACAAAATGCCATGTAGCTAATTGATGTACTAGAAGCTGGAGCATGTATATAGTGAAACATTAAAAGTGACACCTTTTCAAGCTTCTTTGCTTTCATTAGTGAGGAGGCACTGGGGGTGGCAGTGTTACACACAAGCAGAGGCATCAGACTTGACAGGAAGTCAATGCAGCCCTTCAACATGAAAGTGATGGACACCCAATCCCACCCCCCACAGCATGGCTTCTTCCAACGGCCCATCTTACCCAGGGTCTAAATAATAATTAATTGGACTTCACTGACAAAAGCCTGGTGTGTATATGTGTGTGTGTGTTCCCTAATCTTCATACATTTTCATATAAACATTCAGTGGTTTAATACTACAAAGAAAGCTTCTGCTGTGACTATCCTGTGTGACAAAAGTCGGTGTTTACAGATGTCAATGGTCTATAACTAGCTGGTCAATCCCTTAAATAAAGTGGTTGTTAAAATATGGTTTCATTCTTTAAGGCCATCAGATGGATTTTTGCACATTGAGTACATTACAGTTTACATTTATATTTAGTCATTTAGCACACGCTCTTATCCAGAGCGACTTACAGTAAGTACAGGGACATTCTCCCCGAGGCAAGTAGGGTGAAGTGCCTTGCCCAAGGACACAACGTCATTTTGCACAGCCAGGAATCAAACCAACAACCTTCTGATTAATAGCCCGACTCCCTAACCGCTCAGCCATCTGACCCCCCAGTATGGCATTTTTATATCCTGTTGATCCATGATGGATGACTTAACACAAAATAAACTTTAACCAAGCTTGCTTTCATATGTGTTAGTCTGAAACGTTTTAACCAAACCCCAATGCTAGTTCAAGTGGTCTCACTTAGCTCTCTTTGCTGCTTTGGAGAAGGAAGGGCCCTTTGCTCAGCGGGCTGCTAGTCCTTTACAGTGACTCGCCTTGCCCTAAATCCATGGAGACAACACCTCATAATTAGGCAACAAATGCCTGTCGATTAATCACTGTTAAAAAGAAGGGCTTATGCATGGAAATAGCGAGAGGAGGGGAAAGGGAGAGTAAAAGGGAGAGAAGAGAAGAGGTGGAGTTAGAAAGGAAGACAAAAAAAAGGGACAGAAAGATAAACGTACGAAGAGACGGATCATGATAGACATGACTCTATTCGACGCTACTTTGCAACAATCAGTCAGACAGACGCATAAGAAAGCCAGGCCTAAAACAGCTGATTGTCTACATGAATCATTTTCCTTACCAATGGCCAGATAGAACAGCTTTTCCAGCCTCAGTTCACACATTCTGAGCAAGGCTAATCTCTATATGGAGCTCTATCTACTCAGTTATTTTTGGAAGGTAGCACTTGCTCTCTAACCTGCTCTTCCTGTAGTAAAATAATACTTGTATCCTGACACACTCAGACATAGATATGGGAAGTGCATTTTGATTTAAATACAACAAAATAAGCCTTTTGTTATTAGTATTTCTTTCATTTACAATGATAATTTTGGATGGAACCATTTGAGTTACAATGTCAATTGCGTGCAGGGCTCGACAATAACGATGGCCCGGGGCCAGTAAAAAGTAACGTCGGGACAGTTAAACTAGCAACTCACTGGCCCGATCGGGCCACTGCAAATTATTGATTGAAAACAAATTTGCATCGTAAAAGTTAACATCCTTCATATGTTTTGCATAAATAACTTTGCAGCTCGTGGGGCGCACAGTTGGCAAATCAAGAGATGAGGAGTGACGAGTGGTTGTCAAATTGTAGGCTAATTCTCTAATCTCTACATTTTTTACGACTGGCGCAAGACTGGCGCAAGACTGGCGCAAGACTGGCGCAAGACTGGCGCAAGACTGGCGCAAGACTGGCGCAAGACAATAATTGAAGATGGCAGCAAAGTAGAGCTACGAGCTCAAACGGAAGCAACTTTTTTTATGGAACGAAGATGCACTGTGTCGTTTGTCGTATGTTCCCGTCTAAAGCAGACAAAGTGGATATTTTTACATTTTACAGAGGCACCGACAATTTTCGAAAACAATACCTGACCAGCCATGCTAGCAGTAGCATTCAGCACCTGGTTTGCGTGACAGCTAAGCAGATGGTTGACAAATCCATCTTCCAGGCCGTTGACTGGTCAGGAATTTCAATGTAGATGCCCATCGTGTTATTGCACGACTTATAACAACTGCATATCACGTAATTAAGATGGGCCAGCCGTTCGCCTCATTCTGCCAGGCTATTGAACTGCAGCGGAAGAATGGTGTCGACTTGAGTACTTAGTATCATACTGATGAAATGCTATGGAAGCTTTTATATATTAGAATTGAGGGACCAGAGGTTTCATTTGTGCAGAGAGATGGCTGTCAGCAGGGAGGAGAGAACGTCACGTTTGAGGTTAAAAGTCAATTGTTTTGCTGACTATTACTTTTTTATTATCACTAGAAATGTGATTTCATTTTTGTTCTTTTTATATCCAGGATGTGTTTAATACATGGTTAAACATGTTAACAGAATAACACAACTTGTAAGTCTTTGGTTTTGTTGTAACAATGATAAATTACAACTTTGAGGGGGGGGCCATTAAAAATGGTCTCGGGCCAGTAAGTTTCAAACCCACTGGCCCAGTAGGGCCAGTGCCCAAAAATGTTAATGTTGAGCCCTGGCGTGGATGACACAATAGCAATGAGTACAACTGCCTGTCTGACTTGAGTAACCCATATATATCCCCTTGTTCACATGAATGTGGTCAATAGGGTGTACTGTTGCCAGATGTCTTGCTTGTTACAGATTGGAATTGTGAATCTGTAAACATAAAACGCACTTTAACACAGAAACCCCCTCTTGTAGACCAATGGGCTAACATGTCTATATTTAAAATAGTGTGGATTCAGCAAATGTTTACAAAAAACATAATGACGTTGTATAACAAAAGCTGCAGTCGAGAGGGAAATAGAGCAGTAAACTAACTTTCTAACGCCTGGGATACACTTTTCCGCAAGCCCCTTGCAAATTTGGCTGCAAGATGATAAAATACACTATATTATATGATATATTTGGATAAACAAACATGTTATTAAGATGTTATTACGTTAGGTGTAGGCTATAGCCTATCACTTAACACCCAACTTCAATATGCTGGTAACAAACAGCCAACCATGTGTTTACCCCAGGGGTAGGCAACCCTGGTCCTAGAGAGCCGCTGTCCTGCATGGTTTAGATGTTTCCCTGCACCAGCACACCTGATTCAAATAAATGGTCATTACCCGGCTTCCACAGAGCTAGATAACGACCCATTCATTTGAATCAGGTGTGATGGTGCAGGGAAACATCTAAAACATGCAGGACAGCGGCTCTCTAGGACCAGGGTTGCCTACCGCTGGTTTACCCCGATAAAAACTCTGATCAATTTGAAAAATGTAAACATTTTAAAATGAAAAAACCCTGATTTGAGGATGGCGTTGGCTGTCCAGCCAACATATTAGTCAGTTGTTTCTAAACAGTAGCTAGATGTCTCTTAACAAATAGCGAGATATACAAGCTGTCATAGCTACAATCAAGCAGAAGAGACACCCATAGGCTACCTCACAAACCAACTGAGAAATTTGGGAAGACTGACGAAACAAGTTGCCTAAATATAGCCTATGCCATGTTTATGTACCATGTCAGCTTTACATGTGAAATAGGAAAGCTCAGAGGAGGTGAAAGGCTTGGTGAAAGGCTTGGTGAAAGGCTTGGTGACCGGCGTGGAGAAATGCTTGTCGTGTGAACAGCCTTGCCCCATTTGTGGCGCTTCCAGGCGCTTCGCAGCCAGTGTGTTCCAGGCGTAAGTCAAGTCCTCTTTTCCATGGCTTAGTAGTACTCAAGGGTAGCCTGACGTTGTCATACTCATAATTCTAGTCAGAATAGGAGTCTGAAACCACTCCGTTGGGCTGTGAGTATGGGGCGTGTTTCAACCGAACTCGTAGAAAAAAATGCCTCTTTGCTCAATTGGATTGACCTACAACCAATCAGAGCAACGTAGTATGTTGTTTGTTGAAAACAAATTCAACCCAAGCGCTCTTTGGTGACATGGTTGATTACATTACCGTTGATCATCTGTCCATCATCGTATAAAGCCCACCCTGACAGTTTGATTGGTCTGAAGAGCTCCTGTTCGGATATAGTTTTTCCCCAACCGAGCTACCCCAGACCCAACTTCCCGACCAATTTTTTTAGTGGGCGTGGCTAAGTTGGGCTTGCAGCCAGGCTAACTTAAGGGGGACTCGAAACAACAAACTCCATATCTTCGTTCTCTCACACATTCAAGTTCCCCTGCACATTACACCATGAATGTAATTACTTTATGAGACAGAAGATGTGTAGCTTCCAATCAGTGTTAAAGAGTTTGTTTAAACCTGGTAAAAGCTATCAACTTATGAATTCTAAAAATAAACGGGCTAACAACTTCCCTTCAGGGACTCTGCTCCAAGATCCCACCTGGCAATTGTTTCAGCAAATTCACCTAAATGTGAATGTTGAGAGAAAGAAAAAAAAATCATAACTTGTGACAGATGGTTTTCCAGGCTTGTAGCTTCAGGTGCTGTGTGCAAAGGGACACACCCAGGCTGACATAAGCCAGACATACACAAAAGACACCAGCCTTGTCTTAAAGTCCCATGACATGAAAATTTCACTTTAGGAGGTTATTTAACATTAATGAGTTCCCCGAGCCTGCCTTTGTCACCCCAGTGACTAGACATTTTGATAGGTGTAAACTAAGCCCTGGGTATTCTTCTCTGCCTTTGAGAAAATGAAAGCTCAAATAATCCAATTTGAAAATGTTCCTCTTATGTCGTCATAAGAGGAAAGGTTACCTCCCTTTTCTCTGCTGTGGCCGCCCAGAGAATCTGGCCCGCCTAAAGAAAATGAACTACGACCGTGCAAGTGCGATATTGTTTTTTCCACGAGACATCATGGCTTGCAAACGACCGAAACATGGCAGTTAGCCCTGCCTGTCTCCTCCGCTATAATTCTGCACCAAGGCAGAATTTCAGGAAAGAGACTTCAGATACATTATTAGGGGACCACTAAGGCCAATATAAAAGCATCCAAAAACATCATGTCATGGGACCTTTAAGAAAAAATACACAAACTCAAATGAGCAGATTGTCCAGAAAATCACAGATTTAAGCTATACCTCCATCCCAGTGCATTTCCCCCTACTATATAGCATTGTACTGTAGGGCTGCAACAAACGATTATTTTGACAATCGACTAATCTAACGATTATTAGATCGATTAGTCGACTAATCATCTGTTTTTCATTGATTAATCAGAAAGCTTTGACCAATTATTCAGCTTTTGCAATTTCTTAAAAAATTGAGTTATAGTTATTCTCACTAATAAATCAAAGAAATCACCAGCTTTTGAAAAAAATATATGTTTTGCACTTTGAGCCAACTGAACAAGCTATTACATCTCTTTTTGTCCAATTGTGTCCAACCTAAATCAAAAATGCTCTCTAAGCATTGTTTCAATCATGTTGCTTTAAAGTATATAAAAGATAAAAACAAAAACACATCAGTCTTATTACAGAAAAAAAAAAAAAAAAAATAGCCATCCAGCTTGAGCACACTCACTTCCTGCCGTTTCCATCTCCTCTTGTGCGGGGATGCTTTCGTTTTAAATGTTCATGCATACACGTTGTGCTACCATGGAAAACAAGTTCCGCCTTGCACACATTACATATTACAGTATTTTTAGTTGGATCTTTGGTAAAACTTTCCCACACAATACTTTTTCAGGCCCGTTTACACCCTAAAATGTTAACCGCTGTCTCTTCTATTGGATATCATACGGGAGGGCTGAATTAGTCAAGCGCTACAGCGCCGCACTGATCAAATCTCGTTATTGCAGGCACTTAAAATAGGTCCTATGAGATCAAACGATTTGTCGACAACAGAAATATTTGTCGACAATTTTTTATCATCGACGTTGTCGATAACGTCGACTAATCGTTGCAGCCCTGTAGGGACAAATCAGTGTGCTAGTCCTCTAATGTATTCATGTCAAATATAATAGGACAGGACTGGAGGCAGGTCTTCTCTTAACGGTTTGAGCCAGTGATGGGGTGAGGAGAAGAATGTGCTAGGCCAGGTAGTAATCATGTTGTGTGCCCAAAATTTACAATGTATGCTAGATAAAAAACTGCTCCAGTTTACAGACAAGTGAAAAGCCACTGTGTTTAAGGGTGTTACTGTAGTAATGGTGTTACTATAGGATTTCACTCACCCTGCCACTTGGTCAGACAAAATGCATGGGTTTCTGGGAAGGCGACCATTGCCAAAGGCATCTAGGCGAAGGGGTTACCCTGGTGCCAGTTAAAATAAATTGTGTGTTTGGGAGTTAGTTACTGAAGTAAATCTATAGTTTGGCAATTTTGGCCAGTACACATTGGAAATGTGGGCGTCATTTGAAATTAAATACCAGAAACTGCAGGAACAATGTGGAGGTGTTATACTGTGTTTTGTCATTGTGTGTGTTTTGTCACTATGTCTGTTTCCTATCATTATTATTATAAACATCCCTATGTTGGGGTTTTAACACTGTTTCAGATCGTATTTAAACACAGTCTTTATATCACCATACTATTACAGTATGTAGAGGAACAGGGGAGAGTTAGTTTAGCTGCTAGCTTCCTCTTCAGACATTAAATTAAGAAATAAAAATATTATTTCTCTGAGATGGAGCTTCTGACAAAGATCTAATTAAGACATACCTTCTTTTGAAATGGGAATGTGTGGAGTTTAAGTTTGGGTTACTCACCTATATAAGCATCCCTGCTTGTCGGAACTGGCACCGCCACACATAAATAGGAATCGGACTGAAACAACAAAACAATCACATGAAATTGTGCACATTGAACACATTTTTCGACATCCACTATCAAATTGAGTAGAAAAACCACTGGAGGTTGATTCAGATCAACAATACATTTATAAAAACAATTCCAGTATGAAGCTTGTTCTTAATTTTTGTGTGTACATTTTGACAATCATTCCTGTAGCAATCAACACCACTTGTGGGACACAGCTGGGCTGGTGTCTCGCTCAAACATAGCAGTCCTGTGTGGCACTAAGAGTACAAAAAATGCTCCGCCTTGCTTATGTAAAAGTTCACAGCTGGGAGATGTAGGACTGTTAAAAGAACTGCAGACAGACCAAAAAAAGGGCAAAGCAGTGAAAAGTCGTTAAGTGGCATGTTTGTAATAAACATGACAGGAAGCTGTTTCAGGCAGAACGCTGTAAATGCCCGGCCGTGGCTTTGGGCTTTCATTTATTTCACTTTGGTTTCAGGCCTTGGCAAAAACACAGCCAAATGATTCAATCAATTCTAAGGGTGGTAGGCTAGTTCTCGGTGCATGTGGCAGTATAAATTGTATAAATATCAGGATGAGGGCTGTCGATGAAAGTCAGCTTTGATGCCATAGCAATACCTACAGGTAGGCTTAAATGGCTCTTGATGGGATAGCAACAAGGTATTGTAACTCTCTCCTTTTCGGCCTCCCTCACAAATCCCTCCATAAACTTCAACTGGTCCAGAATTCAGCTGCCCGCATTTATAACTCGCACCCCCTCTATCCACCACATCACTCCTGTTTTGCAACAGCTCCACTGGCTCCCGGTTCAGTTCCGTATATAATTCAAAATCCTCCTGTTTACATTCAAGGCCATCCACAACCTCGCCCCCCCGTATTTATCTAATCTGCTCCAGGGTCCCACTAACTCCCGCTCCCTCAGATCTTTTTCCTCCATACACCTGTCTATCCCCTCTGCCCGCCTCACTACCATGGGGAGTAGAGCATTCAGCCGCTCTGCTCCCCGTCTATGGAATTCACTACCAACAACCTTACTGTCTCTCCTGAACACTGAAAAAAATCTCTTCTTCAATTATTCATTATTATCTCCTTTTTCATTGTAATCCAATGTGCAAGACAAAAAAACACAAGGATGGCTCTGTTGAGCCATGGTGATGACCAAGGGGAGAGAGGTAGGGCTGAAGCTGATTACTGACATGTGACATCTCAGTAATCCCCCAGTCAGCATGGTTAGGCTATCGGCCACCACAGATGAATCACTGGCGGATGACTCATAAACCTGCACTAAGAATAATAATAACCGCCCACACTGCCGTTCAGCTCCTCCTTGTGTACACACTCGCACAGTAAAAAATAAAAATATCACACACACACACAATTATATATGCACGTGCGCAAATGCACAAGTATTCAGCCACGCACAACATAATATACACACATGAGAGCGTGCACACACCTACATAAGCAGACAGAGACCCTGTCAAAGCACACAAGCCTTGAGCTCAGTTACAACAGATCTGTCATGTTCTGCTCCCAGCCTGCTTTTCCTAGCCATAACACGTCCTTGGGAGTTTTTGCTCAGAGAGAGAGACAAAGTCAGAGAGAGAAAGAGACGGAAAATGAGAGAGAGACAGAGAGAGATTCTAGAAGGAGATTTAGATGTGCTAACCAATGCAGTAGTACTAACTGGATGGCATGCTGGAAGTCTCAGTGGAAGCCAATTAGCTCTGTCTGTAACAGTGAGTCAACAGTAATGACTGCATTACAGTAGGATCAATACTGGTGGGCGCAACAACACACACACACACACACACAGACGAGGCATGGGCACAACCGTTCAGAGGAAATGATGCACACCACACTTCCGGTGAAAACAACCATCAACATGCCTCCCTCATTACAGGACACACAAGAACGCATCACCTCCTAGCCTACAAATTACAAAATGCTACATATAACTAGTAGTTTAACATGTTTACTATATATTGCATTGATAAAGTATAAATGAGGACCTGAATAGTGGGAACTGTTCAAGTCTCTTGGGAGGATGCCAGATGTCACCAAGGTAACCAGAAAACACAGTATAACCATTTAAAAGGAACTGGTTCCCATTCCAAGATGGAGGTATTTTCAGAATGTATACACTGTGAACTACACTAAGGTAGAATATAAACTGGCAGGTTGTCCATTAACAGTAATGAAAGGATAGATGAATGTTTTTTTCTCTTTACTTGGGTCACAACAAAGCATTAACAAACACAAACAACAAGTAATATAAATATTTACCGTTGTGGGGCTGACTCCGGGCATGCGGACATCCAAGGAAAAGTTGTGGGAGTTGGCCATGACCACAGGGGGCTGGATACCCCTGGTGCAATCACTAGGACCTGACTGGGGGCCCTCCTGGTACCTGCGTCGCAGAACATCTCCATTAGGCTCTTTTTGACAAGATAACACGATCCAGCATGACATGGCCCACACTAACCTCACAAAATCTGTAGTCATTACTTCACATGGCAGCAGCATGAGGAAGTATAGCAATAGTGACTTGTTCAGACGCAGGACACAGTGTTAATGAGTGTACACAACCTGACTGATGTGTTTACTAACGGCTAATGATGAGTGTGCTATGCCAACACTTGGCAGCTAATGAGTGTACTTCACACATGGACGATTTGGGACCTTGAGAACAAGAAGGATATCAGGAAATATTGGAAATAAGAAAATACTTAAATCCATGCAAATGATACAACACAAATCGAGGCACCTTTTGTAGAAAAAGCAAATCAATATAAAACATCTATTTTTATACTTTTTATGTTTCTATAATATTACTCACTCTCAAATACATCTAAAATTATATTTTAGACGGTGAAATAATTTAAATTTTAAAAAGAAAGAAAGCACAGGAGAGTTTAACTGAGGTGAACAAAACAAGATTTTACCTTCTGCACATAAGAAACAAGATTTTTCTAGATAATGTAAATATAATAATAATAATTAAAATGTATTATTAATCTAAATTTCATAAATTCTTGAAGGCATACAAACTCCAACACTCGACCCTTATATCAACCCTTCACCGAAGCTACACACACTTGTATTGCGCTCAAAGCAACAACATCACCCCCCTTACCTTTTAAACCTGTGGAGAGAGCTATCGGAGCTATGGCTTTGGCAGACAAGCGCCAGTACCAGCAAGCTGCAAAGCAGGACTCCCATCTTGTCTTTCGTAAGCCTCCTCTATTGCTGCCTCGGCTGCTTTCTCCTCTACCCACGCTGGTTAACTGGACGAGGAGCAGGCAGTGCACAACAGGCAGTGCAGAGCACAGCGCAGCGACTGTGGATGACTGGTGATCCGCAGCAGGAGCGTAGCAGAAGTCACACGGAGCCGCGGGACTGGCGTTTACAGGCGCTTGAGTCCAAGCAGACTCAAGACAACGTTGTTTGGTTCACACTCCGCAGGGTGAGAAAGGAGGATAAACTGGAGGATGTGAAGGAGAAGGCTGTTCTCCCTGCTCCATCCGACAAGCCTCACAAGGTTAGGTGCTCCCTCTTTGTTTTTCTCTGCTTATGACTGAACTGTGCGTGCACACAGAAACAAAGGCGGGACTGGCTACGGTAGCAACTCCCTCCCCCTCTCCTCTCTCCTCGTCTACTGTCTCACAACACACACGCTTTCATCCAATGCCCACTGTTCTTAGCAGCCCAAGTTTTCCAGAGGAAAGACTCAAGGAGAGCTTGTTTTTTGTTCAGACTCTTTCCGTCTCTTTTTTATGTCTCTCTCACTCGTCCCTTGTTTAAGTGAAGGGATGAAGAGATGAGATCAAAGTGATTAATTTGGAGGGTTGCTTCTTGCTTCTTCACTCCTGGAGCTTTCCAGACTGGCATTCTTGTCTCCTCCTCTCCAGAGTGATGTAAGGGTCTGGGCACAGCAAGAGTACGATTCCGGTCACAACCTGTAAAAATAGCAGAGGAACATTGAGAACGGGGGAAGGGCATGTGTGTGACTGACGTGCTAGTCCGCTCCGCCAGCAAGCTCTCTCTTTAAACACGCCATTATCATAAGTGGCAGCCCACCCTTGTTAGCCGCTATTGCCTATCCCATTAGATGATTGAGCAGCTGGGGGAAAAGAGGGAGGAGGTGTGAGGGTGTGTATCTATAACTGTGTATGTGGGCTGCAAGTGTGTATGTGGATGTTGACTCAGTAACACAGACAGTGCCACTGGAATGTAGCAGCCTGCTACTATCAAGTCAATTATGTTAGAAAAATCCTGTTGTGAATAGGCTGTCATACTTATGTACATGTGATTTTATAGTCATATGTATAGAGTCAGATAGCTAAGCGGTTAGGGATTCAGGCTGTTAAACTGAAGGTTGCTGGTTTGATTCCCAGCTGTGCAAAATGACGTTGTGTCTCCGGGCAAGGCACTTCACCCTACTTGCCTTGGGGGAATGTCACTGTACTTTCTGCAAGTCACTCTGGATAAAAGTGTCTGCTAAATGAAAAAATATATATATTTTATACATTTGCAGAAATGTCAATTGGGGTATTGTGTGTTGAGGAAAACATGAATGTAATCCATTTTGGAATACAGCTGTATGTGGATGTGCTGTGAATACTTTAGGGATGCCCTGTACAAATGTGTATGCTGTCAAAACTACTTCTGTAACTAATGTAGACCTAAAAACAGCCAATTTTAGTTTCCAGCTTGCCTTTGCCCAAAATCTATTTATGTCTAACACAAGGCTTTTTGACAACAATTCCATCTTGCGTCCCTAGGCCAAATCTCCCTGCTTTTGGGTTTCAAATAATAAGTTTAAATCAACCATATGAAGACTGGTTATCTTTAGAATGGATGGCAGTCATCAAATGCATAAATATTTCAACCAAAGGTCCACAGCATCAGGACCATCAAACCTGAAAAAAGCAGGGGACCAAACAAAATGTGGAATGCATGGAGGCATGCTGTTCACTGAGACTTATCTGAATGAAAGAGAGGGAGAACAAGTGGGGGAGTAATTTAGATGAAGAAAAAGCAAGAAAGAGAAAGATGATAAACGGATGGAAGGGGGTTGAAATGAAGAAAGACAGATAAAAATGTAGTGAGAGACATGCGCATGAGTGCAAGGGGTCCTGTGGTGGGCGTGGGGGTTGGGCTGTCGCATGGGAACCCCACCTACATCAGAGACCATCTAAAAACAGTTAAGAAGCCCAGTACACACTAACCAGCAACACACACACAGACCAGTATTTCCTCTATTTGCATTTTGTAGCGACGGCCCGAGAAAATGTACATTTAACTAGCCAACGTTAAGTTAAGCAGTATGCAGTCACTTACTAACCATTGAACAACCAAGATAAAGTTTGTACCGAGAATATCATCAGGATGGTTGTTAAACAAGACTGAAACAAGTAGTAGGGTACATTATAAGTTATTGGTCTTTGGTATCTGAATCCAAAATCAAAAGCGTTTCATACAGATACCTAATCTTCATCCTTTACTAAAGGTTAATTGCCTGCAACATTTCAGTAAAAGCTCTGAGAGACTACAAGCTTATTGCAAAACACATAAACCTTAGTAAACCTTTAAGCCACTGTGTAGTCATATATCACAGCATGATCTCGCAATGGAAAAACACACAGAACCATGAGAACCATAACATCATTTTGTATTGATTTGGTCTCCCACCCTCACCCCCTCTCATGAACACGCACATTGCCCCCTGCAAACATCAGCCGACCCATTGAGTTTGTCTAGGACACAGTCACATTAAATGGTGCTCTTTCTGCTTCACAAAGCAGTACAAATAACATATACTATATGGCAATCACAGAGCACCAAGGAACTCACCTGTTGTCAGAAAAAAATTAAACTATCCGTGTCTCTATGCCCCTTTTGGACTTCAAAGTCAATATACTAGTAGCTAATTTCACAAACTAGTGTGATGTTTCACATTTTACAAGAGGCAGCAACAAAGGATAGCCTATGTGGTGTGCTAACAAAAGCTGGGAAAAAATATCTTACTGTGTCTGGAGTATTTGAAAATCTCCCACAGCTTGTACCATTTCTGCCATCAACCCTACAAGACTTGCCAGGGAGCTAAGCTTCTTACCTGCCTTTCCCATTCACTGGTGGATGCGCCGGATGCTTACAAAAGACCCTGAGAAGATACAGAGGAGAGAGAGAGAGTTGTGATCTTCAAACAGCCCGGGTGACTCATCTGTGGGGTGAGATAGATTGAGAAGGGGTTGGGGGGGGGGGGAGAAAAGGAGCAAGGAGGGAGGGGGCTTAGAATTAGCTCAGCATTCTCAATGACATCATCTCTCACGGAGACAGGCTACAGGGTAACTATGGCAACACTGTGAGCTCCCACCTCAAAGGGCTCTTTATTGGTCTCAGGCAGCATTCAAAGCAGCAGGCTAAATGTTTTAAAATACAAATATTTATAAACTCCACTAAAACTCATATTTCACTCTGGATTACACCGTGTCCGAACTGGATGCGAGCGTACGACTGTCGCGTAGCATCGGACGCTCTCTGTCCACACTGAATCCGTCAAATTCACTTCTGTCACGTCATGTACACTAACCAAGTTACTTTGACTTAATGTGCTACAGAGCTTTCAACGCAAGCGACTACAAATAAATAGAAAGAGGGCGTCAGACAAAAAGCTCAGCAAAAACGTTGCAATGCGTTGCGCCGCGCAGCATCGCGTCGCTCTGTCCAGTTAGGACATTCCAACAGAAAACAAGGCAATCTAACTGCTTTTTGTCGCGGCGCTCACGTCCCGTCGCTCGCATCGCATCCAGTTAGGACACGGTGTAATACAATCAAGTATGTTGGAGAGTAATTGTCTTCACAATAATTTTACTGTATACTAGACAGAACCGGAATACATCTATGGTAACGTGATGGAAGCATCTTTCCATCATTAATGGAATTATGCTTGAAAAGGTTATTTATGTCAACTCGTTGATATCATTGGCAGTTTCCTTTAAGCAGAACTAAATGGTCCAATCCTTGATATGATGACGGCTTCACAGCACCAAGAGGGTATATTAGCAGGGTTTCCAGCAAATGTGTTAGGTAAAGGTACGATGGCCCTGAAGTGCAAAACACACCCCCTAATATGAGTACATCCCCCAAATAAAAACACTCCCCCCGAATACGAGTCAACTCCCCCCAAATCAGATGACTTGTTCACCTCCCCCCAATACAAAAACACGCTCCTCCAAATGGAGAACGACATTACATTAACTCAAAAACACATTACATTAACTCTGAACGGAAAGGGTAGGTACTACACTTCAGCGCTGATAGGCTGCAGTAGCCTAACTAACAATAAATATGAAATTGATCGACAGAAGTACAAAATGCAATCGCCTGGCAGAGTTACGTGCACCAGGACATTTGTTTGGCTATCCAAGAATGTAGCATAGGCTTATGCAAAAGCATAAATTGCGTGTTAAACGTAAACATCGATAGCCAAACAACTAGTCCACGTAACAGCGCACAGCTCCTGTTCGGACATACTTTTTCCCAAGACTAGGGATACCAGACCCAACTTCCCGACCAATTTTTGTGGGTGGGGCTAATTTGGGCTGGTAGCCAGGCTAATGTTACATACCCTATTCGGAGACCTTAAGGAACAGTGTGAAATACCCCCCAAAACAGTCAATGACCACTTTAAATGAACTGACAACATAAGTTATACAACTTACAGTTCTCAAGGATGCACACACGCAATCTCAACTGCGGTGTGAAGCGCATGTCCGTGCTATCCTCCGACACGCACTCTAACAATCACTGCTGATAGACGGACTCAAATTTTGTACAGCCCGATTTCTGATACTGTGGCGGCAGAAATTTAGCCGTGGCGGGCCTCGACAGTGTTTCCTTGATGTTGATAAAGGTTCCTTCGGACAAGTACATCAACCTTTCACTTGTCCATGCACAAAAGTCACTTGTCCGGGTAAAGATCATCATTTTATTTATATATTTTTTGTGTTGATGTTTCTAGCTAGCTTGCGTCGGTAGCTGTGTACCTAGCAAACATTAGCAGCATTTGTATCAGTTAAAAGGTAAATATTAGTTAATTCCAGGGCAATAGAAAACATACATTTTGCACTTTCGTTTTCGAAGTGTGTTGCACAAAAGTAGGGCTCAATGTTAAAAAAAATTGCCGCTGGCCCCACCCAAATAAAAGGTACCCCCCGGAATAAAAGTACCCCCTGGACAAATCATCAAAATCTAATTAAAGTACCCCCCGGAAAATTGCCAAATCAGCTCGCAAACTGGTAGGTGTGTTCTGCCAGTTTAAGTGCGCATTTTTTACTGTCTCTTGCAATCAGGAATAGAAATGGATAGCAAATATACCATTGCCAAGTAAAACTGCCAAAACTTCATTTTCAACACAAATTTAAAAAAAGATGCTGTCTGGTTACAAATATATGGTAGTACTTTTCCTCAAAAACTTACAGTCAACATGATTGCAACATAACATGAAAACCACTGGAAATACATAGTTATTACAAAGTTAAAAAAAGAGCCTGTCTAGTTACAAACATACATGTGCTAGTACTACATTTATTCATTTAGCAGACGCTTTTATCCAAAGCGACTTCCAAGAGAGAGCTTTACAAAGTGCATAGGTAACTGATAATAACAAGATAGCCCCAAAGCACTGCGGGTAGCCAAAATAAGAAGTACACATTGTGAACAACCAAAAAATAGGTGCTAAAGGGAAGAAACCATAACAGCATGTAGTTAAGCAAGTTACAATTAAACAACATGAATCTCTAAGTGAAAGTGTACCTGTAGGAAAGCAATAGAAATAGGATTAACTAAATAGAATACAACAGTTTAAATCAGCTACCACTAACCAACAAGAGCAACAGTCTAAGCAACAGTCATTGTGATCCTTGAGGAAACTAGCATTGGGTTTAGCAAACCATACCTAAGTACCGTTGTACTCCCGGAAGTGCGTCTTGAGCCTTCTCTTGAAAGTGGAGAGACAGTCTGTGTCTCTGATGGAGGTGGGGAGTTGATTCCACCACTGGGGGGCCAGGCAGGAGAAGAGCTTGCGTGGGGACCGGGCGGTCTTGAGCGGTGGGACCACCAGGCGGTTGTCTGAAGAAGACCGTAGGTGGCGGGTGGGGGTGTAAGGCTGCAGGAGAGACTTCATGTAGTCGGGTGCAGTCCCGTTCACTGCTCGGAAGGTCAGCACCAGGGTCTTGAATCTGATGCGGGCCGTTATGGGTAGCCAGTGGAGGGAGATGAGGAGCGGGGTAACGTGGGAGCGTCTGGGTAGATTGTAGACCACGCGGGCCGCTGCGTTCTGAATCCTCTGAAGAGGGCGGGTTGCGCATGCTGGGAGACCGGCGAGCTGCGAGTTGCAGTAGTCCAACTTGGAGAGGACAAGTGCTTGGACAAGCAGCTGGGTGGAGTGCTCAGACAGGTATCTCCTGATCTTCCAGATGTTGTAGAGGGTGAATCTACACGACCGGGAGACCGCAGCAATGTGGGCCGTGAGGGAGAGCTCGTCATCCATGGTAACCCCAAGGTTCCTGGCAGAGGATGAGGGGGTCACCGTCGCAGATCCCAGGGTGATTGAGAGGTCGTGGGAGATGGAGGGTTTGGCCGGGATGATGAGAAGTTCTGTTTTGGCAAGGTTCAGCTGGAGGTGGTGCTCAGTCATCCAGGCGGAGATGTCTGCGAGGCAGGCTTCAATCCTAGCTGAGATCCCCGGATCGGTCGGGGGGAACGATGGGTACAGCTGCGTGTCGTCAGCGTAGCAGTGGTAGGAGAAGCCATGGGAGGTGATGATTGGTCCAAGTGAGGTGGTGTACAGAGAGAAGAGGGGTCCAAGAACGGAGCCCATGTGCTAGTACTATCACTTTTCCTAAAACAGCTTACAGTCAACATGCTAGGAAAATACTTCAATGCCTGTAGCTTGGAAATGCATAGTTACAAAGCTGTCAAATAAGAAACATGCCATGACTACTGGTATACCTCAATAAACTTATAGTAGACACGACTGCCGCGCAGCACAATTGCAGGTGCTGTGATATTTCTCATGACATCATCTCTCAGCACCTCATATTTCGCGTCTTGTGCGGCATACAATCCTGAACTTGTACCAGTACTAGTTACACCTTCAAAGTATCTACTGTACTTGAGTTCGCAAATATAAAAAAGTAAATACCCTGGGATTTGTATTTGACGATGAGAGGCTCTTTGTCTATAGGTTGCGACAGTCATGCTGGTGTGCTGAATGGGAACCGTTATGTGAGTGTACAGTAGCTAGAGCTAACATCAGAGCCATAATGAGGCTCTGGCTAACATTTACTAGCTTGCACTGACAATATTCAGTTGGTAGCTAATGTCGTTAGCTAATGTAAGCTACTTGCCAGTAGCTAGCTAGCTAACGTTTTCACATCAAATAGTTCAAATTTATCTTCACTTCCGAAAAAAATTCATGGAATTTTCTAAAATTGTCTTGATTTTCCCCCCCCCAAAAAAACGTACCGTACAAAATAAGAACGTACCGGGTGGATTTTTTCGGGTAAAAAAAAAAAAAAGTACCGGTACGTTTATTTGGGAGATAAGAGTAGGTTTGAAACTTACTGGCCCCAAGACAATTTTTACTGGCCTCCCCTTCCAAAAGTTAAATTTATAATTGTTACAACAAAACCAAAGACTTATAAGTTACAGGGCTCTACGCTAATGTTTTCACCAAGGAGTACATGTGCTCCGAAATGAAAAAATTTAGGAGCACACAAAGAAATTTAGGAGCACAGTGTTTGTTTTTAAATTGTATTCGTTTGTTAAACATAACTTAACACAGGGGCGTTGTTAGACCCTTTTGACAGGGGCATGTGCCCAGTATAAATCTGCTGTGCCCCAGTCAAATCTAAAGTTTGAGTTTTAACAAACCGAAAACACAAAGCTTGCATTAATTATAGATGTCCCTGCCAAAGCTGATATCAAACTTGCGTCCCTGAATTGTTAGTGGGTTAAGCGAGGGGAGTTTCTATAGCCTAATGGTGCATTGTGCGCAACAAGCTTGGAAAAAGGGATATGAATAGGGGCCTGTGCCCCAGTACAGTTTTATGTCTAACAACGCCGCTGACTTAACAGTTAATGGTAGACAACTAGCAGCTTTCACTCTGATAAAACTAGAACAAATAGTTAAAGAAACATGTATATAATTACAGTTAAAATTTTCTTAAAATACTGGGACATTCTAGACTATGTAAGCATGCCACAGATTAAAAGGCTTGGTAGTCCAAGCTAAGTAGACCCAGAGCCATATAAAAAGAGAGTTGGGACACTTCCATAGACTTCCATTGTAATCTAATCCAAGAAGGCAGAAGTAAAGCGTGTCATTTGCGACCTATAGTACCAAACATTGTATTTTGCAACGTCCAACCCCATTCATGTTCAGTGTTAAAAATCAAGTTAGCTGATTTTGAAAAAAGTTTTTAAATGATGCAGTAATTTGATCAATTTACCAGCTAACTTGCTTTGTAACACTGAACATGAATGGTGTAATAGTTTGTGAAAGACCCAGAGAAACACACATTTTCAACAAGGCAAAATCCTGGACAATTTTGGAATCCTACTGGACGCATTTTTTAGGGCTTGAAAAGAGGACAAAAAGAGGGTCAAAGAGGACATCTGGTCACCCAAATTTTTAATAGCCAGGTTTACTCCACGTTTATTGTAAGAAATAGCTTGTTATATTCTAAATGCACATCTGATTAGAGCTAGCGATAATGAATTGCAGATTAAGGGGTCCCCTATCGTCCAGCTAACTGTCGACGCTCGGCAGGAATTTCAGATCCACAAACTAAAAACAAACAACCCTCTCACTGGACATATTCCATAATCAAATGTTTTATTGAATGCAATTAGTTGCCTTGTATATTCTGTTCTATTTACCAAACTCCTTTCTTGTCTTAAATTGAGCTGGTGTGAGCTGCAGTATGGTAGCTAGCTTAGCCATTTCTAGCTCTGCTTGACAATATTGCTGCCTAGTGTTATGAGTTCATGTAATACATAAATGTTAATAAAGTATCAGACATATACATAATAAAACACACCAG
Source organism: Hypomesus nipponensis (assembly GCF_054491055.1). Lineage (NCBI taxonomy): Eukaryota > Metazoa > Chordata > Actinopteri > Osmeriformes > Osmeridae > Hypomesus > Hypomesus nipponensis. Next base: position 12,776,414 of record NC_140387.1, on the reverse strand, counting down.
TAACCAATTGATATTATGTGTAGGCTACACCGAAAATGTCAGTAAATCGAGATGCTGCTACTCTCTGTCCCGATAAAAAACATTCAAACAGGTTGCCACTGCCAGCAGTGTTTTTTTGCGAGATATTTGAACAAAGTGATCAAGTGTCGGCGAGATCAAAGTGTCGTAACTCTTTATATGCTCTGGCCCATTGGTTGCTAATTGTCGCTCGCGCGTTATTATTCTCACATAGTGCAGTCGCAACTACGTCACTTGCTTTCCATGTGAAATCAATGGTATGCTTCACTTCATCGCGCTGTTGTTACGTGTATTGACAACAGTTACATTTATTCATTTACCAGACGCTTTTATCCAAAGCAACTTCCAAGAGAGAGCTTTACAAAGTGCATAAGTCACTGATAATAACAACAAGATGGCCCCAAAACATTGCGGGTAGCCAAAACATAAAGCACATATTGTGAACAACCAAAAATAAGTGCCAAAGGGAAGAACCATAAGAGCATGTAGTTAAGCAAGTTACAATTAAACAACATGAATCACTATAAGTGCAAGTGTTCCTGTAGAAAAGCAAGCGACAGTAAAAAAATACGATGAAATAAAATATTTTGCAGCGAGTACAACAGTTCAAATCAGTTACCACTAACCAACAAGAGCAACAAGTTTCTAAGCAAGAGTCATTGTGCTCCTTGAGGAAACTAGCATTGGGTCCAGCAAACCATTCCCAAGTACTGTTGTACTCCCGACGCATTTCTTGTATTCAAGATCCTCCAGGGCCTGGCTCCCCCTCCACTCAGTACTTTTGTTAAACAAAAAACCCAAACATATGGCAGCAGAACCACAAGGTCTGCCATGAGAGGCGACTGTATAGTTCCCTTAACGAAAAGCACTTTTAGTAAATCCGCTTTCTCTGTGAGAGCTTCAAATGTCTGGAATACACTGCCATCAGACTCACATAACTGCCCCACCCATCACACTTTTACCAAAAACATGAAGACATGGCTGAAGTTCAACCAGATTTGTGAACATAATCCCTAGCTGTGTATTGTCGCTTTCCATGTTGTCTGTAGCTTGTGAGGCGTAAAAACTAGGGGTCCACCGATCCGATACTAAGATCGGATATCGGCCCCGATATTGACAAAATAGCTGGATTGGGGATCGGAAAATGTAGCCGATCCGCTGGCCCATCCATCCTTTTTTCACAGCACATTCTATGTAATTTTTCAGTTGCAGCATGAGTTAACCGAACCTTGCATGCAGTTCTAAATATTTCCAACGGTCCCCACAGCAAGCATAATACTCGAAGCAATGCTACTAGCATGCTAGTGTTACCTGTTAGCCTTCTCATTAGTAAATATTGAAGCCATACAGTGTTTGTCGCTTAGTTTTTGTCTATTGGAAAATATTCAGTTGGAATTTTCAAAATCGCATATGCAACGACGTTACGCTGTGAGACCCGCATTCGAACGATCACATGTGCGACGCTACTCGTTCTACACTGTAGATTCTACAGAATAGTAGAGTCTTTGATCTGCAGGAATTCGGTGTGCTCCTAGCATTGTGCCTTTGCATGTGCTTGATTAAACTGGTACTATTGTACTTTGCAGTACTACCACCACCCCTCAAAAACATTCTTTGCAGCCATTGCAAACAGCCGACAAACTAGTTGGCGTTGCAAGCGTGAAATATCTCCACACAGCCAACTCTTTGGCTCGCTCCATGTTGCTTTTAAGTTTCTGTCCACTCGTTGGTTGGACACCAGCTGTACCCCGCACACTGCAATGCGTCAAGCTTAAAACGTCCATGGTTCACACACCAGCAATAACGAATTCAAGATTTTAAAAAAATCATGTTTACAATGTTTGGTAACTGTTTGACCATTACACTATTTTGTTTCTAGTACTACATTTTATGTATTTTAATACGTTTGATTACATTCTATTTTTGCATTTTGAATGCAATTTTTCTTTTCTTTTTTACAAATAAATAAGAATTCAGTACATTACATCTGTTATGTCTTGGTTAGGAAAGTCTGGTGCCAAATTTAGTCTCTTCTACATGATGGAAGGAAGGTATAAGGTGGGAGGTATACAGTTTATTATTAATTCAACAACGGTATCGGATCGGTATCGATATCGACAGATACAAAGCCCAGGAATCGGTATCGGGACTGTAAAAGTCGGATCGGTGCATCTCTAGTGAAAACACTTTGTTGCTTTTGTTGATCTTGTCTTGTTGCATGTTGCTCTATCTATCTGTGTGTGTTCATTGTTCAATGACTGTTTGTATTGTAACTGTTTTTAATAACTTGCCCAGGGACAGCGGTTGAAAATTAGGTGCCTGGCAAAAAACTTTTTTTACTTTAACTTAAAACGTTGATTAATATGCACTGTCCCTGTAAACATAAACAAAATAAACAAACAATTCTAATTCCACTTAGTTACTGCTAGTTATGTACCCTTAGAAATAGTTAGTCCTCATATTTAAATGTAAGATTTCTATGTAATGTTTTAATGTATGCATGGGTTTTGCGGCAAAACCCCAATTTGATTCTGAATCATTGTTCCTGTATCAAGTGCGGCATATATTCCAGTGCGGTTTATAGTCCTGTCAAAAAATCACTGAATTACAGCTGTTCAAACTTTGGCCAAATGGAACAATTCTTGCCACAAGAGAAATGGCTTCCTTTTTTTTTGAGAGAGAGAAACTGGCCATTCACGGTGTCCTGCAAAGTGCAAGGTCACAAGTTCGTATCCAGCCACAGCATTTGGGCCTGTCATGATATTGATTCTCTGTTTAGTTAAACAGGATGACATCATTCTGAAATACCATGCACAATTTCATCTTGAAATGTCAACCGTTTCTTAACCTTTGTTCCAAAACTGACCAAAGCTAAAATTCTATTCATATAATCTCAACAGTTTGTGTGTAGCAGAGATGATAGAGAGACTGACTTGTAACCAGGGCTCGAAATTGGCACCCACCAAGAGCCAATGGCGTGTAGATTTTTGGGCTGGCGATTGTGTCCGATGCTCCGCCATTTGGCGAGTGAAATTGCGGAGTACAGCTCCCGACTACCGCGCCCGTTATGGTTAAAAAAAGCTTGCACCGCCAACACGAACAGTTGTGCGCGCATCTAGGTGGCAGAAAACCGGGAACATAGCTTTTATAACAGCTACAGAATGACACGGATAATACAAATAGTTAGATTAAAAAATACAAAAAAGGTCGAGGATGACAGCATTTAAGAGAGAAAGCAATTCCCCATTGATCTGTCACATCAGAATTTTGATTTGGGTCACGAACGCAGGGTTTGTCCTGCATAGAGAATATTTGGGCGCGCGCCTAAGCCGTTTTCCCGAGCGCCTATGAAAAAAGAAAGAAGGTAGCCCACAAAACAATAATAACCGTCTCTTGTGAAACCCAGACGTAACAGAAAGAACAGACGCTAAACCTGGTCTTAACTTCGACTGCTTCCAACCCCCCTTCATGCCCCTTCTCCAACCACCAGGATGCCCGGCATCCGAACATTCTGGGCATTCCCGTGATTAGCAGACAGAGTGCCCGGTTCTCGAGATAATTGTGGGAAACTCGCTGCCCTAAATAAAATCCCATTCAAAATATAGACATAGATTCCTATCATTATTTGAGATACTTCGCTATCTCGCAATCAATACAATATAAACATGTGAGAATGACAAATCATATGAATATGCGCGTTAACGTACAATTTACAGCTGTTAAGGACACACAGCGCTGGCTACGTTGCGCAGCAACAGAGTCCGAACTAGATTACTGTCTGACGAAAATGTAGTGTTTTGGCTTAACACATTGAAGGTGAAGTACTTTCGATCGTTTTTGAACCCACCTCTTTTAACATTTTAAACCAGCATTTCCGCCAAGGTTGTAAGCTACCAAACAAGTAGGCTACAGTAAGTGACTAGCTGTGTGGACAACTACAGGAGCTAGCTATTTAGCTATTTAGCTCATGATAGCCATGAAACTAGTTACTGTACCTAGCTACAGTAGATGGCTGCCTCGACTAACAGTACAGGCACTTTTTTATACTTTGGCACACGCTTAAAAAGTCGCTCTTTGCTAATAATTCAAAACGTGAATGTTCAAAAGTAGCTGGTAAGTGCTTGCAAGTGCTAGCAACCAGCATCTGTAGCTAATAAACTTGAACGTTTTGTGTTTTCAATTCAGATTAATTTCAAGCACAACTTTTTGTCGTAACGTTAAAATATAAATACGGCCCTGTCACAAATCTTAAATACAATATCTGACTTAACTCTAATAACATTGTAAAACAACATTGTAAGCTGAGCATCACTGACATTACCTGTAAACAGACGCTGTCCACCGTAGCCTACACAACTCTCAGGCTATATCACGTAGCTACTTTCTCACACCCAACCCAACAACTGGCAGGAACTAGACCAAACAAAGCAGTTGCTGCGCATTCATTCGACTGCGTTAGATGAGTGGGGCACCACGAGCCATTGAGCACGTCTACACTGAGGCATAAATATGCAACAGGCATGGGCGGAATGCCCCCCCCGATCCTGGGAAAAATATGATTTGTCCCCCCCCAATAAATCACTGTAAACATAACTATGTAATTTCAATAACATTGATAATATGCAATGAAAGCGCTTTGCTGATTATGGACACTGGCACTTTTTTAAGTAAAAGAAAAATTGCGAACCCCACCCTTGGTCCCACAATGGTTTGATCCACAGCCCCAGCCCTCAGCAGTGATGCAGGTGCATGTGTGAAAATCAGACAGTATCTGTTTGTGTCGTTGGTGGCTGATGTCCAGTAAGTAGTTGTAAGAAAGGATTAGTTTGACAATTTATTTCTACCACTCAATCCAATAAAACATTCATAACTGTCACAATTTTCCCTGCATTGGTCACTAAGTTAGCTAGCTAGCTAAGTAACATCGCAAGCTTTTTGAATTAGAGTCAGTGACTGAGAGAAGCTAGCAATTCAGTAGTTGTGTTCCTTATCTGACAAGGTGACATGAGTGTCTACTGATGAAGAAAGTGTTTTGTCCGTCTCTTCATAAACCGAATGACTAAATTCAGTTGAGTTCTGGATTTTAATAAGTATTTATCAATCTGCAGATTAGGAGAGAAAACCAGACCTCTGACAATAAATGACAACACAACACCATGCTTAGGTCTCAATCATGTCTCTGTCCGCTCTGAAGGCCGGAGGACCATCTTTTATAGGGCACAAGAATGTAAACATAGTGACAGTCAGGCAGTAATGACGTTACAACAGTCTCAGAGAAAGAGATTCACAGCTCCCAACACATGACCACTCAGACTAGAGAGTTCATAGTTGGAGCTCTCCTTGTAGTCATGACAAGGAACATTTAGCCAGTACTTTCTCCTGATCTCGAACATCTATTAACCCTGACACATAGACACAATCTACTCTTATTAATAGCAAGCTTACATGAGAACATACTAACTAATATCCAATGACTAGTTCTATTGATTAGTGAATAATGTAAGCACACAGGAAATTGCAATTTCTTGCACACTACTATCTGAAATGCAGGTAGGCCTAGCTAACATGAAATTAATCCAGTTTATCGCACCATAGCGATTTCACCATGTTGGCAGGGTTCACACTAGGGATGTGCATCTCCATCACTGAGGACGATGCGATACACATCTTGATGCACTGCCAACGATCCAATACATTAAAGATACATAAAAGCAACTACTAATGCGATACGATACGATTCACCCCTATTGCGATGCAGTGCGATTCGACACGATGGGATTTAATGAGATGCAAAGGGAATATGATGCTATGCAATTTAATATGGTACATAATGATTTACATTTATTCTATGATTTATTTCTTTGTCAGACTGCAAATCATCAATTAACTAAACAAGTGAAAGTTTTATTTCACATATTAAACAAAATCTCTGACAATAGATACAATAACATCAGGCCTGGACCTTGCCTTAAACCAGTCCTTCTTTCCTGTTGTGTTCTCTGAATGTAAAAAATTGTTAACTATTACAGGCAGTCACAAGCTGCTGTAAACACTGTCATAATACAACACACTAAATTGAACTCATACGTCCTACTTTTCCTAATCATACGTCTTACTTAAGATTTTTCTCAATGACTCAGCTATCTCTCGTCTTACTTTGTCGTACACAACAGGGATTTGTTTTGTCGGAGAATAGCTTCCTATTCTTGCTTGGGGTACCGGTGAAGCTATCCACTGACTGTAACCATAGCTGAATCCGAAGGGGAGGCAGACGTCTCCACACTAATACCATGTAGCCTTCAATTGACAACCTAAATTAGCCGTGCTGCCTGTGTACTTTATAGCAGTACAATATATCTTACCAATTGCATGGGTCTTGTCAAATTGCCCATATTTCTTATAAAATCTGAATTGTTGGCAAACCTTGGATTTATTGCAATTTGTAGGAAAGTGTAAAGTTCTTCCTCCGCCATGATAACACTCGTCCGAACACGCCTCCAACTCGCGCGAAACTTTGCAGAGAGACTTTTACGAGAATCGGCCACTGACAGCAGTGGAGATAAGAGCGTGCTTAATCTTAATCTTCCTATCCCTAGTTCACACACTAAACTAGATCATTTGCATAGCTAGCAAACAACCGATGGAGGAAACAGTAGCTAGCACCTATTCCATTTGGCGTCGTCAAAAGATGGAAACTTTGCTATTGTAAATTTAATCCAAGATCAGCACGGATATTGTAGTTCTTCAAAATCCATTTGCCATGGTTAGCAATACTTAAAGGAACTTTACTATATTATACCATTGTCATAATTATCTTAAATGGTCTCGTTGCAAAAGCTAAATCGTCTCTAGGGACTTTGAAGCACCTGTGCAGGTGTTGTATCACCCGATGCATGACTCTCTGGATTGGCACCCCCTCGCGGGAGCGCGCGCGATTCAAAGAGTGAAGGATTTCGTCTCGATATCGCATCCAAAAGAAGGGGAGACAGAAGTCTCACATTAAACCGCCTTTGTTGTTGAATTCAGGAGAAGGATGTCTGTTATCTGTGTAAATATCAGATGCTATTTTCAACACAAAATCCTTAAAATTCGTCATTCAAACGGTATAGTAACGAACGCGAACCAACATTCTTGCTCCACGACATCGCATTCTGAGGAAATATACCCCAGTATGATCATGATTTTTGCTACACAAAATGTATTTTGTGTAGCAGGTTCAAAGTATATCACATGGCATAGCTCTTCATACTAATGTATAGGTTCAAAGGCATGCGATTTTAATGCAGTTAGCCTGTGCGTAGGGTGGGTTACTCATACAGGTCGAAAACAACAACCTTCTGATCCAGGGACCAAAGGTTCACATGCCTAGCCTACAAAAGACAAGTACTAAAAACAATGTATCAACCATGTATCAACATCAAAAGAACCATCAAATCCTTTTTTAAGATAGGAAATATTATTCTTATTGTTTGAGTCAATGAAATAAATGAAAAAATAAAACATAATAATCCCTCACCTACCATGGACTATTCTGTTTTCAGACCTGTCCACCCTATACATACACATGTATTGGTATTCAATTGATGCTATTAAATGTACATAATGCTGGCGTAGAAGGATAGAAACGTATGCGGGGGGAGAACATTTCATGGCAGGTTTTCCATTAGATGTAAGTGCAATGAACCCCCTGTTAACCCTGACTAGGACAGTGTGACATGTCTGAAACTTACTGTGGTTAATCAAACTAGTGCCCTCAGTGTACTGTAATAATTATTTGATGCTGGGATATACAGAACAGACAATAGAGGGGGGGGAGGTGCATTTTACATCAGGCTTAATGCACCCCCTGCTAACCCTGACTAGGAAAGTGTCACAGGCCTGAAACTTACTGTGCTTACTCATGCTAGTGCCCTCAGTGTACAGTAAGAATCATTTGATGCTGGGATATACAGAACAGACAATAGAGGGGGGGGTGCATCTCACGACAGGCTTTTTGTATTCCTTCTTGTCACGAAATGCACCCCCCGCTAACCCTGACTAGGAAAGTGTCACAGGCCTGAAACTTACTGTGCTTACTCATGCTAGTGCCCTCAGTGTACAGTAAGAATCATTTGATGCGGGGATATACAGAACAGACAATAGAGGGGGGGTGCATCTCACGACAGGCTTGTTGTATTCCTTCTTGTCACGAAATGCACCCCCCGCTAACCCTGACTAGGAAAGTGTCACAGGCCTAAAACTTACTGTGCTTACTCATGCTAGTGCCCTCAGTGTACAGTAAGAATCATTTGATGCGGGGATGTACAGAACAGACAATAGATGGGGGGGTGCATCTCACGACAGGCTTAAAGCACCCCCTGCTAACCCTGACTAGGAAAGTGTTGCATGCCTGAAACTTACTGTGCTTATTCATACTAGTGCCGTCAGTTTACAGTAAGAATCATTTGATGCTGAGATATACAGAACTGCCTTGACATAAAGAAGTACTTTGTGAAGATGTACCTCAATAAACATTAGTAACAAAGAAAATAAAACAAAAGGAGTCACGTATTTATCATACACTAGATTGTATTGGTTATGCATATAACTACAACAGGACAGTGGTTGTCCTGTCAGCTCATTTGTACTGTTTCCCAAAATCAAAATACCTACCAGCAGGTAATATGGGACTGCAACAGCATTGCAAATAATAAAAGGTTTATATTATTTAATTGTAATCAAAATCTTTAATTTTATAGTGTCTATTATTCACAGAGTGTGTGCATTGCACAAGATGGGGCTAGTATGAGTAAGCACAGTAAGTTTCAGGCCTGTGACACTTTCCTAGTCAGGGTTAGCGGGGGGTGCATTTCGTGACAAGAAGGAATACAACAAGCCTGTCGTGAGATGCACCCCCCCTCTATTGTCTGTTCTGTATATCCCCGCATCAAATGATTCTTACTGTACACTGAGGGCACTAGTATGAGTAAGCACAGTAAGTTTCAGGCCTGTGACACTTTCCTAGTCAGGGTTAGCGGGGGGTGCATTTCGTGACAAGAAGGAATACAACAAGCCTGTCGTGAGATGCACCCCCCCTCTATTGTCTGTTCTGTATATCCCAGCATCAAATGATTCTTACTGTACACTGAGGGCACTAGCATGAGTAAGCACAGTAAGTTTCAGGCCTGTGACACTTTCCTAGTCAGGGTTAGCAGGGGGTGCATTAAGCCTGATGTAAAATGCACCTCCCCCCCCCTCTATTGTCTGTTCTGTATATCCCAGCATCAAATAATTATTACAGTACACTGAGGGCACTAGTTTGATTAACCACAGTAAGTTTCAGGCATGTCACACTGTCCTAGTCAGGGTTAACAGGGGGTTCATTGCACTTACATCTAATGGAAAACCTGCCATGAAATGTTCTCCCCCCGCATACGTTTCTATCCTTCTACGCCAGCATTATGTACATTTAATAGCATCAATTGAATACCAATACATGTGTATGTATAGGGTGGACAGGTCTGAAAACAGAATAGTCCATGGTAGGTGAGGGATTATTATGTTTTATTTTTTCATTTATTTCATTGACTCAAACAATAAGAATAATATTTCCTATCTTAAAAAAGGATTTGATGGTTCTTTTGATGTTGATACATGGTTGATACATTGTTTTTAGTACTTGTCTTTTGTAGGCTAGGCATGTGAACCTTTGGTCCCTGGATCAGAAGGTTGTTGTTTTCGACCTGTATGAGTAACCCACCCTACGCACAGGCTAACTGCATTAAAATCGCATGCCTTTGAACCTATACATTAGTATGAAGAGCTATGCCATGTGATATACTTTGAACCTGCTACACAAAATACATTTTGTGTAGCAAAAATCATGATCATACTGGGGTATATTTCCTCAGAATGCGATGTCGTGGAGCAAGAATGTTGGTTCGCGTTCGTTACTATACCGTTTGAATGACGAATTTTAAGGATTTTGTGTTGAAAATAGCATCTGATATTTACACAGATAACAGACATCCTTCTCTTGAATTCAACAACAAAGACGGTTTAATGTGAGACTTCTGTCTCCCCTTCTTTTGGATGAGATATCAAGACGAAATCTTTCACTCTTTGATTCGCGCGCGCTCCCGCGGGGGGGTGCCAATCCAGAGAGTCATGCATCGGGTGATACAACACCTGTTTGGAGTAAACTGGCGATAGCAAAGTTGATGGCAAATAAATACCACAAAAACGGAATTGGGGCTCGCTAGCTCTGCAAATTCAGCTATTCTGGGAAGCCAGCAAATATAAAACCAAAACATGAATTATATTAAAATGACAAAAGGTTGCAGTGTGCATTGTGTTAGGGGTGAACTCATACAGCTGTCCTTATCAATGCAATCTGTTTCACCTTTCCTACCTGACTGTCTAGCTGGTAGATCGAAGCCTATTCTAGAAGAATGGTAAAAAATGATAGAAGCCCATCTCCTACTGTAAATAACCTGCACATTGTGTGTGCGGCCAGCATGGTAGAAAGATTGAAGAAAAAAGACGGACATCAGAGCATTTCAGGACACCAAAACGCAAAGAAAGAAGCCTTGTGGCCTATTCTCAAAGACTAGTTGATAAAATGTTCATAAAAATGATGTGAAATGTGCTAAAATAAGTTTGTTGAGTCTCTTGTTTGGCAACATGACGGGTTCTCTTCTTTAAACTTGAAAAATAGGGACATAATTGGACAATGCCATGGATACCCCCACTCTACTTAAACTGGTGACTGAACCAAGATCAGTTTGAGGCAATGGTATTGTTGTTGTGATTAATTGTGTAGTATTGGGTACTGGTGGATGGAAAACACTATTTCTTTTCTCGGAGACAGACTGTGAGTCAGTGAGGGTGGTGAAAGGGAAAGAGCCAGGGAGAGACTTAAGATGACAGTGTCACAGCCATGGCAGGACCGGGGGTCAACCTTTTTGCCAGCAGCAGCAGTATAGGAGACAGTGGCACCGCACTGTCTAGTCACCTCAGTGGTGGCACAGAACCATATCAGCTACACCCAAAATGTATAGAACCGTAGACTCTTGCCAACAAAGTATTGACATTTCAAGAGAAATTGTTTTGCAATTTCCCCCGACTCAATGATGGTTCAATTGAGTTTTTTTTAGATGAGACTGCACCATGCCCATTGTAATTACATAAACCACACACCTGCATTCATACTTGACTGATAAGAAGCACTACTATAGCTACATTTGAACAAGTTGAGACAACCCTTTAGTTACTAACTATACATATTCCAGGAGTATTAATTATTGTTCCTCAATATACATTTAACATATTACAATGTAGGCTGTGTTACAGCCAGCAGTCATTTTGGTGTTCCCCTCAGAAATTGCTCTTGAGAAAATGTCATATAATTGTCCCCCCCAAAGTTGATAACAGATTTTCGCCACTGGCAACAGGCTGTAATTTGTTGGCATACTGTCTGTACTTTTTATATTTTTACATGTTTTTATTGAAATATTTAATACTGTTGGAATCCATTTCAATTAGATGCAAGATATGAGCATGAAGTAATGTTCATATCTGTCAAAAGAGATGTCCTAATTAAAACTGTATTTTAAACTTTGCTGTGCCCAGTCAGAAATAATGTTTTCTAGACATAAATATACTGCAGTCCCATAAAAGTGAGAACATTTAGTTCCCTCTCTTCCAAACCAAACCCATAATCCAATTAGAATAGTTAATTTCTCTGCTGGTTTAAAAATGTTTGTAGGCTGCATCAACTCACATCGTAGAAAAAATATTTGAGAAATCTGTAAAGGTGTTAAATTACACAACTATTTAATTTGTACAAATTTAAGTCAAATTGCACATGACAGTGATGCTAAGTTCATAACTGATTGCAGAACTGAAATATATTCTAAAACTGATGAGATGACTGATGAGTTCCTTAAAAGCACTTTTTGACATAATTGCTGCGATACATTTCACATCCACTTCACATGGGAACACAAGCAGGGAGGTTATTTGATCAACATTCTGTATTGTAACCTTTCTGTATTTTTTTGATCAATTGTGGACTCCATAGATGTATGTCACTACTCACTAACAGGGTGGCTGGCATCATGAGCCACCTTCCCGTGTGGCAACTCAAACAGGTAACAGGTGTTGTGAGGGGGATGAATGAAATACTTAAAAACTAGTCCCCATCATATCCACAATAGCTGGTGCATGTATCAAAACAAATCACCATAATATTTTTTTTTGAGCAAGCAGGTGACAGGTGTTGATGAGCTTTTATAGCTCAGTGATAATAAGGTGGGTGGTTATTATGGGGATCAAAACTTGATCAGTACTAATCATTATCAGTAAAGCTTTGCCTAGAAACAAAACTTTATAGAGATACATAGCACGGTTCAAGCAAGGTGGAAATGTTGAATTATGGCTACTTGGGTGCATTTCCTTATGTGAACCACATTTGCTCTTCTTCTATTCATGATTCTTTTTTTTACAAATCATGTCATCCCAAAATAATTATTTAACTCCTTAACAAAAACTTACAGGTTGCTTTTTTAGTTTTTCACTATAAAAATGATTCCTCAGGTCTTGATTGTTGTGATTAGTGGCAGCCATGTTGCGGGAACATAAGTTTGTTGAGTTTAACATAAGTTTATCTATAATATAAAGACCCCCTTGGTGGTGTTCAGACTGGTTTTATATTATCTTAAACTATTTCGCGCAAACCAGAAAAAAAATGCTACAATATGTCTGTACAACTGCAGGCCTATATTCAGTGTTTTATGTTCAGATGCAATGACTCTAGCTTGAGTGATCCAGATGCAGCTTTAATATAGGCTTCACATTTAGATATTGTTTGAGTGCCGCCTAGTGGCACAACTACATCGTAACATCCCCCTTTACATAATGAACAAAAGGCAGACCTTCAATCCAGCTACGCTCTTAAAACAAATTCTGTGATCAACTTTGTTGATGCATGAACCTAAACATGACCTGGAGAACAAACAAAAACACTTGAATTTACTCATGATTAGGAATTTCACAGTTCAACACATCCACCAACCCCCTCTGTTTTTTTAAAACAACAAAGTCTTTGGAATATCGTGCTGGGTGTTGTATTGTCTGTCTAGTACTGGTGTGTTGTGGGGTCGGGTTGGTGGGTGTTACGAACCCTGTGCCTCCAGCGGTCTAGGGTGGAGGGTACAGAGGCCAGTAAAATTGACCTCATGCAACTCTGTGCAGTGTAAGACACAGTGAGAAACAATCAACGACACAGACCAACCAAAGCTACCGTCAAACGAAAATGTTTAATATAAACACACGGTAAAGGGGGTTAGGGAAAAGGGGCTGAGCTGGACCCAAGAAATGAAAGTATACAACAAAAACACCCCTAACTGAACTTGCATGCCTCAAGTACTCTAGGCTAACTGCTAACTCAAATACAGAGGGTGGTCCACTCAGTTCTAACTAGTGTGCATAGACAATGTATTCTCTACGGGTTGTGTATTGTAACGAGTGTCTAACTCTTATTCTTATTCTACAGAGAATAATAATGTGATCAAAGGGAGATGTGGGAGTCAGGTGGCTGACAGTTAGGGAATCGGGCGAGTAATCAGAAGGTTGCTGGATCGATTCCCGGCCGTGCCAAAATGAAGTTGTGTACTTATGCGAGGCACTTCACCCTACTTGCCTCGGGGGAATGTCCCTTTACTTACTGTAAGTCGCTCTGGATAAGAGCGTCTGCTAAATGACTAAATGTAATGTAAATGTATCAGAATATGTGGTTCTTTGGAAAGACGGTACTGATTGCATTACAGAATGAAACACACAAAACACGTTGGCTATATTTCAGAGGTAATGGAATTGTTGTTGTTATTATTTTTGATATTTTGTTTCTCTATAACCTCCGTTTTATTTTTATCTTATGTAAAAAACACACATTAACAAAACAACAATGGCAATTGACTCAATGAAAAGAACACAAAAAATAATAAAATAGTAATTCCCCAAATCAATGTGAAAGTGTCACTTAATTGTTCTCCCTGATTCCCTTAAGTTTGATCTATTTATTCTTAATAGCTTGGGGTTTATTTCTGCTTTTAAAATATCTATGGGATTATCACTGTATTATATTAATTTGATTGTGGGACTCTTATTCTGGAAAATGGGCTTGACTTTTTACTTGTTTTTATACAAGTATAAAAACAACACATATATCAATACACAAATCAAGCTATGGAAATACAAATGTAGAAACCCTCAACCTTATCAATTAGCCTACTATCATAACATACAAGACGTGAACTCACGCGCACTCACAAACGGTTTTACAACACAGTCACAGTCAAAAAAAAAATCCAAGTGATCAGTTCAGGTCCAAGTGGTTGGCAGATCGCTCCAGTGTAGGAAAAATATATATACAAGTCAAATCAAAGATCAGGCACTTGTCCTGCCAGTAGTAGCAAGGTTTTTTTGTTGTTCTTCCTCCTGAGTCTTCAGTAGCGGTTAGAACCGAAACTGTACTGTCCCGTAGCTAGTGGCACGTGCCAGTGGAGCGAGTGGTACGTGTCAGTTCCTCCGCTGGCACATGACAATAGCTAGTGGTACGTGACAGTGCCTCCACTGGTACATGACAGTAGCTAGTGGTACGTGGCAGCGCCTCCACTGGTACATGACGGTAGCTAGTGGTACGTGACAGCGCCTCCACTGGTACATGACAGTAGCTAGTGGTACATGTTCTGTGTCTTGCAGCTTTTGTTTACTGTCATGTTGACTAACTGCCCCGCGGCCATTTTAGAATAGGAGAACAGGCTATAAACTTGTATTTTTTAAATATGTGTGGCGGCCTGCGGAAACCCGTGGATGTCACGGCCGCTCATTGTTGGCTATAAGCCATAAAAGATCGAAAATCGTTTTCTGTCAAATTTGAGATTTTTGATGTTTTGTATTGTTAACACCTTAAACTTCATTGTAATGTACAAAAAGTTGATGATTACTTGGACATGTCAGCTTGCAAGATTTTCAAGCCATGTCAAATCAAATGCTTAGTTTGTCTGCTCTTTGAGTGCTGCAGCAGCCCATAACAACTGATCAATGAAATAACTTGCTGAGAAGTTATTAAGCCTATACTTAAACTGACATTTACATTCACAACGTCATTACGAACAAAAGGATTGTAACTTCAGTTGTGATAAACATATCTTAAGTGATTTAATGAGTGAGTGATTTAAACAGATTTGTATCCAGGACAGTTTGTAGTTTCCAATATGTATAAAACCCAGAAAGTACATTTGCAATCATAGGGTGTCATTTATTGACATGTTTTTCATATTAAAATAATGAATCATTATTAACAACCATATTTACTCAAAAGTATCGAAATGCAAATGTAGTAATGTACATACATTGACTTCAGTTATTACAATCAATGATATACGCCAATAGGAGGCGCTGATAACAACACAACGATGTGCATAAGAGACGTAGGAGAGTCTACAACGGTGGCTCATGTGCACGCTTAAATTCAGTTACTCTGAATAAAATAATTTGTTACTAATTCATTTTGTGTGTACAAGTCTGCTTTACATTACAGTCACACCATTACACTATATTCAATATAATGTCTAAATTGACTTTGTATGGTGAGGTTGTAGTGAGACATCTAAAGTATGGTTTGGAGCCTGTTAGCACAAACAGTTTAACTTATTTTTTTAAATAAAAGTTTTATAGCCTGTTCTCCTATTCTAAAATGGCCGCGGGGCAGTTAGTCGACATGACAAAAGCTGCAAGACACCCAATGCAACTGCCAAGAGACACTTGCCTACCACTATCAACAGAACAGTAACTGTCATGTACCAGTGGAGGCGCTGACACGTACCACTAGCTACTGTCATGTGCCAGCGGAGGCACTGACACGTACCACTCGCTCCACTGGCACGTACCACTAGCTACAGCAGTTTCTTTATTCGGCTAGCCTACAGTAGCCAACCGCAAAAACAAAACACTCTCGGAAACAAAACTTTCGCTATAAGCAAAATAACAAATGTTTTCTCAATCAATACTTTATTCATTCACAAAACAATATTACTAACTAAATCAATATCTTTGCATTCTCTTTCTTTTCAGTAAAATGTAATTTGTTTAACTCGCTATCTTTCTCGTCTCTCGTCTCTCTTCCAATTCAGTCAGCCTCCCCTTCTCTGCGCGAGAGAGCGCGAGAGCCCCAACTTTCCCCCCTGTAACCCCCCCCCAAAAAATACATTCACCCACTGCAATACTTCATCACTGCAATACTTCATCACAGCATAAAATAATTTCTGTACACAGAGCCACAGTATGAAACTGGGATCCAACCACACCAGCATCACTTTTCTTAATCAACAAATAAATAATAGCTCTTGTACATTACTTTTGTGAATAAAATAGTTATTTATTTGTTACTCTTTACAAATAATTGTATTTTACATTTAATTAATTTGTGCCCTGTAACCCTGGGTTACAGTATGCCCAACGGTGACTTGCTATGAACCCCCTTTTCCTAGGGACATAGGGATCAACAAAACACACAGGTATACAGGTATGACATGACAGGGACTTAAACAGTTAACAGAAAACAACTGACTAGACGTTAGTGATGTTACGCTCGATACTGTGCTCACGAAGTGGTATCGACCTTTCGAAACAATTTGTACCGATACAAACGTGTCGAGCGTAGCTTCAAATGGGCAAAAACCACGTGATCAGAGTCGAAGTGTCGAAGTGACGTCCAAAGCATCAGACGTCACACGAGCAGCTGAGACAAACGGCGTTTTTTTCAAACGCTTACAGACATCAGACATCACTAGGCTAATATTCGTAGGTTATAAAGAGGAGACATAGGCCTATTTAAGGACACTACATTCATTGACAGAACCAGAGATACAGATAGATTGCCAGAGCTAGATAGTCAGAGATATATACAGGCCCGTAAAGATTACCCCCGCAGCCCCCGCACCGCGGGGGGGCCTCGCAGGGTGGCAGGCCCCCCGTTTTTTTTTATTTTTTTTTAATCAAATTTGAATTACATGGGATGTCTTATTGTCTTGTCTGTGTTTCCAGAATTGGTATAAAAATAAAGGAAAGTATATTTAATTGTGTTTTCTTTGTTAGCTAGGTAAGTGACATGACGAAGTAGGTCAGATAGTCACACAGACCGGCGAGCCCGCTGCAAATAGGTAGCTAACTGTAGCGTAGCGTAGGAAAAATGAAACGCACATTTAAAAGCGGTGCCCAAAAGCGGCATTCAAAACAGAACATTTCTGAATTAAATGCCAAACTTCCCAAAATTACAAATTTATTTTTCGTCCAGCCGGTGAAGGATGCACTCATCTGCCAGAAGAGACAGGTATTGTAATGTTTGCTATAGCTAACATCACTGTACCACGTAGCTAACGTTAGGCTAGGCCTATACTTTGACAGCTGTAGGCTACTGCTCTTTGTTGTGCTTCCTAGCGTTAACAGAGCCTCCTTTCCAAGAGCCAGGAAAATTAGCCTTGCTCCTTTATTGACTTCCTATCAAGCGGACAACATTGAAATGGAGTGAAACTACAAAAAAAGAGAAAGTAGAAAAAGTTTAAACATTTTAAACATACAAAAAAAAAAAATCAAAGTTACAAGAAGTCATTGTATTTCAGTTAGGCCCTATATACATATTATGATTGTGTAAAACGTACAGTCATTGCTTTCTACAAGATTCACATGACAAAAAATTGCTCAATTTATGATTTAGCGAACACGCTAATAATAAAACACAACTCCATACTATCAATTGTGCCTGGTGTAGCCACGGCCATCAAATTATTTCTGACAATCCTCGTGACTGTCGCAAGCGCTGAAAAGTCATTTTTCAAGCTGAAACCGATCAAAACATATCTCAGAAGCTCCATGTCACAAGAGAGGCTGTCAGGTCTAGCCATCCTTAGTATAGAAAATGAATGTGCGCGCAGTTTAGCTGTAAAGAGTGTGTTTAAAAGACTTAGCACACAGATTTGCTAAAAGACGCGCACTTATTTAGGCTATTCACACAACAGCGCCTCCTTGTCCGTTTTTAAAGTGAGGTTAAAGACCTTTTTATTTGATGTGTCCTATAGAGATGAGTGTTGATGCAGTTGTTTTGTCTGTATCTGTTGCCATATCATGTCTGTATGTATCTGTTGTCATGTTGATTTTAGCACTCTGAATAGCACATTGGTCAACGAAAGTTGTGTTTAGTTGTGCTTTATAAATAAAGATTGATTGATTGATTCACCTGCAATCCGTTTGAGCGTTTTTTTCTTATTGAATACATTTTCCTCACACGACAAGCTTGAGTTTTGATATCTTGCATTTATTACACGGCTCTTCAGAATGTTCCAAAAAGTTCAGTTGATCGCGTCGGGGTCCTGTTCGTCCCGTCGGTATTTGTATTACATTATCCGTTACATATGTGGTGGGGGGGCCTCTCAGGCTTATTCTGCGGGGGGGCCTCATGTGTTTCCGTTACGGGCCTGGATAGATACAAATATGAGATAGTAGGTCTACACAAGCACATAGCCTACATCTTTCTCTAGTTTTACCAGCCTTCAAATGTGGCCATCCCTTTCCCGGTTGCAAAAGCATGTTGCAAACCTTACCTTAACCGCTAGCTTACATTATCATCTAGTAATATATTCTTTTAGCATATACTTCTACTAAAACGGGGTGAGGGGATGCGATCTCACTACATTTGGGTGAGGGGTTGAACAGTTGAACAATATGTGTAATTAATGTTATAGGAACCTAAAAATAAATATCATAAACGTAAAGTAGCAAATACGTTACGTTGTTTATATTACAACAAGATATATGATAACATATTTTTGACACTTGCAAATCGAAACATTGGTCACATAACCTTAATTTATCAAGTTGTCAATGACGATTATGAGACTGACGTCTCGAGGACTTGACGTCACTTGATTCCTTCCATCGTTCGATACAGTCGCCATACCATAAATTGACCAGCAGATGTCCCTATGGAGAAGATGTATCGAACGCTTCGAAAATGCGATACTTTTTCGAGACAATTGTGTCAAATAGCTCGTTGCTTCGAAAAGCTTCGTTTCCCCCATCACTAGATATTAGCAGCATCTGCAGAATTGGTAGTTGTAGTAGTGGCATAAGATATAGCAGTATCAGTAGTATGAGTAGTTGTGTTGTGGTGCTCTTAGTCTTTTAATGAGACGAGTTGACTGAATCGCTTGTCTTGTGTCTCCACTAATCAGCTAATACTAATCACCTGTGTTAGAGGATGAGCGGGGCGTGTTTGTGTGGTTGCCACGGTGATGGTGCAGCTATGATTGCTTACTTTCTGAGGGCAGAGAATAACAGAAATGTAGCTAGAATCCACACCTCAAACAAGTTAACCTAGACGCAAAACTATACGTCCAATCCCAAAAATAAAGATATTTTCCGAGACCCAAGACCCTGCCGAAACCAGAGTTGTCCTTTATATGTCTGTGCGGTAAGAAATATGACTCTACCGGCAGTTTCTAAATCGTGCTATTTTTGGTTTCTCTGACGAATTTGTCATCAGATTTGCATTGGACTCTATGGGGCGAGAGTTGGACTTTGTCTTGCTTTCGTGGGGCTCTGAACAAATGTGTAAATCTATTGGATTGCACAGACAACTGTCTACGACCAGCACAAAATTAGCTATCTATTGATCCAAAAACGAAGCATGAAGAGCGAAAATTGTGGCAATGCTGGCAAACTATAAATATGTTTTCAACGACATCCGAAGCTCCCTTCCTCTCTAAAGGCCGATTTATACTTCTGCGTTTTTACGCACACGCACACGAGGAACGCCCCCTCCGTCAAAAAATGGCTTCTGCGTGTGTCTTCTGATTTTCCTGACTGTCCGTGCGTCTTTAACGGATACCCCTTGGCTATGATTGGTCCTTATTAAGAACCGTTTGCGTCAGGGGTGGGGGCGGGGTTGCCGTGACCAACAAGAGAACAGAATCCTTTGACCGCCATTGTTTTAAGTTTTTACAACTCTTATTTCAGCTAAACAGTAAATGTAAATCAGCATCTGAATTAAAATGTTACGAGAAATGGGCAGTGTAGTTTCTGAAAATGTGCTTATTTTATTGATGAAATGGTTCATTTGTTCATCTGCTCCGACCTTTCGATAACCTAGCTAGCATCGCAGTGCAGCGTCATCTACTGTTCTAGCGGTGAATTGTTTTCAACAGGCAGAGCCAACGGAGTAGTATAAATTCAACCAGTCCGTCCGACTCCGTGCGTGCGTCTGTCCGTTAACGGAGACGCAGAAGTATAAATCGGCCTTTAAAGTATACGGACACGCACACAGCGAACGCCCTCTCCGTCAAGGAACTCCCTGTAGTTCCAAACCCCCCCCCACTGCTGTCAACTTTTTTGAATGGTTTTCAATGGAACTGGCCAACGGAAGTCGCTTTCTCAGGCAAATGACGAATGAAACAGGCTCGGATGAAGAAATCCGATATTCTGGCTATCTTCAGCTGACTCGTATCTACTTAAGGCAGTCCTCCCTGACGTTTTTGGTGTAAAATGGAGTGAACTACAACATTGTGAACACTCACTGCCAGTGAAACGCAGGAAAAAAATCTAGAGCTTTTTTGTCAAGTGGTTCTGGTAGCTCGCTGTAGTTAAAAAAAACCCCCACTGCTGTCAACCTGTTTGAATGGTTTTCGGCGGGACAGACAGTAGCACCATCTAATTTCACGGATATTTTCGGGATATTAACACAATGTCAATTGGTTACTGGTGTGTTGTGTCATATATGTCTGCTACTTTATTAACATGTATGTATAACATTAATTTATAATACATAACGCAATATTGTCAAACAGAGCTAGAAATGGCTATGCTAGCTACCATACTGTACATACCAAACAGTAGCCTAACGAGGACTATATTGTTCCACATAACGTTTAACCTTCGACTGTTAAAGTAAATGGGACTTTTTTTTTTTTCATCGGCCCACTTACAATTTACCACAAACACTTATATTTGTAGTACTTGATGCAAGTTGAATCAAACCATGATCACCAGCAATAGATAAAAATAGAAAATAGAAAAAAATAGAACAGAATATACAAGGCAACCAACTGCAATTCGATAAAACATTTTATTGTTTACTGTACAATATGTCCAGTGTTCTTCCGCTCCTTTTGTTTGTAGTGATCCGGTGATCTAAATGTCTGTTGTTCACAAACCTCAGCCTAGGCACACACACAAACACACACAATCATTATAGTGGTTGAAATGCAGTATAAAATGTCAAATTAATGAGCTCCTGCACTTCATTTGATCCTAGAAAACAAGGAGATTATGGTTGGCTGTGCAGCATTTGGATGCTCCAATCGGTCTGAGAAATTGATCGGGATGTATGGTCTTCCAAAAGACACAAACAGGAGAAAAAAATGGATGGCCCAAGTTGGCAGAAGGCACCTGACTGTCACAAGGAAATTCAATAATAGAAAACTGTGTGGTGTGAGTTTAAGTTGTCTTTATACATTTCATTTGTGGATCAAGGACCAATGTGTTTACTGTCATATGCATATGACTATAATGAAATTGGGGTTGATTATTATGAGTCTGTAATGCATGTGGAAATTAAATTCACGCCATTGTGCCAATATCATCGCAGGCACATTTTGAGGGAGACCAATTCACAAAAACAAAAAAAGGCCAACTGAAATTGAAGGCTGATGCTGTTCCCAGCATATTTTTGCATCGTCCTGAGCCCAAGAGGAGGAAGGGTACTAGTGAGAGAACAACCAAAAAGCTTCCATTACATGTGTATTCAGTGGCCAGTGACCACACCTACTGTCACATGATGAACTTTGGTATGAACAATGTGAACTTAAAATGAATCTAACATTTATTATTGCACACCCTGCCCACCCCATAACACTAACAATGCCATGCCATCATTTCAGATACTGAGGGAAGTCAGAGAAGGGAAAGTGAGGGAAGAGAGGCTATTGAAGATTTAGACTGTGAGGAAATTGAGAGGGGCATACCAGCAACCAGTGAGCCAGTCCAGTGCCTCAGTGAGCCAGGTTCCAGTGCCCAGTGAGCCAGGATCCTGTGCCCAGTGTCCAAGTGAGCCAGGGTACAGTGATAGTACTCCCTAAGAAGACCTGAGGGAGGAGTTAACAAAACAAATAGATCAGACAAGAAGGTTACAGGCAGCCCTAAATTTTCAAAAAAGAATGAATGAATTATTTTTCATTCATTATTATTGAAAAAATAATAATGGAAAATAAATTTTGAACAATGTTATCGAAAGATCAGATCAAAGCGAGCGGTCTGAAGAGTAAGACAAGCATATCATGGGGAAATGACATCCTTAAAAAGGCTATTCAAATCCGTTTAGCTACTGGCTCAACAGGCTACAAACTTCTACAGGACATGTCGATTCCTCTCCCCAACATCAGAACCCTGCAAAGAAGAATACAGCACATTAAAATGGAACCAGGAGTACTAGGGGAGGTGTTTGACATGCTGAAGCTGAAGGTAGATGGCCTGACAGAGATGGAGAGGGAGTGTGTACTTACTGTGGATGAGATGTCAATCACACCAAGCGTGGAGCTGCACCTTGGAACAGGGAAACTTTACGGGGATGTGACATTACCTGGCCACACAGGAGGACGACAAGGTGGAAACAAGTAGTGGCTTACCACTACAGTGGCAATTCCACCAATTACAAACCTTTTGTCTTGGACATTATTCACAGAGCAGATTCCATTGGGCTACATGTGATTAACGTCACCACTGACATGGGCAGCCCTAATCGGGCAACGTGGAAGGCCTTTGGAGTGGACCACAACAAAATGTCTGTCCCACATCCCACAAGACCAGACAGGAGGCTACACTTCATGCCAGATGTCCCACACCTGGTGAAGAACTTGAAGATTGCCCTGGTCCGCGGACAGAGGTTCACAATCCCACCGGATACGGTAGAGAGGGAGAACCTCTCCTCCAATGAAGCTTCAGTCGGTCCACTGAAAGATTTGGTTCATTTTCAAGAGGGGATGGCTTTGAAAATTGCCCCAAATGTGTCAATGAAAATCCTTCAGCCCAGTCATTTTGACAAGATGAAGGTAGGCCCTGCACTTAATGTTTTCAGCAAGGCAACAAGTGCTGGCCTGAAATATATGGTTGAGAAGGAACAACGACCCACCTCTTACCGGACAACAGCATGGCTCCTGGAGCAGGTAGACCACTGGTTCGACCTTATGTCCTCTCGCCACCCAGTAATGGCACTGAGCAGGCACAAGATGGAGGAGTACCAAAAGGCCATCAAGTTCCTCGAGGACACGATCCAACTGTTCCGTGGGCTGAAGATTGGACAGCCGAGTAGCTGGAAGCCTGTACAAACAGGGATTGTGATGGCAACATCTACAATACTGTCCATCCAGGAAGACATGCTGTCCCAGGGACACTTGTTTGTGTTGACCAGCAGGTTTACCCAAGACTGTCTGGAAAACCTATTTGGCTGCATCCGACAGTGGAATCCAGTCCCAACTGCTGTGGAGTTTCACCAAGCGCTGAAGTCAATTTCTGTTAGGCAGTTTTTAACAACAATTAAATCAGGAAGCTATCAGGAAGATGAGAACAGCATTTTGGCTGACTTTCTGGATGCAAAGGAGATTTACCCAGTCCTGCCCTGCGAGTGGAGGAGCTGATGGAGCGTAGTCCTGCACCTGACCTCACAACAACAGAGACCTGTGCTCTCTACCATCTAACAGGATACATAGTTAATCAAGTGAACAAATACTACAACATTTGTAATGAATGCAAAAAAGCAATTAATCACAATGCTGACAAACCTGAAGGAGAGCACAGTACTTTACTGAAGCTGAAGGAATTCAAACTTGGTGCGCTTTGTCGGCCTTCGCAAGAGGCCTTTGACCTAGTCCGGCAAATTGAGGAGCTGTTCCGAACCAGGACCAGTGCCTCCCTCATGGATCTCCAAAATGCCATGGATGTGCTGGAGAAGGAAGCTATGGTGATCGACGGCAGGCTTCCCTCATGTCATGATGTACAAAAAAAACTTACCAACAGATACATCAGGCTGAGGTTGAGAATCGCAGCAAAGCACATACGGGCTGAAAGGAAAAAGGGGCTCTTAAAAGACGGTCATCTTGGAAGCAAAAGCCAGACAAAAAGAGCAAAGAAGAACCAGCAAAGCCAAGCAACATCTAGGCCTACAACAACCAGGCCACCATCAAACACTTTTATCGTTGCCATGGAGGTGCTCGGTCTGACTTTTGCACCAACAAATGTCCCACAACCTACCTTGACTTCAGCTTCTATAGGTATGTGGATCCCCAGGACCAAGGTCAACATATCTGCTTCATCTACTTCAGAAATGCAAAATTATGTTTGTTTGTGGTAACTGTCAATTTACATACTAATATCAGATATCATTCTTTCCTAATCTTACAGCCTCACCATCATTAGCCCCACTAACCAGCTCCGTCATCACTCCGCCGCTTACAGGAATGGCAAGCACCACCAGCCTCTCCTTTGCTCCACCAGCTGCATCACTCCACTAGCCTCACCATCACTCCTACACAAACAGTCAGTTCATATGATTTGTTTAATGTAAAAATTGTACAAACGTGTGCTACATAACTGAAACTATTTATTTAAAAAATCTGTAATTTGGGAGAATTTATATTCCATACAATTGTTTATTACAGCCTCTCCAACTCTCCACCAGTCCCACTTACCAGCAGTGTCAATGCAACATCAACCTGGTAATCTCTCCACCAGCCTGACAATACCTTGTTGCTGTTTCGATAATAATCATTAAAGTTATCGTCTCCATGCAGTTATACTTTCTTTTTACTCTCATCATCCACACTAGTGCTGATGATCTTATCACAAGGTAATTTATCCTTTTGATTGAAGCAGTAGTAGATGCATCTAGTTGAGCTACCTAGCTAGTGAGTGGACTTGAAATTCCTGCCGAGCGTTAAAAACTAGCTGGACGATAGGGGACCCCTTAATATGCAATTCATTGTTGCTAGCTCTAATCTGATATACTAACGAGGCTAATAAGAGAAGACTAACTTTGTATGCCAACGAACACCGATAGCTAGAACTAATTTGAAAGACTATAAACCAACGCACTTCTGGTTATGATACACGTGTTGTTTGGCTAGCTACAGGAGCAAGTGTTGCTTAGCTCTACGTTAGACACTAGACTTACAGTCTAGTTCTAACTGCATTTAGAATCTAACAAGCTATAATCTTACAATAAATTTGATCTAAAGCTGGCTATAAGAAATACTACTAATAACAATGGATATGTGGTGGTTGAAATATGAAAAAATGCAGGATTTTCATCAATTTACCAGCAAACTTGCTTCGGAGACACTGAAAATGAATGGGGTTCAACGGTGGAAAATACAATGTTTGGAACTATAGGTCGCATGAGACACGCTTTACTTCCGCATTCCTCAATAACAGTGGGAGTCTATGGAAGTGTCGCAACTCTCTTTTTCTATGGCTCTGCCGTGACCAACAAGATGAACAGAATCCTTTGACTGCCATTGGTTTAAGTTTAAAATTCATAAATTCATATTTCAGCTAAACAGTACATGTAAATCAGCATCTGAATTAATATTTGACGAGAAATGGGCAGTGTAGTTGCTGAAAATGTGCTTATTTTATTGATGAAATGGCTAATTTGTAAATTCGCTCCGACTTTTTGATCCCTTATCTAGCATCGCAGTGCAGCGCCATCTACTGTTCTGGCGCAGAGCCGTCGGAGTAGTATAAATTCAACCAATCCGTCCGACTCCGCGTGCGTCTGTTCGTAACGGAGTCGGAGAGGTATAATTCGGCCTTAAAGGAAATATGCTTCTGCGTCTCCGTTTAAGGATGGGCGGGCGCACGGATACGGACGGATAGACTGCGTTTATGGTTCTCCGTAGGCTGTGGGTGCTGAAAACAATTCACCATCAGAAGAGTAATTAAATAAGTAAGTGAGACTTTATTTATATTGCACTTTTCATTAGTGCTGTCAGTTTAACGCGTTTTTAACGGCGTTAACGCAAACCCAAATTAACGGCGTACATTTTTTATCGCACGATTAACGCTCTTTTTGGCCAAGCAAACTTTGTAGTTTTTTTCACATGCTGTTGCAACAACTACCGACGTTAGAAAAACTACAACACCACACCAGATCTAGCTAGACCGGAAACAAAACAACAGGCACGCCACACACACTTGTTTGGCTTGCGAGCCGGCTAAAGAGTAGTAGCAGAGCCCGTTTACGGATGTTAGACATTCTCTGGTAGTAGGCTAACGTTACGTTTTGAGTGGATGGCGAGCGCGAGACGCCGAAATGGATGCCAATAAGATTCTGAATGGTTTACTTTTAAAAAGTTGCCAAATGGTTCCATTGACAAGACCAAAGTGATCTGTGTGTTTTGTCGTTGTAAACTTAGCTATCATCGCAGCACCTCCAGTCTGAAATACAACTTGATGGCCAAGCAAACAGCTGATGCGTATCTCCGCCCCCTCGTCAAAGCCTTGCAATGTTGTTTTCAAAAAAAAAAAATTTGCACGAAGCAATCCGAACCACTTTTCCATGTTGATAAGAGCATTAAAATTTAAAAAAAGAATGGGACCAAAAGAAATTAAGGGACACTTAGAATAAATAAAAATGTGCGATTAATTGTGATTAATTGCGAGTTAACTATGACATTAATGCGATTAAATATTTTAATCGTTTTACAGCACTACTTTTCATACAAGAATTGAAGCTCAAAGTGCTTTACATAAAATCAACAAAAAAAAAATACAAGTGTTGATCTAACTAGCCGCACTCTATCTGCGGTCTCTCGAATCCGTCTTAGATCCGAGCTGCCACTTGCAGTTTCTAATACACAAACATGACAAGGGGGTAGACAGGACGGGAATAGATTTTCAGCATAACATGAGGAGAGAGAGGAGAAAAACAGGCAACCCCCAGACTATGCTCCTAGAGGAGTACAGTGGGGGAACAGGCAAAAAACACCTCAGCACATACATTGTACAACATTACAGAACCACATGACTTGCAACGGGGAGGGGGGGAGGGGTATGGACAAACAGCATCTGGACCTGCAGCCATACTAGGCGCTGGTCACAGACCCGCCTGCCACACCGGGGGAACAAGCAGGCGAAGGCGTTGGATGGGGGAAGGGGTGTGTATGAGTGTGCTTGGGTTGGCGTCTTCGCCAAGGCCACAATCAGTCAGATTCTCAGTTCGCAGATAGTATTGCCATGGAGACATCCTTGGTCATTACCCAAAACTGAGACGCAATCCACAGGTTAGTGTATGAGTAGGCCTGGGTTGTCACCATCGCCTAGGCCACAATTAGACAGTTCTCAGTTTGCAGATTGTATTGCCATGGAGTCAGCCTTAATCAGGTCCCAGACAGAGACAACAATCCTAAGGTGTCTGTTGGAAGGGGGTAGGGAATGCAAGAGAAGTCTCACTGCAGGGCTCTTCAGGGGAGTTGTTATTCCAGCAACGGCCTTGGCCAAGGCCTGTGCTGGTTAGGGTGCCGAAAGCAGATAAGATTGGGGTTGTTTGGTCCAGTAGCCACATTCCAATTTGCACGTCTACTCCTTTTTCCACCGGTCTCCGTCGGTCCAATCATGTCGGCCAGCCTTCTGTTTTTTTTTTACAGCTGTAGCCGTTTCCTTAATTTTGCGATATTCCAGGGCAGCGCCTAATCCAATCAGCAAAAGCCTGTAATCGTGGATCCAAATAGGTAGATGTCTTCAATGTCCTCCACGGAAAGCACCGCTGGACACCTGACGCATCCATCGAGTAGCCAGCTGCGAATGTCCCATCAGGACAGTCAGGTTCCCCCGAACCCAAGATGGTGTCAATTGCATTAACAGACCAGCTGATCAAATCCATGATTTTTAGTTCGGAGAGCGGTGCGGAGAGAGTCTCTCAGTATAAGACACAAGACATGGGACTAGACAATACGATAGAAGCCAAGCAGGGAAGGTCAGGGGAGGAGAGGGAGAAAATGCGACGCCTTTGTCGAGAGCCAAAGAAGAGTAGAGAGTAGATGGCGCAACGGTTTTTGTTTAGACGTTGTCGAGTGTTTATTTACCTAGGTTACCGAGAAGTCGGAGCAAATTTACAAATTAGCCGTTTCATCAATAAAATACGCACATTTACAGCAACTACACTGCCATTTCTCGTCACATTTTAATTCAAATGCTGATTTACATGTACTGTTTACCTGAAATATGAATTGTAAAAACTTAACAAGCAATGGCGGTCAAAGGATTCTGTTCGTCCTGCTATCACGGCAATCCCGCCCCTGCCCCTGACGCAAGTGGTTCTTACAGTGCGTGTCCACTGCAGCGACACAAATCACTTGCCATTGCTCGCCTTCCCACAGTTCACCACGCTCGGGGGCGTTTCAAGCAGATGAATGTAGAATGTAGTTCTCTAAAGTCACTGTTGTAGTTGTCATAGCCAAGTGTGCAGACTTGGGTTTACGTAGTTGCAACATCGATCAAAATGCAACTTGTATACAAAATACAAAACTGTTTAATAGACATACACATTGACATGTGTAAAAAACGTTTTACTATATTCCTCAGTCTCTGCTTATCTGTCGATACCTTAGGGAGTTCCGGCCGGAGTAGCTAGCTAGTTATCATAGAACGAAGTTACGTAATTTGACTGAACTGAATTTGAAAGTACAAGCACCAACTTCGGCAAACCTTGCGCCATGAATTGTTTTTTTGTATTAACATCTCTGTACAAATACAGCTATGTATCGTACAGAACTGGGTAAGCAGCCACACAAACGATTAGTTTATCCTCCACCTTGAAACCAAAAAGCTAGAAATGTTTGCCATGGTTGCTATGTTACGAGAAACAAGAAAACACTCCGATTGGCCATTGCTAGCGAAAATCGCTCCTCATTTGCATAAAGTTGAGAAAATCTCAACTCTGTCGCGTCGCGTCGCTACCCACAATGCACCACGCAAGCGATTCGCCTGGCTCCATAGAAAATGAATGGAAACATGTTGCCACTCGCATCGCGTCGCTGCTGTGGACAGCACTGTTATACTGACCAATCACAGCCAAGGGGTATCCGTAAAATTACGGACTGATGGACGGATAGTCAGGAAAATCAGGAGGTGCACGTAGAGCTCTCTGAGGGGTTCGGAGAGGGAGTTCCTTAACTAAGAGGGTGTTCCCTGTGTGCTTGTCCGTAAAAACGCATTAGTATAAATTGGCCTTAAGCGTTTCAGTGCACTCTAGGCTTTCACGTACACACCCATGTAAATCTCAGAAACGGTTTGAAAAACTCATGAAACACAATCAGTGATATTGAAAAAAGTTGAATAAATATCAAAAGCTGAATTATTTGAAAATAGTTTAGGGTTTTGTCAACATTTTAACGTTTAAATGGTGGCTCTAGCTGAAAGATTAAGGAAGAAGGAGGATTTGGAAGTTGAAGAAGTTTTAAGAAGTTTGAGAGGATTTGAAAGAAAACTCCATTGGAAAACCATGTAAAAAGTATTATGAATATTGATTTATATTAATTCACGCACAAGAGGTACAAAGCTGAAAAGATATAGCAGTCATAGCCTGAAACTGCTGAATGTTTTGATAGCTGAACGGTTTTAATAGCTGAAGATTTGAAGGCCAGAGTTACCCCTCTACTCAAAAAACCCTCCCTTAGCCCTGCGGTCCTCCAGAATGACAGACCGGTATCATTGTTGCCCTTCTAATCAAAAACAATTGAATGTGCTGTATCTAACCAACTGTCAAACTTTCTCTCTCAGAACAACCTGCTTGACCCCAACCAATCGGACTTCAAGACTGGCCACTCCACAGAGGCTGCCCTCCTGTCAGTCACCACTGCCCTCCAGTCTGCCAGAGCGGCTTCCAGGTCATCATTCTGGTGCTTGTGTAAATATAAGGCGCTGAAAGGTGTCACGGAAGAAATAAAAGAAGAGCAAAAATGTACTCTAAAGGCCGATTTATACTTCTGTCATGCCCGGCTCACAGGCACGTGACCTCTTTCTCTCCCTGGATCTTCCATGGAATCCGTGGGCGGTGCTCTTATGGTAGCGGACCCAGGTGTTCCCAATCACCAATGAGCTGGCCACACCTGCGGGACATCCGTAGTACAAAGACCAGTAGCTCACCCAGCCACCAGTAGAGGCGGGGTCGTCACCCCCCTCCCCCCCATAAGAACGGGGACCTAACAGGAACCCCGACCAGCAATAACCCCCCTTCAAACCAACATACCACCTGCACTCCCCCTCCACCAGGATCCTGCCAGTATCCTGCACACAGAAAAGGACAAGTCAATACACCACAGGTCATCACATCACAGGAGCACGGGACAATGCATCCGCCACCACATTGTCAGACCCCTTGATGTGGCGTATGTCCAAACAGTAGGACTGCAGCATCAACGACCACCTAATCAACCGCTGGTTAGGACATTTCAGGGAGTTCAGAAATGTCAGGGGATTGTGGTCAGTGAAGACCACCACATACACAACAAAGTGACCCAAAGCCCAAACCAAAGCCAACAACTCCTTTTCGATCACAGAGTAGTTAAGCTGATGTTTATTAAATTTCTTAGAGAAAAAGCTCACAGGCCTATCAAGCCCCTCATCGTCAGACTGCATCAGTACGGCCCCTGTTCCCACGTGACTGGCGTCCACCTGTAACTTGAACGGCTTCCCCACACAGGGAGCGGCCAGCACTGGGGCGCTACACAACAGAGCCTTCACATTCTGGAAGGCCTGTGACCACACGTAATCGACCTTTCCCCTCAACAAATCAGTGAGGGAAGAGGCAACAGAGGAAAAATTCCTGCAGAAGCTACGGTAGTATCCTACCATCCCCAGAAACCGCATCAGCTCCTTTTTTGTGGTTGGCACTGGAAACTGTTCCACCACCAGCACCTTGGCCTGCACCGGCCGCACATGGCCCTGGCCAACAACATGGCCCAGGTACGTCACGGTAGCACGGGCGAACTCGCACTTTGCCAGGTTCACCGTCAGTCTCGCCAAAGCCAGCCGTTCGAATAGGGCTCGAATGCGTTGTACATGCCTCTCCCAACTGTCACTGTAAACCACCACTACATCATCTAAGTACACTCCACACCCTGCCAAATCACCCACCACCCTATTCATCAGCCGTTGGAACGTGGCTGGCGCATTCCGCAAACCAGAAGGCATCACTTTATAGGAGTACAGGCCAGATGGGGTGATAAAGGCAGGAATCTCCTGCGCTCTCCTAATCAGTGGTATCTGCCAATAACCTTTAAGCAGATCAAACTTGCTTACAAATTTTGCCGACCCAACCTGGTCAATGCAATCATCCATCCGTGGCAGCGGAAATGCATCCGGTTTGGTGACACTGTTAACTTTACTGGAGTCCGAGCAAAACCTAGGAGTGTTATCCGACTAAGGAACCAGTAAACATGGGGATGCCCAGCTAGAGAAGGACGGTTCTGCAACGCCATTTTCCAGCATATACTTGATCTCAGCATCTAAGTGTCGGCGCTTATCCTCAGACACCCGGTAGAAGCGCTATCTAATGGGTTTTGCCTCCCCCACCCCTATGTCATGCTCCACAAGGTGTGTTTGTGAGGGGGTATCCCCGAATAGGCTCGGGAACCTGCAAATTAACTCAGCCAACTCCACCCGTTTCGGCTGTTGCAAATGACCTAACAGGGTATCCAAGTTGGCAAGCGTTTGGTGGCCCCCCCACACGAGAGTAGTATGGCTTCAACAGGTTGACATGGCAAAGCTGCTACTTCTTCCTCCGTTCTGGGGTGGAGATTATATAGTTAACCTCTGAGGTCTGCTTCACCACTGTGTGAGGACCTGTGAACTTAGCCTGGAAGGGGGACCCAACCATTGGCAACAGACTCATCACCTGATCGCCAGGGCTGAATTGAAATTTAGCTGGGGCTAAAATTTGGACCCCCACTCCAAACCCACCACAAGGCACCCACCTTCTCACCAACAGACCGTTATCCAGGCGATAGCCATGTGCCTGATCCTTCACCTCCGCAACAGGGATCACAGTCTCCAAGAGCCCCTTGATGGAGGGATCTGACTGCTGCTCCGCTACCAACTCTGCCCATGAGAGTGACAAGGGAAAATCAGACAAGTGTACAAGCGGTTCTTCCATCACATTCACCCCATCAGGTTCTCTGGCAATCCAAGCCCCAGCCCATGTCACTGCACAGGCCGCAAACACCTCTGGGAAGTCCCGCTCACTCTCATCGGGTACACTATTAACTACAGGAACTGGACCAACAACTGGATGTGGAGGGACAACGGGCCAGACGTGCCCCCCAGCTAAACCATTCCCAAGGATGATCTGGACTCCTTCCACTGGCAATGCCGGGCGCACCGCGATGCACACCTCTCCCATCACCAACTCCGAAAACAGATGCAGTCTGTGCACCGGAGCAGACAAAACGGACAATCCCATACCCCGAACTAAGGTCGCATTGCCAGTATCAGACTCCCCCGAAAAAGGGAGCACCGACGCGAGGACAAACGAGCCTAATGCCCCTGTATCCCTTAACATTTTAACAGGCACCCTCTCCCCGCCCTTTTCCAAGGAAACAAACCCATCTGATATGAAAGGCAAATAAGCCTCATCACAAAGAACTCGACCACCCACTGGCACAGCCAATGCAGCAGGCTTTACATTCAGATGTTGGTCCCGGTTTTTCAGAGCATAACAATCCACCTTCAAATGCCCCTTTCTACGACAGAAGTAACATACCCTCTCTGGGTCCCGCCACTCCGCCAGATTCCCTTCAGGCCTGCCCGAACGATCAGGAAAAAACCCACGCCCGACAGGGCCCTCCCTAGGCCCACTACGGTCGTCCACCCAATCACGGCGGTGTGTCACAACGTACTGGTCTGCTAAAGCGGCTGCATGCCCCACTGTTTTAACCTGTTGCTTGGCTATGTATGTGGCAATACGCGAGGGAACTGAGTCTTTAAACTGCTCCAGCAGAATCAGATCGCACAACTCCGCAAAATCCCCTGCACCAGAAGCTGTACGCCAACAATTAAAAGCAATCACTAGCTCTCGTGCAAACTCCAGGTAGGACTGCTGATCCTCTTTCCTACCCTCCCTGAACCGCAGACGATAGGCCTCCAGCACCATCTCATAGACCTTTAGCACCGTATCCTTCACCGATTCATAACTCAGACTATCCATTACCGACAACGCTGAATATGCCTCCTGCGCCTTCCCGGTCAGAACGCACTGTAACATAACCGTGCGATCCGCACCAGGCCAACCCCTAGCGTCCGCCACTCGTTCAAACAGCGAAAAAAATACCTCAGGGTCCTTCTCATTAAACTGTGGAACAAGCCTCAAGTTCCCCACCAGATCAAAATGCGGCACCCGGCCATGTGCGGAAACCCTCTCTCCACACACGCTTGGACAGCTTCCATGCTCAGCCTACCATCGCGGAACAAACTCAACTTGTCCCGCTCCAAACTGATCCTAGCCTGCTCAGCCTCGCACTTAATTTTGTCGTGCGCCATCTCCAACAATAGCAACTCCTTCTGTTGATCAAAAGAACCACCAGGAACGTCCACCCCAACGCCTCCCGGTTTACCCGGCAACACTTTCCGCTCCTGCAAATTCGCCTTCAATATCGATTTCACCGTATCTTTCAGCCTCTTGTCACTGATGACTATCTCATAATAGTCCGCAATTTTTAATAGCTGGTCTTTAGTGCAATCCTCTAAAAACAACTCAGACGGAGCCTCAAAAAAGTCCTCAAGCCGAGACATTCCTTAACTCCT
Source organism: Hypomesus nipponensis (assembly GCF_054491055.1). NCBI lineage: Eukaryota > Metazoa > Chordata > Actinopteri > Osmeriformes > Osmeridae > Hypomesus > Hypomesus nipponensis. The sequence continues at coordinate 12,742,511 of NC_140387.1, read as the reverse complement.
GAGCCACAGAACGCAGCAGTGGACGCGCTCCACTATAAAACTACTTCTCCGACTCCGTTACGGACAGAAGCACGCACGGAGTCGGACGGATTGGTTGAATTTATACTACTCCGACGGCTCTGCGTGCTGAAAGCAATTCACCGCCAAAACAGTAGATAGCACGGCATGGGATGCTAGCTAGGTTATCGAAAAGTCGGAGCAAATTTACAAATAAGCCGTTTCATCAATAAAATAAGCACATTTTCAGCAACTACACTGCCCATTTCTCGTCACATTTTAATTCAGATGCTGATTAACATGTACTGTTTAGCTGAAATATGAATTGTAAAAACTTACAGCAATGGCGGTCAAAGGATTCTGTTCATCCTGTTTATCACGGTAACCCCGCCCCCGACGCAAGCAGTTCTTAATACTGACCAATCACAGCCAAGGTGGTCTTTTTTTACGACGGATAGTTAGAAAATTCAGGAGGTGCACGTCAAGCTCTCCGAGGCTTTCCGAGGGCTGACGGAGAGCTCGTAGAGGGCGTTCCACGGAGACGAGGGCGTTCCCACGTCTCAGTTTTTTGAAAAACGCAGAAGCATATATCGGCCTTTAAGCGTTTCAGTCAGCACTCTAGGCTTTCACGTACACACCCATGTAAATCTCAGAAACGGTTTGAAAAACTTCTGACGAGCTTCACTCGTGGCGCCCCCCCACACACACACACAAAAAAAGTTTAAAACGACTTTGCACAAAAACGGAATTGCAACTTACAAATGCTATTTTGCCCTGCAAGACTGCATTTCTTTCAAATAAACATAGCAACAATCACTACGATGAACAAACATTAAATAAAAAACACAATCCCTGATTAAATGTCAAGTCTGTGCTGAACTACGCACCGGCCACGCCCCCCGGTGCACACGCGGTGCACGGTCACATTCACTCCCTCATCGCCTGCAAATAATGTTTTTTTAGTATTCTGTTCTGTTGATGGCTGGCAAACAACAATCTTAGAAGGTCTAGGTCACGCACATATTCACTCATTTTAAGCAATCAATCTACCTGAACAAAATTAGACAAAACGGAATTCACCAAAATTTCATGACACATCGAAAATGATGCAAATTGCGGTACAGCTGAACTTGAACTGATGTTTCGACTGAATGGTAATAACAAGGAACGTCAGAAGTCACTGGCTAGCTATCGTTAGCTAACTAGCTAGCAAGATTACATACAATCCATTCGCTAAAGTTGACAATACAAACACTTGGATTTTTACCTGTATTCCTAACTTTTTGACAAATTGCTGTGTTTGTTTTCCTTAATGCCTAATGCAACAACACTACAAATATCTTTCTTATCTGGAATTTATTATAGGCTAAGACCAGAATTTAAGGATTTACCTTTCGCCTTTGCACATTTCTCTTATTCTTCCTTTCTTTTCTTCTTAAATTTCGCCCCGGATAGCTTTTGCCTCTTAATTTTTTGTTCTTCAAAGTTCTTGAACACACACACTTTAACCAAACGCCTGACTGTGCTAGCATATTCTGATAACACCAAGGAGGTACATACCCCTTCCTTTTTTAAGGGGTACGTATACGTGGCTCATTTTACCCTAATGTTAGATTTATTGTTTGAATGTCAAAATATTGATTGGAGATATAGAAGGGGGCTGCCCAATAAAAAATCTTTTTTTTGTTGTTTTTGCTGGGTGCATTTTTTTGCTGAGTGGCGCCCTAGGTGACCGCCTATACCGGCTATACCGCCTGTAGGAAAGACCGCCCCTGATTCTACACCAGAAACGTCTGGGAGGACTGCTTATTGTAGATACGAGCCTGCTAGCCAGCATTTCGGATTTCTTTAACCACACCTGTTTCATTCATCATTTGCCTGAGAAAGCGACCTCCGTTAGCCAGGCTAGTTTTGCCCGAGCCAGCCTAGTTTTGCCCGTTTACTCCATTCTACCCCAAAAACGTCAGGGAGGACTGCCTGCTGAAGATAGCCAGCATCTCGGATTTCTTTAACCGAGCCTGTTTCATTCGTCATTTGCCTGAGAAAGCGACCTCCGTTAGCCAGGCTAGTTTTGCCCGATCACTAGGTCAGGCTATTTAAAGGTATTGGGGTCAAGTGACTTTTCTGCATTGACAAATGAAACGTAAATGTACTTGTCCAAAGGACAACTGTCACGCTCAATGCGTGACACAATGCGTGACACTTGTCCTTGCCTCAAAAAGTTAATGTCAAGCCCTGCAATCCAGTGGCCAGAGAAATATGATGACCTGATCAACACTCCAAGTGTAATAGACCCGGGAGAAGTTTGTCTTTTGCAACCGACATGCGCAGTTGAGCTTGCTTGACAGTTTGTGACGTAGGGTGATAATTGGTCTATAGCTTGTCTTGTGTCTCCAATAATCAGCTTATACCAATCACCTGTGTAAGAAACTGAGTGGTCCTTGTTTGTGCGGTTGCCACGGTGATTGTGCAGCTATGAATGCTAACGCGCTGACGGCAGAGAATAACAGAAATGTAGCTAGAATCTACACCTCAAACAAGTTACCTAAACGCACCTAACTATACGTCCAATCCAAAAAATAATATAAAAATATATATATATTCTAAGACCCAAGACTTTGCCAAAACCAGAGATGTCCTTTATATGTCTGTGCGGTAAGAAATACGACACTACCGGCAGTTTCTAAATCGTGTTATTTTTGGTTTCTCTGACCATTTTGTCACCAGATTTGCATTGGACTCTATGGGGCGAGAGTTGGACTTTGTCTCGCTTTTGTGGGGCTCTGAACAAATGCAAGGCTCTCAAGTGTCACGCATTGAGCGTGACAGTCACTCATTTCGGTCTTTTGTCACACCCTCGCACCACAGGTTGTATTTCTCAGCAGAAAAAAAATATTTATAATATATTTAATATTGCGCAGCAGCCCACCAAAATTCCTCTGGCCCCGCCACTCTAACTATGGAACAGGCAGGAGTCAAGCGCGTCTCCCCTGGAGTTCTTAGTCGAGCTTGCCACTTATCAGCCAATCAAAAAAAAGAAAGGGTCTACACACAATAGCCAATTGGAAAATAGCACCATTGTATCTGGTTAAAATTTAATGCAACAACCAATGGAAAAAAAGCATATCCTGTAATTTCTCACGTGATTCTACTACAGCGTCTTCCGAAAGTTTCGTTCAACTACAGAGCAAACAACTGGAGCTCGAGCATCACTGAGCAGTCATGGTCTCCTGTTTTTATGTTACAACAAATATTCACAACTTGTTTGACACAAACAATGACAACTTGACTGCTGTTAGAAAACGTTTCCCAGATAATAAAAAAAAAAATCATGAGTGTCTGTAACTTAACCAACAGTTTTACAGCCTGTTCACTGACAACACCTGCTCGGAACAAGTAGTTCATAGATGTAGCCGGTGTGTATCGGTGAAACCCACTCCTCAGGTACGTAAAAAGCTACCCGCGTCAACATATTGCTAGCTTTTCGTTGGCGTAGTTGGTAGTGGTGGCGGTTCGGATGTCAGAGGTGGCAGGTTTGTACCCAATGCGGGACGACATACGCCCGATACCTCAGACAGAGCTTGTGTCGCGCCTAGCAGCACGCTCAAGCACAGATCCTCCCAGGTCACAGACAATACCCAGAAACAGAGTATGTTTATACAAGTTTATTTTTACAAAAAGGCAGGACTGTGGCACAGAACAGTTGTATCTGGGACCCCACTAGGTGCTGGACATAGACCCCCCCCTTACTGGCCAACTATGCTATGACCGGCGAGCCCCCCCACAGAACAATATCACCCCACAGCAAGGTACTTAAGGACCCACAACAAAGCCACAGCAGAGCACAGCAAAGTCACCACAAAATCACCGCAAAGTCACTACCAAGAGGGGACTAGTGTTAGGCTGGGCAATAGCCGGCCATGGTGGGCCCTGCTCCCACGCCTAACAGTCCCTCGTCCTCTCCAACAGCCTGCAGTACTGACAAATATAAATTGGTACTGTTCGGTCGGTCGGTCCCTACCGACCAGTATTAAAAACAATTAAACAGGCAGTCTATGCAGTAGCCTTGCGCTGAATACAGTCGGTGAAGCGTGCAGTCCCCGTCCAGTACGGCCGACACACCCCTTCGCCTGCTCCAGCGCTGTCCCTGATCTGCGCACCGCTGTCTGTTCCGAAAGCCTCTGTAATGGTGCTGGTGACGCGCTGCTCCACCTGGAGGACTCCCCTCAAGCTGCAGAGATTGAAAGTGCAGGACAGGACTGCTTAGGCAAACTCACACCCCTGAACCAGACCGAGATAGTGAAACAGAAGCACAGTGAGGTGGAGTAACGGACTTCCCTTCGCAAGGCTAACGTAGAGCAGATTGACCGTCAGCCTCGACCTCAGACCAGGCACCGCGTCCGGAGCCTCCCCAGGGTCCCTTCTCACTCCGTTGTTGCCAGAGATTTCGAATTGCTTGCGCTCCCGTCCGTCGTGTCGATCTCTGCCCCACGTTCATCCAATGTCCTCTCTTATACAGGGAACGGACCTATCCCCACATACCACACCACTCCCTTCCCATCAAGCCAATTGTAGGGTAATTGGCAATTAGCTTTGCAGCAGCCTTTGTAGGCCATAGCAATGCCCCCAATACAGACACATTCAACAGATAAGTCCAGCACATAATACACATGGCATTTACACTAAAACATTACAGTACACTTGACACTTGCAATATCACGTCTGTTACATACAATAGGCCTAATCATATTTTTGTTATCACACGATGACACAATGATGTGACATATTGTCACATTATAAACATCTCTTTCCAAATAGGCTTAATAATTGTATTATCACTAAATACATTTAAGTGTTTTGCATAGTCGATGTTAGAGGTCACTTTTAAAATAATGTCATTATTTTAGGGGGGGAGAATGTCACTCTTGCCTGTCTTCAAAACTTGAGAGCCCTGCAAATGTGTAAGTCTGTTGGATTCCATAGACAACTGTCTACGACCAGCACAAAATTAGCTATCTATTGATCCAAAAACGAAGCATGAAGAGTGAAAATTGTGGCAATGCTGGCAAACTAGAAATATTTTTTCAACGACATCCGAAGCTCCCCTCCGCTCTAAGCGTTTCAGTCTGCACTCTCGGCTTTCATGTACACACCCATGTAAATCTCAGAAACGGTTTGAAAAAGTCCTGGAACATAATCAGTGATACTGAAAAAAGTTGAACAGATATCAAAAAGCTGAATTATTTAAAAAAGTTAAGGGTTTTGTCAACATTTTAAAGTTTAAATGCTGGCTCTAGCTGAAAGATTGAATAGAAGAAGGATTTGGAAGTTGAAGAAGTTTTAAGATGGATTAAACTTTTTAAGAGGATTTGAAAGAAAACTCCATTGGAAACCCATGTTAAAAATATTATGAATATTGACTTATATTAATTCAAACATAAGAGGTACAAAGCTGAAAATTCATAGCACCCATGGCCTGAACTTTTGATAGCTGAACGGTTTTAATAGCTGAAAATTTGAAGGTGCTAAAAGGTGTCACGGAAGAAATAGAATAAGAATATGAAGAAGTTTAATAAAGATTTAAAGAACAATACTTGGAATGCTGAAGCAGCATTCCAACAATAAAGAGAAACAGGAAAACAATGCTTAACAGCATTCTCACAATTAAAAAACAATCCGGGGGCCCCTGCATACGTGGGGCCCCTAGGTTGCAGCCTAGGCAAGCCTGTGCAATAATCCGCGCCTGAATGCAGCACTAGACGACTCCAACCCACCCTCCCCACTGCACTGACTGAGACTGAGGTGAAATCAGTTCAACAGACATTCATATTCGTACCTCCGTTCAGGCTCTGTGTCATATTTAGGGACCAGGGTAAAAGAGTAGACAGCCCGAATGCCGAAAAACCTAGCAGCCATTTGAATAGACATTGATTCCAAATAAACATTGATTAATATGACTGAGGTGAAACTCACTCCTCAAGTATATAGCAGGCCACCCATGTCAATGAAGAGCTAGCTTTTCGTTGGCGAAGCTGGTAATGGTCGCGTTTGGCAGGTCATAGGTGGTGTGTTCGAGCCCAGCGAGTGGCGAACAACGGCCCGTATACCTCTGACGGAGTGTGGCCACGTCTGTTACATTGGGACCAGAGTGAAGGGGCTAGGATGAATTCCCATGATGCCCGTGGTGGCACATGAAAGATGGGGATTGGTTATAAAAGTGATGAAATGCAGATCCGAACAATGTAAATTGCTGCACTACACTCCGCTGGACTATAAACAGACAGCTGCTAAATTTATTGTGCTCTTTCTAATCGGAAAACTCCTGAAAAACTATATTCACTAAACTCTTTCATCACAGTGATTCCCCAATCAAAAGAAATACAGTGAGGTAAAAACTTTATTTGATCCCCTGCTGATTTTGTTTATTTGCCCACTGACAAAGAAATGATCAGTATCATTTTAATGGTAGGTTCATTTGAACAGTGAGAGAAATAATAACAACAAAGTCCAGAGAAACGCATGTCAAAATTGTTATGAATTGATTTGCATTTTAATGAGTTAAATAAGTATTTGACAACCCTCTCAATCAGAAAGATTTCTGACTCCCAGGTGTCTTTTATACAGGTAACAAAATGAGATTAGGAGCACACTCTTGGAATCAATCAGATTCCAAACTCCCACCATGGCCAAGACCAACGAGCTGTCCAAGGATGTATTTGACAAGATTGGAGACCTACACAAGGCTGGAATGGGCTACAACACCATCGCCAAGCAGCTTGGTGAGAAGGTGACAACAATTGGTACGATTATTCGCAAATGGAAGAAAAACAAAAGAATTGTCAATCTCCCTTGGTCTGGGACTCCATGCAAGATCTCACCTCGTGGAGTTAAAACGATCATGAGAATGGTGAGGAATCAGCCCAGAACTACACAGGAGGATCTTGTCAATGATCTCAAGGCCGCTGGGACCATGGTCACCAAGAAAACTGGTAAAAGAAAATTGGTAAAACACTACGCTGTGAAGACCTGAAATCCTGCAGCGCCCGCAAGGTCCCCCTACTCAAGAAACCACATGCACAGGCCCGTCTGAAGTTTGCCATCTGAATGATTCAGAGGACAACTGGGTGAAAGTGTTGTGGTCAGATGAGACCAAAATCTAGCTCTTTGGCATCAACTCAACTCACCGTGTTTGGAGGAGGAGGAATGCTTCCTATGACCCTAAAAACACCATTACCGAAACATTATTCTTTCGGGGTGTATTTCTGCTAAGGGGACAGGACAAGTTCACCACATCAAAGGGACGATGGACGGGGCCATGTACCATCAAATCTCAGGTGAGAACAGTGGCGATTTTAGATCCTTTTTAGGGGTGTTCAAGCACACATAAATGTAATCTTAGCACCCCTAAAAATAATAATAATTTAAAAAATTAAATTATTATTATTTATTATAATTTGATGCTGGCAGTTCATAAAGAAAGGGACATCCTTAGTTTATTCATTCATTCATTCAATATTTTTGCATTATAATACATACATGTATTAATTGTTATTCAGTGAAATTAGGGATTTATATTAGCAAGGGGGTTTAGCACTTTTGCAAACCGCTGTATTCATGTCACATTGTCATTGGGGGCTGAGCACCCCTAAAGGTCTGATCCTAAAATCGCCCCTGGGTGAGAACCTCCTTCCCTCAGCCAGGGCATTGAAAATGGGTCATGGATGGGTATTCCAGCATGACAATGACCCCAAAACACACAGCCAAGGCAACAAAGTAGTGGCTCAATAAGAAGAACATTAAGGTCTCCAGACCTTAAATATCTGCCGGGTATGAGTCTTTGGATCATTTGCATGTGACCTGCATATAGGCTCAGTACTGCCTAGCAAGAGGAAACAGAAATGATCAGTTAATTTTGACTGGGTCTTCGGGTACGAGTCATTGGATAATTTTTCACGTGACTTGCATAGGCTCAGAAGAGGAAACAGAGTATTTGTTTACTTCATTCACTTTTGCGTGACGAGGTTTAATAAGAAGTGAATGATATTCGTTCACAAGTGATAATTATAGGTGTTATTTTAACTTTTTTTTTCTCGGCCACGAGAAAATGAACGAATCGCTCTCTGAGATTACTCGTTACTCCCGAGTCATACTAATGATTCGTTAGAAATTAACGAATCGTTAACGAACAACACATCACTAGCAACCCTATTGAAATAACATATCCCAAGTCAATCATTTTTTGCGTAGTAATTGTGTTTCGAGGACCATGAGAAATTTGGTCCCAAACTCAAGTCCTGCTGTTGTAGCCTACATCACAGCAGCATTGTGCAGTTCATTTTCCATCTCTCTACTACCGTTGGTTTAGTCAATCGACAAAATAAATTAGTATCTGTTACGTTTCCCGTCTGGCCGCACTCAAGCTGCTACTGATCTGAAACATAACTAAAAGTCAATGATGACGCCCCATCTTAACACCATTGGTTCAGACAGCCAAAAGTGCGTGAAGGGATTGGATACTCTGCTTTTCCATCACAAAGGGGGCTCTGTAGGATGGGCATGGCGTGCAGCTGCTGAGCATTTGAGCAAGAAATGGAAATACGTGCAACAGAAGGAACTGGCCCGGGCATCGCAGGGAAAACAGTTTTGCCCATGAAGAAATTATTAAATTAACCTATCGTTAAGATTTTAATACCGAGATGTTGCGTCTCACGCGGAAACGTTGGACTATTTGCACTATTAGCATCCTTCTGATTTTCTACAAGACAAAAGAAATAACTAGAAGTGAAGAACACCAGGAAGCTCCGCTCAATGGGTACGATACGTTCTTTTGCCATTATACGGCCAATAGAACACACACAGGTAGCCTATTATTCCACCATGCGGCAGTGCCTCTCTAGTCTACCATAGACATGTCGAAGACAGCCAATTTACTGTTTTTGTTTTTAAGAATTACTTTGTATTTATGTAATGTCTTGCTTGTAATGTCTTACTTTGACTTTTCTGCTATGGTCCAGCAAGTACATGGCAATTGTATTGAGATGGGTGCTTATTTTCCTTTGTTTGGACTTAACAGGCAATCACTGTCACAATGATATTTTGTCGCAATTGGCGGTATTCATAGTTATTTTTTTACCAGGTGCGTGTTAGCTACATAATCACACATTAAATGTTGGTATGTGCATTTTTGTCGGCGAGTTTCGAAATGATCTCCCTATCTGAATGTGCTTCTATGTCAATGAGACCTTGTCTCCTTCAAGAGCCGCCAGGCAAACAAACTGGGGCTATATCTTAGTCAAAACCACATGGAAAAATTGGTCTCAGCGTACTATTTTCTACATACACAGGCCTACTAGCTATATACACTTTAAGAGACAGTACTTAAAGTTCAATAGTCAAGTAATCACAAATTCTAAATAGCTTATTTGTTAAAATAGTTTGTAGCTACAATTAGAACACGTGAGATCCAAAGACTAGAATTTCTGTCCCGTGCCACACTTTCAAGGAACATCTAAAAGAGATCTTGAACAAGTTGAATGAGATCCTCCAGAACATTCAAACTGATGTTCCAGTTGAGAGGTTCCCATGAATTAAATGCAGTATCAGTGTAAAAAGTTAGATTTTTTGCATTAGGTGCCAGTTGTGATGGTGACAATTGCTCAGACATTTGGTTGTTTTTGCACTAGGGGATGAAAGACAGGAAGGTGTTGAGGCGTGTGTCAATGTATCTGTCTGGTAACAGTCAAAGTAGCATTTTGAGATTTAAGGTGGTTTGGTTGTGGTTTCCCCTTTAGCACTCTAAAGCATTTTAGCAAAGTGGGTAAAACAAACAGGAAGAAATCATTTTTAAGCAGAGTAGTTTTGGCTTGCATTATCTAGACATATGAAATTGTTCCATTACAATAATATAAATATATTTCACTTAAAGTAGTCCGTAAAATGTTAATGTTTTTATCTAGAAGACAGTTTTATTCTGTCAGACGTTTAGCAAGTTTAATAAAGCAGAACAAGACCTCCAGTATTTGTGTTGTTCAGACAATGGGGTATTTCCTCTCATGAACTGTACACATCTGCTGAAGAACTTCACAAGAGATTTTTACCTAAAAATAATTATTGCTCACCAAATGTCTTCTGACATTTGCTATCAAGCTGCAGAAGCTATGGATCACATGTTTAATCTTTGTGATAACATTTAGAACAGACAGGCAAAGGCAGAGGCAAAGCATTGGTTGGCATGTTGGGACAAGGATGAGGAGTTGACGAAAAACACAAAAGTTAGGTTAATGGTGTCCAACTCCAACCACCAGATACATATGTTAAAACGTTTTTGTTATACTGGGTGACTGTAAGGAATTGAATTCCCCTCTCCAGAAAGTTCATGTGAAAATCAAGCACTTGAATTACAACTGAGCATGCCAAGACTCCAAGTGTAGCTCAAACAAGGACAATAGACTGCAAGACACCAGTGTCAGTCTTTTAAAGAATACACAAAAACATTTAAATGATGAAGCAGGATGAAAGATTCCACAGACCCAGTTCTGACATAGAAAGAGGGTACTACTCATTTGATGCTAGTAAATTGTTATAACCAATACCTTAATAACGATCGTCAATCCATAAAAATGAATGGAATTAGTTTGTGTGAGAAGTGCTTATTTTAGCACTGGTTCTTCCCTTTGGCACTTATTTTTTAGTTGTTCACAATGTGTGCTTCTTGTTTTGGCTACCCGCAATGCTTGGTGCTATCCTGTTCTTAGTGACCCATGCACTTTGTAAAGCTCTCTCTTGGAAGTCGCTTTGGATTAAAGCATCTGCTAAATGAATAAATGTAAATGTACTACTGCATGTAAAATTGCATACAAAAAGACTGTTATTGTTGAAAATAAGCTGTGTTGAATTTACCTCAAGTTGTATGGGACTGGACCGTTTATGTAATTTGTATTGAGTACACTTAAAAACTGTTTATATTTCAAAAAGGTCAAAGTGTTTCAGATAAGGTTTTGCTAAATGACACAGACTTGACAACTCTTCTTTTCTCCTCTCACAATTCTCAGGGAGAGTGAATTTAGCACTTTCAGACTGATGGTTAACGGCTCAGAGAAAGGCTTCAACAGGAGAGTGCCTTCCTTTCCCCAGCACTCCGTTGAAGGATGGCGAGTCAATTCATCGCTAGTCGTCATGATAAGGTGAGTATGTCCCTTTGGTGTCATTGATGTTGGATTCGAGTGGGTTGCATGGGCAAAGTTAAATGCCTTTTGTAGCAGGTTGGAGAGCAGTGTGTTGGGACATGGGCCTAAAATAACCCACCTCATTCATTAACCCTGTCTAAAGCAATACTTGTCATAAACTGTACATAGCCGGGATCTCTTGAGGTGAGTGGGGTGACACATTGCCAGGGTCAATTTAATACTTTATTGCATTCATATACACCATATTCTGTAGATTAGGCACTGAATCAAAGTACAAATCTACAACCTTGACTAAATTTAGGCTTATTTGTTACATGTAATAATACATATATCGAGACAAGCCAATGGGCTTGATTTAAAAAATCATGGGGGGTCTCACAAGCCTATAAGCCATATGTTATCAGTGTGGAGAATGAGTACCATTTGGTGTAAATCACAAATGGAAAGTCACACTGGCATACTCCACAATACTTCTATATAAAAGTGCAATTCATCATTTTCACTTCAGCCCAGATAGGTATAGTTTCTCTCAATCTTGTCCAATTACACAGACAAGTGTCTGTCTCTGGTGAGGTCACTCCACTGACCTCTATCAGGGACACACCTAATAGGGTCTTGACATTACAGCTCATACTGGTGTGCCTCATTTTGTGGTGAGGAGACTTCATTTTTTGTTGAGAAAATGTGCTCTGTATGCTAAGAATAGCAACCTGCCCCTTCGTTCCTCTCTTATCTAGGGAATTTTCTAAGTAGGGCTGCATATAATACTCCTTGGAGAAAGATGTCAGAAGGCTCAAACAGCAAAACGTCATTACACAAACCTTTTGCAAATTTTTTTCCAGATTAATGGTGAAGCACTGATACAGCATTTATTCTGTTTCAAATACCATGGCGACAGGTTCTTTTAATAATCAGTGTAATCTATCTTTAGACTTCTGCTTAGCATTGATGCTGCAAATGTTGGTTTTCTCTGCATATTTGAATGTTTTAACAAGAGAGTTTGAATGAAAGTAATTGTAACATGTAAAATGTGACTGGAGATTTAGAATCCAATGTGTTAGGATTTTGAGAAATTATAGTTTTTTTTTCAATCCCGCATCAAAAAGACTTTCAAAGCCTCTTCTTAAATTGAGCACTAGAAACGGTTGCCTCTACTTTCCTTTTAAAAGTTCCCAGGGCTCAAAAATGAACAAATACCAAAGGGATTTTACACTAAACAAGCTACAAAACTTTATGTGCCCCTATATTTTTTATTTTGTTATTGTAAACAAAATGTATTATATCTGTTTGTTTATTTTTTTCTCTAATTAAGACACACCTCATAATGATGACTTAAATATGTTTTAATCTGTAAATATAAAATGTATGTAAGTATTCGAACCCTTTTGTCAGTACTTTGTAAAAGCACAAGCACTATGCCTCTTCCACCTGCACATTTGGTTTGGGGAAGTTTCAGTTCCTGAATCAAGATTGCATAGGGGACCATTGCTTAACTCCGATCTTCAGGTCTTGTCACAGACTTTCTGTGGGCTGTAGTGATGTCATAGTGATGTCATTCATCACTACACCATCCACGCGGAGCGGCTTCTGGGGCTTCAGCCCTGAGGGCCTCATTTATTAACAGGATTGTGCCCATTGTAGGCGTGAAATAGCGATTTGTCCCGTCTTTTAACGGCGCGCTAATTAACACTAAAGGGCGGAGTAAAGCGCTGATTGCCCGACGAGTATCTGGTTTGATAAATACCACTTAAAATGCGGAAATACACCGTGCGCTATTTACGGTTGGGCAAAGGCGCAGATTAAACTGCGGTCGCAATGTTTGTAAATGAGGCCCTGAATGTTTTCTCAAAAGCCCCAGAATCTTTTAGGTGAAAATTAGCATTGTCATTTTCAGAAAATATAAAACTGTGTCCAAAGTAACGCTTGGCTTTCATGCCAGTGAGTGCCACATGTGGACGTTTCCTTTGAAACGTGCACGTTCATCTTTGAAATATCTCTAGGACAAGTAACTGAGCTCAAATGGAGTGTCATAGCAAAGGGTCTGAATACCTAGTATAAATGTTACAAAACAAATAACCTCTGAAGCTTTTTTTTTTACGTGCTGTTATAAGGTATTGTATGTAGATTGATCTAAATATTCAAATATAAATTAGATTTACCACAAACTAAATGTGAAAAACAAGACTTGAATAGCCTACTTTAAGGGTATAATGTTCAGTTTAGCTGTTAAATGTGGAATATGCCTTTTGTTAAGATATGCATTGCAGGGTTTCCCACAGCACTTTGCAGTCAAGGCGGCCGCTTTGACAAAACACATTTCCTTCTCTGCAGAACTTTTTTGACCCAAACTACCCCCCCCCCCCCCCCCTCGGTCCGCCAGCAAACCTCATACTATCACCTTGACTAACACATTTTCTGCGGGAAACCCAGCATTGGTAAAACATAAAGATCAAAAGATCTAGAAGATAACACGGCTCACTAATCTGCTTTTTTTGCAATTTTTACAGGAAGGATATTCTTCGTTTCCTGGATGCAGAAAGGGATGTTTCTGTAGTGAAGAGCAGTTTCAAACCTGGGGACACCATACATTATGTCCTTGACAGACGTCGGACGCTGAACGTCTCACAAACACTGCACAGCTTGCTACCTGAAGTCTCACCGCTCAAAAACAAGCGATTTAATACTTGTGCCGTGGTGGGCAACTCTGGTGTTCTTCTCAACAGCAGTTGCGGGAAGGAAATTGACAGCCATGATTTTGTCATACGGTACTTCTTTTTCAACTACTACTGTATTTACTTGCTGTATTTACGTTTAGTGATTTATCAGACTCTTTTATTCAGACCAACATAAAAATAGAGCAGATAGAAATTACGGCAGAAAATCAAGGTTCAGAAGTGCATAGCTCTCAAAGTATTTTGGTGTTCAGAGTCGAGGATTGATATCCAGGCACAGTTCAAAGTAACTACGTCACAGCTACCAGGCGTTGTGCAACAATAATAATAATATCTTAAATACAATATAACATAGTTCAGTGCAGAATTGGTTTGGTTGTAATCTGAAGTGCAACACTACACAATTTTATGGGTGCTGTCTCTTACAAGGGTGTTACAACAGGATCTCAAACATAAATGTCAAGAAAAGATATATATACAGGTATTACAGAAGTAATGCAGTGCTAAGATGCTTTTGTAATAGTAAGTCTAGGTGGAGCTTGAAGAAATGTGTTGAGACCTTGTTGGAAGAATGGTAGAAATTGGTAGATTTTTCCACCACTGTGGAGCACGGAAGGTGAAGCACCACATGGTAGGTGTGAGGACCCCTCTTTCTCTGCACAGGGGTAATGAGACCACGTCACAGAGCAAAGCCCTGAGTCGGTGTGTACGGCTGGATGAATGCATGTTACAGTAGCCACAACGTAGGTAAGGGTCGGGGTCGGGCCCTTTTTGCTTTAATGGGATAGAATACAGTGAAGAGAGACAAATGTAAGGGAGAGAAAAAAGGGGGGGAGATGCAGGAAATGGCCTGGGCTGAATTCTAACCCAGGCTCTTGCTGCAATGCCTTAACCTCTGCGACTGGCAGTGGAGCTAACTCAGCAGGGGAGTTGTGTAAGTACTTGAGATGCTTGAAAATGAGCCAGGCAGATGCCTTTAGTCTTAGTTAGTTAGTCAAGACTACATTTTACATTTAGTCATTTTAGCAGACGCAAAGTACAGTAGGTAGTAAGTACAAGTATGGGGAAGTGCCTTGTCCAGGGACACAACGTCTCTGGAACGGCCGGCAATCGAACTGGCAACCTTCTGATTTGTCGCCCGATTCCCTAACCGCTCAGCCATCTGACCCCCTTACTGACTAGTACTTCCTGACAACGTCCTTTAGTTTTAGTTTTTTTTACATTCCACAGGAATCGGTTTGGCTCGGATTGAGCAATGGAAGGAATGTAATTTTTCAAGGTGTTGTGTAACACCTGCATTCATTTAAAGGGGTGATTGACTGGGGTTTGGGGGTATTTCACTCTTCCTTAACCTGTTAATTAGTAGCATCACACATGTGATCGTTCGAAAGCGGGCCCCACAGAGTACCTTCACAAGTGTGATTCTGAACATTCCAACCGACTATTTTCCGATAGACAAAAACAATATGACAAACGCTATAGTATGGCTTCTAAATTTACAATTAGGAGGCTGACAAGTAACACTAGCAGGTAGTAGCATTGCTACGAGTATTATGCTAGGTAATGGAAGCTAACTAAAGCTAGCTAGCTTCCGTTTAAAAAAAATAACTCACTCTGGTGGAAGTGTCGGTAATATATAGAACTCAATAAAAGGTCTCCGAATAGGGTATGTAACATTGGTTGGGATGAAAATGGCCAGGGTGCTGTTCTATGCCCCCTGATGCTTCCTGTGAATTTGTTGAAAAAAACGCTAGGTTTTCTCCTTTTATGGTATGATCATGAATATATTGATGGGCTGCACGCTGATTGGTTGGTTTACAACGAGTGAAGCTGCGAAGCAAAGACGCAACAATGCAAACAGCACTCACTGAAACAAGTAGGAGACTTGAAGTAAAAACGTACAAATAAATTATTGTGTCTACACAACACTGTTTTCAACAGATTGACTAGATATCGACTTCTGTTTCCACTTCTGTTGTCGAAGCAAACAGGATCAATTTAGGTGGGTAATGTTAGCACTACAGCTTAGCAAACAAACTATCGTGATTCAACTGAGCTTCAGTTAGCTCTAGATATCTCGCTGAAAAAGAGATCTGGACAAACATGCATCTTGAATTGTAGATTTACATGACAACACAGGTTATTTATTTGAAAGAAACATAGTCAGAAACATTGCCAATAAATTAAATCATCACACATTCTACCGATGCTAGATACAGGCAGGATATGTTAGCATTGCTAATAACTGTTAGCAACAACATCATACTACAGCTTGCGGTTGTGATGAACATACACTACAACACTACATTTACCACCGTAGTCCATTTTCAATATGCTAGAAAAACTTTCTTCTTTGTAATTCTGTGGAAGTACACAGCAGTGCGCAGCAAATTTTGGGGCGTGTCAAAGGTACAAACTAGAGCCAAAAAAGGTGGAGCCACCGAACTGACGTCAGTTCGGTGGCTTTTTCAAAACCTACCATTTTACAGCTATATATATATTTTTTTTTTTGAGATTTGCATAGGAAAGATGTGTCAATGGACTTTGAGGTTCACTGTATGTCCATTGAACTGAACTGTCCACCCACTGAACTGTCATTATAGAACTGTGACAAGGTAAATTCGGTTCTGCAATCAAAGACCCCTTTAAAACAAGCCACAGTAATGGTAAGATTAGCAGTTATTTCCAATGACTGTCTGGCAGATATTGGGTCAGCACTTAAATAAAAATGGATTGTGTCCAGAAGCTGGGTTCAAATGATTCCCCCATATGCCTTAACAAGTTGTCTTGAGTTCTATATGCCGTTTCAGCATGCATTCAATTGTGAAATGCTGTCAAGTGCGCCTATACTGTACATACTCCTGTACATTCAAGATGGCGCCGATGATGGCTGCCTTGATTGCTAGGTGCGCTCTGTTTTGTCTTGTTTTGTCTCTTAATTTAGTGTTTTACCAAGATTTCTGGGGTTCTCTAACAAGAGAAGTACTTCTAAATATCAGAACTACAACTCCTGTTATTTCCCACATTTCTGCTTCCAGTGGCTGATTTAGTGGGAATTCTATCCAGTGCCGCGCTAGGCTTTGCCCATGCAGTGAAACGCCGAAGAAGGGGAAAGCGAGTGGTAGCTCTAGTTTGGCTAAGCAGACGTGGAATCCGAACACTGCTTCCAAGTTTTTTACTCTCCAACGTACGTTCACTGTGCAATAAAATGGATGAACTTCAGCTACTGATGGTGAAAAACAGAGACTTTCTTCCATCTTCGGTTTTCTGCTTCACGGAGACATGGCTATGCAATTTGATCCCGGACACCGCATTACATCTGGCAGGCTTTCAACTCGTGAGGGCTGACAGGGACACTGCACTCTCCGGCAAAACCAAAGGTGGTGGTGTTTGTTTCTACATTAGTGGCTGGTGTGTAGATGTGACAGTGATTCTGCAACATTGTTCTCCGGATCTGGAATCATTTTATAAACTGTAAACCTTTTTACTCGCCACGAGAATTTGCGTCACTCATTTTGGTCAGAGTTTACATGGCACTGGGTCCACAGGTCAAAGAGGCCCAACGCACGCTCGCCGACCAGATTCTGAGTGTGGAGCGAGCAAACCCGGATTCCCTTGTTATCGTACTCTGCGACTTTAACAAAGGTAATCTCAGCCACAAACTCCCTAAATACAGACAATTCATCAAATGCCCAACCAGAGAAGAGAACGCTCTGGATCACTGCTACACTACAGTCAGTAAAGCCTACCACGCCGTCCCTCGTGCAGCACTGGGTCACTCTGACCATACCATGGTCCACCTGATTCCTGCATACAGGCAGAAATTAAAGCTCTGTAAATCTGTTGTGAGGACATCAAAACAGTGGACCAGTGAGGCTATGAAGGATTTGCGACGTGCTTGGACTGTACTGACTGGGATGTGTTCACGACTGCTACCAATAGTCTGGATGAACTCACAGAGGCTGTGACATCATACATCAGCTTCTGTGAGGACTGCTGTATTTCAACACACACCAGGGTGAACTCCAACAATGACAAGCCCTGGTTCTCAGCAGAGCTCAGAAGGTTGAGGTCAGAGAATGAAGAAGCATTTAGGAGTGGGGATGGAGACCAATTCAAGGAGTTGAAGAACAGGTTTAGCAAGGCGGTGAGAATGGCTAAACGACTGTACTCAGAGACTGAAGTGCCAGTTCTCTGCTAACGACTCGGCTTCTGTCTGGAGAGGGCTCAGGCAGATCACCAACTACAAGCCCAGAGCCCCCCACTCCACTTATGACTCCTGCCTGGCCAACGAACTGAACGAGTTCTGCTGTAGATTTGAAAGACAATTGGACTGTCCTGATCTACCCCCTCCCACCCATGTGGCCTCCCCTCCCCCCTCTACAGTGACGACTCTCTCCATTCAGGAGGGTGAAGTTAACAGACCTTTCAAGAGTCCTTTCCCCCCTGCTCTTCTCCATGTACACCAACTGCTGAACCTCCAGTCATCAGTCTGTAAAACTTCTGAAGTTTGCAGATGACACCACCCTCATTGGGCTCATATCTGGTGGGGATTAGTCTGACTATAGGTGGGAAGCTGACAACCTGGTGACCTGGTGCAGCCAGAACAACTTGGAGCTCAATGCGCTTAAGACAGTGGAGATGGTTGTGGAAGAATCCAGCCCCACTCAGACCCATCACCAGGACTCGGCATTAAAGTGGAACTGAACTGCGATTAGACACACTGATATTATAATAGTATATACTTCTAATGACTTAAAAAAATATATAACATAAAAAAATATATAACATACAACTGTATGCCATATTCTATAAATAATCGAAATCTCTAGTGTTTAAATTATGTACTTAAAAAGAACTGGGCGCCGCCATGTTTAAATGACGTACACATTTGACGTCACGAGAATGGTTGCTCTCAATTTCAACCCGTCAAACTGCATTAAAAATTGAAGAAAATCAACCCATCATACCTATCCCTGTTCATTCTATGGCGTATGCTTCCGAACCAATACGTAATTATGTACCCGCAGGACCGCAGTTGTCCCATATGTTGCAGAATATGTGTTTTTGTCGGAAGATTAATATAGTTAGCTAACACTGACAAGTTGAACAACACCGAGTGGTGTATAGCTAGCTACTTGTCGTAACTGCAGACAATGCCAACAGACAGAATAGATCTGATCAAAGCGGCAGACCTGCATAACCTGGGTGTTAGTGGTCCACCAAAATGATCGTTCATCATTGAGCACAGGTTCTTTCCCATGCTGTGTGAGGAGAAAGACCTTTTATGTTAGCTTATCATATGTGTAACCTATGCTGGGTCTGACCCTCTGTTGCTCTGTGCATCTGACAATAAGTTTGAAGCGCCCTACGCATAGCTGGTTGCCTAAGTTTCAGTTACTAGTAGCCCCTTCAAGTTGTGTGAAACATGCTCACTGGTTGAGTTGATAACTTGTTCGCTGCGAGGTTAAACAAACTACAGTGTAGGAAACGTTACGTAACAGAGCTAGCTTTGGCTACAATCAGATGTGAATTTATAGGAGCTAATGTAGAGCTAGCAAGCGTAGCTATGTCAAAAACGCCAGGGTGTGTATTAACGTTAGCGTATTTAACAGGTTTATAAATATAAACCACTTCTGTAAAGTGATCCCTGCAAACGCTGAATCCGGGGGCAACTGGCGGGCTTTGGTGCTGTATAGCCATTTTCGTAAAACTGGTTGCCGCTTGGGTAGGACATGATAGTGAATGCCTTCTGTCTTGTAAAATGTGTTTGTACAACCAGCCAGTAAGATCCTACTTTCCACCTTGTTTTAGCTGGTTCGTTTAAGCCATTTATACCTCTGTTCTACCAGAAAATCTACCAATGTCTATCTTGATGACTGCTAGCAGCCGGCAGTCACAGTACCTAACCATTCTCGTGACGTCACAGACATGACGATTCAAAGATGGCCGCGCCCATTAGTTAAATAGTAAAGTTTAAAACGTTTTTATTAACAAATGGAACATTTTACTGTTTTAGTTGTCAGAAGTTTTGTGATTTTATTTTAATAATTATATGAGCCATACTTCATTAAGCAGTTCAGTTCCACTTTAAGGCTTGTCTGGGACAAGTGGATTTTTTTGTAGGGCAAGTGGAAGACAAATTTACTTGCCCCACTGGACAAGTTAAAACTCAAACAAAATAAAATGCCATGTTACTTCACGTTATGTGCCACTCATTCGGTCTATTTGACCAAATTCTGCATTACCAAAACACAAAGTGGCTTTGTACCAAGATCTCTAAACACCGTGCAGCTAATTTAATGCTCAACACTTGATTTTGCTGAACACTTAATTGAGAAATTATTTACTGTGTCGTCTCAGTTGCACTATCAGGGCTTGGAAATACTGTGACTTGCTAAAGTAGGCAAATAGCTAGTAGAACATAACATTTCAAAATTTCAGTAAATTAAACAGCTGCAAGACCCAGTGAAATGTTTTATACAGCTAGCAAACTAACATTAGCTAGCATCACTAACGACATTGGCTAACTCAACTTCGGTAGGCTATCCTCAGTATTTGCAAGCTGGCTAAACTTATAATATATCAAAAATAATTTTGTAGACATAACAATGGATTTTGCCACTAAATGTTGGTGTTTTTTTCTATAATTTCACTTTGTACCCGGCAGAGGCTAATTTACCAAGGGATCCTTAAAAGGTGTGTACTTAAGTTGAATATTAGCTGATATTTAACTACGTACATTTAACCGATACAAATGCTGCTAATGCTTGCTTGGGACACAGCTGCCGATGCTAGCTAGCTAACGTCAACACCAAAACATTTTTTATAATAGGATAAATCTTTACCCAGACAAGTGACTTTTGTGCATGGACAAGTGAAACATTTATGTACCTCAAAAAGTCAATGTCGAGCCCTGCCATTTACCCAGTCAACACTGTGGAGTCCTTCCGCTTCCTGGGCACTACCCTCTCCCAGGACCTCAAGTGGGAACTGAACATTGGCTCCCTCATCAAGAAAGCACAACAGAGGATGTACTTCCTGCGGCAGCTGAAGAAATTAAACCTGCCAAAGACAATGATGGTGCACTTCTACACAGCCATCACTGAGCCCATATTCACCTCCTCCATCTCCATCTGGTACGCTGCTGCCACTGTTGAAAAGGTAATCGTCTGAAATCTTAATTCCCTCGAGGACCTGTACATTTCTAGGACCCTGAGGCGAGCAAGGAAGATTGTATGTCCGACTCCTCCAACCCTGGACACACTGTTCAAGCCACTCCCCTCCGGCAGGAGGCTGCAGTCCATTAGGACCAAAACTTCACGCCATAAAAACAGTTTCTTCCCATCCGCAACTGGCCTCATCAACAAGGCTAAGGACTCCCCCTGTCATTAACCCTTTAATTTATATTTATCCATCAACAGTCATATTGCACTGTCTTATAACATGACTTATTACATGGCAAATAAAGCTAATTCTGATTCTGTCATGTCTTTTTCAGAGGATTTAAGATGTGAGGGATTCATAAAGAGATCACGTTTTGCTATGCAGCTTGGGACATATTGTTGGAAAACTATCTGGAGAACAACTGTCGGGTACACACTCAGTGTTTCCACCTTATCTCCCCATTATTTAGACAAGTGCCTTTGCGCCTAAAATAGGTATGTGCGAACTTGAAAAATAATTCACGAGCACAGTGTGCGAGTGACAGGCTGTTGTCAATAGACCAATTATTTGTTTGTGCGCGCATCCCGAATGTTTACAATGTGGTTGCAGAAAACCGGGAAAGGATAGCATTTTAAACGGCAAAAGGACCACACGGATCATACAAATAGTTAGATTTAAAAAGGCCAAAAAGGTTGAGGAGGACAGCCTTTAAGAGAGAAAGCGATTCCCCATTGATCAGTCACATTAGAATTTTTATTTGGATCATCAAAGTATTTTTTCTATTTACCAGTCGATCTACGTTCCTACCCTCACCTATGGTCACAAACTATGGGTAGTGACCGAAAGAACGAGATCGCAAATACAAGCAGCCAAAATGAGCTTTCTCCGCAGGGTGTCCTGGCTCTCCCTTAGAGATAGGGTGAGAAGCTCGGTCATCCGGGAGGGGCTCAGAGTAGAACCGCTGCTCCTCCGCGTTGAGAGGAGCCAGCTGAGGTGGCTCCGGCATCTGATCAGGATGCCTCCTGGACGCCTCCCTGGTGAGGTGTTCTGGGCACGTCCCACTGGGAAGAGGCCCCGGGGAAGACCCAGGACACGCTGAAGGGACTATGTCTCTCGGCTGGCCTTGGAACGCCTCGGGGTCCCCCAGGAAGAGGTGGTGGAAGTGGCCGGGGAGAGGGAAGTCTGGGCCTTCCTGCTTAGGTTGCTGACCCCGCGACCCGACCCCCGGACAAGCGGTAGATGATGACATGACATGATGACGAAAGTCTTGAAATTCAAGTGAGAATGTCGCCCGGTAGACCGCATAGTTGGGCGTCAGCAATGTCTTCACGTCATGTCACAAAGTTCATAATTTTACAGTTTTACAGTCAATTCAACATTTAAAATGTCGAGCAGGGCAGCTTTCAAGAGATATGGGAATTCTGCTTTCAGCCAGCTGGTCCTATTTTATTTTTGTGATTTGTTTAAAACTGGCAATCTGAGAGTGATTGTGTCCCCATTTTGACATTAGCCACAGTCAGACTCGGGTCGCTCACTGGCAGTGTGCATAATGTTGTATTTCACTCCATTCTACACCAGAAACGTCTGGGAGGACTGCCTATTCTAGATACGAGCCTGCTAGCCAGCATCTCTGATTTTTTTAACCAAACCTGTTTCATTCATCATTTGCCTGAGAAAGCGACCTCCGTTAGCCAGGCTAGTTTTGCCCGATCACTTGGTCAGGTTATTTAAAGGTATCTGGGGTCAAGTGGCTTTTGAGCATAGACAAGTGAAACGTAAATGTACTTGTCCAAAGGACAAGTGCCTCAAAAAGTTAATGTCAAGCCCCGCAATCCAGTGGTCAGAGATATATGATGACTTGATCGACACTCCAAGTGTAATAGACCCGGGAGAAGTTCATCTTTTGCAACCGACATGCGCAGTTGAGCCTGCTTGACAGTCGTGTGAAGTAAGGTATGATAATCTAGCTATCTATCTATATCAATCTGTACACACGGAACAACAGCGCGATGAAGTGAAGCATACCATTGATTTCACATGGAAAGGAAGTGACGGAGTCGCGGCTGCACAATGTGAACATAGCATAATGACGCGCGAACGACGATTCGCAACCAATGGGCCAGAGCCATATAAAAAGAGGGCTACGACACTTTGATCTCGCCGACACGTGATCACTTGGTTCAAGTAGCTCGCAAAAAAACACTGCTGGCAACCTGTTTGAATGGTTTTCAACGGGACAGACAGCAGCAGCATCTTGATTTACTGACATTTTCGGTATAGCCTACACATAATATCAATTGGTTACTGGTGTGTTGTATTATGTACAGTATATGTCTGATACTTTATTAACATTTATGTATTACATTAACTCATAACACTAGGCAGACATATTGTGAAGCGGAGCTAGAAATGGCTTTGCTAGCTACCATAATGTAGCTCACACCAGCTCAATTGAAGACAAGAAAGGAGTTTGGTAAATAGAACAGAATATACAAGGCAACCAATTGCAATCAATAAAACATTTTATTATGCAATATGCAGGGCTCTCAAGTTTTGAAGACAGGCAAGAGTGACATTCTCCCCCCTGTCAGTGGGTCCAAATTAATTACATTATTTTAAAAGTGACCTTTAACATCGACTATGCAAAACACTTATGTATTTAGTGCTAATACAATTATTAAGCCTATTTGGAGAAGAGATGTTTATAATGTGACAATATGTCAGTCATCGAGTGATAACGAAAATATGATTAGGACTATGTAACAGACGTGATATTGCAAGCTCCGTCTGAGGTATCGGGCCTAAGTTGGTCCTGCACTGGAACTACAAACCTGCACTACAAACCTGCCACCTCTGACATACGAACCGCCACCACTACCAACTGCGCCAACAAAACGCTAGCAATATGTTGACGCGGGTAGTTTTTTACGTACCTGAGGAGTGGGTTTCACCGATACACACCGGCTACATCTATGAACTACTTGTTCCGAGCAAACTGTTTAAGAAAACTGTTTAAGTTACAGACACGCATGAAAAAATGATGTTATTTATCTGGGAAACGTTTTTCTAACAGCAGTCAAGTTGTCATTGTTTGTGTCCGTTCGATCATATTTCCCGGTCAACTATAACTCAATGACCTTTCGATCATATTTCCCGGTCAATTATAATTCAATGACTTTTTAATCATTGTTCCCGGTCAACTAGCTCTATAATCAGTTTTCAGTTACCAGTCAACTATAATTCAATGACTTTAACAATGTTGCTGTTTACCCGGTCAACTACAAATCGATGTTTAATCAATTAATCAGGACAACTATAAATCAATGTTGTTCCAATGTACACTGTGTTTCCTCGATATTGGAATAGTGATTTAACGTTTATTTAGCATTGAGATTTCAATCTCAACCATTCTGATGATTTAGATGGAAAATCAACATGAATTCAATGTCCTCTTGCTATCTGGGGTATTGTGCCATGGTGTAGCAGCATTATACATTTAAGCATTATACATTTAGGGAGTCAGGTGGCTGAGCGGTGAGGTAATCGGGCTAGTAATCTGAAGGCTGCCAGATCGATTCCCGGCCGTGCCAAATGATGTTGTGTCCTTGGGCAAGGCACTTCACCCTACTTGCCTCGGGGGAATGTCCCTGTACTTACTGTAAGTCGCTCTGGATAAGAGCGTCTGCTAAACGACTAAATGTAAGCAATTCAAGACTTGCATGTACAGTAGGTAATGTCACATAATTAAGTTAAAAAATGTATTTAAACTCAAGCTTGTGTGGTGCGTCACTGTCTTCAATGCCACAGCCTAAAATGTATGTCAAAAGAAACGTTTTAAATTTCCAGCGCATTCAAACAGTCCCCTCAGTGTAGTTTGGTTAGCAACAGCAGCTAGGCTAGCTTGCTCGTAGCACAATTCAGCTTCCCCACTCAGGGCTCTAGACTGACTGAGACCAAAAAGTCGCATTTAGGGGCATATTTTCAGTTGGCAGATGGTAGCTACTGTTTGAATCGCGATTCCATCTGACAATTACTGCCGTTGGTGACAACGTTAAAATAGCTTGACTCAAAGGGTTTCAGCTTGTTTCATAAATGAACCCATTTGCAACCGACACAAGCAAGCACACTCTACCCTCTATAGTTTTGTTAAATGTTGTTAAGATAAGGGAGAGGGGAGGGGGGCCTCCCTCCACATCCACCACCGGATGCCACTTTAGAGCAGACTAATGACACCGCAAATACGGACGTTTATCATCATTATTATTATTTTGTATTATTATTAAGAGGCCCCTGATTGGTTGAGGCGGTAAGCGTGCATTAAGACGCCACTGATCATGACTGCTCAAAGTGATGCTCGAGCTCCAGTGGTTTGCACTGTAGTAGAACGAAACTTTCGGGAGACGCTGTAGCAGTGTCACGTGAAAAATTACAGGATGTGCTTTTTTTCCATCGGTTGTTGCATTTAATCTTACCCAGAAACAATGGTGCAATTGGATTGGCTGATAAGTGGCAAGCTCGACTAAGAACACCAGGGGAGACGCGCTTGACTCCTGCCTGTTCCATAGTTAGAGTGGCGGGGCCAGAAGAATTTTGGTTGGCTGCTGCACAATATTAAATATATTATAAATATTTTTTTTCTGCGTGAGAAATACAATGTGTGGCGGAAGGGGGTGACAAAAGACTGAAATGATTGACTGTCACGCTCAATGCGTGACACTTGAGAGCCCTGTGTGTCCAGTGAGAGGGTCAAGTTTGTTTTTAGTGAGTGGACCTGAAATTCCTGCCGAGCATCAACAGCTAGCTGGACGATAGGGGACCCCTTAATCTGCAATTCATTGTTGCTAGCTCTAATCGGATGTGCATTTAGAATCTAACAAGCTATATCTTACAATAAACTTTAAGTAAAGCTGGTTATAAAAAATGTGGATGACCAGACGTCCTCTTTTACCTTGACATGTCCTCTTTTCGAGACCTAAAAAATGCGTTCCGGCAGGGATTCCAAAATTGTCTGTGATTTTGCCGCGTCTGAAATTTGTGTTTCTCTGGGTCTTTCACAAACTATTATGCCATTCATGTTCAGTGTTACGAAGCAAGTTGCTGGTAAATTGATCAAATTACTACATTACTTTTAAAAATATTTTCAAAACAGCTAACTTGATTCGTAACACTAAACATGAATGGGGTTGAACGTTGCAAAATACAATGTTTGGGACTATAGGTCGCAAATGACACGCTTACTTCTGCCTTCTTCGATTACAATGGTAGTCTATGGAAGTGTCCCAACTCTCTTCTTATATGGCTCTGGGTCTACTTAGCTTGGACTACCAAGCCTTTTAATCTGTGGCGTGCCTACATAGTCTATAATATCCCAGTATTTTAAGAAAATATGAACTAACTATATACATGTTTCTTAAACTATTTGTTCTAGTTCTATCAGAGTGAAAGTTGCTGTCTAGCATTAACTGTTAAGTCAGTGGCATTGTTAGACATAAAACTGTACTGGGGCAAAGGCCCCTATTCATATCCCTTCTTCCAAGCGTGTTACGCACAATGCACAAGTAGGCTATAGAAACTCCCCTTGCTTAACCCACTATATAACAGTTCAAGGATGCAAGTTTGATATCAGTTTTGGCAGGGACATCTATAGTTAATGCAAGCTTTGTGTTTTTGGTTAAACTGCTTTGATTTTACAAGCGTTGATTTGAAATATTCTGTATATTTTTTCGGGATTATCAACCTTAATTAATGCACTGACTAATAAAGTAAATTGTTAAAACTCTAACTTAAGATTTTACGAGGGCACAGCAGATTTATACTGGGCATGTGCCCCTGTCAAAAGGGTCTAACGACGCCCCTGTGTTAAGTTATGTTTAATAAACGAATACAAAAAAAAAACACTGATCCTAAATTTCTTTGTGTGCTCCGAAATGTTTTCATTTAGGAGCACATGTATTCCTTGGTGACAACATTATCGTAGAGCCCTTAAGTGTAGTCTGCAGCATCACAAAGAGCATGTGCATAAACTGAAAATTGCACGCGCACAGGCACTCTCGTTTGCTCTCCTTTGTCACATAAGGACCTCTACATGAATTGTTCCAAATTTGCACTGCACATTTTGTACTTTGTAACAATAGCTGTTCTACCTAAATAGTTTTCGTTGTTTTCTAATGGGGGGCAAATAAAACCTTGTGTTATCTTTGGGTCACAATGACCCAAAGGTTCACAACGACCCATCGTTGTGCTGCGACAACTTTACGCAATAAAAAAACAATAAAAAGCATTTTCTTTTAACCTTCGTGCAGTGGGGCGTGTGAGACAGCCCGACGGTTAAAGAAAATGCTTCACTTTATTTTTGTATGAGGTAAAGTTGTCACAACACGTGGGGGGGTCACAATGACTGAAGGGTCACAATGACCCGAAGATGACACAAGGGTTCATTACAATTGCAAACATATCGAGATATATATCGAATATCGTACATTTTTAGATTATCAAGATATCTTTATATCTTTATAAAGATTTTTTTTATATATCGCCAAGCCTTATCTGAGATGGCTTCTCCTGAGTCGACTTAAGATTTGTTCTAAATGAACGAATCATTCATGAACAACATATCACTACTGCATGAGCAAAACTCCACTCCTGAAGCAGAATTTCACTACACACGCAGTTAACCTATGAGAGCGTGTCGCTTGCTCGCAGTTGTCTGTACAACTCTTGGTTGTTGAATTTGTGCTTATATTTTGCGAGTGAAAAGTTCAAATGAGTTAATATCTCTGCATGTGAAATGATCTACGTTCTCAATTTATGATATAAATCTGACGCCATAATGTTTATTCATTGAACAAATGTAAAGCAGAGTCACAACTGTTATGAACCACAAACCAAAGTCAGTGGCAGGAAGTTTGAGTTCAAGTCTTTTATTGTCAGATGCACAGAACAACACAAGGTCAGACTGGGGACTGAAATTCTTAGGACAAGACATCGCAAAGCAACTGGCCATAACATGACATATAGGTACTCAGAAAATAGGTTACACCTATGATGAGCTAAAATATAATATAATAGACCTCCTAAATGTACAAAATAATATATAATACAATATACTCAACCTCTAATACACATAATAACCTATACTAACCTAAAGACAAGTAGGGTACAATTAGTGCAATATATAGTGCTGATAGTGCAACCAGTAGCTGAAAGTGACTAGTGTGAGTGTCGACAGTGTATCAATGTCCATATCAATGTCCCATTCAGAAGCCTGATGGCCCTTGGAAAGGAACTGGTAGTCTTTTGCGTGTTCGAGACCAAAAGGAAGGAAAGCAATGGATAATTGTAGATTTAATGGGTTAATCGGATAAAAAAGACGTTCTTTGTGTATGCAATTTAACTATATTTATGTTGAAGTAACTTTGTAGACTCACTGTAAATTTTGCTTACTTGCTATGAGATGCAGCAAAGGTTTTAAGATGATGCTGTACACCCTAGTAATTGGCAGCTATTTGCTTTCTTGCCATTTCCCTATAATCCTTTTCATCTATCTCTTCTGCCTGCTCAACTGGCTTTAGATGCAACCTTGCGCCGTTGACTGAGTATGCTGACGACGTGGGCGTGAGGTCTGATTTCACCACTATGAATCCATCGGTCATCCAGCGGGCCTATGGTGGCCTGAAGAATGTCAGTGACGCGGAACGCTTCGTCCAGCGCCTGCGGATGCTTAACAACAGTGTTCTCTGGATTCCTGCCTTCATGGTGAAGGGCGGTGAGAAGCATGTGGAGTGCGTCAATGAGCTTATCGTCAAGCGCAAGCTGAGGGTGAAGACGGCATACCCGTCCCTCAGACTGGTACATGCAGTCCGAGGGTGAGTTCTGAGGTGTGCATGTTACTACACAGAGTACTGTGTACAAGTATGAAAAATCCTATGGATTTGAAAACATACATACACTATCGATACCCAAACAAGGTTGGTTCTAGAGCACAGTATAAAAGTGGCCTAAAGACTTTCTAAACAGCATTTATATCAAGTTGAAAAACTATACAAAGATTACCTCTGTTTTGTTCATGAAATAGAAAATGTAGTACAACCCTGCAAATAAAGTATGAACACTCAAAGGGAGTGTTATGGAGAGTCAAACCAATGTGCATACATATTGAATTTGGGGTAGCCAGGGGAGAAGGTTATTGCACTCTAATCAAATGGGTAGGAGTTTGTGCGTGGAGGGTCTCTAGCTACCTGCTGTGTTCCTGCACAATGGCACCAGCCCAGCATGTGAGAGAGGACAACCCTGTGATTATATCTCCCGCATTTAGCCAGCTGTTCCTCGTGCTTGCCCAATGTGCACCATTTCTGTTGGAGTACGCTCACAAGTTTAGCAGTATACATTAAGTATACAAAATTCCTCTGAAGAAGCTAGAATGAAAATATAAAATAACGTTATGAGATGGTAATGTCTTTCAAATGAGTTTATACGTACAGAATGTATCAGCTGTATGAATTAGATTATATGGGGGGGCGAGGGCTGGTCCTAGCACTTGTGCTGTGATACTCCAAGTCATCAAAGACCCTGACTTTGAATAGCTGTCATGATTGTACTGAACACAGATTGAGCATGATGGCATGATCATTTTGGAGGTCGCTTCTGATATAGCCTACATTTAGCTCAAGAATTGTATTGATTGATTAGTTTATTTTCATTAGCTAATCTTTAGCCCAGCTATGGCACCCTTGGGCCCTGGTCTGTCTTTCCCGGGCACCTTCAGTGTCCTTGTTGGTTGCCATAGCAGCCAATCACCATGCTCTTTCAATAACATCTAACTGCCTCCCAGCCACAGTGCTAAATATAGTTTGGTTGAAGTGTGATACGGCTTGCCGGTTCACAGTCACTATATATACACATATCTTAATTTCCCCATTTCTTGGGATTTCCCATTACATAAATAAATGTTCTTTCATTGTAACGTGCACAGGAAAAAAGTGTATTCCATGTTGGTGTAAGTCCCCCTCAACTAGTCTCGTCACCATCTCAATACTATGGATCGTTCTTTAATTAATGAATTGCTATGAGGCTCACAAAAAACTGTCAATCCATTAAATTGCCAGTATGATTTTCTGTTCCATCCCAAAATAAGACCCTCCGTATTATCCACATATGATTTAACAGTTTTATTGCCACTACAAATCAGGGGTGTTGGTTTCATTGTACATTCACTTCATTTAACATTCACTTTTTGAAAATGGCAAATCTATTCCCCCACTTTTACTTAAATTTTAGTTTATGGCTGCATCCTCAGTTATTAGAAAAAAGCAACAAACAAAAAAACCTACGCCCCGCAACTAGTAAGTTTATGGTTTAATGTACCACGTACATACTGTGTATGATAGTGTGCATGTGTGTATCCCTTTTGTATTGTTGAGCATATTTGTAAAACCTCTGCAAAGCATAATTATTCGTTCTTGTTTTCTAGGTACTGGTTGACTAATAAGATCAATATAAAACGACCCAGTACTGGACTGTTGATGTACACTCTGGCCACTCGCTTCTGCAATGAGATTCACCTATACGGATTTTGGCCTTTTCCAAGGGACGCAAATGGAAATCTGGTGAAGTACCACTACTACGATATGCTGAAATATCGATACTTCTCCAATGCAGGTCCTCACAGGATGCCTCTTGAGTTCAAAACACTGAAAATGCTACACAGCAAAGGCGCCCTGAAGTTAACAACTTCTAAGTGCACACCTTAAAGTGCTCACAGACTATGTTAAAAAGAGCTGTGTGACATTCACCAACTAAGGAAATGCAGTGTTTTAAGAATGGTGTGTTTTTGTGGGCGTTTTTTTTACAATTGCAAATATTACGACTAAAAGTGAGTGTGCCTTTTTAATGAACAATGCTAAGGTACTTAACAGAATGTAATTGGGTTTGTTCAGAATGTGTGAATGTCTGGTTTGGCATTATAAGCTTTAAATCAGGGAACCAACCACTTAAATTAGGTTATTAAATTGATCACACCTATTACTTCATGGGTCATTTCAGTAGTTGTCTAAGAGACAGCATATGACTAGGTTTGTTCAGTTTTACCTTTTGGATTTGGGGAGGAAAAAAACGTGTCCACAAATTTGATTCCAAAGATGGATTGCATTGTTCTTCTTGAACTGGAAACATAGGATTTAGAAATATCAGGGCAATTGGATACAGTTTGTAAGTCATGACTCTTTCACATGTGTAATTGCCTGGACACACCTTTTCTAAAAACTCCCATGTTAAACTTAACTGAATGTATATTTGCCCAAACCTTTGGGATGAATTGTCATATGTAGCAATTGCAAATCATAAAGTTAAACCTTATTAGGAAAATAATACATATCTGAAACATACCGTATTTCTTACACTTTAGCTTTCAAACAGAAATCTGTGCAGAAAGCACTCACCAACAGCAACAGATCTGTAGCAGGCGAACTTGGGGTTGACGAAAGGCGAATTCGCGAGTGGCAAATGAAATTTTATATTGTACAATTGTGATTTACTTGTGTAATAAATAGGCTACTGTGTTTTAATTTAACCAATTAAATAACCGTTTTCTGATTTAAAAAAATTGGTGCAGTGATTAATCAAGGGCGGTGTTTATTACATGTTCATTTTTGGTGCTGCATTTATTCGAGGTAGGCGTTTATTTGAGGGCGGCGTGGAAGAAATACGGTACTTCCATGTCAGTCATATTTCACATAGAAGCACTCATTAAGGGTTTGATACAATGTGTTGGACTACTGTATGCTCATGTTACCAATTAAATGCAGTGTGTGTGTAAGACATTTGCAGATTTCTTGAACCGGCTTGAATGTAATGCATTTGTCCTCCTAACGTTGATGAGGTCATTCAAATTAATGTTCGATAGCCTATGTTCTCTTGAAGAGCTGAATATGCTCTTGAATTGTTATTGCCTGCCGAGTTTTAACAGATTCAGGAATATAATTAATTTGACAAATCTGGTTGCTAGCACCTGAGATGATTGTGTCCGGGCCCTAGTGCATTATGAAGGCAGTGCAATTCTGCTAAGTAATGGCAAGAATTTATGAAAATAAAGTTAGTTTAACAATCTGTACATTTGATCTAATTGGATATATGTCTAGATTTGTTAAATTGTTATATAGGCCATAGAATGTGAAAATGTAAATACATGGTATTGAATATGAAATCCAATATGAATGTTGATTAATTACTGTAGGCTATTACAACTATGTGGCCTATATTTGATTTGAATACATTCTCTCATTGAACAGCGGCTCTTGTCTCTAACTTCTTAATTTATTGAATCACCAAGGGTCACAGAGTGACATAAAAGCCTTATTTATTTTTCCTGTAAGAAATAAGGAGGTCTGTTTTCATATTCTTCAATTGTTTTTAACTGTTCAAACGTTTGTGTTTTATACACTGGCGATCTTTTAAAATGTAAGCTCTGTCCTTTTGAGTCAGTCGTTTCAGATGTTGAATGTGGTGTTTTCATAATTTTTTTTTATACCAATTTGCAAACTTGACAGATTATTGTTTTCACGTTCTTCTTTTACATCGTAAAATTTCTTTTTGTGCAAGGTTGTTTTAGAAAAACATAATAAAGTTTTTATATTGTAAACTTTTCTGATCAAACTGTGTTTGCGAAAAGAACATATGCCTGTGAAATAATAACATAGTGACGCGCAATTTCTTGCTCAACAACGGTTGGTAACTGACTGCTAGCTAGCTAGTGTAAAGTAGCAATTTGAAAGTGGGTTACAGTTGCATCTTAAATTAACTAAAGTGCCAATGAGCTAACAATTTAACTTGCGAAGCTTCATCCCTGCATGTGAGTATGTTAAGCCGATTTGAATGGTTGACTATTTTGCTAGAGCTGCTAACCTTCCAGCACTAGCTACAGTAGCATACTGAATTGGGCACTAACTGGTAGATAGCTAACCTACAGTAACGTTCTACTGTAAGTACTGGGGCGGCCGTGGCTCAGGGGGTAGAAAGGGTCGCAAGGTAATATAAAAGCTGTCCATTTACCCATTTACTGTACTGCTGTAGTAGCCTAGTTCATTTGAGATTAGATTTGGGCTGGCTAGTTTACATTTTACATTATTTACTCATTTAGCTTTTATCCAAAGCGGCTTCCAAGAGAGAGCTTTACAAAAGTGCGTAGGTCACTGATCATAACAACGATATATCCCCAAACAGTGCGGGTAGCCAAAACATGACGCATACATTGTGAAAAAACAAATACTTGCCAAAGGGAAGAACCATAAGAGCATTTTCAACACTAAACCTAGCGAAGTGGTATAGCCAGAAATGAAAAGCCTATCTACAAACAGTCACAGTGCACAGATACAGACAGCTATCTGGCTACTCTACTCTTTTTTCCCCATCAGGTGCTGTTTTGACACTCTTGGGTTGTTAACTGTATAATCTGGCAGTGAATATTCCTAGTTACATCTAGAGCATCCTGTATTGTTTCTGTCTTGAAAGGTCACCATGAGACTGCTCCTGTCCTCTGGCTTTTGTGGCATGTCCCCTCTTCAGGGCTCCATAGCAGGAGGATCATACTTCCTTATTGAGGGCTTAATGCAAGTTGTCTTCGAGTTTGGCCATCTCCGTGCAGCCAAGGAGGACATGAACACAACAGTTTTGCTACACCTTCCTGAGAGATGTCCTCCATACTACTACTTTCTGCTGGTTATGGAAATCCTCACCCTCTTTCTGTGCTTGTGTCTGTGGGGATCTATATGGGCCCAGAAGCCCATGGGTATACTAGGATTTGCAGTGTGGTTGACACTGTTTGATGTACTCCTGGTGGTAGTCACTTCCTTACTGCAGGTAGAGAAATTGGCAAAGGGGCTGGTTCCACTGAGTTCGCTGTCTTGGTTTGGGATAACGTGCAGGTTTGTGGGAGACTCCTTCTGGCTGTCCTTTGTAATAACACATGGACTGGAAACGTATATTGAGAAGCGGATTCCTGGGGCTCGATGGTGCAATTCGCTGACAGAAGATGAGATAGCACCCCATCTGAAATTAAAATCCTTTGATGGTGGTGTATAAAATGGTGAGCTGAAAAAATATATATGAATACCAACACAGAACACAATGAAAAATGACTTGTTACAGTGGTTACAAATGTTACTGTACTCGTCAGCCTTAATTACATTTTATTTTATTCTGACAGGTGTCCTCATTCATGGAAATAGGATCCTCATAACAGCATACTTACTCAAAGATTGTAATCTAAAAAAAAAATCTGGAGTATCCTTCATCTGTCATAATAAACTTCTCATTGGAAAACTCATTCAGTAACTTTTTTTGTACGATTTTAATAAAGATTAAATGTAGGTGTCTTATCACGAGCTATATGATTTCGTGCTCGTAACATATGAATCTACTAATACAGTAAGAGTTATGAATTTTGAATTTAGCCTAATACTGTCTAGTCAAGTTAAGTACTGATTGCAAAGATTTTGCATTGGTTGGGCATATGTTTAGCAACTGCATAGTAGTACACTGAATATCAGTAACACACTATTGGTTTGATTGCTTCTACATCACTTGTGACATATTCAGAAGGGTGATGATCCTAAAAGTTGCAACAACAAAAAATGCCACAGATTTCTGAAAAGGTGTGAGAGCCTTTATTAGCCCTGTGGCTACCTCTCCTTAACCGGACATTTATCAACTCTGACCCAAGTTCAACACTGGATTTTGGTGTGTCAACACCTTTTGACACTTCCCTGTTGTATTACTATGTAATATCTGGAGGAGGGGATCCCTCACTGAATAGCTCTTCTGAAGGTTTCTTCCACTTTTTCTCCTCTAGTAAGTTTTTCTGTGAGTTTTTCCTTGAGGGTTTAGGTTGGTTGAGGGTCAGTTCTGTGGGCGTATGTTAAGCCCTCTGTGACATTGCTTGTAAAAAGGGCTATACAAATACATTTTGATTTGATGATTTGAGCCTTGTGTTTTGAACACATTGTATGTTTAATTGAGTTGCAACAGTCAAATTAGTGAATCTATAACACAATCAAAGCAAGGCACAGTATTTTATGGTATAGGAATATAAATGTCTTAAGATTTTGTTTGTATACATGTATATTCATAGCCTGACGTTGTCATACTCCTAATTCTAGTCAGAATATGAGTCTGAGAACTCTTCGTTGGGCTTTGACTACGGGGCGTGTTTCAAACGAGCCTGGAAAACAAATGCCTCTTCGCTCAATTGGATAGACCTACAACCAATCAGAGCAACGTAATATGTTGTTTGTTCAAAACGAATTCAACTTAAGCGCTCTTTTGTGACGTGGGTGATTACGTTACTGTTGATCATCTGTCCATCATCGTATAAAGCCCGCCCTGGCAATTTCATTGGTACGCCCAGATTCTGGTTTTCTGTAGTTGTTTCCCAATACGAGACCCTCCAGACCCAACTTCCCGACCAAATTTTTTTGTGGGCGGGGAGAAGTTGGGCTGGCAACCAGGCTAGTATATTCAGTGCTAATTAATGTAAATGTATTCATATACTATACTGTAAGTGCATATGTATAAGTATATGCATAGTAATATGTTTCATTTGGTTGTTTTGTCGGTGTCTTGTGGACCCCAGGAAGAGTAGCTGATCTGGGTCAGTGTTCTGGACCCTAATGGGCATCTTAATAAAATCCTAAATGAGTGTGAACTTGAATATTGATATACTGAAGCCAGTCAGGATTCAAGTCAACACATTAAAGTTATTCATGCTAAATTGACTTTCTAAGATTTCCCCAAGAGGGCAATAGACAAAAGCTGCTTCAGACATTCAACCCGAGTAGCTGAGGGAGTCGAAATCTAGGTCATGTCATGTGACTTGTTTGAATAACAATAGTGTATGGAGGCCCGAAGACAACAAGCCTCACAGTTGTGCAGATCACCTTTGTTCGACTTTTCCTTAATGATTTTCTTTACCATCAGACCCAAATTGGGTTGGACAGACGTTTGGCTGAACCTTTTGCTTTACAAAAGCACAGTAACACTAGTTGTACCACCTGTGTCAAGGGTTTCTGTTATGTGGACAATTACAAATCTGAAATATTTTGTCATACACCTCTTGCATATGTTTGGATGTTTTGAAAGCAATACAGTTTAGTGTGTTAACAATGTACATTGCATTGCAAGTTTACTGGTATTAAAAAGTTACACACAAGCAAAATCCAGAAACGTGTTGAGGGGTAGTTACTTTTTGTGTCTAGGCACCTGAAAATAATTTAAAAACCTCTCCGAGCTGAATGTCAGATGTAAATACTTTACATCGACAGCTTTCAATAAAATTCAAAAGTGTGATTGCAGGCTTTGCCTACATTACATTTGCCTTTACCTTACATCTGTGCACATGTCCTGTTAAAAAAATATATATGTCAAATTGTTTATGTAGTTTTAGAGGGAGACTGGGAAGCATCTCTGTTACGTCACTACCCGGGGTTTCCACACTCGAAATCACTAGTGTGAGCTCGACGGCGTCATGGCGGAGGCCGGTTGTTGTAGGACCCTCAGCTGAAATGCTGTCACTCCGCATTCGCAGGTGAATAAACAGCACTTTCTGTCGTATATTGGCTGAAAATTAAAGAAGGAAAACTATTTTGCACACCTGGAGGAAGAATTCAAGAAACTTGGCACAAATTCAAGCAAGATCGGCCGGGGCTGCTCTCCCCGGGAGCCAGCCAGCTAGGCTAACTGGCTAGCCTATATAGTTAGCTCCTAGCCACAGAAAATAAGAAAAGGCAGTACCAGTTTGCCGTGGCTATTCAGGTAAACACAAAAGCTCAACAAAACCTGTTGGATTTTTTTCATTTGGAAAACAGCTAACTGTTATAAGTACATTTGCATGGGGGAAGTAGTGGTAGGACGTGCCTAGTAGTATATGATCGTGAATACAACGCTTGAAGTTAAATACAGGAGCCATCGTTGCGATTACATAGCTAAAACATTAGCAACGAGGTACTTGGCTAGACTTTGGTTTTGGAGTGCGGGAAAAGGGTAATTGCAAAGCATGTGTAGTTGGCTATCTGGATTTGTTTAAGGTAATGTAAATGATGATATACGTGAACACACGCAAGATGTAAGATTGGAATAATAGTTTAACCATAGAAATATTTTAATTTGGCTGGATTAGCCAAGCTAAACTAAACTGCAAATGCGTCTGCTAAATTCGCTAGGCTATCTTCGTAGCAAGTGTAACTAGTTGGTTTTGGTAACCATTTTAACAGAGTTATGTAGGTCTAACTATTAAGCATTGTTCACTTGTACAATATTCTAGTAACAATATCCCCCCCCCCCCCTCAAACACTACAAATGTAGCTTGCGAGTTTGAAGCTACTAGCTTGCTAGCTAGCAAACTATATACTTAGCTCTCCATCGCTAAAGTGATACCACTTTAGCCTAGCTAGTATATTTGCCTGTATAATTTATTGGCTACTGGCTAAGATACCAGCATCAGTGGCACATCGGATTGATGTCAGAACAACTTCGGAGTCAGAAGCGTATCTACTAGATAGTTGAACATGCTGTATTGATTCAATCAGCCGTTCACAGTTAAAGCTAACGTCTTGACTACTACAACCGCGCAAATATGAAACGTCAAAGCGGCTTGTATGACTACTGTAACGAAAGCTAGCTAGCAACATGAGTTCCCAAATAGTTATATGTAGATCTAGCCGCTTTCTCGTAGTAGACTGACTGCGAATTGATGTGTTTTACTACTTCTGTGCTACTATGGGGAGAAGGGAGGAGAATACATGTGTAGGCGTGGTGCCATTGCTCAAGCCTCCCACAGAAAGCGCTCTGTGTGCGGAGCATTGTCCAAGACAGTGCGCGTGAAAAACACATGCTGTGCAGGCCTCACAACAGGCCTATGCAGTCATGATTGCGCCGCTTCTGTACCAGCTAGCAAGCTTGACATGCTAACGTGAAAAAGCACTGTCCTTTGGTTGGAGAGGGCTACCTAGCGAACAACTTGGCAAGCAATACATAATGCTTGTTTTTTTTGTGTTGTTCTCCCCCCAAAAACATTGTACTTTTTTGTTTGATGAATTACGTAGATTTTGTACCTCAACCGCCTCTACCGAGCCATCTCAGGCTGGCATGGTTCATCCTCTGTCTGTACATTATACAAGTTTAACAATACAGGAGCCTCAATCTAAAGCTAGTTTTACTGAAGATCTGTCAAAAATGTCATACAGAATTGTGTGTGGAATTGCTTTCCTCGGCCTATTATACTCTGCTGGTCCTCTGACCCTATAAACTTATTCTCAACATCTGATCACAATAGCTATATTCATTTATTATATCTTAATTATTATATTTTAAATCATAGCAACAGTGAATGACTTGTTAACTAAGTTAAATTGTACCTTTTTTTTTTCAAGGAACATGTGCATCTTAACTTCCTGAGTAATTAACACCAGTACTAACTGTAGCAATGCATTCCTTATTGTTGTACAGGGGAGCTGCATTCACCATTAAATAAAGACTGAAGTTGGATTATTGGATTTTCCAGAAGACTTTCTCATTCTGACCTGAACATGGCTGGACGAAGTGACGATGAAAGTGTGAGCAACAGCAGTGGAGAATCAAGGTAAGGTTTTATCTGTTTGACAATAAGAAACAGTGCTATTATTCTAGAAGTGCCCATGATTGATGTGTAAGTGCCAACTAAGTGAAACTGAACCCCGGCAAGTGATGCTATAGTTTGTAGATTAACTTCTTTGAGTTTGTATGCCTTGACTGTTCTGAACAGTGAGGACAGTGGTTACATCAATTATTGCTGTTTGAATTGTCATTTCTTTTACTTAGATCTAAGTTGTGAAGCTGACTCATAGGTTTTGTTATTTCACTGACACTGGGTGATTTGTTGTTTTTTGGGGGCGCAGTTCTTCCTGATGAATTCAGACTAAACAATGTGATTAAGGGAAAGTGTCTGAATACGACTGAAAAAAGGTCTAGCTTGTTGCATCTTGTAAAGGACTGACCAGTGTTTTTTTATAGCTTTATTGTTTGCTTGAGTGGGAGGTCTGAACAGATACTGTTGTACATTTTCTACATTTTATATGTAAAACTCTGTTTACCAAATGTACCATAGTAAATTCCATGTTTGTGCAAACTTACTTGGTGAATAAAGCTGATTCAGATTTGGAGGCATTTTGGTGTTTTATGAAGCCACTTGAAGTAAAACAATCTAAAATAGCAGCAACAGCCATGTGTGTTCATGCCAAAGCCATCAAATACACAAAATCACAAATGCTTAGCCTAGACATGGTGGCAGTATTTCAGCCTCCAGTCCTTATGTAGTAGTAGTAGTAGTAGTAGTAGTAGTAGTTGTAGAAACAGTTTATCGTTTATTCATCCCAAGGGTAAATTGCGGTGGTGCAAAATAAAGAGAAGAAATAGAAAATCCAAAACAGGTTACCACTACAAGTTACCTGTATGTAATATTTATCTTTAATATTTTGTGTAGTGCTGTTCTTTTGATTTGTCTGCCCCATTCAAAAGTCTGTGTAAAACAATGTCCTTCAAGAGACTAGGAGAAAGTCTCAATGGGCGATCCGGTATTTGAATGAAATGGGTGTGTTGTTTGTTTTACAGTAACTCTGATGATGAATCGGGGTCTGGATCAGGGTCTGGTTCTGGCTCAGGCTCCAGTTCCAGTTCCAGCAGCAGCAGTAGCCAATCAGGGAGCAGCGACTCAGGAAGTGGCTCAGATTCCGGCAGCCAGTCAGATTCTGACTCTGAAAAATCAAAGGAGAAGAATGAACCACAAAACAAGGCCAACATTGATGGGGCGGAGGTATGGATAAAAAAAAAAATATATATATACAGTACCAGTCAAAAGTTAGGACACATTTTCCCATTCTTGACTGGTACTGTATATTTATTTTTACCATTTAAAGATGGTGTAGCATGTAACATGCACTTTAATTTGTGCTAAAACCTTTATTATTCAGTTTTGGAAGTCCAACCCCAGCATCCTAGCAGTGCAACGGTCAGCCATGCTCAGGAAACAGCAACTCCAGCAGCAGCAGCAACAACAACAGAGCTCCTCAAACAGTGGATCAGATGAGGTGGGTTGACATTTCACCTTCTTCAATATGCTAAATTTGCAGTATACTACAGTGTTTCCCATACATTGATATATTTGTGGAAAAAAATTTACTGCCACAAATAGATTTTTTTTTCTTAACTTTAATTGTTTACAAATATTTCATTGTAGAGCTGTGTGCAGCACCATTGATTCGCTCAGCCCCTTCTTGCCCCGCCTGTGTTCTCTCTCACTACAACGGACCTGTCTGTGAATAGCCCCCTCTCTCCGTGCATGCTCTGAATCAATGCGCGGGACACTGCTTTTTTCCCTCAGTTAGGAGAATCAATTTGGAGTTTACGAACGGTTAGGCCCAATCCCAATGTCCACCCTCGCAGACTCACAGACTTTGAGGTGCGTTCTCGTTAAGTCTGTAAGGGCTTAGGACTGTCCCACAGTCAAATTGTCAGGTGCGCAAGGGGTCTTTCGCAGACATTTTGAGCCCTTTATACACACTTTTTGTAAGTCCGCATTTTTGCAGACTTTGGGTAAGGAAATTGGCCTCAATTCACAGCGTTGTGACGTGAAACACGAGGGTTACCAGGGAAAGCCTGCTAGTGAGAGAAAAGTCACAGCAAACCCGCCTCATAAAACAAGGAAGAAGAACGGTAAGCAAACATGCATGGAAGGAGCAACCAACTCTCACCATAAACATACTTAGAAATAAAAGTTAACATGTACATTTAAACACAAAGCTCACTGATGGTTAATATTGCCAGAACTGTGTGTAGTTTGTCCTTTTGATGATAAATTTCAAATATGCTTTCAACAGATTTGATCCAACAACAACTGTTTCCTAATAATGCAGCAAAGTGCTGTCCCATTCCAAGTTAAAGTATTTTGAGCCCTTGCAGCCTCTTGTATTCAATCACATACTAGGTGATGTAAAGTAAGTCTGAGGGGTTTAGGGTTGAGGAGGGACATTGGGATTGGGCCTTAGTATCATAATTCTCTGCACAAATGT
This sequence comes from Hypomesus nipponensis, assembly GCF_054491055.1. Taxonomy (NCBI): domain Eukaryota; kingdom Metazoa; phylum Chordata; class Actinopteri; order Osmeriformes; family Osmeridae; genus Hypomesus; species Hypomesus nipponensis. The sequence continues at coordinate 12,701,399 of NC_140387.1, read as the reverse complement.
GTCCACAACTGATACAGTCACGTTAAATATAATAATATTCATAGTTTAATACATTCGGCAAATATTACAATACGAGTCTAACAAAATGTCTATAATACATACATAAAAATAAAATGCGCTCTGCACTAGGGCTGTCCCCGACTAAGATTTTCTTTGGTTGACCAAGACCTGACTAAAACGTCTAAAAAAATAAAACGCACAAACATTTTCGCGATCTGACTCAATGGCTGCTGGACATTGCTTGATTCAGCCACTAAAAGCCTACTAATAATAAGACTCGCATCACCAGTCCTGTTGTAACCGAATGCTGATGGTATTTAGTATCCCAGCGCGTTAGCATGAGCGAAGTAGGGCTAGGCCAACTTACGTTTTTCCGGTGGTAGACTATCATATTCGACGTTGAACTAAGAAAAATAAACCGTTGTTGGCAGATTTTGCATTCAATGTTTTTCGAGTCACCCGGTACTTTGTAAATGTACTTGAAATGAAATGCTGCCATACCACAGGTTTCTTTGCCATTTTTATTAATAACACTGACAAAGTAGGCTATGGGAGAGTTTGTAGTTCTGCAGCCAATTGTGCTTGTGCCCTGTGCAAAATGCAAACCAAAACAAAGCGCAGATTAACGAAAGGGAAAACAGTGACACCTTTTCTTTTCAATTATATATTTTTTGAGTTGGTTTATTTGTCTTAAATGATATAATCTATTTCTGTTGAACATTTCGTTAACTCAGGAGTGATGACACAAGCGGGGATCAGATCTCACGCTGCTATATGGCAGCTCGACTAAAAAAATCTTAGTTGACCAAGAGCATATCGACCAGAAAATCGACTAGTCGACTAAGTGGGGACAGCCCTACTCTGCACTTTGCAGTACTTGTTGAAGTCTATGTACACACACATCAAACCAATACTTGGACCTAGGTTTCGGTTAAGCCCCCAATGTTTACAATGTCTGGCTCCGCCCCTGACCACCACAAATATAATCGAATTCTGTGTGAAACACTGTACTAAACTTCATAATTAAAGTCATAATTGTATTAACTTAAGGCTAGCCATTGATTATCATTTTTGTGTTGTGTAAACATTGCTTTACATTTTAAGTGGTTTTCATGGATGTTGGGAAGGATGACATGCACATAACAATGTCATTCTCGTCTAATCCAATAATACCTTGGTGGATTCAAAGGATTCGTCCAGCAGTGATGATTCTGATGACTCGAGTGGATCCAGAAAGAAAAGAAAGTGAGTTCACACTTGTTCTGCACCTCGGCATCACACAAAAATATGCACTATACACATTCTGGGCACATTTATTGATGCAACCTTTTCCTTGATTTCCAGATCAGAATCTAGTTCAGATTCTGAATCCGTGTCTGGGAGTGGTTCCGGGTCAGACTCGTCCGTACAGGAAGAGGAGCGCAGTGATGAGACAGTGTCCGACTACGAGCCCAGCCACAAAGTCAAAAGCAGAAAGCCACTGACGAAGTAAGTGTTTCTGTTGCCCCTTAGAGCTTCTGTCTCTATACAGTCCCTCAAGTACACACGTCTCCCATTTATGTATGTTCTCTGTCCACCCTGAAGCCACAGATGTAATTTATTTACTAATAGAGGAGAATGGCCAAAGTTGAGAGTTTTCCCCCCCCAGAAATTGCAAGGCTTAAGCCTCTTAACAATCCTGTAAAATTGGTCTAAAACCCCTAAACAAGGCATAGCCAAAGTAAATTGAAAGCTTGAACAATTTGTAGTACATGCATGGTTGTGGTCTCTTTTGAAAGGTGACACCCTGAAGTTCTTTACACTAATTCCTGGTTTTGGGTAATAGACACAAACAAATGGAAAGTTTTTATTTCCACCTGAATTTTGTTTTGCATACAGATGCCTGAGTCATCAGTATTTATTTCTGATACTGATATATATTTTTTTGCATTTATTTGTATAATTTATTTCTGCTTTGTATTTTCCAAAGTACTGCTTGGTTTGTTATTTGAGATTAACTAGTAATAATAATAAATAAAAGCACAAGTCTGGGATTTTTTTTTCATTTTTCCGAGTGCAGTCCTAGTCCGTTTTGCCATGATTCGAGATCCAAAGGTGTCAACAATTACCAAAACTATCTTAACCTTTTAACCTTACGTTAACCTTTTACGCATGTACACACAAAACTTGTGGCAATAGAGAGCAAGCTATACACAAACCTTTAAGTTGAAGGTTCAAAACGTTCCCCTACACCTATTCCACTGTTGTTCAACCAATTGGAGCTGGCTCAATCTTCACACAAAGAAAGGGGGGGAAGTGTATGGCGCACCACTTTCGATGAGGCACTTGTTGGCTATTGAAGGCTATGGACAGAACATGTAAGCTCCTATTGGGTCAAGTGAGGTGTCAATCGAAAGCTCAGTGCAGTGGCCATTTTGAAAGAGATTTTAGGAATATTTACATCTGAACTCAGGGCTCAACATTAACATTTTTGGCCAGTGGGTTTGAAACTTACTGGCCCCCAAGACAATTTTTACTGCACCCCAAAAGTTGGAATCAGAATTAGAATGGGGTTTAATTCGCCATGAAGGGTTGCACAGACAAGGAATTTGCTTTGGTCGGAAGGTGCATACATGAAACATATAGGAATCTTAAATTTAAAGTGTAACTGAACTGATTTATGAAGTACGGCTCATATAGTTATTAAAATAAAATCACAAAACTTTATCTGACAACTAAAAGAGCAAAATGTTCCATTTGTTAATAAAACATTTTTAACTTTACTATTTAACTACTGGGCGCGGCCGTCTTTGAATCGTCATGTCTGTGACGTCACGAGAATGGTTAGGTACTGTGACTGCCAGCTGCTAGCAGTCATCAAGATAGACATTGGTAGATTTTCAGGGAGAACAGAGGTATAAATGGCTTTAAACGATCCAGCTAAAACAAGGTGCAATGTCGGATCTTACTGGCTGGTTGTACAAACACATTTTACAAGACAGAAGGTATTCACTATCATGTCCTTCCCAAGCGGCAACCGGTTTTACGAAAATGGCTTGCAGCTATAAAAGCCCGCCAGTTGCCCCCGGCCAAAGCCCGCCAGTTGCCCCCGGATTCAGAGTTTGCAGGGATCACTTTACAGAAGTGGATTATATTTATAAACCTGTTAAATACGCTCACGTAAAACACACACTGGCGTTTTTGACATAGCTGCGCTAGCTAGCTCTAGCTCCTAAATTCACATCTGATGGTAGCCAAAGCTAGCTCCGTTACGTAACGTTTCCTACACAGTAGTTTGTTTAACCTAGCAGCGAACAAGTTATCAACTCAACCAGTGAGGATGTTTCACGTAACTTAAAGGGGCTACTAGTAATTGAAACTTAGGCTACCAGCTATGTGTAGGGCGCTCCAAACTTATTGTCAGATGCACAGAATAACATAGGGCTAACATCAGACTGAGCATAGGTTACACCTATAATAAGTTAACATAAAAGGTCTTTCTCCTCACACAGCATGGGAAAGAGCCTGTGCTCAATGATTGAACGATCATTTTGGTGGACCACCAACACCCAGGTCATGCAGGTCTGCCTCTTTGATCAGATCGATTCTGTCTGTTGGTATTGTCTGCAGTTACGACAAGTAGCTAGCTACAAGTACACCACTCGGTGTTGTTCAACTTGTTAACTTTATTTATATCTTCGACAAAAACACATATTCTGCATCATATGGGACAACTGCAGTCCTGCGGGTATATAATTACATATTGGTTTGAAATCATACGCCATAGGATGAACAGGGATAGGTATGACGGGTCGATTTTTTTTTTCTCCATTTTTAATGCAGTTTGACGGTTAGTCAATAGTTAGTCCTCATATTTAAAGTGGAACTGAACTGCGATTAGACACAGTGATATTATAATAGTATATACATTTAATGACTTAAAAAAATATATAACATACAACTATATGCCATGTTCTATAAATAATCAAAATGTTTAAATGACGTACACATCTGACGTCACAAGAATGGTTGCACTCAATTTCAACCATTCTCGTGACGTCAGATGTGTACGTCATTTAAACATTGCGGCGCCCAGTTCTTTTTAAGTACATAATTTACACACTAGAGATTTCGATTATGTATAGAAATCCATTCAACGTCAGGAGGACTGCCTATTGTAGATATGAGCTTGCTGACAGCCAGCATCTCGGATTTCTTTAACCAAGCCTGTTTCATTCATCATTTGCCTGAGAAAGCGACCTCCGTTAACCAGGCTAGTTTTGGCCGATCACTTGGTCAGGTTATTTAAAGGTATCGGGGTCAAGTGCATTGGCAAGTGAAACGTAAATGTACTTGTCCAAGTGCCTCAAAAAGTTAATGTCAAGCCCTGTAATCCAGTGGACAGAGATATATATGATGACCTAATCGACACTCCAAGTGTATTATACCCGGGAGAAGTTCGTCTTTTGCAACCGACATGCGCAGTTGAGCCTGCTTGACAGTCGTGTGACAGGGTGCAAATTGGTCTATTGGTGTTGGTACGTACGCGGTGATAAAACTACAGATCCTGTGCTAACTGCAATACCTGCATGCGAAATACGTCTGCGTTTCCTCAGTTTGTTAAAATTTGGCTACGTGTGGAAAATGGGAAAGTGTACTTTCAACGAGACATGAGTTGCGTTCGACATGGACTGACTTCATGCAGCGCTGCAGACGACGCCGGCGCTGCTTGAAGTCGAACGCACCCATGGCTAGATCACAGTGATTTCCGCAGTTGGTTACAAGCAGTACCCAGCTCCAGGTATGAGGCTCGCTGCAAACTTTGCCCCAAAAATATTCAATTCGGTTACTAATGTGATTGCTTTATCTGTAAATTAAATGTATGCTTTTTTAATTTAAATGAATTCCATTCATAGAAATTAGATATTTTTTTCAGAATGTCTTTTGATTTAAATATTTTTTCGGTAATGCATTGTGTAGGTCTTCAATTTCAATCTTTATGGTCTTAAAATGTCTTAAAAAGGTCTTAAATTTGACTAACTGAAACCTACAAGAACCCTGGAATCAGGTGGACCATGGCGTGGTCTGAGTGACCCAGCGCTGCTCGGGGAACCGCATGATATGCTTTACTGGTTGTAGAGTAGCAGTGATCCAAAGTGTTCCTTCTCTGGTAGGGCATTTGATGAATTGTCTGTATTTGGGGAGTTCTTGAGTGAGATTGCCTTTGTTAAAGTCGCCTAGCACAATAACCAAGGAATCCGGATTTTCATGCTCCACACTCAATATCTGGCTGCCGAGAACACGGTGAGCCTCGTTGGCGCTAGCCTGGGGAGGGCTTGTAGACGCCGACCAGTATGAATGAAGCAAACTCAGGTGGCGAGTATAAAGGTTTCACCGCCTTTCGTTTCGCCAGAAAGCAAGGAGTCACAATCCACTCTCAGCAGTTTGAAACCCGCTAGCTGTAGCGCAGAGTCCGGGATCAGTTCCCTCAGCCATGTCTCCGTAAAGCACAAAAGGGAAGATGAACAAAAGTCAATTTCCACACCAGTAGCTGAAGTTCGTCCAGTTTGTTGCTCCGCGAACGCACGTTGGAGAGAAATATCCCCTGTAACGATGTGCGTGCTCCGCGCCGACGAAGTCGCACCAAAGCACCGGCCCGTTTACTTCTCCTACGACGCTTCGGTGCTAGGACAAAGCCGAGAGTGGCATTGACTATAATTCCCACTAAATCTGCCGCTGGAAGCAGAAAAGTGGTAAATAAATCCAAAGGAGTTGTAGTCCTGATGCTTAGAAGTGCTTCTCTTGTTAGAGAACCCCGGATATCTTGGCAGAACACTGAATTGAAAGACAAGACGGTACAAAACAGGGCGCACCTAGCAACCGAGGCAGCCATCATTGGCGCCATCTTAGATCGACACTATAATATCTAATTGTTATTACAAAACCAAAGACTTATAAGTTATGTTATTCTGTTAACATGTTTAACCATTCATTAAACACATCCTGGATATAAAAGAACTAAAATACAATTTCCAGTGATAAAATATAAAGCTTCCATAGCATTTCATCAGTATGATACTGAGTACCCAAGTCGACACCATTCATCTGCAGCAGTTCAATAGCCCAGGGGAACAAGGCGAACAGCTGGTCCGTCTTAATTATGTGATATGCCGTTGTTATAAGTTGTGCAATAACACGATGGGCATCTGATTTTAAATCCGGCCCGGAAGATGGATTCTCAACTACCTGCTTAGCTGTCACGCAAACCAGGTGTTGTCTGCTATTAGCATGGCTGGTCAGGGATTGTTTTCGAAAATTGTCGGTGCCTTTGTAAAAAGACACTTCTATCTGCTTTAAGACGTGAACATACAACAGACTGTATCTTAGTTCCATAAAAAGTTGCTTCCGTTTGAGCTTGTAGCTCTACTTTGCTGCCATCTTCACTTGTGTCTCGCGCCAGTCTCGCACCAGTTGTTAAAAAATGTATTGAGATTAGAGAATTACAATTTGACAACCACTCGTCACTCGATACTCAACTCTTGATTGGCCAATGGTGTGCCCCACGAGCTGCAAAGTAATTTAGCAGATTGCAAAACATGCAGGTTTTACAAAGCAATTCTTTTTTTTTTTTTTTTTTAATCAATGCTTTTCAGTGGCCCGATCGGGACAGTGAGTTGCTAGTTTAACTGTCCCTGGGCCATAGTTATTGTCGAGCCCTGGAACTGAAGTTAGAACATAGTTTATGTGAATGACTGAACAAGTCAGTCTGCAAATTTAGAATGATGCAACAAGAGTCCAATGCTATCTTTCAGGGGTGCAACAATTCAACAAGCCCACGGTTCGGTTTGTATTGCGGTTTATGGGTCACGGTTTCAGTTTCGGTGTTCTCTGTATTTTCTCTGCTTGAATAACATTGTCTTACATCCAGAGATTTGATAACATATGAAATCAACGTTATTATATATTTTATTAATGTTACTCAGGCTATTTAAAGCAAACATAAAATTATTCAATCTTCATTTTTCCTTTTGTTAACCTTTTGCCTCCACATGCCATCTCCATTCTCCACATTCTTATCTTGCCTAGCTTCTTATACTGACAGTTCATTGGACAGGTACTCTTCAGGAAAGGGGAAGGACAAAGGGTGTTACATTGCGTTTTCTCGTAGACCCCAAAAAACGCAGCTTACATGTAAAAACCGGGCCGTGGTTTGGGTGTTGAACAATTCTTTTTTTTTTTTTTGCGGTTCAGTTTTGCACCCCTACTTTTTATAGATGTAATACATTGTTTTGGAAAAAATATTTTACTTGATTGGATTGTTTGGACCTTTGACAACGTAACAACCGTTTTTTTTATGTATAAATGGACTACTGTGAGGCTTGATAGATGTCATCTTCGTTTTGTTACTGTTTTTATGTTGATGGTCTGACAAAGACGTTGATTGTATCTGCTTTTGCGACTCAGAACTTGACGTGGTTTACATCAATAGAATTCTAAGAATCATAGCTTTCCGACGATATACGGCCATGTATGTGTACCAATGCAAATACAATAGTTTTGTGCATCACATTTCTTATTACTCACCAATCCTATGGCCTGGTGGCGGCAGGCCAGCTAAGAGATCAATTGTTTGTCATACAATGTTCCCGTTCAGTTACATGCTACATTTAGACCATCAAGGTCTTCACAAGGCACAGTAACTCACTCTTAATGACTTCTTTCCCTTCCTCCCTCTGAAGGGCGAATGCCAGAAATGGGAAGAAGAGCAGCGTTCAGAAGAAGAAGCCCCACCAGGGCGGTTCATCCTCAGAGGGTGACTACGACAAGAAGGCAGTGCCAGGGGGGCCCAGACGACAGGCCACGGTCAATGTAAGCTACAAGGAGGACGACGAACTAAAGACTGACTCAGACGACCTGGTGGAGGTAGTGGGTGAGGATGTGCCCCAGCCCGAGGAGGACGAGTTTGAGACCCTGGAAAAAGTGATGGAGTCACGGATAGGGAGGAAAGGAGGTAAGCTTGGGAACCGATTACCGTATATTTTGGAAATAAAGCCTCGGCCTGTACCCCGATTTAACAGTTGAGGCGGCTTATAACCCTGTTTTAGAACAAAAAAGTGGCTTTGTCCTAAGATCTCTACAGAACGTGCACCTAATTTAATGATCAACACTTGAACGGGGGCTTATTTTTTGAAAGAGGAATTATTTACTGTTTCATCTCAGTTAAACTATCAGGGCTTGTAAATACAGTGACTTGCTAAAGTAGGCAAATGGCTAGTAGAACATAAGATTTAATCATAATTTCAATAAATCAAACAGCTGCAAGACCCAGTAAAATGTTATATAGGCAGCTAGCAAACTATGGTTAGCTAGCATTGCTAACGACATTGGCTAATTCAACTTCGGTAGTGTAACCAAGCTCTTTGTAGGTTCGTTTAAGATATCATTTGATATGGCCTTGTGGACAATAAGTCATGGACGCGGTCTCTTCACAATTTGTATTTTCACACTTGTCTAATTGATGTCGCCATTTGAACAGCCCTCACTGACTCCACAAAATGCTAATGTCAGCATCATGCCTACGGCAACTCCCGAGGGACAAAACACCCTTTTTCGTTGAACATAGCCTACACTAGCAGACCTTTCTATCCTCAGGATTTTATTTTTTATAGCGATATATAAAACTCCAGTCTCCCTTCATTAGGCTAACCCCCCCGGTATACCGGTATGAATGCGAATACCGGTATGACGTGCCATGATATGGATTTTGCCATATCATGGATATCACAATATTGATAAATGTATTAAGTGTTTCTGTTTGGTATAACCAGTGTTGGGGGAAGTTACTCAAAAAAGTAATTTATTAGTTATTACTTAATACTAGCGCTGTCAATTTAACGCGTTATTAACGGCGTTAACACTAACCCATTTTAACGGCGTCTATTTTTTTATTGCGTGATTAACATTATTTTTCGCCAAACAAACTTTGTAGTTTTTTTCACATACCGTTTCAGCAGCACTGACGTTACGTTTTGAGTGGATGGCGAGCGCAAGACGCCGAAATGGATGCCAACAAAATTCTGAATGGATAATGTACTTTTAAAAAGTTGCCAAATGGTTCCATTGACAAGACCAAAGTGTTCTGTGTGTTTTGTTGTTGTGAACTGAGCTATCATCGCAGCACGTCCAGTTTGAAATACCACTTGATGGCTAGGCACACAGCTGATGTGAATTCTCCGCCCCCTCGTCAAAGCTTTATACAAAAACTTTATACTTAGCATTCCCATTCCGATCCATGATAAGAGCATTAAAATGAGAAAAAATAATGGGACAAAAAGAAATCAATGGACAGAGTAGATAAAAATGTGCAATTAAGTGTAAGTGTGAGTGTTTAGGCAACAATCTGTATTTATAAGGATTTTAAGTCATGTTGAATTACTGTAGTAACTTGGACAAGTAACTTGTTACTTAAATAAGTAACTGTAATAATATAACTCTGTCAAAAAGTAACGTGTTATATTACTTTGTTACTCACTTATGTAATATAATGTGTTACATTATATTATTACATAAAGCGTTACCCCCAACACTGGGTATAACATATAAGTCCAAGTGGAAGCAAGCATTAATGATGTGAAAATATTAACGCCAGTGGTGTTGATTTGTGGGACGAAGATTAATTGGTAAAAAATAAGGCCTCTTCTGTCGTTTGGAAATGGTTTGGTTTCAAGTTATCTGACATCGACCCACAAACAGTACCCAACTCGGTAAGTTGTGTCGTCGAATTGTGCTAGCCAAATGTGAATTATAATATTAGTTTATAGTTAACTCACTACAAATATTTAAGTTTTCTTCTGATCCCATAAACGTAGGCTACTGTTGAACGCTCAAGTCGCTCTTCCGTGGCAAAGCACTGCAAAAGTTAGAAAATTCAATTCATGCAACCTGCAAAGTTACCCAATCCAAATCTGCCGACTGCAGTAGATTTGCCGCTACGGTGCGGATGGCATTGTCATGATATTTTAAGGATAACTAAAATATTGTGATATATACCGCTACCGTCAGTACTTAAGAATTATACTGTGATAAACATTATAGGCCATACCGCCCAGCCTCTTTGTCAGGAAGCAACATGTCCCTCTCAGTGACACTCTTAGAGACAACTTAACAGCTTAGAGCTTAACAAATATACATTTCCTGTAAAAAAGCAATATAAAAAAGGCGATAGTTAAAATCAGTTAACCCCTTAAATTTTCCTAGAATTTCTGAGAAAAAAAAATAGAAGTGCACCTCAAGATAATAAAAAGTTGACTTCATATCTTTACATATCTATATGGATAATGCCAATGCCACTTTTAGAGATGAGTAGAGGTTAAAAAGCTTAATTCTTAAGCATCATTGGCAGGTTTTTTATTTATAAATACAAGCATCTCTGCATGTGTGCCAGACATCTTGTTCCTCTTCTCATCTACAATATACCCTGCTGTGCTAAATAGTCACTCGCTATCTACACTAGGTAGGCTCGTGCTGCTTTTGTCAGAGCGGCAAATCAGCTTTTATTGTCCTGCCAAAAAACAAGTGGCAGTCTGCCCCATGGGATAACTGGCTCCGATAGGTAGAGGTTCATCTGCAATAATGTTGAGCAGCTGATGTCACCGCCACCATGTTCCCCATCTTCATCTCAGCATACATAACCTGCAAGGAGCCAGTTCGTGGAACCTTGTCTGGGGGCTCAGAGCCGCTCGCTTCTGAACTCGCCTCACCATTCTGCTGCTCCAGTCCAGCCTGGACATCAGAAAGCATCCCATGTATCTTGGGCTTGAGTGTGTTGGGGAAATATCTGCCATTATATCTTTTTATTAACAAGACAAACAAAACATTATTCATAGCAACAACAAAAAAATGAATCAGAAATTCTTTATTGATCCCAGAGGAGAAACTTGGTTCAGTTACTGTTGTCACATTCTAGAAAATAAATGTCAAAGATTTAATGACAAATTATAAGAAATGTTCTATTCATGCATTTTGTAGGTTATGCTTGGCTCTTGTTTTGATTAGTCATAGTATTGGCCTCACAATCTTCCCAATTTACAGCACATTTAGACAAATTAAATTATTTGCCCTATTTATCAATATCACTGAGGCCTACATGTAAATATTCAGGTGTCGCTGCCATTGTTCCATCCACTGTCCGGTGTAGTATCCTGTATTCACTTTGTGCCATTTATGCATTCACACGGTCATGGTGCATAGATGCATGAGTTCTGAATATTTCCAATGCTCCCACCCATAGACATAGGATATATGTCTATGCTCCCACCAGAGTGAGTTATTTTTCCAAAACGGAAGCTAGCCAGCTTTAGTTAGCTTCCGTTACCTAGCAACCTAGCGTTGCTTGTTTGGTCTACATCAGAGCCATAGAAAACTTTTTCTATTTTTTTCTCTGGTCTACATGTGTGTGGAATGAATCATGGGTAACGTAGTGCAAAGTTAAGTTAGTTGGTTTAGGTTAGGCTACACAGCGAACATTTTACGGGCACTGAGCAATGACACGGTGCAAGCATTCGTTTTAGACAGCGTCTCTCCTTACGAGAAGGAAACCATTCCGTAACGTTTAAGCTAGACCTCAGATAATATGAACGTGTTCACCGTTCAATTCATTATTTGTCATTAAGTTTTGTTTGTTTATCGTTCTCATAAAAATGAAAGTGTTCAATGAACGCGCAACACTGCCTATATTATCACTGTGCTTCCTGTAACGGAAGCTGTCATGGTACAAGGATGTTGCTGTGGTAGTGGTCGCGTTGAAAGCGACAAATCATAAGGGTGTCAGTGCCTCCATAGGTTTCCGCCCTCAAACTGTTAAAAGTAATTTAGACTCGCTTAAGCAGAAATTCACTGCAAGCAAAATTCCGCTACGCGAGCAGAACCTAAATTCTGTGCTTGCAGAATTTCACTGCGCAAGCAGATTTAACCAATGAGAGGGTGCCAGGCGCTCGCTCGCAGCTACCTGTGCAACTCTGTTGTTGAATTTCTGCGCAAGTACTAATTTATAGTGAGTCCAAAGTCAGTATCTGTGCATGTGAAAGAAAGAGAAAATTACCCAATGGATCTGCAAGTCCATCGAGATGGATATCCTACCCTTAAGTATTGTTGAGGGCAATGGTTTTCATGAAGCTTTGTTAATTAGCCGGAAAAAAACGAGGGTCAATTGTGCTTGAGCACTGGCTTCTAGCTGTTGGCTCGGTTGCTAGGAGTACAGAAAGAGTTGTTCTTTTTGTAAAACAGATCTCAATGCGGAAACACGCTGTTTTTTCTATTTCATTGCATTTTAATATAGCCTATAAATACTGAATTTTAATATAACATTTTTAATGATTAATCAAAAATCGATCGTTAATTCTCTAGACGATCGATTAAGACAGTTTATTCGAATGCCCATCCCTAATCAATACTGTTATTAGTATCTAATCCAATACAAATTCCTAATGTTGATTAGGATCCGAGAATTAATTTTTTTGACAACCCGAATGAGCTAGGAGGCATACTTAAGTTATTTTTTCTCTTGGAGCAACGGGTGGCACCACAACAGTGTACGCGGTGGAGGCTGACGGGGACCCCAACGGGAATTTCAATCCAAACAAGGAGGCCGGGGAGACGCAATACCTGATCAAGTGGAAGAACTGGTCACACATCCACAACACCTGGGAGACGGAAGACACGCTCAAACTGCAGAATGTTAAGGGCATGAAGAAGCTGGACAACTTCAAGAAGAAGGATCAGGAGAAGAAGAAATGGTAAGTGTGTGTGGCAGTGGGATTATGAACTTAAACTGAAAATGTCTACTTAAGTTCTCTGTTTAGATAACAGTAAGAGCTTTCTTGGGAGATGTTAACTATCATCACCAACATTGCAAAGCTTTTGACATGATGGTATACTGTTTTCTTTCAGGCTCAAGGCGGCTTCGCCAGAAGATGTGGAGTACTTCAATTGCCAAGAGGAGCTCATGGATGACTTGCATTCACAGTATCAGCTAGTAGAGAGAATCATTGGTAAATGAAAAAATATAGAAATAATGTATCTTATGTTTGATTCAGTATAGAAAAAAAATGGTATACCCAACTGACAGATAAACAACAACTACACATGTCCACAGTCAAATTACTTCAAAAACCTATTTTGTTGTCCACACAGGTCATTCCAATCAGAAGTCAGCAGCAGGCTACCCAGACTACTTGTGCAAGTGGCAGGGTCTGCCCTACTCAGAGTGCAGCTGGGAAGATGGAGCCCTTATAGGCAGAAAGTTCCAGAAGTGCATTGACGACTACATGAGCCGGAACCAGTCCAAGACCATTCCCTACAGAGATTGCAAGGTATATTGCTTGTTGGATTACTGTCATTGGGGTATGTTATGGTTTTACTGACAGGAAATGGAGGGTTGGAAGTAATGTTTTGGTGTCATTTTAGGACTAAATAAGTATTTTATTAGTATTTAATAGTGCTGGCAAACGATTACAATATTTAATCGCATGAATGTCATAGTTAACCCGCGATTAATTGCAACAAATCGCACATTTTTGTCTAGTCTATTCTAAATGTTCCTTGATTTCTTTTGGACCCATTCTTTTTTCAAATTTTAATGCTCTTATCAAAATGGAAAAGTGGTTTGGATTGCTTTGTGCAATTTTTTTAATTTTTTTTTTTATTGAAAACAACATTTCAATCGCCTGGCTTTGACGAGGGGGCGGAGAATTCTCATCAGCTATGTGCTTGGCCATCAAGTGGTATTTCAGACTGGACGTGCTGCGATGATAGCTCAGTTCACAACGACAAAACACACAGGCAACTTTTCAAAGTAAACTTTCAATTCAGAATCTTATTGGCATCCATTTCGGCGTCTCGGGTTTGCCATCCACTCAGAACGTGTCGTTAGCCTACTATTCTTTAGCAGGCTCGCAAGCCTGAACACGTGTGTGCGGCGCTATGGTGCGGCGGGCCTGTTGTTTTGTTTCCGGTCTAGATAGATCCGGTGTGGTGCTGTAGTTTTTCTAACGTCAGTAGTTGTTGCAACAATGTGAAAAAAACTACAAAGTTTGCTAGGCCAAAAAGAGCGTTAATCACACGATAAAAAAATTGATGCTGTTAATTTGGGTTTGTGTTAACGCCGATAATAACACGCTTAACTGACGGCACTAGTATTTATTTAGAATATTATTATAAGGACTGTGGTAACAAAGTTAGACAGACCTGTGTGCATACAGTTAGGTCCTTAAATATTTGCACACAAGTTTTGCAATTTTGGCTTATTACCAAAATATATATTTAAGTTACAGTTAAATAATGAATATGGGTTTAAAGTGCAGTTTCTCTAGCCTGGTCCTAACCAGACTGTAGTACAATTCATTCGTACACAGAGTCTGGCCTCACTCCATTGACAAGCGTTGACTTCCTTGTAGGTGGGTACTCTGTTGAAGTTTAAAAGTTTTAAAACTATTGGATCTACCCAGAGCCACTCTGATCTGCCATAACCAATCGCTAGCGTTCGCCCTAGCCATTTCCTTCACCACTACTGTAACAGGGGTAGCTGCCGTAGCTGGAAAATCAAACTGTTCCCAATCCCAGTGGGGAGGAGGGCCACAACATCATGGCCTCCAACAAAACTCAGCAAAACTTGTTCTTGCTCCAGCTTTAGCTTATGGATATTTGGCAGCGTTGCTACAACGGACCGAATGGCTTCGCTCGCATCTATCTCAGCCGCCATTACGGAACTACAACACAACTAGCGCCACTCCCTCTGTTGGCTGATTGGCCGGTAGAAAATTAACCGGAGACATCTGACTTGCGTACCTCATGGCCAGTCGCAGTACAGAGGCAAAATCAAAATTGAGTAGAAGTACGTAGGAGGGCAGAGCCAGGCTACAGTTTCTCAGCTTCAATTTCAGGGTATTCACATCCAAATAGACGGGGGGTTTAAGAATTACAGCTCCTTAATATGTAGCGCCTTAAAAAAAAAAAAGTATTTTACAAGGGACCAAAAGTAATTGGACAATTGACTCAAAAGCTGTTTTATGGACAGGTGTGGGCTTTTCATTATTTATTCATAAATTAAGCAGGTAAAAGGTCTGGAGTTGATTCTAGGTGTGGAATTTGCATTTGGATGCTTTTGCTGTGAACCCACAACATGCGTTCGAAGGTGCTCTCAATGCAAGTAAAACAGGCCATCATTAGGCTGCAAAAAATAAACTCCATTAGAGAAATAGGACAAACAAGTGGCCAAATCAACAGTGAGAAAAAAAAACTGGTGAACTCGGCAACATAAAAAGGCCTGGACGTCCAAGGAAAAAAACATTGGTGATGATCGCAGGATCTTTTTCTTTGTGAAGAAAAACCCCTTCACAACATCCAGAAAGAACACTCCATGAGGTTGTCATATCATTATCCAAATCTAACATAAACACCTGAGAAAAGCAAGAGCAAATACAGAGGGTTCACCACAAGGTGCAAACCATTTATAAGTCTCCAGAATTAAAAGGCCAGGTCAAAAACATGTCAAAAAACATTTTTTAAAAGCCATCCCAGTTTTGGAACAGCATTCTTAGTTTCGACAGATGAAACTAAGATCAACCTGTACCAGAATGATGGGAAGAAAAAGTAAGGAGAAGGCTTGGAAGTGCTCATGATCCGAAGCATTCTACATCTGTAAAACACAGGGTCTGTTTGATGTAAAGCGAGACCGATTTATCGGCGAGCCAATATTATTGGCTGATGTAAGCCAAACTATCGGTATCATCATTTATAATGGACAATATTTTTTTTATTTATGTATTATGCCTTCGCAATACAAAAAAATATAACAAATTAAAATTGTATTTATGATTATGTTAATTTGTCAAATTCCATGTGAGCCCCTGGAATAATGAGACTGTATAAAAATGGTTGCAATTCCAAAATGTTTTACACAATATTTGTGTTCAACCCCCTAAATTAAAGCTGAAAGTCTGCACTTCAATTGCATCTCAGTTGTTTAATTTCCAAACCAATAGGGTGTTGTACAGAGCCAAAATGATAATTGTGTCACAACCAAATATTTCCGGACCGATCAGTATGGTATCCATATCAAACATTTATTATTTTAAACTTGGAAAATGTTTTTAGTGTCATGTGATTCCCTGTCATCTGTCCTTTCCACAGGTGCTGAAGCAGAGACCCAGGTTTGTACCCATGAAGAAGCAGCCGTCTTACATTGGAGGTGATGGACTGGAGCTCCGAGATTACCAGCTAGACAGCTTAAATTGGATGGCCCACTCCTGGTGCAAGTACGTCCTCTCCTCCTTATTCTTCCTTTCCTTTGTATAGTATAACTTCTAAATATCTATCTTTTCAATTTATTAAACATCCCATTTTAAAGCTTAAAAAAGGTTTATAGAAGTTTGTATTCCTGTTCTCTTCCTCCAGAGGGAACAGCTGTATCCTGGCTGACGAGATGGGCCTGGGCAAGACCATCCAGACCATCAGCTTTCTTAACTACCTGTTTCATGAGCACCAACTATATGGGCCGTTTCTGCTGGTGGTGCCTCTGTCCACTCTCACGTCCTGGCAGAGAGAGGTGCAGCTCTGGGCCCCCCTCATGAACATTGTTGTCTACCTGGGTGACATTCGCAGCAGAGGCATGGTATGGAACAACCCTCGTGTTTCATTTATTTTTGTGTTTGCTAGTAATTGTTTTGTTTGAGTATTTTTTCCTTTTGTCGTGTATAATTGGTGGTCACCTTCAGGGAGCTTGATAATGGAACTTGAGAAGTGCAGACACTATACCTGTTCTGTTTCACACCCTATTAGATCAGAACACATGAATGGATGCACGTCCAGAACAAGAGACTGAAGCTAAACATCCTTCTCACAACGTATGAAATTCTCTTGAAAGACAAGGTAAGGTCATGTTTCCCACAGAATGTGATTATATTTGTGGCGTTAGGCAGGGGCGAAGCCAGTATTGGTCAAAATGACGTGCTCAGTCATAGTAATATCCTACTATCAGTTAGATGTGTAGATAAGGTTTTTCAAAAAGTAATAGAAGCGTGCAAAAAAGCTGTTCGTCCCTCGCATTGATTCACAGACGGGTCCGTTGTGAGAGAGACAGAAAGCAAGCGGGACAAGAAGGGGCTGAGCGCATCTACAATTAAATACTTTTTTTGCCATGTTAAATAGTAAAAAAAAAAAAAATTGTGGCTGTAAATATTTAATTGTGGCGGGCCGCCAAAAATAAATCCATGTACGGGAAACACTGGTATGGTTTTCACCTCCATCAATGCCCATGCTTGTATAGACATAGTTGTTGTCTCTTATCTGGATGTCTCTTAACGTTTACCAAGTGAATACCCACCAAATGTTTTTATCATATGCATGATATATGGGTTGGGTTTCATTTGGGTCTTTACGATACAGGTAGAAAATCGATACTTTTAAAATGGTTTTGGAACCACAAAACAACGGTGGATGATATGAAATAACATTTATTTATTTGAAAGAAATTTCACTGTTGTCTGCCATGTTATTCAACTTTACGTTTTGTTGTTCCGACATGCATTCATGTGAATTTTCTCAGTCTGGAATTTGACAATACATGAATGCAGTATAATTTAACTATCTATCATGTGCGGTAATGATGCTTCTGACATCCGTTTCGGAGCACCTGAGGGCAAATATTTCAATCGACAGCTCAGGTATCTAAGTGACATCAAAATGAGGTACTGAAATCTGCATTCTGATCGGGTCCTGTACATCCTGGTCATATAGGTACCGGTGCCATATTAGCACCGGATTCCGGTACCCAACCCTAATGCATGGTGGATTGAGGGAATGTATTTTAAGTGAGCTCTCGTTTTAATAATTGAGCTTCTTTTGTATGCTACTGGTTGCACTATCAGTAACATTGTACTACTGTACCTCACTGTACCTCGCCACCAGGCTCCTGTATGGTCATCGACATAGTCACTGATCTGCTATTTTGCACTATTGTACTGTATTCCACTTAGGTTAGAATAGATTATAGGGTTGAAATAGGTTTTATTTGCATTTAGGGTTAGTATAGTGTATTATTTATTGTTATCTGTAATTTAGGAAGTTTTATTATTAGGGTTAGTATACTCGATTATTTATTGCTATCTGTATATTTAGGAAGCTTCACTTATTTAAGCTTAGCCTATATGTAAATTATGTTCTGTGTACTTATATGTTATGTTATGCCAGGTGCTTGCGTTGTCTTGTCTTAAGAATTTGAGTGCCCAGTCTGACCTTGTGTTGTTTTGTGTACCTGACAAATAAAAGACTTGAACTTGTATGTAAAAGTTTTGATATAACTTTAGTTACTTAATGTAATACAAATGTAATCCATCTGTAGTGTCACGCATGTATATTCTCAAAATATATTCCGGTTTACACTGCCTAATATAATATTTATTTGTTTGCCTACAGTCATTCCTGGGTAACGTGAACTGGGCTTTTATTGGAGTGGACGAGGCCCACCGTTTAAAGAACGATGACTCTCTCCTCTACAAGACCATGATTGACTTCAAGTCCAACCACAGGCTTCTGATCACAGGAACACCACTGCAGAACTCTCTCAAAGAGCTCTGGTCCTTGCTGCACTTCATCATGCCAGAGAAGTAGGTCATGTGTTTTTGTGCATGTGTGTTTGAGGGGCATGCCATATTTATAGTCTTATCTTGCTGCTCAGTTTAGTGGGCTGTCCCTGTTCCTAAGTAGGTTTCTGATCCTCTTCATAATCGTTTCTTCATGTGTGTGCCCAGGTTCCACTCATGGGAGCTGTTTGAGGAAGAGCATGGGAAAGGCAGGGACTCGGGCTACACCAGTCTGCATAAGGAGCTTGAGCCCTTCTTGCTGCGACGAGTCAAGAAGGATGTGGAGAAGTCTCTCCCTGCTAAGGTGGAGCAGATCCTCCGAGTGGAAATGAGCGCCATCCAGAAACAATACTACAAGTAAGAATGACACTGCTAAATAAAAAACACTATTGATCTAGAAACTATGGAACGCTGAAGTAAACACTAAACACAATAAACTGCTCTACTGAGCAGATAGGCACAGTTTTGATGGGAACAAAGACCTGAATGGACTCTGTTCTTTAACATTTACAAATAACATTGTTGCTTATCTACTAAATGGAAAAAACACATTTTCCTTATCTTCACTTCTAACCTGGTTTTGTTTGTGTGTGTCCTACCAGGTGGATCTTGACGAGGAACTACAAGGCCCTCAGTAAAGGCACCAAGGGCAGCACTTCTGGCTTTCTCAACATCATGATGGAACTTAAGAAGTGCTGCAATCACTGCTACCTCATCAAGCCCCCAGAGGACAATGAGTGCTACAACAAAGCTGAGGCCTTACAGGTGTGTGTAATGCGTGCGATGATACTGGTACCGTACTGAAATACTGGCTTTTTAGAAAGAGTACTATACTGACAAGAAAAACAGGTACCGTATTTTTTCAGACTCTAACAGTGCGTGTCCACTGCAGCGACGCGATGCAAGCGACAACATGTTTTCCATTAATTTTCTATGGAGCCAGGCGAATCGTTTGCGTGGTGCATTGTGGGTAGCGACGTGACGCAACAGAGTTGAGATTTTCCAACTTTATGCAAATGAGGAGCTATTTTCGCTAGTGATGGCCAATCTGAGTGTTTTCTTGTTTCTTGTAACGTAGCAACCATGGCAAACATTTCTAGCTTTCTAGGTTTAAAGGTGGAGGAGTAACTAATCGTTTGTGTGGCTGCTTACCCAGTCCTGTACGATACATAGCTACAAAGCTGTATTTGTACAGAGATGTTAATAATAAAAAAAAACAATGCATGGCGCAAGGTTGCTGAAGTAGTTGTTGCTTGTACTTTCTAATTCAGTCTAGTGACATTACGTAAATTTGTTCTGTAGTAGCTAGCTAGCTAGCCCAGCTGGAACTCACTATCGTATCGACAGATTAGCAGAGACTGAGGAATATAGTAAAATGTTTTTTACACATGTCAACGTGTATGTCTATTACGCAGTTTTGTAAACCCAAGTCTGCACACTTGGCCATGACAACTACAACAGTGATTTTAGAGAACTACATTCTACATTCATCCGTTTGAAACGCCCCCGAGCATGGTGAACTGTGGGAAGGCGAGCGATGGCAAGCGATTTGCGTCGCTGCAGTGGACACGCACTGTAAATCGTTCCGGATTATAGACCAATTATTTGTTTGTAAACATTCGGGATGCGCGCGCAATGTGGTTGCAGAAAACCGGGAAAGGATAGCATTTTAAATGGCAAAAGGACCACACGGATAATACAAATAGTTAGATTTAAAAAGACCAAAAAGGTTGAGGAGGACAGCCTTTAAGAGAGAAAGCGATTACCCATTGATCTGTCACATCAGAATTTTGATTTGGGTCACGAAAGTCTGAAATTTGAGTGAGAATGTCGCCCGGTACAGACCGCATAGTTGAGTGGCAACCATGTCTTCACATCATGTCACAAAGTTCATAATTTTATAGATTTACAGTCAATTCTACATCTAAAGTCTAGCAGGGTAGTTTTTAAGAGATGTGGGAATTTCTGCTTTTAGCCAGCTGGTCCGATTATTTGTTTAAACTGGCAATCTGAGTGAGACTGCGTCCCCGTTACACTGTTTTGACGTTAGTCAGACTCGCTCACTGGCAGTGTGCACAATGTTGTTTTTCACTCCATTCTTCACCAGAAACGTCAGGGAGGACTGCCTAATGTAGATACGAGCCTGATGAAGATAGCCAGCTTCTCGGATTTCTTTAACCGAGCCTGTTTCTTTCGTCAATTGCTTGAGAAAGCGACCTCCGTTCGCCAGGCTAGTTTTGCCTGATCACTTTGTCAGGCTATTTAAGAGTATCGGGGTCAAGTGACTTTTGTGCATAGACAAATGAAACGTAAATGTATTTGTCCAAAGGCCAAGAGCCTCAAAAAGTTAATCGCAAGCCCTGCAATCCAGTGGCCAGAGAAATATGATGACCTGATCGACACTCCAAGTGTAATAGTCCGGGGAGAAGTTCGTCTTTTGCAACCGACATGCGCAGTTGAGCCTGCTTGACAGTTGTGTGACGTAGGGTGATAATTGGGCTATAAGTCCCATTAGTCAAAAAATGCGTCATGAAGAGGAAAAAAAACATTTAAGTTGCACTGGACTATAAGTCGCATTTATTTCGAAATGTATTTAAAAGTCCAAGGGCCAAGAACAGACATTTAATCTGGAAAGGCAAGTCATTTTACTACACAATAGCATAAAGAACATACCTGAGACGCTGAATAGGCTAAATTAACATAACAAGCAAGCAAGTCCAACAAGCAATTTACCGGTAAGCTAGTTCACCAAGCTCCCGATCTCATTCCACATCACTGAATCCGTTGAACTTGTTGGTTCATGTCAGTCAGAATGAATTAACATTTAAAAACATGTTAAATTATATATATTTTGCTATAGAAGTTGCAGGACCTGCCAAACTATGAAAAAAAGTCTGTCTTATAGTCCAGAAAATACGGTACTTTTATGCGCCAAAACTGTTGAACCTCAGCGATAAAAACTGTAGGCTACTGTGTCTTCAAGAAAAGCAGACATGCGTGTGATGTCACGCCTGTGCCCTGCGGCATGCGGCCGGTGTTTGGAGAATTCAGTTCCCCCTTCCGCGTGAGTGCGTGAAACCATGTTTTTCCTGTCGCTAGGTTGAGCTGTATTTGATTTATGTAATTTTATACAATTTTATTTATGTTTACATTTCGATAGGCCATTGTCAAATTTCTCAATTTCAATTAAATAATTAGTATTGTTTCAGTATCGAGTACCGGATACTACATTTGGTATTAGTATCAAAGTAAATATTTTGGTATCGTGACAACACTAGTACAGACGTTGTAGTAGGCAAGTTGGCAACGGCTTCTTCTCTTTCTCACGAGTCAGTGTACAGACATGCTCAAATTTGTTGATACCCCTCCCAGGGCTCCAGACTAACTTTTATTTTACCAGGAGCACTGTAGCCCCTAACTGAACAGGTAAAAGATTTAGGGGCGCACACCTTAAAGTGACCTGCAACAAAATTGTTCACATTTTCCCCATTTTAAATGTATTACTGATAATGTGCCATTTAATTTTAATTCACAGTAGGGCTTGTGCGATAAGACCAAAATCTTCTTTCATATCCCGATAACTATACACATCACGATATGGCACATTTTCTTTCAATTCAATGAATGAATAGTAGTGCTGTCAAACGATTAAAATATTTAATCGCGATTAATCGCACATTTTGATCTATTCTAAATGTCCCTGATTTCTTTTTGTCCCAATCTTTTTTCAAATTTTAATGCTCTTATCAACATAGAAAAGTGGTTCGGATTGCTTTGTGCAAATATTTTTTTTATTGAAAACAACATTGCAATTGCCTGGCTTTGACGAGGGGGCAGAGAATTCGCATCAGCTGTGTGCTTGGCCATCAAGTGGTATTTCAGACTGGACGTGCTGCGATGATAGCTCAGTTTACAACGACAAAACACACAGATGACTTGTCTTGTCAATAGAACCATTTGGCAACTTTTTAAAAGCAAACTTTCCATTCATAATCTTATTGGCATCCATTTCGGCATCTCGCGCTCGTCCTCCACTCAAAACGTAACGGTAGCCTACTACCAGAGAATGTCTAATATCCGTAAACGGGCTCTGCTACTACTCTTTAGCCAGCTCGCAAGCCAAACGAGTGTTTGGCGTGCCTGTTGTTTTGTTTCCGGTCTAGCTAGATCCGATGTGGTGTTGTAGTTTTTCTAACGTCGGTAGTTGTTGCAAAAGCATGTGAAAAAAACTACAAAGTTTGCTAGGCCAAAAAGAGCGTTAATCGCGCGATAAAATAATTGACGCCGTTAATTTGGGTTTGCGTTAACGCCGTTAATAACGCGTTAAACTGACAGCACTAATAAATAGTTTATATAAAATGACCACATGGAGAGGCCAATTTCTTAAAACGAAAATGATCACATACTCGACATAGAAAAGTCTTACTCGTATTAGTTTTTTTTTTTTTTTTTTAAGGCTCAAAATTGTGACCATTTTGGTCGCATATGCTACAGAAATGTTATCTGTGCGACCTTTAAATATATTATTTGGGATTGTAGCAGATTACTTGTACATAATTCCCTGGACAGCTTCTTGTGGACACTGCACCTTTAAGGGCGCAGTTAGGTCTGGGCTACGTCGTTGTGGGTAGCTAGCTACGTTTTCTGTTCAAAAAGTATTGTCTTTGTATGCCTACTTGAATAAACAATGCACAAAGCTGTGTGCCAAAAGGGAGAAGTTTGCCAACCTCCCGTCTTTCCAACTCCTTACAGAAGCATTTGTGCGAGTGCAAACAACTGCTATGGCTGACACATTTTTAAATTTTTCTGCAAAATGCTAGCTAATTGCACAGTAGTATGTGCCTGTTAGCTGATGCATTGACCGGTCCACAGTTCTATCCAACGCTACATTCCTGAGTTAAAGTTAATATTAGCCATCAATCACTCCCTTTGCGAGACACCCAAGCAAAATGCACAAGTATAGATGATGTTACCCAAGCAGTTGAATAATCACTCACGGATCTTCCCCCCCACATGTTGGCCAACTCTGGCAGACTCACTCCCTCCTTGTTTTTCAACATAGATTTTTGTTGTCAACTTTGCAGATTGCACATATGCGAGTAGTTGTAAAAGATGCTTGCACAGTCTCCAAAAATGATTGCGAAATGCAACCATTGAGTCGCAGTCTAGAGCCCTGAATCTTCCACAAAAAACATGAATTTCGTCTGAGTTAACTTGAAAATAACTAAAGTAATTGGCAATCACCATTGTTTATTCTATATTTAATGGAAATCAAACTCTGCTTTTGATTTTGTTTTCCAACATAATATTGTCAGTAATAAAACAAATGAAAGTGGTATGGACAAAAATGATGGGACCCTCAATCTAATATGTAGTTGCACAACCTTTTAGAGGCAATCACTGCAATAAAAACTTTTCTGTAGCTCTCAATGAGACTTCTGCACCTGTTAACAGGTAGTTTGGCCCACTCTCCCGGATCAAACTGCTCCAGTTGTTTCAGGTTTTATGGGTGCCTTCTCCAGACTGCAAGTTTCAGGTCTTTCTATAGATGTTTGATAGGATTCAAATCAGGACTCAAAGGGCCACTTAAGAAACTGTCACATTTTTGGTTCTTATCTATTCTTGGGTGCTTTTAAGCTGTGTGTTTTGGGTCATTATCATGGCCTTTGACTGAGACCAATCTTTCTGAAGGCCGATTTAGGGTCCTCCATTTTCCCAAAAACGGACACATGTGAACTAGGGATGGGCATAATTAATCGACGATTGATTAGCGATCATTGAGAATTTTGTCGATGACCTTATTTATTCATCGTTAAAACGAATGTGTGTTCTGTTGTGTAGTGCGAGTTGCTGAAAATATGCGTATTTTATTGATGAAACTTTGTAAATTTGCTCCGACTTCTAGATAACCTAGGTAAATAAACACTCAACGACGTCGATTTCCAAACAGACGGTTTCCCTAAGGTTTTCAGTTGTTTTCAGCACCCAGAGCTTACGGAGAACCATAAACGAAGCCCGCCCATCCGTAAACGGAGTCAGAGTAGCATATTTCGTCCTTGACACTGGGCAGTACATTCATCTCCATTATGCCTGATATGTAATCTGCCTGATATTTATGTCTGATATCGATAGTCTTAAGATTTTTTTTGTGGCCTGCACAATGATTCACTGCTGATGTGACTGCCCAAAAAGCTCCAGTTTTGACTCAGGCTGGATTGTCAACAAATGTTTTCTACCAGCTACCAGCATCAAATGTTAATAAAGAATTATATATTTATATTTATATACATATATTTTTATATTTAGGGGTGCTTGAGCAAAAAGGGGGTTAAATCACCACTGGTGTATAGCCTACTTTACAGTTGAATATTAGCTGATATTTAACTATGTACATTTAACCAATACAAATGCTGCTAACGCTTGCGAGGTACATGACTGCCGACGCTAGCTAACTGGAAACGTCAGCACAATCATTATTTTTTTATAAAATGATAAATCTTTACCCGGACAAGTGACTTTTGTGTATGGACATGTGAAACGTTAATGTACTTGTCCAAAGGACAAGTGCCTCAAAAAGTTAATGTCGAGCCCTGCCGTATGCTATCCAATAGAAGACTCAACACAGTGCTTATGAGAATGTTGGAGTGCAAACAAAGCCGAACTAGCAGTGTGGGAAAGTTTTACAAAACGTGAAACTCAATGTCATCACCAGGAACTCTCTTGATACATGTGATTTGACAGGAATACTTGGTAATCTTTCTTTCCTCTTAAATCCCCTTCATTCTGTTCTACTCTAACTCTTTCCTTCTATCTCACCCCTCTTGCCATTGACACTTTCTCTCCCGCTTTCAAACTATCTTCCCTTGCTATCCCTCCTTTACAGCACCTCATCCGAAGCAGCGGGAAGTTGCTGCTGCTGGACAAGCTGCTGCTGCGTCTGAGAGAGCGTGGCCACCGCGTCCTCATCTTCTCCCAGATGGTCCGGATGCTGGACATCCTGGCCGAATACCTGAAGAGCCGCCAGTTCCTCTTCCAGGTCATTGTCCACACTACACTACCCACAATTCCACAGGAAGACTCCAATACCCACCCTCTCTGAAATGTTATGTCAAATTACGCTTATTATCTCAATCTAGTTTCTTAACTTACGATGCACATGTATTTATTTAAACTGTTTCCGGTCCAATCCCGCCCGCGCGACAGAACCGAGCCCACCCCCTGCCCAAGTTACTGCGCTCTCACTACTAAAACATTTTTAGACTGCTACACATGCCATACATCATTGGAAAACGATTCTCGTGCTTGCATTGCTGTAATCCATTTCAAGATCAAGTCGCAACAGCAAGCATAGTCAACGTCTTTGTCCAGTCACAAATATGTAAACAAAGCTAAAGCAAACGACTACTACTCACCGTGGTCCAGGTACACAAATAAATCCCTGGTTACATTCCCAAAGGTCCAAACTATCTAACAATGTTGAGTAGTTTGTCCAAACAAATTATATCCACACATAGCCACGTTCTTGTTGCTTCATTCTGCCTTCGCCAATTCAATTTGTTTGCTGTCTCTCACGCACTATCGCTCACATAAAAAGTGATTTGGCTATTTATGATTTGAGTGAAAAGAAGCCTGCTACACTCTGCCCTTTCGATTGACACCTTGTTTGACCCAATAGGAGCTTCCATGCCCTGTTGACAGCCCTCTAAAGCCAACTAGGTCTGTGCGTCCTGCCCCCTCCACACTTGTTCTAAACACATTTCTCAAACCCGCTTTGACTGGCTCTGAAATTAGCTTGTTAGTCTTGTAGCTAAGGAAATGCTGAAAAATGCTAATACCCAACATGCTAGGTATCTGTGGAGCCTTCAAAAGAAAAGTCTGGGGCGTAATAAAGATAGACACAAGCTGTGTTTCTTGTGCATCAATCCTGGGAATCAGATAAAGCACTCCAATGTGTTCATGCTTCAGTTTTTGTGTTTCAGTAATACTAATGGGGGATTTAGCTATTATATATGATAGTTCTAAGTACCACCTTTCATTAGAGATAACAATTATGAAAAATAAGACTTTTTTTATCCTAAGTATTTGACCGAGGTTACAAAGGGTCATTTTGGAGTCTCCAAAAGACCCTTTTAGAAAACGCCTGGATGTACTCTTATTAAAACATGTGTCAAATATGTATATATTGTGGTATTAAGTTAGACTTTTAACTTGAATTGGGTAAGGCTTCAAGCTGTGGTCCAATTCTGTCTTCCAGCTAATACCTACCACCTCGGCCTCTTCAGGCTTCTGTTTTCAAAACAAAATCTAGGCCAAAATAGAAACTTTCACTTTCCTTGTGTTCAAGCGTCTATTACTCAACACCAGTAGGACTAACAGGGGTCCTGACAACAGGGGAAATAACTTTGGAGTGTCACCTTTCAAAAGAGACCATTTATATGCATATACCATTTATATGCACATACTAACAAATGGTTCAAGAACTGCTTTCAATTTACTTAGGGTATGCTGTTAAGGCGTTTTCAGGCAAATCTAATAGGATTCTTAAGTCATATGTTACTTCTATCAACATTGGTAAGTTTATTGGACCTTGGAATGTTTTTATTTATTTAGTTATGACTGTATTTTACTGTGGTGTAGAGATTGGACGGCTCCATCAAGGGAGAAATGAGAAAGCAGGCTCTGGACCATTTCAATGCAGAAGGCTCTGAGGTAGGTGTTAGCTGCATGTTTTAAATCCCTCAGTGGACCAATGGTTGAATCATGAAACAAAAACATAATTAACCACCCTACTTCGTCTTTAAGGACTTCTGCTTCCTGTTGTCAACTCGAGCGGGAGGCCTTGGCATCAACTTGGCATCTGCTGACACTGTAGTTATTTTTGATTCTGACTGGAACCCCCAGAACGATCTGCAGGCACAGGCCAGGGCTCACAGGATTGGCCAGAAGAGACAGGTAATATGACCACTTACCCAGTTATGTTTTTACTATGGCTGTCAAAGTTAATAACGCAACATCACTTTAACGCGACAAAAACAAATTGTGCCGTTAACGCAGGTTTCTTTTTGACCCTGAGAATCACCTGACGTCACATGATTTCAACTGCCGACGGTAGCTGAATGATGGAGAGAGGGATTTTAGATGGAAGCTCCATTTCAAAAAGTTGCGGTTGACAAAACTAACGCTGTGTGTACTGATTGTCAGGCTCAGTTTAGTTATCACCAGAGTACCTCCAGCCTAAACTATCACATGCAAGTAAAG
This sequence comes from Hypomesus nipponensis, assembly GCF_054491055.1. Taxonomy (NCBI): domain Eukaryota; kingdom Metazoa; phylum Chordata; class Actinopteri; order Osmeriformes; family Osmeridae; genus Hypomesus; species Hypomesus nipponensis. The sequence continues at coordinate 12,673,524 of NC_140387.1, read as the reverse complement.
CACACAGCTGTTAGTAGTGGTAGCAGCAGCAGCAGCAGCGTTCGCTTCGGGAATATATGGCAGACAACACTCGCAAAAGAAGCGAGCAGCTGACTGGGTTCAACAAGATAGAACTAAATTGTTCAATATTAAGGTAAATCTGTGGTTGCTTAAGTATATGAAGTATGTTTGAGTGAGATTTGAATATTATGGAGCAGGATATCGTAGTAGGCTATGAGACAACATGTCTTTAATGTATTTTATATTCCAGAATAAATCTAATTTTGTGGATGTTTATTATACAGCAGTATAGTTTGTGAGTGAATAAAACTCCCTCACAATTTAAGTTGTGTTCCATTTGAACTTATTATATGGACATTATCACCCAGTTAGGCCTATCTGAAGTTAAATACACCCTTTTAATGTTATTTCCAGAAAAAGATCATTTATCAGGGTAAAATTAACAGATTGAATAATTTTGCGCTTAATCATATGAAATAATGCGATTAATTGCAATTAAATATTTTAATCGCTTGACAGCCCTAGTTTTTACATATTCACATCATGTGACTGCAAAGTCAAAAGTATTGCACCCAAAATAGTTAAAAGATTTGGAAGTTTAATCAAATTTTCCATAACCATTGAAAGCTACTTTTCAAATGTAATCTCTCCAGCAAAAATCCATTCTCATGAACTGATAACTTATCTCCTAACACTAGAAGCGCGGTTAGGGGTCAAACAGCGATGTTGTTACTGACACGAAATGGTCTCTAGATGGCGCTTCTTGCATGGAGCAAAGGCACTGTCTGAAAATGAACCTGCCTTTTTTAATCCGTCATTTATTTCCGTGTTGATAGACGGTGATTAGTTAATTACAGCGTTTGTTGTCTAGCTCAGGCATGCAAACTCCTCACCTTTAGGTGAAACCGAAATGGGTAACCTATGTGATTTGTGCAGATCCAATGAGAAAATATTTGGGGGTGGGGGGCCAACACAGCATTTTACCCGTGCTTAGCAACTTCACAACTGGCTCTGGAACCAATCGTCACTCCTAATGCCTAAACCTCACAGCAAATCAGAGGCAGAGTGGGGAGAGGTTTTTTTTCAAAGTCTGCAACACTGAGCAGTCCGTCGACAACTGAACCGAACTGAAGTTGAACACAGCCAAACTGCAGAACGAAATTCCCGTCGGAAAACAAGCTTAAGGTTTTGCTCTCAAAGTGCACCAGATACACTTCCTTCCAGGGGAGGATGCCCCCAGACCCCCCTAGAGGGTCGGGGGTTTGCCGTATCCTTCTCACCTGTTTTACCCCTGACATGATGCATGTGTCAGAAATATTAATCTATCAAGCATTGCACAGTCAGTCGATGAACAAGTTTAAGAAAGTTTATTACTTGCGGCCGGCCCACAAGGAGACAAAAACATCACACACCATTGTGCTACAAGTTTGTCTGCTAGCATGTTGCGCTACCTAGCTATTTAAGCAGAACCGCTCTTTACAGTCATTGGTTAAGACAAAGGCATGCAAATGTTCCATGGCTCTTCTTCATTGGCTCCCTTGCATAGACCTGGCGCGGGCATGTGTGCGTGCGTGTTAGAGTGCGAGCGTGTTTACGACATTAACCCTGATTGAAACACAACAACAACCGGATCTCCTGATGTCGTAAAAGCTCCTTCACAAAAGGTGTCAAGCAGATGGTCTCCAGACCTTGCGTCTCCACCTTGGTCCTTGTCACACAGCATCTCATTAAAACCAACAAACCCCCAACATCTTCTAGTCTTCAGCCCCAAGATAAGGGTCTTGAATGTTTACTCACAGCTCAGATTTGGGGTTAGGCCTTTCTTTGCACCCAAGTAATACTGAACACAGAATCATTCTTATACAGGATAAATATGTTACATATTCAATTTTTCCAACAGCATGCCTGCTAGCTCTAATGTAATTTATAGGCTAAAAGATGTCAAATGCATTGCGGGATTGACTGCAGTTGGTCGATAGTAGCCCAACATTATCAAAATGTTATAGTTGACAACAAGATCACGTTGTTGTCCCGTCAAAAGTATAAACGCACCTGGGACATCATAAACATTCAATGGTCTAATTAGATCCAGTTATACTGGCAAAACGAGTAATGTTCTTTATTTATTTTCTGGACACGGTCCAAGTATTACAAAAATGAATGTAATTTTTTTGGAAATTTTAGGCTATAGACTTATTTAATGTTAGGTTATGATGCTTAGCCTAATTTAACAACTTTCAAAATGACAAGACAGGCAGTGTAGCCTTAAACAGGCAGTGGATAATATCATACTGGTTGAGAATGTGTATTTTGGTTTTATGTAGGCTATTACTGTAACATTTGGGACTCAAGTGTGGATGGCGGGCAAAGGCAGTAGCACATATAAAACGAAAGTTGCATTTGATAAATCAAGTAGGTGGCCGATCTACTACAACTAGCCTAACAGACAATTTGGAATAGCCTACGTTTTGTTCCCTTTACATCTAATGACGAAATGTAAAATAGAATAAACAGACTAATCTCAGGTATTGCATTGTGCACAGGATATCTGTAAAGGCATCTTTCAGGTTGTTTGAAAGGTACGATATCCCATCCCCCCCCTCTAATGATCGATCGAATAGTGTATCAACGGATTTGGTCTCAACAGGTTTTTCCAATGTTGTCTAGCTTACTCAAATCCAGTTACCCAACATTCCAAGCATTCCATTCTGATAGGCCTACTTACAGCTCAAGAATAAATGTAATTTAGCTTATTGTATTATTCACGTACTTTGTACAAAACATGGGCATTATTGCAACCAGATGTAAGAGGTTGTAAAATGTTCACTCACGCATTTATACCTCTTGATATTTCAGAAATGCTATTGTAAAATATTTTATTTAGTGGGCTGTAATAATGTTAGGCGGGAATTTGAAAAGGGGGACTTCTATTGTGAAGGAGGAAGTCGTGTGCAAAGCGAGTGGAGACAATGTGTGAATGGCCGAATCGAGGAGTCACGGAGCCCTGTAGTCTATCCGTGTCTCAAATTATTATAAATTATAAGCCTTCAAGAACACTTCAAGCCTTCATGTTACATTATTGTTGATCATATGAATAGTAACAGCTCTCGCCCATGCTGTCATATCCTTTTATTAGGCCTACATTATTATATTAATAAATGGTTTAGCTTACCATATAGAAAAATAGTTGAAAATGATCAGTCATATAATTTGATTTGTTTCGCTTATGTCTGAATTTTCAAAATGCATTTATTAGTTGTGTTTATCCGCTTTACAAAACACACTTGCATTTTACGATCACTAAAATTATTGTTCCTGCTATGTCATGACATAAGAATTGTGCTTACCAGTCAACATACAAACGCCCATGTGAATCTAATGCACTTCATAGAATTCACATACATTTGTCATAATTTTGCAATTTATAGACTATATAAACTATGAATATTTTTCTAGACATACCTTATTTAGGCTATATAACCTTTCTCTGAATGACAGAATTGTGCAAGGAAACCCTTTTGACATCTGCTGATAAAGGCAAATTGCATCCGTGAATGGCAGGGAAAAAGATTGCAGAATGCACAATTAAAACAAAACATGAGCAAAATAGCCTTAAATGAGATTTTCCCGGTGTGATTTTGAAAATGTAAAAATATTAAGTAATGAAACACACATCTAGGAAAACTCGAGAAAGCATGGTCCTGGAATTTGGGTGCAAAGAGAATTTTTTTTTTCAAATGACCCCTGCTTGTCACAGTGTGGTATCCTTCAGAGTTTAACTTGGTTTTGCATGTGTGCACATGTGCGGGCTCCAGGTGAATATCTATCGTCTGGTGACAAAGAGCTCGGTGGAGGAGGAGATCATAGAGAGGGCCAAAAAAAAAATGGTGCTGGACCACCTGGTCATCCAGAGGATGGACACTACTGGAAAGACTGTCCTTCACACTGGCGCAGCACCTTCAAGGTAAGACAGTGCATGCATGCACTGTCATTAATCCTCCCTTTTCACTCTTTAACCAATACAAACATACATTAATTTGTTCAATAAGCGCTGTTTACACGTACACACTTTTTTACAAACAGACTCATCATCTAACCGTTGGCATTTTCCCTCCTGTAGTTCCACTCCATTTAACAAGGAAGAGCTGTCTGCCATCTTAAAGTTTGGTGCTGAAGAGCTTTTCAAAGAGCAAGAAGGAGAGGAGCAGGAACCTCAGGTTTGTGAGATCAATGTACACATCTCTTTAGCATTTGTGTTATTTGACAATACATGTTTAACTCATTGCTCGTATCTACCCATCCACCTACAGGAGATGGACATCGACGAGATTCTAAAAAGAGCAGAGACTCGAGAGAATGACCCAGGCCCCTCTACAGTGGGCGAAGAGCTGCTCTCTCAGTTCAAGGTTCCCATCTCCATCTCTCTACAATCTCTTCCTCCATTCTTAAAATGTGTAAAAGGAGATATTTGTCCAGACCAACAATGCCCTGTGTATGACCTAAATTAAAGCCTTATCTTATTCACCTCTGTATCTCTTTCTCACAAACACTTTCTCAGGTTGCTAACTTCACTGTAATGGAGGAGGATGGAATCGAGATGGACTCTGATCGAAATCCTCGGGGCTGGGATGACATCATCCCAGAGGAACAGCGGAGGAGGATGGAGGAGGAGGAGAGGCAGAAGGAGCTGCAGGAGATCTACCTGCTGCCACGCATGAGGAACTGTGCCAAACAGGTAAGGGAATGATGTGTCTTTACTCATAAACTCTGGAAATGTGTACATACACACACACACAAAAAAACAGTGGTCCAGTGTTTCAAGAGCTGAATTAAAAGATCCCCCCAAAAAAACCTTTAAGTGTTTTTTTCCTTTTCAATAGTCATGAATCTCATTTAATTTCCTTGACTGCCCCATGTTAACTATTTCAAAGAAATGTACCTATAAAAGCCCCCCCCCCCCTGAAATAAGTCTCGGTTGATTATTTTGTTACTCTGTGGTCACAGATCAGCTTTAACGGCAACGAAGGTCGGAGGAGCAGGAACCGGAGGTACTCTGGGTCGGACAGCGATTCTGTGTCAGACCGCAAGAGGCCCAAAAAGAGAGGGCGACCACGGACTATCCCGCGGGAGAACATCAAGGGGTTCAGCGATGCGGAAATCCGAAGGTTACCTCCACACATCAGTTTTTTCTCTACAGAAAGAGAGACGGGGGGGGGGGGGGGTCATTTGTAATGAGTAATTTGTCAATGCACACATTCTTTTTACAGATTTATCAAGAGCTACAAGAAGTTTGGTGGACCATTGGAAAGGTAAGGAATTACAAAAATGTCCTGAATGGAAATGGATTGAATGTGTCAGCTCCTCTAAATGGTCTCCCCCTTTCTTCTCTCAGGCTGGATGCTATTGCCCGAGATGCAGAGTTGGTAGACAAGTCGGAGTATGACCTGAAGCGCCTGGCGGAGACTGTTCATAATGGCTGTCTGAAGACCCTCAAGGAGAACCCTTGTGGACCGGAGAAAACCTCAGGTAGGACACAAGTCTTCATCCTCTACTAACTAGTAGTATCAGTACTACTCACCCATTTATACATTCTCCAGACAGCCATGAAAATACACATCTTCAGCCAGCAGCTCCTTACTGCTGTTTCAAGAGTGAGAGACTGCTTACTAATGCTATAATTAGATATCAGTAGGTAAAACCCCTATGCTATTCTCTGTTCTTGCCACCAGGGGGTAGGAGAGGCAAAGTGAAAGGACCCACGTTCCGAATTTCCGGCGTCCAGGTGAACGCCAAGCTGGTCATCTCCCATGAGGAGGAGCTGGCGCCGCTCCACAAGGCCATTCCCGCTGACCCAGAGGAGAGGAAAAGGTAGGGCCATTAGCTGGTTTGTTGCAAATGCTCCTTTCACCGCTCTTTCTTGTCTGTTTTCTCGGGATTGTGTCATGTACAGTTCACAATTAAAATGTTATGTGACAAAATACAAAACCTTTTAGAGGCTGTATTTTTGTCCAACTCACCAGCCTACATAATCAAGGTTCCCACGGATCCTGGAAAACAGTTGACACATTTTCTAGTAATTGAAAACACATGGAAAAAGTAAAATGTCCCATAATTCTTTTTCAGCATTCTCCTGTTTTCCCAAAATGGATAACTTGGCTATCTGAAAAGGCTTATATGTTCAGGATCATATTAACGTTCACATGGTAGTTTATGGATGAAAGTATTTTGAAAAGGCTGCTCTTGGTTATGTTGTGGAAACATTGTGAACAAGTCATGTCACATGGTTGCCCAATAGTAGCACAAAGATTAATTTGTCATAGTTTGTAAGCATGTAAGAAGAAATGATTTCATAGATCAGTTATAGCCACAGACAGCACATCTTCTGAATCAAATTTTCACAATTAGACGATCCTGGAAAAGGATCTCTAGAAAACAAGTGATAACCTTGATAATTATCACTATATATTATCACTCAGTATAGCCAGCTGGTAGAATGTGATATAAACTGCCTATTTATTTGACAAACCTTTCTCGCCACAGATATACAATTCCATGCCACTCAAAGGCAGCGCACTTTGACATAGATTGGGGGAAAGACGACGACTCAAGCCTCCTTATTGGAATCTACGAGTACGGTTATGGCAGCTGGGAAATGATCAAGATGGACCCCGACCTCAACCTCACACACAAGGTCCGTCCAAATTATTGTTCCTTTGTCTTACTTAGTTTTTCTATAAAGGAGAACATGAGATTATTGGGGAAAGATTTCTTGTTGTGGGTGCTAGTTTATTTGGCGTATTCGTGTCAATCAGCTTTTACCAGACGACCCAGATAAGAAGCCTCAGGCCAAACAACTGCAGACAAGAGCCGACTACCTCATCAAATTACTGAGCAAAGACTTGGCCAAAAAAGAGGCGCAGAGGCAAGCGGGGACGGTGAGTTTGGCTGTTGGATATGTAGACTACACTTACACATTCAAAAACAACATGATTGCAAATCTGAATTTGCAAACCACTTTTATTTAGGTAGTGTACTTTTTTGTGCTTTTGGACAAAAGACTGCAGTTGAAAAGTTTACACCTGCAAAGTAACACTTTACCCTCGCAAAATAAACACTGTCACACATTTGTCTGGTTGTGAACGATGCCATGCTCTACCTTTTTGAAGTTAGATTAGCAGAGTTTACATAGCTGTAATACCTACTTTTGTTGTATTATGGTGATTTAGCAAAATAATTATTTCTACACAAACCTCTTTCAGAAATCTTAATTTGACGTAGCCTGGACATTTACAATCCAGTAGCTCTGTTCTATTGGCTTTAAGCAAAAGAAAGACAATTCAATCCAGAAGTTTCTGAAATTGTTTGTATTGCAGGCAAACTCGCGGAAGAGGAAACCCAGGAATAAGAAAAACAAAGCTGTGAAACCGGCCAAGGTGGACCAAGTGGTGAAGAGCCCATCCTCAGAACCCCCTACGGACAAGACCTCTGAGGACGAGGAGATAGAGGAGAAGGTATTTGAAAACTTTAAAACATGTTGCCTGCCTCTTCAATGAATACAACAAAATGGAACCTATACAGACCTGTGTCCTTTACACCTACGTTGTTTTCTCTTCCTGAATCCTATGCATGTTGAATGCTAGTAGGTCTGCAGCTGTGTGTTTAGCAAGTCGCAGTATTTCCAAGCCCTGATAGTGTAACTGAACCGATGCAGTAGATACAACGTGCATATATGTGCTAGGCTGGATAGAACTAGCACTATATGGGATAGACTGTTGCACAGTAGCTTAAGTACTATCTATTGTGCTGTGGCGTACTGGCTGGCAGCATCATGCATTTAAGCAATTCAAGACTTGCATGTGCAGTAAGTAATGTCCCATTAAATAATGTATTTAAACTCAAATTTGTGTGGTGCGTCGCTGTCTTCAATGCCACAGGCTAAACTGTCAAAAGAAACGTTTTTCATTTCCGGCACATTCAGTGAAGTTCGGCTAGCAGTATCAGGTAGGCTAGCTGGCTTCTAGGTTCTTCATGCAGCTTTTCCATGCAGGGCTCTTGACTGAGATCAAATGGTTGGCTTTTTTTACTGACAATGAATGCTTCCAGCAAACTTCTTTTGAATTAGCCATTTCCCCTAAATAAATATCAAGCTTATTTACGTGTTTGGGGGCATATTTTCAGTTAGCAGATGGTACTGTTTGAATCGCGATTCCATCTGAAAAATCACGTTCCATCTGAAAAACAACGTTGTCACTGCTGGCGACAACGTTGTTAGAATAGCTAGTTTCAAAGGGGGTTTGGCTTGTTTCATAATAAACGGACCCATCTGCAACCAATGCAGGTCTGTAAAATGGATATATGAATGTTTTAATATTTTATTTTCTTCTGTCCCATCCTAGGAGGTGGTCCCTGTAAAGCCACCACCTCGAAGGGGCAGGGCCGAACGAGTGGTGGTGAAGCAGGAAGAGGAGCCCGAGGCAGAGGACGCACCTTCACCGCTAGAGGAGAAAGAGCCCAAAGAAAGGGAGAACAAGAAAGAGGTGAAAAAGGAGAAAAAAGAGGAGAACCGGGATGTAAAAGAGAAAAAGGAGTTCAAAGAGAAAAAAGATATCAAGCCTGTGGAGACTGTAAATATACAGGAAGAGGTCAGTGAAAAGGGGAGATGGTTGAGAAATGTTTACAGATGGTCACTTTTTATCCGGGTTTAAATACTTTTTTCTATTTAAACCATGTCCATTTAGCTGTTCTTATGTAATCTTTCCTGTGCCTTTCCTTGCAGCTGAGTGAGGTAAAAGCGGAGGTACGAGAGAAGGCCAAGAAATCCTCAGACACTCCTGTCCACATCACTCCTGGGGGGGGGGAGACCGTGCTCATCACAGAGGAATCTGAGGAACTTGACCAGAAGACCTTCAGTGTGGTAGGTCTTTCAAAGGTTCTCAGTTGGCCTCTAATCCTTGAACATTTGTCTTTGCATTGACACTGAAAAGCTTGTTGTTGCTGATGATTAGTTTAATGGATGAAAGTATTAAACAGTGACTGGAGTCACTTAGTGGCAGTTTGTTTAAAATGAAAAATTGCTTGTATGATCTGCATAAGTAACTAAATGATGATATCGGGAAACGCAGCCCTGGTCATTAGGCTTTCTCAACCCTACCCCACTCTCCATATTCAAAACCTTTGTAGTTGTAATGAGATTACGGTTTCCAGGCACAGTATAATGTCACACATTTAATCCCGGAAAAGACTGTTTATCTCAGATGCAGACCCATTTCTGACAGTGTTCCTTCTCCTAGTGCAAGGAAAGGATGAGGCCAGTGAAGGCAGCGCTGAAACAGCTGGACAGGCCAGAGAAGGGCCTGTCGGAACGTGAGCAGCTGGAGCACACACGCCAGTGCCTCATCAAGATAGGCGACCACATCACTGAGTGTCTCAAAGAGTACTCCAACCCAGAGCAGATCAAACAGTGGAGGAAGTAAGTATCTGTCCCCACTTGACTTTTTATTACAAGGCATATATTCTCCTCTTTGATTCAACTAGATTAGGGTAACATCACTAAGGGGAAAGTATGAGTCTTGTGTGGGGGTGACCAGAATGCATCGGTGTCAATTAAGATAACTGTATTTGAGTAACTTTTACTCTCCTACACAAATTCTTGCACATTTAATTTGTCAGGTACAGAAGTAAACAGGGTTCGTACAAGGTGCTTAAAGTACTTGAAGTTGGCTTTTTGAAATTGAAGTCCTGAAAAACCCTTGAAAACAGTCATATAAATGATGAGGTACTTGGAAAGTGCTTGAATTATTTAGACAATATATATGAATTTACAAAGTAATTTTGACGTGTTCATTCTTTTTCTATAAAACATAAATACAGTCTTTTAGCTCAAAATTGCCTCAGCCCATCCCGCTAATTGTGTGATATGTGCGTCGGGTCTTAAAGAGACTGCCGTCTAATAAACCCACTGCTGTCCGTCTCATTAATGTCAATCAAAGAACAAAAGAAAAAGAGAATCACTCGCTGCTTTTGATTGAATAGCATTTGTAGCTTTAATAATAATTAATTTAAAGTAAATAAAGTATATGTATGATAAATTAGATTTCTTATTGTAGTCCTTGAAAACCTCAAAAATAGTGCTTGGAAAGTCCTTGAAAGTCCTGGAATTTCATTATACAGTATCTGTACGAACCCTTAGTAAAAGTATGTTTTCAAGTGTGTTGGACATGTTTAGGTGAAATTGTGTCACTAAATGTTACATTTCTTTACAGAAACCTTTGGATATTTGTTTCAAAATTCACGGAATTCGATGCAAGGAAATTACATAAATTGTATAAACACGCTATCAAGAAGAGGCAAGAAAATGCGCAGGTATGGGAAACTCCCTTTTTTTATAATCAAGTTATAAACAATGTTCTTGATATGTCTCTAAGAGGTTATGGTTGTTGTGGTTTCTGACAAAATACTATTTTGTAGGCAGCTGACCAGAACACTAGCACTGTAAATACCCACGGCTTTAAACATTCAGGTAAGTTTCCGTCACTTTGTGTACGACTAGTTTGTTTGCCAGCTCACTCCTTTTTTTGTGTGTATGGCCATGACTGTTAAAGATAATAATTCTAAACCCCCAAGTCTTCATGTACATCTCACCTGCTCTTGTCCTTCCTCTTCGTTGCCTCAAGACATTGAGAGGCTTAAGGACAACTCTCACCATGACGACAGCAGCAGAGACAGCTACAGCTCAGAGAGGCACCACCCCCCATCACGCTACCATGAGCGTGAACACAGCAGCAGCAAGGACCGACACACACCATCTGACCCCTACAGGAAGTCAGAGTCTAGGAAGAGGCCCTACTCCTCCTTCAGCAACGGTAAAGACCACAGAGACAGAGACCACTACAGGAGCGACCGACAGGATAGCAGGTGAGAGAGAAGACTAGTAATATAAACCCATTTTTTGTGAATACTGTATGCATTATGGTATCGTTAGGTTTAGGACAGTTGGTTTTAAGACTTGAAGACCTTTTTAATACTACGCAGAATGAAATTTTAGACCAGTTTAGTTGTAAAATGTTTGTAAAGAGCACACAATACCACCCATTAACATCCGTATGAACATTGTTTATTGATATATACAAAAATAAATTGCAACATAAGTCTTTGAGCAACTGACTAAACATTAGGCAGGGACTGCACTGAAAGCTATGATCCCAATTAATCAGTTTTAAAATGTTCTTACAGAATTGACACCGGAACTTGGGCTAGGCCTATGCAACCAGTTTTCATTAAATTGGCACTTCCCCCATGGTTAAAGCGCAAACTTTTCTCCATGTAGGGCCCCTAAACCCTCACAGATTTACTTGACGTTGCCAAGTGAGTGACTGAGTGCAAGAGGCTGCAAGGGCTTTAAAATGCTATAAATTGGAATGGTACAGCACTTGGCTGCATTATCTGCAAAATGGTAATGTTGTAGGATCAAATCTGATGAAAGCATATTTGGAATTTATCAAAGGACAAACTACTCACAGTTCTAGCTATATTAACCATTAGTGAACTTTAATGTAAACTTTTATTTCTAACTTTGTTTATGTCAGAGTTTGTTGCTGCTTCCATGCATGCTTGTTTGTTTACTTCTTGTCTTATGAAGCGGGTTTGCTGGTATTTTTTTAAACCCTGCTACTAAGGGTTACTTCTGGTAACCCTTGTGTTTCGTGTCACAACGCTATGAATTGTGGGCATTTCCCTTAGCTTAAGTCTACAAAAATGCAGACTAATGAAAAGCCTGCATAAAGGGCTCAAAATGTCTGTGAAAGTCCTCGTGGACTTGACGATTTGACACTGGGACAGCCCTAAGCCCTCACAGGCGAACGTACCTCAAAGTCCGTGAGTCTGTGAGGGTGGACATTGGGATTGGGCCTAACCATTCGTAAAATGGTGCCAGGGGGTTCAGGTGGCTGAGCGGTTAGGGAATCGGGCTAGCTATCAGAAGGTTGCCGGATCGATTCCCGGCTGTGTCAAATGTCGTTGTGTCCTTGGGCAAGGCACTTCACCCTACTTGCCTCGGGGGAATGTCCCTAGACTTACCAGGGCTCTAGAGTGCGACCAATTTGTTCGCATATGTGACCAAAATTTGTTCGGGTGTGACTACAATTTTTCCTAGGTTGCACGGGTGCACCTAACCTCCTCGCATCCGCTGCCTCTCCAGGAACTAAGCGTTTGTTTCTTCTTTGACGGAACTCACACTCATGGTCGGATCATATCGTGGTCTGAACTAATCAGAGACAGAGATGGGGAGGGTCTTTGCCTCTGATTGGCTGTGGTCCAGATATTCCTGTAGGCCTACACTGCTCCGTGTTGTGTGATTGAAATTACGACCTGAGGACCAGAGAATCAGTTAAGGCAGACCTGGGCATTGTACGGCCCGCGGGCCACAACCGTCCCACAGGCTGTCCTAATCCGGCCCGCGTGAGGTAAATAAAAAATGAAAAATAAATAAATGTGTTGAGTGGTAGTAAATATGTAGTCCAGGCTTGAAAGACTAGTGATCAGGCAATTTACAAATGTGCGCTTGTGCAACCTCATCGACAGGAGAGTTAGCTGTTGGTGTGCCCTCGAAAATGAAAAACTAAAGGTTGATGCAGAATGTAGAGTTTTTAACAAGACATGGACTTCTAAGTATCTGTTTACTGAGGTCAAAGTCAAAGCTGTGTTCTTAGTTTTGGAGAACAGGTCGCTGTGTTGAAGGATTACAATTTGCTTCGGCACTAAGGGACTAAAGAAAAAAAACTATCGCGGACATAATAAGAACTTGACTGATTCAGTGGGCGCTGGCTGATGGTTTGCTAGTTAAATTGCAGACCTTTATCATCACTTGTCGGCTGTCCTTCGCATATCCACCTCAAGTTATTGCTGATGCGGCCCTCCAACACATTTCAGGTTTCTCATGTGGCACCTTGTCAAAATTAATTGCCCACCCCTGAGTTACGGAGCTGGGCCATGGAGCTAACCCATGAAGCTGGGATTTTGATGTTAGGGAGAGTGTGGCAAGCTGGTTTAGCCAAGGCCAAAGGGCAAGAAAGCCTAATAACAGGTGTCGGCCATCTGAAGCGACAGCAAAGGGGGGACCCGCTATAAGACTTTGAGCCATGAAATGTTAGGTCTCAGTTCAGGGAAGCACTTTTAAACAGTAGCACTTTCTATTTTGAAATGTTTTATTTTGCTTGCAATGTTTTAGTTTGGCAGCTCAGTGAAGCACTTAAAATATTTTTATTTGTATATACAGTTTAATTGTGCCTCAAATAAAACCAATATTTACCAACACCTTATTCTTGTTTAAGGTAATTTACATAATATATATCAATGTATATGGAGCGTGATAAAAAGGTGACCTTGAAATTGTGGCGACGCAAGGAAAAATTTGGGTGCACTTAAGTTTTGTGCTGGTGCACCTAAGTAAAAAAGTTAGGTGCACCAGTGCAACCAAGGGAAAAAGTTAGTCTGGAGCCCTGCTTACTGTAAGTCGCTCTGGATAACAGCATCTGCTAAATGTAATGTAAATGTAAACTCCGGATTGATTCTCCCGCCGTCTATTCTGAGGGGAAAAGGCCATTCGTCCTGCGCATACTGTATTCTTAAAAATAACTTGTGCTTTGGGGACCGTCTGAAATATTTAGAACTGACACGTCTAGAGGTAAATATTAGTTAATTCCCGGGCAATAGAAAACATACATTACGCACTTACTTACTTTCATTTTCGAAGAGTGTTGCACAACGGCATGCTGTACTGCCTTATAAACCAATTATCACCCTACGTCACACAACTGTCAAGCAGGCTCAACTGCGCATGTCGGTTGCAAAAGACGAATTTCTGCCCAGTCTATTACACTTGGAGTGTCGATCAGGTCATCATATATCTCTGGCCACTGGATTGCGGGGCTTGATATTAACTTTTTGAGGCTCTTGGCCTTTGGACAAATACCTGCCAATCATTTTCGATCCTGCGCGGCTGGATATGGGTGGTGGGATAGATGGAACATTAAGACGGAATAAGGCCATGTATCATCAGAGCTGCCGCCTCCTTTTCATCAACACAAAGCTTGACCGGGCCAAAAAAAGGAGAGCACAGAATAGTAATTAAGGTGATTGCCAAACAAAGATGTGCAGAGCTCATGAAGGTCAGAAGTCTACCCTAGCTTGCTTTCTCTGTAATACAGAAGCTCCAGCATCCGAGCTTAGACAAGTAATGACGATGCAACTTAACCAGAGACTAAATGAATGTGCCAAAGCACTTAATGATGGAAAACTTCTGGCAGCACTGACTGGTGGAGATGTCATTGCCCAAGAGCTGAAATACCACGTCACATGCTTGACTAATCTCTACAATAGAGATAGAGCATCCCTCAGAACCATCAAGAGACAAGCACGTGAACAGACACGAGGATCTGTCTGTCTTCCGGCTTCTAGATCTAGTTAACCTGTATCAGCAACGGCTAGAACAGCTGGGTGTGGAAAAACCTGTTAATGCCACCAGACTTAAAGACCGATTGCTGGCTGTAAGTACCGGAGCTGGCTCATAAGCAAGGAATAAATGTACTCCTCGCCTTCAAAAGTGATGTCGGATCAGCTCCATCCCAAGCCTGTGAGTATGATGATGCCATGATCCTTGGTAAATATCATTAGCCATGATCTGTTTTCACTTGACACCAAGGATATTGCCAACCCAAGTGTCGCTGTGTTCATACCCACTTTGAGAGAGGTAGAGCCCGTTTCAAAGAGTTCACGAAAGGGTTAGAGGAAAAAGAGCCCAGGCTTTATGAGCCAATCAAGAAGAACTACACAAACTTCTTCCATCATGGCTCACCCTCAGTCAATTGCTCAAAAGAGAAAGTGCTGAAGGAGGACTGCCAGCTTTTCTCCAAGCTTTTTATCTCATGTCAGAGCAGAGAATGTGATCTCAAATAATTTTTTTAACATGAGAATCAGCCATTCCCTGCTGCCTTGAGTGATGGTGGGAGGCTGCACACTGTTCAAAAAGCTCAGTTGGCAGCCATACTTGAGTCTCTTATCAAAATATATGATACCGAACCAGAAGTAGAAACCATTATCATTGATGGCTCTGCACTCAACAGTTTGCCCCCAGGGAGCTCAAAGACATTTGACGACTATGCATCATTTGAGTTTCTCCCAAAGGTACAGGCATGCGCTGTGAAATACAAGAGAACAGACATAGTCTTTGACGTGTACCAGCAATCAAGTCTGAAAGCAGAGACCAGGTCTAAGAGAGGACATGGAGCCAGAAGGAAAGTGAACAGCAATGGCAAAATACCAACTAACTGGCAGAACTTTCTTAGAAATTACGACAATAAAACAGAGTTGTTCCACTTCCTTGCTCAACCTAGATGAAGTCAGTTCATGCCCACATGAGGAAGCGGACACCAGGATCTTTGTCCATGCCAATCATGCAGTCAAAAATGGCAGCAAAAACATCATGGTCAAAGCCAGCGATACAGACATCCTTGTTATATTAGTCATTGCTTTGCCAGTTCTTCAAGCAGCAGGTCTAAAACAATTATGGATTGCTTTTGGTCAAGGAGTTAAC
This sequence comes from Hypomesus nipponensis, assembly GCF_054491055.1. Taxonomy (NCBI): domain Eukaryota; kingdom Metazoa; phylum Chordata; class Actinopteri; order Osmeriformes; family Osmeridae; genus Hypomesus; species Hypomesus nipponensis. Next base: position 12,657,935 of record NC_140387.1, on the reverse strand, counting down.
TTGAGGTGGATCCCTGTACATGACCTCTGTCAGTGTATAGGAAGAGAGAGGACCAAAGGAATCTTTTTCTTCCATGCCTTTACAGGCTGTGATGTTGTTTCAGCCTTCCGTGGCAAAGGGAAGAAGACTGCTTGGCAAATGTGGGCTGCGTTTGATGAAGCCTCTGAAGTCTTCACCAAACTCAGCCAATATCCGCCAAGAATAGATGACAGTGACCTGAAGACTTTGGAAAGGTTTGTGGTCATGATGTATGACAAATCCAGTGAAGCAGCAGGAGTGGATGATGCCAAGTTAGACTTGTTTGCCAGAAAACAACGGACATACAAAGCCATTCCTCCGACTAAAGCAGCATTGCTCCAGCATGTTAAGCGTGCAGCCTACCAGGCAGCCTGCATTTGGAGTCAGGAAACAACATGTCAACCAGAACCAGTGAGTCCTTTTGAGTGGGGATGGACCAAGAAAGATGATGAATGGCTGGTCCTCTGGACAGAGCTAATCACCAATTGCAGAGAGTTGCCAGTAGCTGACCAAATGCGTATGCGAGGTAGAATGCAAAGGAAGATACAAATGTTACCAGTTTGGTCTTACCTGTACAGCTCTGTGCAGCTGTAGGTTTCTGGACTAGAAAGAACTGCAATGAACTTTCAAACATTTTAAATGTCCTATAAAAACTAAATCGATCTAACCTCAATAACATGATACATTCTGTCAATTAAACATTCTTTATATTATATAATTTTTCTGTCTTTTTCCATGTTATTTACTAGAGATGGCACAAAAAAACCCTCAATCCTTAAGATTTTGTACAATATTGATGTTCCCATGGCAAATAATAGAGGATTTAATGGTAAAAATATAAAAATGTCCCATGGGTACAATTCTGTGGCAGAATATGTCTGTCAAGCAGCAACATTGGCGGCCATCTTGGAAAATGGCGGCCATCTTGGAAATGTAAGTGGCTAACGTTCTTTATTTAATTAATGACCCCAGAGGGATGCATATACCAAATTTGGTGCTTGTATCCACTTTTGAACGATTGTTACAGTTATCTGCCCCACTACGTTTCACTTGTCTATGCACAAAAGTCACTTGACACGATACTCTTAAATAGCCTGACAAAGTGATCAGGCAAAACGAGCCTGGCTAACGGAGGTCGCTTTCTCAGGCAAATGACGAATGAAACAGGCTTTGTTAACCCTTGTGCTGCCTTCGGGTCACATGACCAAAAGGTTCATAACAGACCATCGTTGTGTTTACCCAATTTTACACAATACAAAAGCAAATAAAAATAATTTTATTTTAATCTTCGTAATGTGGGGGGTCTGAGACAGCCCAACGGTTAAAAGAAAATGCTTCATTTTGTTTTTGTATGCGGTAAAGTTGTTGCAAACGACGGTGGGTCACAATGACTGATGGGTTAGAATGACCCGAAGAGAACACAATGGTTAAAGAAATCCGAGATGCTGGCTATCTTCATCAGGCTTGTATCTACATTTGGCAGTCCTCCCTGACGTTTCTGGTGTAGAATGGAGTGAAATACATAATTGTGCACACTGACAGTGAGCGAGTCTGACTGAGGCTAACGTCAAAACAGTGTAACGGGGACGCAGTCTCACTCAGATTGCCAGTTTAAACAAACCAGAAAAATAATCGGACCAGCTGGCTAAAAGCAGAATTCCCATATCTCTTGAAAGCTGCCCTGCTTGACTGTAGATGTAGAATTTACTTAACTGTAAAATGATGAACTTTGTGACATGAGGTGAAGACATGGCTGCCGCTCGACTATGCGGTCTGTACCGGGCGACATTCTCACTCAAAAAAAAAAGACTTTCGTGACCCAAAATTCTGATGCGACAGATCAATGGGTAATCACTTTCTCTCTTAAAGGCTGTCCTCGTTCTTTTTGGTCTTTTTAAATCTAACTATTTGTATTATGCATGTGGTCCTTTTGCCATTTAAAATGCTATCCTTTCCCGGTTTTCACTTTTTCCATCTATTTGCACTTCCGTTGTATTGGCACTTAATAAGGCTGTCGAAGTTAACGCGATAATACAGTGTTAAGGCAATGTCACTAACGCAGGTTTCTTTTTGACCCTGTTGTCACATGACTTCAACAGCCGATGGTAGCTGAATGATGGAGAGAGGGCTTTTACATTTACATTACATTGAGTAATTCAGCAGACGCTCTCATCCAGAGTGACTTACAGTAAGTACAGGGACATTCCCCCGAGGCAAGTAGGGAGAAGTGCCTTTCCCAAGGACACGTCATTTGGCACAGCCAGGAATCTAACCAGCAACCTTCGGATTAATAGCCCAATTCCCTAACCGCTCAGCCATCTGACTCCTTTTAGATGGGAAGTTCATTTCAAAAAGTTGCCAAATGGCTCGGTTGACAAAACCAAGACTGTGTGTACTGATTTTCAGGCTGAGTTTAGTTATCACCGGAGTAGGCCTACTCCCAGCCTAAAATATCACATGCAAACAAAGCACACAGCTAGCGGCGGCGGTAGCTCCTGCAATATACGGCAGACAACACTCGACAATGTTAAATTTGAGTAAGTATATAGCAATTAGTGCTGTCAGTTTAATGCGTTATTAACGGCGTTAACACAAACCCATTTTAACTGCGTACATTTTTTTATTGCGCGATTAACGTTCTTTTTGGCCGAGCAAACGTTGTAGTTTTTTTTCACGTGCTGTTGCAACAGCTAATGACATTACAAAAACTACAACACCACACCGGATCTAACTTGACCGGAAACAAAACAACAGCCATGCTTCACACACTTGTTTGGGCTTGTGCGCCAGCTAACGAGTAGTAGGCTAACGTTACGTTTTGAGTGGATGGCGAACACGAGACGCTAAAATGGATACCAGTAAGATTCTGAATGTAAAGTTTACTTTAAAAAAGTTGCCAAATTGTTCCATTGACAAGACCAAAGTGATCTGTGTGTTTTGTCGTTGTGAACTGAGCCATCATCGCAGCACGTCCAGTCTGAAATACCACTTGATGGCCAAGCACACAGCTGATGCAAATCATCCAACCCCTCGTCAAAGCCAGGCGATTGCAAGGTTGTTTTCAAAAAACAAAACAAAATCATTTACACCAAGCAAACCGATCCACTTTTCCATGTTGATAAGAGCATTAAAATGAGAAAAAATAATTGGACAAAAGTAACTCAAGGGACATGTAGAATAGATAAAAATGTGTGATTAATCACAAGTTAACTATGACATTGTGAGTAATTGCGATTAAATATTTTAATCAATTTCCTCTTATCCTCCAGTTATTTGAGTTAAGTACACCATTTTAATGTTATTTCAAAAAGAAATCTTTCATTGGGGTAAAATTTGAACATATTTTTTTAAATTATACATTTGCGATTAATCCGAATTAACTATATGTAATAATGCAATTAATTGCAATTAAATATTTTGATCGCTTGACAGCCCTATCTTTTATACAAATTCAGCTGTGAACCAAATTGTTCCTAATTAATGTTGGGCAGTACGGAATGATGACATATCAACTAAGGTTACATACTATCATCAAGAGATGCAAGTTCACTCTTGGGATTATACATCCAAAACAATTTAATGGATCAGTGTTATGAACAGTCAAAAGGCCTCAGTGTTCTGACTGTGTTCCTCCCAATCCCCGACAGATACTACAGTGACAGCAAACACAGGAAGATGGACGAGCACCGCTCCAGCAGAGAGCACCGGATGGACAGCAAAGAGCGTTCTCACTCGGACCACCGCTCCCATTCTGACCACCGTTCGGGCTCAGACTACCACAAGTCGTCGTCACGGGACTCCTACCGCTACCACTCAGACTGGCAGTCAGAGCACCGGGCGTCGGCCAGTGGGCCCCGTTCACCCAGAGACCAGCGTTCCCCTTACGACTCACGGTCACCCATGGGCCACCGGTCACCCTTCGAGTACTCGTCCGACCACAAGAGCACGCCGGAGCAGATCTGGAGCAGCCGCAAGACATAACGGGAGGCTGGGCTACCCTAGTCTGGCCTAACATGGACTGGCCTGGTTAAGACTAGTCTAGCCTAGACCTGAGGCAAGGGTATCAGCCATAGACTCACAATGAACACAGGAAATGCCTTATAGGGGACTGGATAAAACTATAAAAGCTGTACTACGCACTGTTCATCTGATTTCTCAGTGCAACTGTGGTCTCCACTCCCCAAAGGTGCACCACATATCCCAGGAACTATTGGTGAGGAGGGAGTGCATACAAATGACATATTTTTGTATTTAAGAGTTAAAAGCTGCATTGTACCATAGGTGGAGCAGCATAGGTTTTGATTATTTTTATAAAAATCTTTTCCTTTTTTTTTTTTTTTTTTTTTTTTTTTACTGAATTGGACCCAGAATGACTTCGAGTGCTGCCCTGTGTTTTCACTAACTGACCCATGACACTGGATCCAACTATTGACTGTTGTCTCTCCATCGCTCTCACAAGCTTACTGAGGTCCTCAAATGTATTTAAGTGTTAAATCAAGAAGAAAAGTAACATGTTAGTGTTTTGTCTCGTGATCATGTAATAAGAGTGGACATTATAAAAGGGTCTTGTCTAAAGCAGTCTGAAGGTCTTGGGCTCACCTTCCAAAGTACCTCGTTTACAGTGTTTCCCATGGCCATCTTCATGGCCATGTTTCTTTTCTTCTACAATTTTCTTTTTTGCATCATGCTTGAATTATTTAATTTCTGTCCCAGCTGTAAAATAACCTGGACATTTGAGAGCAACTGAAAATGTATTGTTTTCACATATTACTACTGTAAATTATTGTAAAATAGTAAATGAATGGGCTTTTCTTCTCAGGCTTTGTTGGGTTTGCTATATTGTGAATCTACCTTTCCCCATCAACTCAGGCTTTTTTTTGTCAGTGGTATAAATGAATTCGTTTTCATACAACAGTATCTTAATTAACAAATGCTATTCAGAATGTAACTTTTGGTATACTTGGGGGGGGGGGGGGGGGGAGAATGATAATTCCATTTGTCTATTCCTCTAGCAGGACTTGTAGTACTTTGATTTCTGTCTCTTTCTTAATTTTGGGTAAGTGGGGGATGTCACAAACCACTCACATTACTACATCATGAAGTAGACATGAGAAAGGTCTATACAATAGAGCCGCCTGATAGATGTCTAATAAACAAGTCTTTTACAGAAATCTTTTTTATTATTATTCTTGTTTCAATGTAGGCAATAATGTCAAATCTTCTATGCAGCCAAGTGTATGTCTAGCAAACAGCCCAAGTAAGTGATGATGCTGTTACAGTTCACACTGTTGTACATAAATTTCCTCTATATTTCAAAATGAATTTACACTGAAAATGCATGGATTTTTAAATAATTGTTTTATATAGTTGTTTATAAAGTCATTAAACTCAATCACTGTACTCACTTGTAACTGGTCTACATTTTTAGGTAAGTTTGCTTTCAAGGAAAAGCTCAAATGTTGTATAAAGAACTTTCCAAGGTAATTGTAAATGTGGCCTTACACTTTAACAATGAAGTAACTGATGACCCAGAATGCACAACGTCCTTATATCTGCAGGTTTTTATTATGGCTGCATACCTATCTTTATATATACACCGATCAGCCATAACATTATGACCACCTGACTTGTGTAGGTTCCCTTCTTACCATCAAAACATCCCTGACCTGTCGAGATATGGACTCCACCACACCTCTAAAAGTGTGCTGTGGTATCTGGCACCAAGATGTTAGCAGCAGATCCTTGAAGTCCTGTAAATTGTGAGGTGGAGCCTCCATGGATTTGACTTGTTTGTCCAGCACATCCCACAGAAGCTCGATTGGATTGGGGAATTTGGAGGCCAAGTCAAAACCTTGAACTTGTGTTCCTCATACCATTCCTGAACAATTTTTTCTTTGTGGAAGGGTATATTAGCTTGCTGAAAGATGCCACTGCCATTAGGGATGACAGTTTCCATGAAAAGGGTGTACATGGTCTGCAACAAAGCTTAAGTAGGTGGTACATCAAAGTAACATCCACATGAATGGCAGGGCTAAAGGTTTCCCAGCAAAACATTGCCATCACTGCCTCTGCTGGCTTGCCTTCTTACCATGTAAGCGACATACCAAATTATCCACATGATGTAAAAGAAAATGTGATTCCTCGGACATGGCTACCTTCCATTGCTCCATGGTCCAGTTCTGATGCTCACATGCCCATTGGTAGGTGCTTTTGAAAGTGTAGAAATGTGGCTTGTATATTGTATATTTATGTTCAATCTACAAAACCTAATTTACATGTTCTTTGGGTAGGCTCGATGAAACGGATATAACAATTGATAAGTTAAATTAATATAAGCTCGCAAAGAGTGTCCCAACATAAGCTTTTCTCCTGTCTGGCCCCCCAGTGGTGGAATCGACTCCCCACCTCCATCAGAGACACTGACCGTCTCCCCACCTTCAAGAAAAGGCTCAAGACACACTTCTTAGAAACTTGTTGCTCTTGTTGGTTAGCTGTAACTGATTTAAAACTCTTGCTTGCTTTTCTACAGGTATACTTCTGCACTTGGTTTTTGAGGTTCATGTTGTTTAATTGTAACTTGTTTAACTACATGCTCTTATGGTTCTTCCCTTTGGCACTTATTTTTGGTTTTTCACAATGTATGGTTCATGTTTGGCTACCCGCAATGATTGTGGATATCTCGGTGTTATGATCAGTGACCTATGCACTTTTGTAAAGATCTATCTAGTTGCTTTGGAAAAAAGTAAATGAATAAATGTAATGTATGGATATTTTATTTGAGCACAAATGGGGTGCTAGTTTAACCATTTAGGAGTAGTTTCAAACTCAATCAAATTTTGAAAAGCTAGTAGTTTGAGCCAGGTTTGAGAGCAGAACAAAAAAATTGGGGAAGATAATTTTAGATATTTTGTACAACAGCATATTAGCCTATAGGGCCATCAGAGAGAGGCTCCAGCAATTTGTAGTAATGTGGGCCATGCCAAATTACTGGTGGGCAAGAGGGGAAGGGTTCTTTATTAATTATGATAATCTGCATTTTTTGGGGGGGGGGACAATTAAAGCTATGTTAAACTAAAAAAGCTTATGTGTCTGTAATTAGCACAAGGGCCACAATACATATTCATATAAGAATGTATATTTGTTGTATTTTGGCATGGTTAGAGTGATATATTGTGGACAAAGGTATAGGTTTGATTTCAGCTTTGATAGGAACAATACTAGTTAGTGAGCATGCAAGCAATTTTCTTTTTTTACATTGAATTGAGGAATATAAAAAAAGTATAATTACGGAGCCGGGGGAGGGGGCTAATATTCTGAGTAAAAATCGTAAATTTGCAAGAATTTGGGGGTGATATTCTCAGAGATTATAAAGTCTCATACTTGTGAGAATAAAGTCAGATCTTTTTCTAACCTACAATGGACTTATAATACGGCATTGTAATTTTGAGTGTAATTAATAGAATAATATCGCCTGAACAAGTTGGGGACCTTATGGGAAATGCAATACCACCAGGGCCTTAGCCTCAATTTGAGGGGCTACGGATGGGGGCTTGGCCCAATCTGAGGCCAAAATATAAGTTTATAATATAGCTATCAGCTCACACCTTAAAGGCAGGGTAGGTAATGTTGCTGAGATTACCTTTTGTCATATTTGCTTAAATTAACTTCACATCCAAATAACAACCAATAACTCAAAGGGTTTCCCAGTCAAATGAAATAAATCCGTTATCTATTGGCAATCATTTAGTTCGGACCGAAATTAAGGATTGTGCGACATTCAGACCGAATGAAATAATTAGACAGGCTGTCTCCCGTTTTGACAGGAGGATATTTTGGTTTGAATCCTTTCCAACTCAAGTTAAAATTGCTAGGTTCGCAAAATTTACCAACCTTGCCTTTGAAGGAACTACAGAAAGAATGTCACCAAATTTTCACAATACCTTTGCGGTACATCCTACCAAGGATGGACATGAACAATGACAAGATAACAGCACATTTCTTTATTTGGTTATATAAAGCATTGCAGGGAGGGAACACATTGCAGGCTTCGATTAGATCAGGGGTTCCCAATCCTGGTCCTCGGGCCTCCCTGCCCTGCATGTTTTACATGTTTCCCTGCTCCAACACACCTGATTCCAATGAATGGGTTGTTATCTAGTTATGCAGAAACCTGCTAACGACCATTCATTTGAAACAGGTGTGTTGGAACAGGGAAACATCTAAAACATGCAGGGCAGGGCAGGGAGGCCCAAGGACCAGGATTGGGAACCCCTGGATTAGATTAAAGGTACTTGAAGTTAAAGGCTTTTCAGTTGTGTCAGGAAAATGGCATAGTTCACTTGAGAATAGCATAACCGTTGATTTCAGCTTTTACAGACAAAGTGTGCAAGATCAATATACTTCCGTTCTAATATAATTTATAAAATAATTAAAAAAAATCCAAGGCAACATTTATTCGGTTGTTTCACAGTCCACTTCAGAGATGGTGCTGTTGAAAGATTACTTTTATCCTTCGGTTGGATCTAGGAGCTCTTTTTCTCCTCAAAAATGATGTTTGCTGTAGCTTTCTTTGCTGTAGGGCAAAAATATAACACTTAGATGCTACAGGCCAACCTAACCATGAATTTAAATTTATTTAAACAGTTTTGTTGGTAGAACACTTCTTTCCCGATTTGACAGGACATACTGTATGTATGTATCAAAACCTTCCTGGTATATCTTACATACTTGGAGTAATAAGCTCCAACATTATGCAAATGTCATCTAGTTTGTGAGAGAAGATACAGCATATTTATTAATACCTTTTAAGGTTAAGCAAAGAACAAGATCAGCTTCTTCCTTTCTATATCTGACAGAATGCTGAATATATTGTGTGAAGATTGCTTTTCCCCCTCCAAAAAGGTTATGTTTGTATGTAATTCAAAGGTACTCAAAAACATTTGTATAGAAGTTTGGTCTATGAGACTCATCAAAACATATGCTGGCAGTTGGTCTTACCTTCATCTTTGAACTTATCAGCTGCCTCTGATGCCTTGTCCTTGAGGTCCTTCACCACGTTGTCAATCTTGGCCTCATTCTTGAGGAAGACAGGGCGTATGATCCGTGTGTAGATCTGAATGGACCCATTGGAGGGAGTGGGGGCCATACACCAAACCAGGAAAGCGCTCTAGGCAAGGGAACCAAAAACCAGTAAAACAACCTTTCCAGAAATGCAGTTAAGCATAAGACTGTGAGAGCTCCATTTAATTATTTAACGTGGCTGATTAAGGAGATGCTGATATTTACATTTATGCATTTAGCAGACGCTTTTATCCAAAGCGACTTCCAAGAGAGCTTTTCACAAGTGCATAGGTCACTGATCATAACAACGAGATAGCCCCGAACATTGCGAGCAGCCAAAACATGAAGCATACATTGTGAAAACCAAATAAGTGCTAAAGGGAAGAACCATAAGAGCATGCAGTTAAACAGGTTACAATTAAACAACATGTGATGATGATATGCCAACACAAGATATGAAACAAGGTGACTGATATATTCTTGGAACTCTGTAAAGCTGTGATTGCTTTATGTATGCTTCTACTATAAGTACTGGAACATGATTCTTTATTTATATATTTTCTTCAGAGGCCATCTACAATTCAAGCAAAGTCAGCTTTATAATTCTTCGGCAGAATGTTATATAAAGGGCGGAAAAGTAGCTTTATAGACAGCAACAGGTACTTTCCTCTACAAATTACTCATGCTGACCTCATCTCCAAGTTTTTTCAACACCTACATTACCTTTCCAATGTAATAGAATGGGAACCAGGACAGGAAGATGTCAGCAAAAAACTCTGCCACACTGAAGACTCCATACACCACCCAGTAAGTCAGCCATTTTGTGTCGTCCTCTTTGGTTGCACTCTCGATGGCTTTGATCCTGAAATATAAAAGAGTCTGTCACAATTACACAGAAAACCACATGCTTTATAAGCGTGTCACACATCATCTTCAGTTTGAACCACAAGCAAAACACGCATTTATTTCACTATTGAACTACTACAGTTATGTTACAAAGAATTTCCACATTCCATTACCAACCAAGCAAAAGGAAATCTGTGGAAATGTTGGTGCAAAGTGCCAATGTTTTGAAGGTAAAATAACAGTAATTAGAATGTCCTCAAAAAGTCCATTGTTTAACAATAGTACCACTAGAAGTCCATGACTAAACTCGTCAAAAACTGAATTAATTTGATGAATTAAGTCATAGCAGAACTTCTCCACAATTCAAATTAAAATAAGTCACTTAAGGTTTTGTGGTTAGGCATGGGTAGACTATGGTCCATCTCAGCATTTTCTTATCTGTGCTCAGTTTCTTATAACAGACACTGCAAGAGTAGTTTCAAGTTGAAACATCCATTCATACAAGTTTCAAATCAATATATAAGCACTCTTATCTGCAGAGCTGTAACTGTTATGTGTCGGTAGACACTTGGGGAAATTAGAGAGGGTAATTTGATATCCTCAATATGTGACACTGTTTTAACTTGGGCAGTGAAGCTAGAACACTCCACACGCAAGCCATGACTCATAACAGGATCACATGATTAACCCCAGTCAAATGCTCCGTTTGTCAGTATTTATCGCCATGGTAACATGCTGTGACATGAGTGACTTTCTCATATTCTGGATAATGTAGCCTAGGCCTACTAGGTTGACTGACGTGTCTCGTCTCGCAGCTCACCAGTCTTCCCAATCTTCCCCCTCACTAGCCTACTCGATCCCAATACCTCCAACTCACAAGAACGACTAGCTTACACTATAGTTACATAAAAAAAACTTTTACCTTTTAATTCCTTTTGCAATATAACATGAAATGTAGCCCTATACAAACCTGACAGTGCATCATACCAAAACTGCTTAGAAATGTGTAATAAAATTGATTAATATCTAGGCTATAATGTTACAAATAGCCTAAGTAATTGTAATAAATAACTATACTGGATGATGAAGAGAAGCTGTGGGTTGGGATGACGTAGGCTACGTCTTTGTTGATTGCTCCGATATTGGATTTAGAAAAAAAGTATACGCTAGGCCCCTACAACACGATAGCTTCACAAGAATATAGACCCACTCACGATATGTAGGCTGGATAGACGAATCCAATAAGGTTGCACAATAGGGAGGCTCCATAGCCAACAACCAGATAAAGTGCGATGATGGCAATGATAACTGCAAGTAAGAAGCCTATAGATTAATGTTTTCAAATCAAAAGAGTCACAGATCACGATCACTTCGAATCACATTTGTTCAGACAGATCCAATTAAACACATGTAGCCTATAGACTTTTAACTTTTTAATTGAGATCAAACGTTCAATACCACTGGCCGAAACTGGCTGTTAACACCTTTCCGTCAGCATTCTCAATAAAAAAACGACCCTTGTGCGTTCATAGTTTTTCCAATGGACAAACACATTCTTACCAATTGCGATATACGACCTGTTTACTCCGGTTTTTACCTCGATCTTTGCCAAGGTATCTGTCAGAAGATTCTTTTCATGCAAAAACGTATCAAATCTTTCTTTCAATCCATGTGCCATGGTTGCTGTTTCGTCCTATGTAATTCTATTTAACTATGAAGTTGACAACGGAACTGCGACACCCATTCAACTCCAAGCTTAGAAGACTAAAGATGGAGCAGATTGTCAGAAACACGTTGAACCGTACGTCACTGCAAAATGTCTGCAGCCACACCCTAACTTGCGTTGATGACAGTGCGAAATGAAATGTTGTCTTCTTCAACTCATATTACGTTTCTGTGACACACATATTTACCCTATATTGTTGTTGGTAAATCTAAACATTAATAATGTAGGCCTATGATTATTTGTTTTTATTTTTTAGTCTAATGCTAGTATTGTAATAGGCAGAGCCGGCCCAAGGCATAAGCAAACTAAGCCCTTGGCCCCAAGAGCACATGAAATTGTAGCTTAACTCAAATTATATATATTATGTTAATGGTAATTATACAAATCAATTTTGCTTAAGGCCCCATAAAGGCCTGGGCCGGCCCTGGTAATAGGCCTAGGCTAAATGTATTTTCTTGTGTATTGCTATTCACTATAATAATGACAGGTATCTGTGTGTGTGTGTGTGTGTGTGTACAAATTAGAATGGGTTTAGTTTCCCATGATCATAAAAATAGCCAGGCAGTATGCAAAAGTCATATTCTGCATATGTCCACTTTATAATCCAGAGTGCAGTGCCACGATTGACGATGTTGGATAAGCATTTTGACATCAAATAATGATACAAAAAAAAAAGAAATTCACACCCAGTTTGGCTTGCTCTCTTCCGTCCCAGCCCCTTCACTCTGATTGGTCCTCGAGAACGGGGCACTCTGCAAAGTTAAAGGGGTAATTAATTGCAGAACTGAATTAACCTTGTCACAGTTGAATAATGACAGTTCAGTGGGTAAAATGGACATACAGTGAACCTCAAAGGCCATTGACACCTCTTTCCTATGCAAATCTCACAATAAAAAAATGTAGCTGTAAAACGGTCGGTTTGGAAAAAGCCACTAAACCAACATCAGTTCGGTGGCTCCACCTTTTTTGGCTCTGGTCTGTACCTTTGTCACGCCCCAAAATTTGCTGCGCGCTGCTGTGTACATCCACAAAGAAGAACGTTTTTCAAGGATATTGAAAATGGACTACGGTCGTAAATACAGTGGTCTAGGCTGTACAGGCAATGCTGACACTTTTCAGAGTTTTCCCAAGAAACCAAACACTCTGAAGGGCTGTGATGTTTGTCTATAAGAAGATCCCTGTGCGGGTCGATCCTCAATGCTAACGTATCCTGCCTGTATCTAGCATTGGTAGAATGTGTGATGATTTGGTTTATTGGCAATATTCAAATGATATCTAGTCAATCTGTTGAAAACAGTGTTGTATACACACAATAGATTTATTTGCACGTTTTTATTTCAAGTCTCCACCTTCGATGTTTCAATGAGTGCTGTTGGTCAACTTGCGTCTTTGCTCCGCAGCTTCACTCGTTGTAAACCAACCAATCAGCTTGTAGCTCATCTATATATTCATGACCATACCATAAAAAGTAGAAAACCTCTCGTTTCATTCTGGGGTTATTTCGCAGGATGCATCAAGGCTCATAGAACAGCACCCGGGCCATTTTCAGCCCAACCAATGTTACATACCCTATTCTGAGTTCTAAGGAAGTCAATTTCTTTTTTCAAAAACCCAGTCAATAACCCCTTTAATATTTTGCAGGTGTCCTTTTTATCATTATAAAAATAATTATAAGCGAATTCGCTTTTACAACCAATATTCAGCTGATTTCAAAGGGGCTGGCTAGCTAACAGAATTACAATATAAAGTGTATATACTTTCAGTATAGATCAGTACATTTTGTTACATAAATGAATGTGTTTACTGATGTCAAAACTGCCTAAGTAACCTACCGCAATTAAACTAATGCTATTAACAAAGGTATTTGCAATGAAATTAAACTAAGCTTAGTAAGGGAAATAGGAAAATTCTGTTTTGCTATTTAGAATTGAATTTGCATTTACAACCGATAATCAGCTTCTTTCAAAGGGGCTGGCTAGCACAGAACGACAATATAAAGTGGATATACTTTCAGTATAGATCAGTACATTTTGTTACATAAATGTATGTGTTTACTGATGTCAAAACTGCCTGCACATTGCAAATGTACAAGCACTGTATTGTGAATTAGGCCTACAATTATGTAGCAACTGGCTCAACCATTGTGCATGTAATGACAATTTAACAGAGGACAAAAATGTAACATTTTGATCAACATAACATAAGCAATTTCTAACATAGGAAACAGCAGATAAATGAAGGCTACATAATCATTTGCATAAATGTAGGCTACCGCAGCATTGGCAATTTGACCAGAAGAGATGTGGAGGTTGAACAAATACTTCCGAGATCACAGATAATTTCAATTGTGACCTGAGAAATATAGGTACTTAAAACACTTAGAAGAACTGTCATCACCGGCTGCATCTCAGGCTCTGCACTTTTATTCCAGGAATCAGTGTGCCACCAATTTGATCATGGGCACTGTGCACTATCTATAGTTCAAGGAATCTGTATATGTGTGTTTCACTGACATATTAATCACTGGCTGCATCTCGGGCACTGTGCAATAGTTGGTGTAAAAGATGGGTAGCCTACACATTATTATATGTTATGTATGGATATGGGGTAATACCCCATAAAATAAGAACATTTTAGGAGGCCAGTATGGAAGTTTTCGTCCTTCAAATGAGAAATGCAATGCTCTAACGATAAATGAAATGATCAAATTATGAATAAATATTGTTGTAGTCCTTTTTCAGTAGTCCTAGTTATACATAAATCGTAGCATGTATGGTCTACATTATTTCCATGACCGAATAGTCGACGCATTATGTCAATTTGAAAAAGAAAAAGTTCAAAGGATAGGCCATATATAAAATGCTTAACAATACTGTTGAGAAAGCATGAGCTCCTGAGTTGGGAAAAACTTGTGCGATACACCGACGCATGTCTTGTATTCAAAATCCTATGTGGCCTAGCTCCCCCTCCACTCAGTATTTTTGTCAAACAGAAAACCCAAACATATGGCAGCAGATCCACAAGGCCTGCCATGACAGGTGACTGTATAGTTCCACCTTTAGTAAATCCGCTTTCTCTGTGAGAGCTTCCCATGTCTGGAATACACTGCCATCAAACACACATAACTTCACCACCTATCACACTTTCACAAAAAACATCAAGACGTGGCTAAAGGTCAATCAGATTTGTGAAAATAATCCCTAGCTGTGTATTGCCGCTTTCCATGTTGTCTGTCCCTTCAAATAATCCACACAACACAACGTATTGTTAGGCTGCTCCTTCTCCTGGTAAGCCTAGGAATGTCCCTTTCCGCTCGCCATATACAGGCCAACTGCACCATCAAATTCCTATCTTTTCGGTGGCGTAGCTGTTAGTGGTCAGACTTGGGATGTCGGCCACGTCTGTTATATGGGTCAGACGTGGCCGACATCCCAAGTCCGACCACTAACAGCTATGCCAACGAAAAGATAGGAATTGTGGATTATTTGAATGGGACTGAATGGGACTGCAAAACTCGAGACTGACGACGACGTGATGGCGAAGGCATGTAAGGAACGTCTACCAGCGGCGACGTTGCTGCGACGCATGTTTGAAAGTATAAAAAAACGTACGCCTACTAAGTACGTCTGAGATAAGTACGTCGCCACTAAGTGGTGTGAGACACGTCGTCGCCAAACACACCTACTAAGTAGCTACGTCGCCGCAGTCACTGACTTGTTTTTTCAAACCTTATTCAGTGAAATTAAGTCGTGCAATAAGGTACTATGGGGTCATTATTGTAGCAAAACTATTCACAAATGCACAGCACAATCTACAAATGCACAGCACGATCCACAAATGCACAGTAAGATTCACAAATGCAGAGCACAATCCACAAATGTGTACAATCCACAAATGCGTACGATCCACAAATGCTTACCGCAATCCACAAATGCGTGAGCCTGGTCCTAACCAGATTTTCATACATTTAATTTGTACTGAGAGTCTGGGCTTGCTCCATTGACAAGTGTTGACTTCCTTGTAGGTGGGTACTCTGTTGAAGTTTAAAACTATTGGATCTGCCTAGAGCCACTCTGATCTGCCATAACCACGGTTAGGATACAATGTAAAAAGCTATCATAATGGATAAATAGTTTGTTTCTAAATAACCTATTCAGGTAAGGAGCTCACCTGATGAAGAGGAGAGGATTTGGCTCCATTTCTCCCTTGCTGCTGTGGTTGGAGTCCAGTAGCTTTTTTGTGGTTGGAGTACAGTAGGATTAAGGTGGTCAGGGGCCCCTGGCTGCTCTTTGTGTGAGCCCCCCCCCCCCTCTCTTAAATATTGTGCTTTACTAGAAATGGTCCACATGCAAATCAGGTGACCTGACATACACACACATTGAGACAGCCAACTCTACAGAGTTTTCTTTACATTCCTACAGTGCTAGAATCAGCCCTAAGGCGTGAGGTCAAAATATTTCCGACGCTTCCACTAGAGTTATTTTTGCAAAACGGAAGCTAGGTAGCTTTAGCAAAGAACGTATATATTCAATACGTATATAAGAGATGTAAGTGGAAAGAATACCAGATATAACCCTTTGCATCCACAGCCTCAAAACAATAACTAGCAGAGCAACAGAATACCTTGCATTCTCAGTTCAACTGCAAGTTGGTAATCGCTTTTAGCTTTATTAACCAAAAGGCACAGCATCTGCATCAGTGCAGAACACCATGTTTTACTGAGGCAAAATCAAAACATCAGAGGTGGAAGAAGTTTTCAGATCCTTAGAAGAGTACTAATACACACTAGTACCAATACCACTAGTTAACTCTCCCAAATTCGCTGAAATATTACCGATGGCTGATGCTAGTTGGCAGTCCTCCTGCTGTGGATCTTGTCTTCGACTGGATGAAGATTCAGCCTTGAAGTATCCATTCAATTTCGGGATTTGTTTCAGGATATCTTGGCCACGTTGTTATTTTAACCTTTGTATTTTGCGTTTTTGTGCTCCACTTTAATGCTTTCTTTTAGTCATTTAATTTTGCCACTATGCCATCTAGCAATAGCAGTGAGTAATGAATATGATGGACATGATTTGACCAGCAGCAGCTGATTGGACAGGTGTGACCCAAGTCACATCTACCCAATCACTTGCTTATTAAAAAAGAAAAAGTTTCTTATGAGCCAATTAGGGTCTTTATTTTGTTCCCGCTGAAGTACATTTAAAATATTAAAAAATAATACGGCAAATCCAGGGACCCCTGCACACGAGGGGCCCCTAGGCTGCAGCCTAGGCAAGCCTGTGCATTAATCTGCGCCTGGATCTGACACCAGATATACCAAAAGTTTAGAGGAAGGTGTGGTATTTTTTCCATTTGCAAAGCCGAAGACTCAAGAGGGAAGGTGCCGGCGGTGGATAAAACAGTGTGGGAGACCCCACTCCCAACTTAATTTAGAGAATATGTCTGCTCCAAGGTAGCTAGTGTTAAGCTGCTAGTGAACGATATCTAGGATGTTAGTTGAGAGAACATCCCCAAACAGTTATGGTTCATGTAAACTAGTATTATTACCACTACTAGCGCACAACTAGTCACTCCAACAAATTTGTTCATTTAAAATCAAAATGTTAACGTCTGTAAAATCGCAAGTTGAGCTAGCCAACGAACGCCAGCAAGTTGCCAGTTGTCATTGTGAGTGACAGACCTGAAAACTGGTCCCTTTTCGGCGACAATCGCCATTTTCTCGGTCAATTGGGTAATTTACGTGAATCAGGTAGAACCAGAGGTTTTGTGTGTGTGTGTGTGTGTGGGGGGGGGGGGGTGGGGGGGGTGTAGGCTAGCCTGGTCCTAACCAGACCCGCGTACATTTCATTCGTACAGAGGTCTGGGATCGCTCCATTGACAAACCTTAACTTCCTTGTAGGTGGGTCCTCTGTTGAAGTTTAAAACTATTGGATCTGCCCAGAGCCACTCTGATTTACCATAACCAATCGCAAGCGTTCGCCTCAGCCAACTCCTTAACCACTACTGTAACAAAGCTAGCTGCCGCAGCTGGAAAATCTAACTTTTCCCGAACCCAAGTCTGCACACTTGGTCATTACAACAGTGACTTTAGATAACTACATTCAGAGCCTGTTTAAGGAGAGCCTTGCCACTCCCTATTAAGCCCCATTGTACCGAATTTGATTGCAGTTCCACCAGAGTTCCACTGGGGGTGGTCGCGAGCGAGTGCATGTTGAATGGGAGTCTATGGAGCTAAACGGCTAAATTAGTCTCTTGCCTGATTGTCGTTGAGAAATCTCCGATTTGATTGTAGTTTTTGCATGTTCAACATGGATTATAGGTCGAAAGTTGAATGAACGAGTACTTATGTCCTTTTGATTTCTTACAGGGTGAGTCGTTGTTGCCTTTAACACGCTAGCATTCTGCTAATGAATGCTGATTGGTTAGTGAAGGACTGATACGACCAGAGCTCTTGCTTGATGGCATCCGAAGCGGAATCAGAATGTCAGAGCATTAGCAACATTAGCAACATCATTAGCAAGCCAAAACTCTTTCTAGCATGTGTATTGACAGGGAGAGCCTAACCTGTCAGCTGTGTTGTCGATGCCCTGAGAGAAAAAAGTAAGTGACCAGAGCTTGCCGTCAAGCAGTAGCTCTGGTCGTACGCTTTTAGAACAGAAAGGCGACTTTAAAAAAATCTAACAGCCAGCAGTATGTTTTTTTTGCCTTCCCTTTCGAATTCAGAATTCAAATTACTAGACAAAAAATTATATCCTGTGAAAAGTTGATTTTGAGGGGTACCGCTCCATAGACCTCCATTCATTCTGCACTCGCTCGTTAGCGCCCTCACATGGAACTTCAACCAGTTCAGAACCCGGAAGTTCCCCGAGAGTGGCAGTTCTCTCTATATTAGACATTTTCTGCTACATTCTAAATGAATCTGTTTGAAACGCCCCCGAGCGTGGAGAACTGTGGGAAGGCGAATGACGGCAAGCGATTCGTGTCGCTGCAGTGTGAACGTAGGGTTAGAATTGCGAAACATTAGGCGGATTCGACTTCATGCAGCGCCGGCGGCGCCGACAGTCGGCTGCCTTGAAGCTGAGAATGCCATTGGCTGCTTCATGTCAGCCGGGCTGCAGGCGGCTGCAGGCCACACCGGCGCTGCATGAAGTCGAACGCACCTACTATTGGATATTTCTTATAATTGACATTTCTCTTGGCCAATTGGAATCTTAGCACTTTTTCTCTTGGCCAATCGGAATCTTAGCACTTGCGTCAGAATCTTTGAGCACACCGCATCAACTGGGTGTGCACTGGGTCTTGCAGCTGTGTGTTTCAGAGCCCGTTCAAGTTTTATTAGACATTCTCTGGTGTGTTTAGCAAGTGGCAGTATTTCCAAGCCCCGATAGTGTAACTGAGACGACGCAGTAGATAAGAGGTGCATATATGTGCTAGGCTGGATATAACTAGCCAGGGTCGGACTGGCCATCGGTAGACTCGGGAGATTTTCCGAACGGCCGATCAAACAAACGGCCGCTACGGCCACGGCACTATTCAAGAAAAAAAAAAAAAACTAATATTTTGGGAACCTTTTTTAAGCAGAGGGCCATTTGGATATTTATAAAATCATTCGGGGGCCGTACAGAATTGTCAACTTAAACATGTGCCTGCTATTTGGTCAAACATTTAATTAACTCACCCCAACTGTGATGGCTGGAAGTGGAACTGCTTCTCTTTGGTGAGGTTTGTGATGTTAGCTGGCACGGATGCAGCCTTTTTTGACTAGGGGTGCATCGAACATTTCATGATTACGGAAAGGGATCGTATTATTAGCTAGTTATATTGCTACCATTTTTTGAGACTGCTTATCGATCCGAGTGTTAATCAGGCGCGGAGCCATAGGCTACCTTGTAAACATTCGAGGCTTAACCCAAACCAACAACGTATTCTGGGTTTGATATGCTAGAAAGGAATTCCACAGTTAATGCTAGCGATTTTTTTTGGTACATTGGTACGCAACGCTGCGCGCCTCCACGGTCCTCCACATATTAAAAGAGTGCTGCTGCCGCCAACCAATAATGCACTTAAGCAATAAGGTACGAGAGGCAGTACTTTATCGGCAATAGGCCCGACGCGCAGCGGAGGGCCGGTGTCAGAAGGTTGTTGTTTTCGACCTGTATGAGTAACCCACCCTACGCACAAGCTAACTGCATTAAAATCGCATGCCTTTGAACCTATACATTAGTATGAAGAGCTATACCATGTGATATACTTTGAACCTGCTACACAAAATACATTTTGTGTAGCAATAATCATGATCATACTGGGGTATATTTCCTCAGAATGCGATGTCGTGGAGCAAGAATGTTGGTTCGCGTTCGTTACTATACCGTTTGAATGACGAATTTTAAGGATTTTGTGTTGAAAATAGCATCTGATATTTACACAGATAACAGACATCCTTCTCCTGAATTCAACAACAAAGACGGTTTAATGTGAGACTTCTGTCTCCCCTTCTTTTGGATGCGATATCAAGACGAAATCCTTCACTCTTTGAATCGCGCGCGATCCCGCGAGGGGGTGCCAATCCAGAGAGTCATGCATCGGGTGATACAACACCGGCAAACCCTGGAACACGTACTTTATTGGCGATAAAGTACTGCCTCTCGTACCTTATTGCTTTTATAATACGGTTGCCAGCGAAATTATGAATAGTAAATAAATAGTAAGCTGCCTTTCAGCACAAAATAGTTATAGACAACAAATATTGTGTATCGCATTTCAGTAGCCGAGAGAAAATAGTCCCTGTAAACGGTGGCTGTTGCTATGCAACGGACAAACAGCATTGTGCACTGCACGTTTGTTAGCCTAGCTACTAGATCTCGCACCATCTCATTCATTCAATGCTCATTTTATAAAAGCTACCTTTAAAATAACAACGACAATGGGACACTTTCAATAAAATAATATTGAATTTAAACACTAGGCCTAAACATTCTAAATCAATCATAAATGTTTCGTAGGCACTGGGTATATGGTAGTTAGCTAGACTACTAACCTACATATGCTGTTAACAAAAGACTCGGGACTCGATAGACGAACATTAGGCTGTTGTTAAGGTTAGCTTATGTTAATTTGGATATCTCCATTAATTGTGCATCCGTGGAAAACGTTGTTTTAAGAAGCCAAGTCCAGGTCATGTAATTGCGTGGCTACGAAGCTCAAATTAAATAAGTGTAGTCTAATTAGCAACTATAGACCTGAGCTTCCGTCCAACGTTTCAGTAGCTAGACCAGCTAGTTAGCACTGATAGCACGGGACAGTGCAATATTATTGCTCAAAAATAACCGAATGTTGCTAGTATAGCTTGCTAACCAATAAATTGCTGCATGCCAGTAGTTACTTGTAGACAGTCTTTTTCTTCGGCAACATTTTAGTTATTTTGAGTGCGCACTAATATGGAATGCTCCCGTTTTAAGGTAAATGTAATAAGGCATACCAGAGCATGCCTTGGGCGTACAGTACTTTATGCTCAATAAAGCACACCCCGTGACTCACTCTCAACCAATCAGAATGCTTGATTTAAACCACCCGTATTATAAAAAAGCAAGAAGGTACTTGAGGCAGTACTTTATCGCCAATAAAGTACGTGTTTCAGGGTTTGCACCCTTGAACACGTACTTTATTGGCGATAAAGTACTGCCTCTCGTACCTTAATGCTTAAATACAACACCTGTTATGTCGGATGTAGCAACAGTAACTAATGGGGCGTGGCCCTGGGGAACGGTCAATTATTTGATAGCTGAACGGTTTTAATAGCTGAAGATTTGAAGGCGCTGAAAGGTGTCACGGAAGAAATAGAATAAGAAGAATATGAAGAAGTTGAATAAAGATTCAAAGAACAATACTTGGAATGCTGAAGCAGCATTCCAACAACAGTGCCTTGCAAAAGTATTAACCCCCCTTAGCATTTTCTCTATTTTGTTGCCTTTTAACCTGGAATTAAAATGGATTTGGGGGGGGGGGGGGGGAGTTGTATTATTTAATGTACATGTCACAGGCCAGGACGAACCCTAGATAATTGTTTATTGGATACACCTGTGGCCAATTTAGATAGGGAGTGTTGGATTGGCTGTGTTCTGATATAATACTGCAATGGTTGTTTGTGAGGGGGGTTCGCCAGGCATGCTGACTGATGTATGTCATTCTTTCCCTGGGGATCGGCACAAGAAAACCTGTCTTCTAAACGCTGCTGGAAAAGGGCCACAGGGAAGTTGGGCCTTCAACCACGCTCTCCGTAACACCTCCCGAGACTGCGAAAGACGGACACCACGCCCAACGTTCTCGACTGTCATCGCCTGTGGACGTAGTTTTGGCCGGCGTTGCTGCTCGGGACTGCGTGCCACTCCGTGGATTGGACGCTTTGGGGAAATCGTTGTTGCTGGTATCGTTGTTGATTAAGGAAAGACTCTATACCTTGTGTTGGGTGGTTGTCATTTGGAAAGTGATTTTTATTGTTTTAGATCTAACTTTTTAATAAAATCATATGTGAGTTGGTCATCCGTGTTGGAGTTGTGTGCTAGAGATTTATAAATCCTGTAGTGGGTGGAGTGGTCAAGGTGTGTCCTATTAATGGGCAGGCACTTGACATTTTTGGCGAAGTCGGCAGGATACTTCTCTTAAGCACACTTCTCCTACACGGTTAACCATGTCAACCTCAGGGGAGGGCTCCAGCGCCTCTGGGGCAGGGCCACCACCTCAGCTAGCAGCAGTAGCTATGCCCTGGTTTATGTGTTCTCCTTGGGTCCCTAAATTCACGGCTGAGAGTAGTGGAGTTAGGTTTGGGGAGAGGCGGGCACAAATGGAGGCTATCCTGCGGGCACAAGGACTGACCGAACGGCAACAAATTGATTTCATTATGGGTGCATTGGATGGTCGTGCAAAGAGAGAAACCATGTTATTTAATCAGGCTCAGAGAAATTCACCTTTATGTTTATGGACTGCATTACAGGACCGGTTTGGAAGCCTTACTCCGCCGCCAACTCTCCGTTCAAGGTTTTTCGATTGTAACCAGGGAAGTGAGGAGTCACTGGGAGATTTCCTCCTACGTACACGGGAATCGTTTGGCCGATGGCTTCAAGCAGAGCCGGATGGTTCCGCTAAGGAAGAATCTACACTGCGGGACCAGTTCATAAAGGGTCTTAAAGAAGGTGCCCTGAAACAGGAGCTGCAAAAGTATGTGCGACGGCAACCAGGAATGACATTTGACCAGGTAATGACCGAAGCAGAGTCACTGGCTAAAGAGATGGAAGGAGGCAACTACCAGGTCTGTCGCACGACTGCGCCTCTTATGGACACTGCCCTAGTCCCCCTTACCACAGCAGACCTGGACCAGTGGAAAGAGAGAATACGTACCGAAATCAGACAAGAAATGAAGGAACAATTGGATTCTATGGCCGAAACCCTTATAAGAGAACTTCGACAACAGGCTACCGCCCCCCAACAATCCAGAGAGGAACCGAGGGGATATGTGACCGGCGGTCAATACGTCCCCCTTTCCAGTAGCAGACGGCCTGCATTTCAGTGGGATCGACAAGGCAGACCGATCTGTTCATGGCCTGGTCATGTTCAACGTTTCTGCCCAACCCAGCAAGAGGAGCATGCCCCTTTTTAAACAGGAGCCCCCGACCACTGTAGGGCAGGTGGTCGGGGATGCAGGCGCCAGGACAGAGGTATGCCCTGAGAAGTCTGTTGTAGGGAACTGCCCTCTGGTGGAAGTTGAGGTTAGTGGGATAAAGCTGCCCTGCTTATTAGACACAGGGTCACAAGTAACAATGTTTAGCCTTAGTTTCTTCAAAAAATGGCTGGGACACCTACCTATGCAGGATACTGCAGAACTCAGCTGGTTAACACTAAAGGCTGCTAATGGGTTAGGCATTCCCTATGTGGGCTACGCTCTTATTGACTTTTCAGTGGGAGGGGTTAAAGTCCCAGGGAAGGGGGTAGTTATAGTCAAGGATGATTGTCTAGGGTCAGTCCAGGGAATTTTGGGAATGAACGTTATTACCCATTGTTGGAAGGAACTGTTCCAAGGTGTCACCCAGAGCACCTCAGCGTTTAGCGTAATGGTGGGGGCAGCTGCTGGGAAGGAGTGGCAGAAGGCTTTTGCTGTGTGCAGGAAAGTGATGCAGAACGATGACCCAGAACAGGAACCCGGCACCGCACGCCTGACCAAGAGTGATCCAAACAGAGTCCCAGCTAGCTGTGAGAAATTACTATGGGCTCGAGTCGTCGGCTGTGGCCCCTCCCGAGACTACTATGCCCTGGTGGAGGATCCAGGAAAGGGAACGGCTTGGCAGGTTGCTCGCTCTTGTGAGGGTCCAAGGGGGAAAGTTGCCCCTATGACTGCTAAACCTAAATCCTTATCCCCTTGACCTTCCTAGGCGTCGTCCGCTCGCCACAGTAACCTTCTTGGAGCCTACTCAGATTTGTGGAGAGAAAGATCTTGTTCTACATGCCACGCCCCAAGGGGAGGTAGAGGTGGATGTACAGACAATCCAGTTACAGCCAGATGGACACCCCCTGGTGGACCTTCCTCCAGTAGAGGGTCTGGAGTCAGAACAACAGCTAAGGTTAGAAACTCTACTCACCCACTGGTCATGTGTATTCTCTGCTCATGAGGAGGATTTTGGTAAGAGTGCCGCTGTTTTGCACCATATTCCTACGGGCACTGCCCCTCCAAGTCGAACGATATAGACCAATTCCACCTAGCCTTTATGTAGAGCTCAGAGGACTGCTGGCTGGCATGTTGGAGTCTGGAGTCATACAGGACAGTTCCAGCCCCTGGGCTGCACCAGTAGTTCTGGTAAAGAAAAAGGATGGGACCTGGAGGTTCTGTGTGGACTATCGCCGGCTCAATGCCTTGACCCACAAGGATGCATATCCACTCCCTCGCATCGAGGAATCCCTTACCTGCCTCAAAGAAGCCGCCTGGTACTCGACTCTCGATCTGGCCAGCGGCTACTGGCAGGTAGAAGTGAATCCTCTCGACAGGGAAAAGACTGCATTCACCACGCCGGTGGGGCTTTTTGAGTTCAATTGAATGCCTTTTGGACTCTGTAATGCCCCCGCCACATTCCAGCGACTCATGCAAAAGTGTTTGGGAGATAAGGTAAATGACTTCTTGTTGATTTATTTAGATGATGTCATTATTTATTCACCTGACTTTGAAACCCATATTGGACATCTTGAGAAAGTGTTTCAGAGACTTGCCAAACATGGACTAAAATTGCAACCCAAGAAGTGCCGGTTCCTTCAAAGGGAGGTAAATTATTTGGGCCATGTGGTGAGTAGAGCAGGGGTGTCCACAGATCCTGGGAAAATAGCAGCAGTACGTGACTGGCCACAACCAGAAACCACTACACAGGTGCGTTCATTTCTTGGATTTGCTGGCTACTACCGACGTTTCATTCCCTCCTTCTCCAGGATTGCTGGCCCCCTTAATAGCTTGCTGGCTGGGACTGCGACCCTGGGGAAGAAGAGTCGTTCAGTGGTTTGGACCCCGGAATGTCAACAAGCGTTTGACCAACTAAAGACTGCCCTGTTAAGTGCTCCGATCCTGGCATACGCAGACTTTAGTAAGCCATTTGTTGTTTACACCGATGCCAGCCTGGGGGGTCTAGGGGCAGTCCTGTCCCAAGTTCAAGATGATAAGGAGAGGGTTATAGCCTATGCGAGCCGGAGCCTCTCGCCTACTGAGAAGAATGACCAGAATCACAGTTCTTTTAAACTCGAGCTGCTTGCCCTTTATTGGGCGGTAACAGAGAAGTTTCGAGATTACTTGTGGGGGGCAGACTTTATAGTATATACCGATAACAACCCCCTGGTCCACCTCCACACTGCAAAGCTTGGGGCAGTGGAGCAACGATGGGTGGCCCAACTCGCTAACTTTCAATTCCAAGTCAAGTACCGCCCTGGTCGCACAAATCAGAATGCAGATCTTCTCTCCCGGCTACCTAGCACAGAGGGACAGGTTTGTCTGAGCCAAACGATGCCTGAAGGGGTGCCACCGGCAGAATTAACCGACATGTAGCCTAATTGGGGGCAGATTCAACAACAGGATCCACACCTTCGATCGTTGTCCCAGAAAGTCAGTCAAGGGGAGAGGCCCAAAGTAGGGATTCAGCAAGGTGTTCATCCGGAGGAAAAACGATGGTGGAAGGAATGGGACCGTATAACTAACAGGAATGGGACCCTTTGTCGTAAGGTCTGGGATAAAGTTGAAGGCGCCTGGAGGTGGCAGATCCTGGTGCCCAACACTGCTACCAAAGGTTTGTGGGAGAAGTATCATGTTTCGCTCGGACATCTGGGTGCTGGACGCACCGAAGCTGCCTTGCGGCGAGGATTCTATTGGCCTCGTCTGGGGAGCGATGTGCGAGACTGGATCAGTGAATGCACCCAATGTGTGCAGAGCAAATCGGGACCAGAGGTAAGGGCACCCCTGGTGCCGATCACTACTGGCTATCCGTTGGAAGTGTTGGCCATTGACTACCTATGTCTGGGTCGGCCTGGTGACTCTTACCCTTACCTGCTTGTCATGACAGATCTATTTTCTAGATATGGCTGGGCTGTCCCCACCAAGGATCAGACTGCAGAGACTACTGTAAAAGCTATCTGGTCCGCGGTAGTACAACACTGGGGTTGTCCAGAGCGGATTCTGTCTGATCGGGGGGCAACATTTGAGTCTGCACTGGTAGCTCAGTTTTGTCAGCTCTATGGTTGTGCAAAGATTCGTACTACCCCATATCGGCCACAGGGGAATGGCGCCTGTGAGCGTTTCAACCAGACCTTGATCTCTCTCCTTGGGTCCCTAGAACAGGAACAGCAAAGGTCCTGGCCTGAGCAGTTGCCTATGCTGCTTCAGGCATATAATAATACTGAACATAATAGCACTAGGCTTACACCAATTCATATGTGTGGCAGGCATGCCCGTCTTCCTGTGGATGTGATTTCAGGTGTAGAGGTCCCTGCACTACGAATGGACCTGGATGGCTGGGTGAGGCATCACCACGACCAACTACGCAGAGCCTATAGTCTGGTTGGGGAAAGGGCCAGTCATCAACAGGAACGGGACAAGCGGAGGTATGATAAGCGAGCAAGGGACCTTCCATTGTTGTCAGGTGAGCGAGTTCTCCTGCGCAACTTCAGACGACGCGACCAGGGTAAACTTGCTCCGAGATGGCAGCCTCAACCTTATGTCGTCTTGGGGCCATTGCGCCCTGGATGTCCAGTCCTGCGTATCCGGCCTGAAGGGGGAGGGCTGGTTCGCACAATTCATCGGAATCATTTACGACCATGTCCATATAAAGTCCACAGACCTCAACCAGTTGAAGACCCAACAACCTCCTGCCCACCTGCAACTGAACTGCCCGAGCCTATCCTGGAACCGGATTGGGAGAATTACACTTGGTACCCACCCTGCCTTCCTATCATGCCTCCCGTCAGACTAGAGCCCGCTGCTCCCCTAAGGTTGGTAGATGGGGAAGGGGTGGGGCCAGTTCTTAGGTCAAACAGGGAGAACAGACAGCGCCCACTGCGATTGAGAGACCATGCGTGGGTGGTTGGGTAGTAGGTATAGTCGGGACGACTATAGATAAAGGGGGGGGGGAGTGTCACAGGCCAGGACGAACCCTAGATAATTGTTTATTGGATACACCTGTGGCCAATTTAGATAGGGAGTGTTGGATTGGCTGTGTTCTGATATAATACTGCAATGGTTGTTTGTGAGGGGGGTTCGCCAGGCATGCTGACTGATGTATGTCATTCTTTCCCTGGGGATCGGCACGAGAAAACCTGTCTTCTAAACGCTGCTGGAAAAGGGCCACAGGGAAGTTGGGCCTTCTACCACGCTCTCCGTAACACCTCCCGAGACTGCGAAAGACGGACACCACGCCCAACGTTCTCGACTGCCAGCTGTCATCGCCTGTGGACGTAGCTTTGGCCGGCGTTGCTGCTCGGGACTGCGTGCCACTCCGTGGATTGGACGCTTTGGGGAAATCGTTGTTGCTGGTATCGTTGTTGATTAAGGAAAGACTCTATACCTTGTGTTGGGTGGTTGTCATTTGGAAAGTGATTTTTATTGTTTTAGATCTAACTTTGTAATAAAATCATATGTGAGTTGGTCATCCGTGTTGGAGTTGTGTGCTAGAGATTTATAAATCCTGGAGTGGTCAAGGTGTGTCCTATTAATGGGCAGGCACTTGACATACACAACATGCCTACCACTTTGAAGATGCAAAATATTTTTTATTGTGAAACAAACAAGAAATACGACAAAAAAAAGAAGAGAACTTGAGCGTGCATAACTATTGAGGGAAGAACATTTCTCGTAATATTTATATATTTTGTTTTCCTCACACACGTTTTTTTCATTCAATTTCATGATTATCATGAAGATTACATCCAGCAGTGTTATTTGCGCTTGTACTGAGTGATTCTTGTTCCCTAAAAACACTTTGTACAATCCAACTCAAATTTTAAATAAAAATTCAGCGCTTCCTCATCAGATTGTCCACTACGGGAGTTCAGGATGGGGAGATTCCCCGACTGCATGGAATACAGGATAACATCACATATCCTACCTTTGGTGATCTACCGGCCACCAAATTTACAGAGTTTTCGGGCTCCACCAATAGGCTAACAGTGTCTGAGAAGTTGTCATGCGCTATGATTCATTAGATCTGTGTGGTACTGTAAAATTAGTCAAAACAGGGGTGCCACCTTTCCAATCCACACCATGATCTGGAAGTAAACTCTTTGGCAGTGGTATTTGGTTGAGGACTCAGTTGGAGGCAGATGTTCTGGGGTAACAAATTATTTGGTGGTGAATCTGTACTCTTTCCGCCAAACAACACTACCATTGCCTTGGTCCCATGGTCCTCTATGACATTCCTTGCTTGATGTTTGAGCAGAAACACATTTGCACGCACAGGACTGGATGGTTGATTCACCATTCACAAGTTTCTGGAATGCTGTCTGTTTGCCAAGTTGTATCAGACGTGAAACAGCAACTGGGAACACAAATCACTACCCAGGATGTGTTTCATCTCACTGATGTTGTACATTTTAGTAGCTTTGTAGAGGTGGTAGAGGAGAGGAAGAAGTCTTATCCTCCCCTATCAAGGTTGTGGGCTGTTGTTCTGAGGACTTGACTACAGCTTTGACAATGTCCATGTCAGCATCACCTGATGCATTGACAACAGTGCATCAGTGCAACATTCTCCAGCTCCTCGGTCATAACCCTAAGTCCTTGTTTGTTGCAAGATCTGGAAAGGAAATTCTTCCTACAAACTCAGTCTCTGCATTGAAGTTAACGATGGGGTGGGTGCTTTCACTACGTCTCTGATGCATTTTGTCTTTGATGGAAGGACCGTTGCTATAACTTCAAAAACAACATTATTGCTTAAGCAATATAGTACGAGTGCGAGTGGGATTGGTAAGGGTTATTCCCACGGGTGGGGTTCGGCCGTAGCCACGAGGCCAGAGGCCGAGTGGCGTAGGCAACATTGTGTACGGTTGACAAACAGTAAATTTAATTTTACAGTATGTTTGACAAGAAGATTTGCTAGCTAACCAGCCATGTCACTGTCCCAAAATCAATATAAACATTTTCACGAACAAAGTATCGGCCATACTAGTACTAGGCTTCAGTACGGCCACAGCCTGTGGAGCGAGTTGAATAGCAAATGGATGTGAGATGACCACATCAAACTTTACATTTTGTCCAAACAGTAATTATAATTTTACAGTATGTTTAACAACAAGACTAGCCAGCTATCGAACCCTGCATTGTCCCCAAATAAAATCAAGATTTTTAAGAAGAAAATAATCGGCCATGTGTAGAGTTGCTGCTGCTGTCGTGTTGGCCGCAGCCCGTCTGAAGTTGATTGACTACCGAGATGAATAGCGAATGGGATGTGAGATGAGCGGTTACGTGACACTGACACAGTACAATTTTTCAAATTGGTTAAAATAAATATTCTTAAAATCTCTCATTGTTGTAAATTCAAGTTAGCTTGTTAAAGTCTTTTCAAAATTGTAAATGGAGGCTTTGACAGGTTTACATCGTCAAGGATGAATTTTGTTTAAGCAAAATGGTGTACACTGTGCTTCCAACAACATTTCAACGAGGCAAACAATATCAAATGTCAGTATTCTCTTCCACCATCTTCTGAAACGCTGATTTGCTTAGTTTTGTTGGGTTTAGTATAATGCCACCTATATACTCAAAAACATCTAGGCGTAACAATTACTTGGCGGGCCCGAGTGCAGATCTCAGCAACGGGCCCCTTAACCGACCTATCGTCAGGCGAAATTATTGAGTGTTGATCTTAGCGAGGCGCATGGAAATGTACTAATGTATTACTGCCTGATGAACGATACTGTGCAGTGGACACATAAATTCTGGTGTCTGTGAAGGGCACGTTCACTCTTTTTAATTTCGTTTAATAATGTGCCTTATTTCTAGAGAAACACACCGTTAACAGTCTTGTGTCCAAGGTTACCCAACCTGTCAATCGCTGGTGTGCTTTCTTTCTTTCTTTCTTCTACTGTTTATGCATGGCAAGTGTGTGAACGCCGCATCGCGTAGAGGCAGAGAGTGATATTGCAGACGGCAGCCACATATTGAAAAAAAGAACTGAACTAACCTAAGCTAGTTCATTATTTGGAGCTTTGAACTTATTTCAACATTTTGAATTATGAACTTAAGTAGTTAGTTCATGTAGAAAGTGAACTTTCCCAACACTGCTTATTACAATACACATTGTGAATTTATTGGTGAATGTTTGATTAGATTTTTGTTAGCTAGATATGCTAGCTTAACGTTTAGCCTATCTAGCTTTAGCTATTTTCCAACAACATCCTGTACATTGTTTTCAATATCTAACCTGGCTGCTGCCTTGTGCCTATACGTGCATTTAATGACGTTTAATAGCCATGTCTAAATGCATTCAATAGGCTATACCAGACAGTAAACGTTAGCCTACCCTGGTCGCTGAGTTTCACTCATTGCTGTTGGGCTGGGGGTCAGACGTAGCGTCCTCTTGAACACCTAAATAAACAAAACAAATCCAAAAGAAGATAATTTTGCCGGTTTTGCCACCCTTTCATCCTGCTCTTTTCAATCGTGCCGCTTCCTGCAGCCACTTTTGTGTTTTTGAATGAAGGGCATGGGGTAGCCTACTTATCGCAATTATTCAACATGCAACGCAATGCAACACACCAGGATGGCAAACGATCACAACTTGTGGGTGGGCTATAGAATCTTTGACAACATATTACACAGACAATATTACTTAATAAAAACGAGATGTGTTTCATTCAGCAAAAGGCAAATGAGGCTAAATGAATTATTTGCTGTTGTTAAGACTGACTATTGTTAAAATGTTTATTGGACAGGTGGACCATAATTGAGAAATTTTTGCGAATTGATCGGACAGGATCATATGTTAGCCTTTCTGTGATTTACGCGGAGCGAGGGGCCCGGTCAGTTCTTCAGGTAGAGTTCTCACTTGAGATCGAGGACGGGCCCACTTTCGCCACGGGCCCTAGTGCAGCTGCACTCCCTGCACTCCCTATAGTTACGCCACTGTGCATGACATTACCTTATTCAAATTGAAATGAGTGACCATTTTAGAGGGTTTACAAGCCTGTGTTCGGGCTAATTCAGAATTAACTTTTATATTGAATGTCAAGTCTATGTTTTAGCAAAAAAGGGTATGTGTCCAAAAACATGTTCTGGGTAGGAGTTACATGACATAAGCTAAATTGTTTACATCTCACCCCAAACAAAGATAAAACCTTACAGTAATCTCACAAAATCATGTATTCCATAAGTATGTAATCATGCCAATGCAATTTAGACAAGTCCAATGGATTCATAGACCCAGAAAACATGGGGTTAGACACCAAGATTACCTGGCTTGGTCAAATAACGGAGTTAGGATATTTTAAGGGCTTCCAGCCCATCTTGGACGCCATCTTGAAAATGACACCTTTCTAGTGGTCAAACTTTGGTAAACTTTTAGTATGTTATTGAGGACACATTGTACTACAAAAAACAGCTGAGAAACCTTTTATTATAATTTTTTTAGGGCTAGGTGTTTTTTCATATAGGCAGCCGCCTAAAAGCACTGTATTCATGTCACATTCTCATTGGGGGCTGAGCACCCCTAAATGTCTGATCCTAGAATCGCCCCTGCAAGTGTGTATGTATGCTTCTCAGCTGTATAGGTCTTTTCCACCCCAGACTCGAAGAAGACTCACTGTTTTCTGTAAATACATTGAAATAGCTCGAGTCATTGACACGAGTCTGACATCCCATGAGAAATATCCATGTATAGGCTAGTATTATTGCGGTACTAACCAGAGAATGTGTAGTACTAACCGTTTCCATGATCTCTCAACCGAACCTAATTAGTTGCGCACGACTAGTTGCGCAATTTGATAGGACAATGGATTTAGACAGACAGTACAAGGATCGAATTGTATTTCAAGTTTTCTAGTTGGTCCGCTTTTCTCGACGTATGATTGGACGAATAACTTTTCTTTGTGCAAGTCCAGCCCTTATTTATTATGGTGCCATCGTGGTTTGTTTTTAGTTAGCTAACTTGATAGCTTCATGTATTTAGCAGTTTGTCTTATGATATATTTTATGAACCTGGTACTTTTACACGGCCGGATCGATATGCAGATGTTTAGTAACTTGAAGGAATCGTAGCCTGCTTGCTCTTGCGCTGTTTGTTTCTGCCAAAATTAGCTTACATTGCGTGCTCGGCATGTGTTTACACTCAACATGGAAACAAAAAGAGTGGAGATTCCAACAGGCGTCTTAGACGATCTCTGCAGGTAAACTGTTGAGCTTTCGTTTGTTATAATACTTAAACAGACATAATTTTTGGGAAATAAATGTATGTATGTTAATGCTAACAGCGTTTGTGGTCCGTATGCCTGTCAGCATAACAAAGGTGAGCTACGCGTCATGCGGATGTTGTCTTCCTCGGCGCTCGCCAGCTCGGTTCTGTTTTATGTAGTAGAACATTTATTTACCGAAATTGTTATTTTGTTGTTGTTCTGCCAGCTATGTAATTGTCTTTTGTGTGCGCTGTTGTTGGTGTTAAATGCATGTTTACAATATTACCTCACTTTAAGTAGACTGTTGCATTACATTTTGGGCCTAAAATCCATTTGGGAAACAGTATTTATGCTTCATATTTGTCCAGAAGCTAATCTCCCTCCTTAATATCCCTCTCTTCTTCACGTTTATCCTCCAGTCGATTCATCCTCCACATCCCTAGTGAAGAGAGGGACAATGCCATTCGTGTGTGCTTCCAGATTGAGCTTGCACACTGGTTTTACCTGGACTTCTGCATGGAGAATGCACCAGGACTACCTCAGTGTGGGATAAGGGACTTTGCTAAGGCTGATATCCTTTTCTGGCAATAATAATGCCAAGTAAATAGTAATTTTATCATGTGTCAGCATGAAATACCTTGATCGGAAATTTGATTGGCACGTCAAATTTTCAAGGTATTCTCCAGGTATTCTTTAGGCATTCTTTAGGCATTCTTTAGGCATTCTCAAGGTATTTTATTCTGATTCATAATGATGTAATGGTCAGATATGCATTGATCCCTCATAATTACCCAGTCCATTCACACCTACATGTATCAAGGACATTGTCAACGATTTAGCACTTCTAGCTTTATGATATTTTGATAAAACTGCCCTAGTCACTTTTTGTTGACCAAAGCGTATACAATATGCTCCTTGACCACAATATACTTTTTAATCATTGTCCATTCTTGCTTCCCCAAGGGGGGGATGTACAGAGAGTTTTAGAGCAATGGAAAGAGTATAAAATGGGTGTTCCGACCTACGGTGCAATTATTCTAGATGAGACGCTGGACAATGTAAGTATACTGGAGTAATATTTACTTTGAGCTACGGAATATGTTACAGTGTTTCCCCTAGGATTTTTTTTAGCAGTGGGGACAAGTGAGATCTGCCCCCACCCCCACCCCCCGGGCCAAAACAAAGTGCTATATTTCGAAGCAGCTTAATGTAATAGCTAATGTAATATTGCACATATTTTTGTCCTATTTCCCCTAAAGAAATAACATTTGCATACTTAGACACCTTACAGTTTCTAAATGGCATAAATGCTGCCAATTAATAATTGACGTAACAACTTATTGTAAATGCAGTGGCCCAGCCTATAGATTAAGGCCATTCGGAAGGATGTACACTGTCTGCTTCATTTGATCTTGATAGGCTAAGCATTCTGTAGCAAATAATAACAATATACCCACTATATTTATTAAAACTAGGATACTTAAGCATAATAATGCACCTAAAATACAAACGTGAGCAAGGGCAGCAATCGCTATCGAATCAACAGACGTGCAATTTTGCTAGCAGGGGAAGAATACAAACAATGAAAATCACCAGTTAGCTTAATTTAAATTTACAAAAACTATAGACTAATACAATAACAGGCTTAAATGAACTGACAACATAAGTTATACGACTTACAGTTGAGATTCACAGCGCAATCTCAACTGCGCTGTGAAGCGCGCCTGTGCTATTCTCCGACATGCGCTCTAACAATCACAGCTGATAGACGGTCTAAAATTTTGTACAGCTGTAATTCTGATAACGTGGCGGCATAAATTTTACCGTGGCGGGCCGCCACGGAAAAATCAACATAGGGGAAACACTGTGTTATTTTTATCATTAACATGCTAATTAAATATATGGGAATGGCCCATGCTTTGTATTTTATTCTGCAGGCATTACTTGTTCAGGGCTATTTGGCCAAGTCGGGGTGGGGTTTTCCAAAAGGAAAAGTCAATGAGGATGAGGCTCCCCATGACTGTGCAGTTCGTGAAGTGAGTAAATTGCTGAGTGTGAATAATTCCATATAATAGGCCATATTGATCACCACAGTCTGTCATGTAATCAGGGCTCCAGACAAAACATTTTTACAGGAGAACTGTAGGCACTAACTGAACTTAAGGGGCACAGGCAGGGAGAACATCATAACCAACTCAACTTCATCTTTATTCTTCACTTTAATGCAGATTTTTTGATATCGTCAGATCACCCAGCCCTAAATTCACAGTCACATTTAATCGTCATGTTTGACTTTTATGGACAATTAGTGTGACGCCATGAAAGCGAAACACATGAGTGTAGATGACGTAACCCACGCAGTTGACTAATCAATCAGCGACCCTCACCCCTCACACACATTGGCCAACTCTGGCAGACTTTCTCCCTCCTCGTTTTTCAACAACAACAAAATAAAGTATAATTTGCAGGTCGCACATATGCGAGTAGTTGTCAAAAATACTCGCATGGTCTAGAAAAACGTGGTCGCAGTCTGGAGCCCTGAGGTTTGTCTTTCCTGCAAAGGTTTTGGAGGAGACTGGTTTTGATATCAGAGATCGCATCTGCAAAGACACGTACATTGAGCAGAAAATCATGGATCAGTTGGCCAGATTGTACATAATACCAGGGGTATCTAAGGAGACCAAGTTCAACCCCAAAACAAGGAAGGAAATAAGGGTACAGTTGCTTCTCTATTTTCCCATCTCTTATTCCTGTTTGTGGTAGAATTTATCAGTGTAACTTTTAACATTTAACTCAAAGTTAAACCTTAGTGACATGATGACCAAAATGTATTTTTGTCAATTTTTTTTCCCCAGAATATTGAGTGGTTTCCTATTGAAAAACTACCTTGTCACAGGAGTGACATGACGCCGAAGTCTAAATTAGGTCTTGCCCCCAACAAGTTTTTCATGGCCATTCCTTTTGTAAGGTAGGTGCGTCCTGAAGAGTGGGGTCATCTACTGATATACACATGGGTATATGGGAAATTATGGCATCATTTTATTACCTTTTTTTAAATACTCAGGGTTCGAAATTAACGTTTTTGATCACCAGCGTGGCTGGTAAATTTAGAGTTACCAGCCACGCTGGTGATCAAAAAAGTTCATTTCGAACCCAGAGCATTCACAGAATTTCCACTAGCCAAATTTATTCCAGTGAAAATAAGAACAATTATGAATTTCACTGAATGCCTTTGATCATTTTATTAACATTGCTGCCATGAAAAACACATAAAATGAAGCACAGAAGTATGATGCAAGGGTATCTGAAATCACCAACACGTGACTAAGTAAGGACTAATATACTCGTTATTAAGAGCAGTGTATTTACATTACAGAAGACTGTCAGTAAGCTACATAATGTTTTTTTCCTCATAGACTACATGTGGCAATCCTTACAAAACATGACAACATTTTCATTGTCAAACACAAGCCATTCCCGACCCGTCAGCCATTTGGCATTACATTTTCTTTTCTTCGTTTCTCTAGTGCTATCAATATTCTCATCTCCTGCCTCGTTCCTCTTCTCGAACCCAGAAGTTTGTCTTAACCACCGCCGCATTAAGATAACTTTTTACTGTACTACTCTAGCTAGCTCTTATGACCTCCTATGATCCTCTATGCTTCGTTTGACTTCTTCCTTGTGTTTTCTGGTGGACGCTCCGTTAGGGCTGGACGATAAATCAATAAAAATAACTATCGAAGTAATGACTTCCCTCGATAAAGATATCGTAAAATTAATTCATTTTCAATAATATCGATAATGTCGATAGAGAATAATTAGGAACAGCAGTCCATTTAATTTCTGTGATGCAGCAGGAAGTTGCGGAGAAATAGCCTACGCTCACTAAAATATACTGAGCACGTCGAGTGGAGTAGCTAATGTAAACCGCGGAAAATTAGTCTTATTGCCGAAAACAGTGGCAGCAATAGCCATGGCGAGGGAGCAACTTCCAATGAAGAAATTGTTGATAAAAAGGGTTAGTCTTGTTCAGTAATTTTTAAAGTTGTTTGGCTTTTGGAAATCCGACAAAGAGCAGGCAATGTTCGGTGCAAGTTGGTGTAGTAAACAAACAGGTGGTTACCAAATCTGGTAATACGACAAACTGCAAATGTGGAGTTCTTGTTCATTGAATGTAAAACTGTAAAATTATGAACTTTGTGACATGACATTTACATTTACATTACATTTAGTCATTTAGCAGACGCTCTTATCCAGAGCGACTTACAGTAAGTACAGGGACATTCCCCCCGAGGCAAGTAGGGTGAAATGCCTTGCCCAAGGACACAACGTCATTTTGCACAGCGGGGAATTGATCCGGCAACCCTCTGATTACGAGCCCG
Source organism: Hypomesus nipponensis (assembly GCF_054491055.1). Classification (NCBI taxonomy): domain Eukaryota; kingdom Metazoa; phylum Chordata; class Actinopteri; order Osmeriformes; family Osmeridae; genus Hypomesus; species Hypomesus nipponensis. The sequence goes on along the minus strand of NC_140387.1, from coordinate 12,621,008 downwards.
ACTCCCTCACCGCTCAGCCATCTGACTCCCACATCTGACCTGAAGACATGGTTGCCGCTCGACTATGCGTCTGTACCAGCGACATTCTCATTCAAATTTCAAGACTTTTGTGACCCAAATCAAAATTCTGATGCGACAGATCATTGGGTAATCGTTTTCTCTCTTAAAGGCTGTCCTCCTCGACCTTTTTGATCTTTTTAAATCTAACTATTTGTATTATCCGTGTGTTCCTTTTGACATTTAAAATGATATCCGTTCCCGGTTTTCTGCAACCACGTTGCGCGCGCATCCCGAATGTTTACAAACAAATAATTGGTCTATTGATAAAAAGCAAGGTTTTATAAAGCTTAAGTTACTTGACCCCAGGTACACGCTCCCTGGCTGCAAACATTTCTCTCACACTGCTCTGCTTAAACCTTATGCCGAGTGTAGGGAAAAAAGTTGAGGAGGAGACTTATTTAGCGACTACTATAGATCTGTGGTCTATCGTTTGATTATCGTTATCAAATATAAATATCTATATCGCTAATTTTTTACCCATATCGCCCAGCCATACGCTCCGTTCGTTTCCAAGGTTTCTCGCACTGGTTTCACTTCAAACTGCGCGCAGCCAATGGGTGTATAAAACGTTATGTAGCATTACGGCACAGTGTTAATGGGAAACTTAACTTTGGAAAGTACTGGGGAATAAATGACCGAGAACCATGCCGAGAACAGAGCCTTATGTATCATTCATGTATCACCGGCCAAACTGGCCAGTGAGTTTTTATTAACACCCTCCAAAATGAATTTTAACCCGCATTTGGCGGGTGTTAATTTAGAACCCTGTAAATAATGTACTGCAGTACATTATTAAGTATTATAAGAACTCATCATGGAGCTCTTCGTAAAGTGGGAACAAGATGAATCTGCAAGGTCATGTTTCATTTGCTCTGGCTTGTTGGTTAAGCCATCCTCCCATCCAAACAGATTTCCCTCTGGCATGGAAAGTGCCTGGCCAATCACAATCATTTATCTCATATGGAGTGGGTTTATTACAATGACTGCACAACGTCTGCGCCTGTTGATAATGTCACTTGGAAATCGAAAATTAACTGAGAGGTTCCAGACTAATACGCATGTGCGAATTGGTCTGGTAAGGCCAGGCTAACAGATTTAAAATCTCAATGAGCTTTTCCTGGTCAAATAGATTTGAGTATTCATTTTTCTCTTTTACCTACAGACCACTCAGAGAATGGATCAACAAGCTCAAGGGAGAGTCCACAGACAGCGATGAGGATTTTGCATCCAATGGCAGTACTCCATGCAAACCTCTGGACAAAACTTGGTAAATTTCAAGCCTTGATTGAAAGGATCTCTTTATGGCAGTGGCTCTCAAGTTTTCCTTTTAAAACAATATCAGTGTTTCCCACACACAGACTAATTTGTGGCGGCGCGCCACAGAATCAAAAACTGCAGTTTTTTTCACTATTTAGGTTAAAACACGCAGCATATTCGTTCAGCTGCATTTCCTTTTCCTGCTCTCCCTCCGTCTCTCTCACTCACGTGTCTTTCTCACATACACACACAGTCACAACGTCAGCACACGTTAGCAACGATGCATACCTACGCCGTTCTAGTAAGACCGACAGCTATATCAGCTAGCCTTCAGCATTAGTGCCGTAGCTAAAGGTCTAGGAAAGTTGAGGCTACTTTTCGCTAGGTACCTACGAACATGTCTTAACTGAAGGTTCCCCTTCGTTTGGTGAGAAGTCTCAGGAGATAGCTACTTACCCGGCGTCATGGAGCCGACCAGTTAAATAGTTATTTAGCACTAGCGTTGCTACCTGCATATGCAGAAATGATTTGTTTGTTGTTTTTAATTTTGTGACGGTGTGAATCATTTTGGATAAATATTTAATATAATAAAGTTCTGTGTAACTAATTATTAACAAAGGAATTATTACGACCCCCCCCCCCGTCTGACATGAAACAACCCCAACCCCCCCCCCCCCTCCCCCCGCCACAAATAGCTTTCTAATCTGTGGGAAACACTGAATATGGGATGCCCAGTTAAGCATATTATTGGTACCCTAAGTAGGGTATGAAAGCTGAAGATACAGTTAAACTTCATTATAGTTAAATGTAAGCACTCAATGAAATGTAGAAAGTTGTTTTCCCGAACCAGTGCTATGGTGGCTCCCCTTACGGAAAGAAAATATATTTACCAATATATGATTTTAAATACATTTTAATATATTGTAATTTATTATTTTCCATTACATTGACGAATATATTATATATGGAAATACATGTGATAATATATTGATGACAAATATATTACTAATATATTATAAACTATAATATATATATTCATGTAATATATATTTCAAAATACAGCAATGATTGCCGTTTTCCATATATTGCAATATATTGAACATGAATATATAATATATGTTGTTATATATCCCAAAATCTATGTAATTATGTATTCATAAATAACCACCATAATGTATGCCGCTTTATATGGGGAAATGTATGGGTTATATATATATATATATAAGATATAGTGTCACATGTATGCTTTATATATGGTAGAATATATTTTAAATATATGTAAAATTGTATGGAAAGATATATTGTACAATGCATGTGTACACATATGAGAACATGCCCATACAATGTACAGACATAAATGGTGATATTTACATTCAGTCATTTAGCAGACGCTCTTATCCAGAGCGACTTACAATAAGAACAGGGACATACCCCGAGGCATAAATACCGTAAGATTGACATTTATTTAGGGGGAAATGGCTAATTCAAAAGAAGTTTGCTGGAAGCGATCATTGTCAGTATATATTTCAAATATTTTTCCATATAATTTTACCCATATGTAAAATATATTCCACAATATATTGAACACATATCTGTACATTTATATCATGTATATCTTTCCATATAATTAGGATTCCCCGTCAGGAATAGGCTTTAAGGTGACTTCCCCCAGCAGTACCCTGCAACGTTTCACCTTAATATGTGAAAATATGACTGAATTAGTCACATTTGGTCCAAGCTCAAACAGCTCTATGATTGCCATAGGAGAAACGTCTTATTTTATTATTCAGTAACTGAACACTGCAAAGTCGAGATCTTGGAATGGCTCAATTGAATGAGAGGTTGTGCTGGTAAACGGGTGCCAGGTTCAACTCCAGACATGGGCATTTTTTTTTTTTTTTGACAAAACAAAGTTTCTAGTTTTCTGGGTAATCCCGGTGTAACTACCTATTATGTCAATTTACAATATTTTGCCATTTTGAAGGAGGAATTCGCCATTGCAGCTATGCAGCTATATTTTTTACATGTAATTCAAATATATTCTACCATATATTAAACATATATGTGACATTATATCTTTACATATATTACCAATACATTTTCCCATATAAATCGGAATACATTATGGTGGTATTTATAGATATAAAATTGCATATATTTTGGGATATATAAACACGTATATAATATATTCATGTGGAATATGTTGCAATATATGGAAAACGGCAATCATTGCTGTATTCTGCAATATATTACATGAATATATATTATAGTTTATTATATATTAGTAATATATTTATCATCAATATATAATCTCATGTATTTCCGTACAATATAAATATTAAATACCATATATATATATTGCCTAATATATTACATGATATTTTCGAATATACAGCAATATATTTTCCTTCCGTAAGGGTCTCCACACCAAACTAGAAAAATATTAGGTATTGTCTTTTAATATTGATCACGGCCTCTCCCACTTAAGGTCCAAGCACAGACGGGCCCAGCCACTAACTGAAGCTTCTCCAGGAGATTCTTGGGGCAAGCACAAACAAGCCAAGCCTCTCGGACAGCTGAGCCAGTATGAACTGTCGGAACTATTAACAGTCAAGGTTTGTCACTTAACTTGCATTTATTATGTTGTATAATTAGCTTTCAGTGAATCAGACATGGACGGATAAAACACAGAACCTTCTGACTTTTTTGTGTTTGGATACCGTCATATTATTTAACCAAGCAGTGTTTCCCACATAGTGATTTATATTTGTAGTGGTAGGCAGGGGCGGAGCCGGACATTGTAAACATTTGGGCCCCAGGTCAAACATATGTCCTAGTATCGGTTAGATGTGAGTATTTAAAGGGACTTCCAACAACAAATGCAAGTGCGCGTTGCTGGCGAGAATTAATTTTGCATTAGTTTTAGTGTAAAATAGTTTTTGGAGCTTTACGTAATATAAAGTTGGACTCATCGTTATATTTGCCGAATGTATTTAACTATGAATATTATATATTTAATTTGAATGTATCTGTTTTGGACACAATTGTGCAGAGAATTATGATACTAACTGTTCGTAAACTCTGGATTGATTCTCCTGCCGATTCTCTGAAAAAAACGTTTGTCCCGCTCATTGATTCAGAGTGTGCACGGAGAGAGGGGGCTATTCTCAGACGTGTCCGTTATAGTGAGTGAGAGAGAACGCGAGCGGGAAAAGAAGGGGCTGAGTGAATCAATATGCTGTGTGCGCAGCTCTACAATAATTTTTTTTTTTTTTACTATTTATTGTCGGCCACCACAATTAAATCAATGTGTGGGAAAATAAGTAAAACAGTTGTGCATTTGAGCATTGGTTCACTCGACAGTAATATGTTTTGGTTTATCAGCTTGACATTCTTGTCTGTGACCATCAGAGGGGGATGTGTACACACTTTCAGTGGATTCTAGCCTGACGTTGTCATACTCATAATTCTAGTCAGAATATGAGTCTGAAAACTCTCCGTTAGTCTGTGACTACCGAGCGTGTTTCAACCGAACTCGTAAAACTAATGTCTCTTTGCTCAATTGGATAGACCTACAACCAATCAGAGCAACGTAATATGTTGTTTGTTGAAAACGAATTCAACCCAAGGGCTCTTTCGTGACGTTGTTGATTACGTTACTGTTGATCTGTCCATCATCGTATAAAGCCCACCCTGGCAATTTCATTGGTCCGTCCCGATCCTGGTTTTATGTAGTTGTTCCCAATACGAGACCCTCCAGACCCAACTTTCCGACCAATTTTTTTTGTGGGCGGGGAGAAGTTGGGCTGGCAGCCAGGCTAAGTGTATTCCTCAATAGTTCCACAATATGCCTGTATACCTGTTCCAAACCTCTCAAATATGTGTTTTTTCATGACAGAATCCCAGTGTGAAAGGCAATGGAAAGAAACATCAGGACTCTGTTAACCTAAAGAAAAGGGCCAATGACAATGGAGTCAGCAGCCAGCAGGTGAAACTAGCTTCAATGAGTATCAATATCACCCTGGGTCCAAATTGAAATAATCATTTTTAAATGTGGTTTGACTATCATTTAGTCAAATCAAACATCTGTTGATGGATGTGGGCATTATCAGGGTTATTTAACTTCCCTAAAACATGAATGCTTTAGGGATGCATGATAATATCTGCCCGTCATGGGTATCAGCAAATAAAAGCTTCAAAACGTAATTATCGGCATCTGCAGATATGAAACTTTCTGCCGATGTACCTGGCTGATAAGGTGACGTGCAAATTCTGCGCACGCAAAGCAAATGTTTAATTAAGCAATAAGCCCTTTGCGTTGTGCCTAACAACTCCCCTTACATGTTCTAAAATCAGCGCAAAACACGGACTTGCAGGCCTTAATGCTTTTCTAAAACTAACTACAAATATTTGATATGGTTTCCTAAATAAAGACAATCAAAATTAAGAAACAAAAATATGTAATAATAAACCGTCATTCTTCCTTCACTTCAAAGTATAGTTCCTACATAAATCGTTGCCACGCAACAGATTGAAAACAGTGGGCGGCCCATATCGTCTTTATAGTGCCTGCTTCATTCCTTGCCTTTGCTAACGCTTCGATTTCAGCCTCTGTCTTCTCTGCATGCCTGGTCTTTTTAAACTCTTTCTCCTCCATTCTGTCAATAGTCTCCCACCACTCGTCAAATGTCAGCCCACCCAGAAAATCAAAATTCACAACAAATGTTGCCATTCTCTTTACGACTAGGTTGCTTGCTACCGTGTAACTTTGTAATGTCTTTTTTAATTTGAAATATTCGATGCGCAGTAATATGGAATGTTGAGAGGACAACTTGAAAGGTTATGCTGGATTTACAACAGCATGGAACGCAATATAGCCATCAGAATCAAGGATTGGAACAATCAGTTTTAGAAGTTACTATGAGAGCTTGAGAGTTTGTAAAGTGTCAGTGATGCGATACATTTTAAGTTTACAGAGTTACAGCTGCATTTCTGTGCATGTGTCATTGTCAACAACACAGTTTTAAGGAAACTGTAGTTGTTCAAGTTCAAATCGTGCAACCCTAAAATGCTTATATTGTTGATTTATGTAATTTTACTTAAATTGTGGACATATGTAATAATGTGTACACATATGATTATGATTTAAATTAGGAAAAGTCAAGAACAATGGCCACGAAAAAGATAACATAATCATCAAGAAATTATTTAATTCAGAAACATTAGTCTCACAATTATTGGTCTACCCCCTAGCCAATACAACATTTCTCAGAAACAGAGACAACTGTCTCTCATAATATTTGAGAATATAGAGGAACTAATAACTAAGCCATTTTAGCCTGGGTGGTCAAAGATGACCAAATGCTCAAATGAACTTAGAGTTCATAAATTAAAATCTTCCTTGGAGTATAGTAATTTGAAAAAGAAAGTACACCCTCTTTTAATTCTATGGATTTATGTATCAGAGCATAAAAAAAAGTAATCTGGTACTTGGCAGGTCTTCAAATTTGATTAATACAACCTTAGAACAGCAACACATGACATATTGTGTGTCATGATTTATTCTCCTCACTGGAGAAGCCATCTGTTCACCCTTGCTGCGTTCCTAGTAATTTAGAGGCTAAGTAGTAGCCATGTGTTTCTAATCAAATGCCCTAGATTAATGGATCATCAGCAAGTATGACCACCTCAATAAAAGCTGAAGTTTTAGTAGGTTGCTGGTCTAGAGCATTCAGGTGTGTGTTATACAATGGCAAGGAGGAAAGACATCCGCAATGACCTTACAAAAGCAAGTGTTGCTGCCCATCAATCTGAGAAGGGTTATGAGGCAATTTCCATAATTATACATACGAGATGGAAAACATTCAAGACAGTTCCACGTCAGACACGCCCCAGCAAATTGTCCACGACTTTTGGAACAATGTCCTTTCGACAGACAAGACCAAAGTAGAGATGTTTGGCCATGATGCACACTGTCACATTTGGCAAAAACCAGACACAGCATACACCTCATACCACCTGTCAAGCATGGTGGTGGATGGGTACAGTAATGATTTGGGCTTGTTTGCAGCCACAAGACCTGGGCACCTCAATCATTAAGTTTACCTTGAACTCCTGTATTCTAGAGTCAAATGTGAGGCCATCTGCCCGACAGCTAAAGCTTGGCCAAAATTGGGTCATACAACAGGAAAAGGTTCCCAAGCACACCAGCAAATCCACAACAGAATGTCTGTAAAATAAAAGAATCAAGGTGTTGCAATGGCTCAAAGTCCAGACCTCAACTCAATTGAAATGCTGTGGCGGGACCCTAAGAATAGTGGGCCAAAATTCCTCCACAACAGTGTGAGAAAGTCTTAAAGAAAACAATTACTTTAAGTTCTGCTAAAGGTGGTTCTACAAACTATTGAATCATAAGATGTATTTAGCTTTTCACACATGGCTTTCCATTTTGGCTTTATTTTTGTTAAATAAATCATGACATTGTGTAAAATGTCATGTTTTGTTGTTCGTCTGAAGTTGTATTTGCTCATTTTAAGACCTGCTAAGGACCAGGTTATTTTATATTATGTCCTGATGCGTAGAACCATAGAATTCAAGGAGGGTGTACTGTCTTTTCACATGACTGTACATCAATTCGATTTAGGTCATCCATTACTGGCAAGACCAAATGCAACATGCATATTTTTATTAAGTTTGTATACATTTTTTAAGGGATCTTTTACTTTAAATGTAAGATTGTTATGCTATTTTGAGTGTTTGTGTGTGTGTATATATGTATTATTTTCATCTTTTACAGAAAGAGGAGAAGAAACTTCAACCAAGAAGACTACAAGACAATTTCGACACAGGTATTTCAGGATTACGCTTACAGTTTAAAGCCCCAGGAAGCTCAAATCCATGAAATTGTTCAATGTAATTTAGGGTCTTATGTACATATCAGTAAACATCTAAAAGTATTAGACATTAGTTTAAATTTAAATATTGTAATTTAAGTTTGTGTAACGCTCCTGACAGTGGGTTTTAATTGGGCGGGTTATGCCAGGGTATTTGACAAAATAAATTCCGCAAACCAATCGTCATAGAAGTTGTCCCACCCCCAACAGACGCAACTGCAACAAATCTCAACTCAAACTGAAAGATATTTGGAATAAAATGACAATATGGCACTAGTTATCACTCCAGAGCCATCATTTAGCGTTGTATTAAAATTGCTAGCTTGAGGGTGGCATCTAATGTTGCATTTGTAATGTTGTCCTAACTAGATTTTACTCAGGAGTAATATACCGTAATTTCTACCGCAATTTCTATTCACGTTATTCCACCCGCCCACTTTTTTCATCTTTTTGCACTTCCGTTGTATTGGCACTTCCGGTTTACCGGGGATATCATTCAATTCAATGGAGAGTTGCCGAGAAGTCCCGCTGCTCTGCGCTCTGCTGTGCTGCGATAAGCAGGCATTACATTAGCCGCAAACATAAGATGTTCTAACGATTTCACCGCAGGGCATATGCATTTGTTATACCTTGTTTGGAAGCTTAGGTCCTCCAGAATTCAGTTGTGCGATTAATTTTAGCCACATTTGTGTTTTTTTTTTTCTCAGCCACGAACTGCACAGTTGACGCTGGGCATCTTTATTAGCCTTAAATTAGTACCAGAGCCTGTTTAAGACATTCTCTTTTACTACTGTTATAAAGCGGCAAGTAACTAAAACGGAAATGAGAATACGCGGATGGCCACGAGCCAGTTTATGGAGAGCCTGCCCACTCTCTATTAAGCCCCATTGTACCGAATTTTGTTGTAGTTTCACCAGAGGTCCACTGGGATCCCATCTCAAGCTTTCTGGCAGAGGCCATCAGGTTTTTATTTAAAATGTCCGGTAGTTCAAAGCATTCATAATGCCATGCACCCTAACAAGGTTCCCAGGGCATTTTGGAAGAGAAACAGGCCCACAGCATCACAGATCCTCCACCAGACTTCACGGTGGGCATGAGGTGCTTTTCGGCATACTCATCTTTTGTTTTATGCCAGACCCACTTAGTGTCTGTTGCCAAAAAGCTCAATCTTAGTCTCATCCGACCAAAACACACGATCCCAGTTGAAGTCCCAGTGCCGCTTAGCAAACTCCAGACGTTTATGTTTGTGAGTGTTAGTGAGAAAAGGCCTTTTCCTTGCATGCCTCCCAAACAGCTTGTTGGCATGTAGAGAGCGTCTGATGGTTGTTTTGGAGACTTTGTGACCCCAAGATGCCGCTCTTTGATGCCATTCTGTGACAGTGAGCTTAGGACTTTTTTTTTTTTACTACTCTTACCATCCTCCTCACTGTGCATTGGTGCAAGATAAACTTGGGACCTCTTCCAGCCTTGTTTGTCACTGTTCCAGTTGTTTTAAACTTCTTAATTATTCCTCTGACTGTAGATATGGGCAAGTCTACACAAAAATGTTTCAGCAGTCATAAACTCAGGGTCCTCCCATGGCCATCTCAGTCCCCAGACCTCAACCCAATCGAAAACCTGTTAGACGAGCTAAAGAGGAGAGGGCATAAGAGACCCAGGACACTGGATGATCTAGAAAGATTGTGCAAAGAAGAATGGTCAAATATCCCTCTCTCTGCATTGTGAAATATTATAGGAGGAGATTAAGTGCTGTGTTGTTGGCAAAAGGGGTTTGTACAAAGTATTAACATCAGGAGTGCCAATAATTGTGGGACACATGATTTCATTTTTTTTTTTTTTTTTTTTAAGGAACATTTTTAGAAATCCATGACCACTTCTTAAAGAGGGGTGCCAATAATTGTGGGCGGCACTGTATGTGTGACGGTACTCCTTAACCGGTCTAAATAGCATTAATTGAAAAAGTGTTTCGACTGTTGTTTTGTTATAGAAAAAGTTATATAAGCCGCTTCGAAATATAAACTGCACCACCACAAGAAAAATGTAAAATCGGGTTATAAAGCGCAGTTTTATTTCCGAAAATACAATAGACAGCAAAGCATTTTGTAGCCCACCATTCAGTGATGATGCCTACACAGTCTTGAGAATGTTATTTTCACTCAGATTTGTGTGGATGCTTAATGAGACGCTAAATGTTTATATCATAAATACATTTTCACTATTTGAAACCATGTTTCTTGTGGCTTTAGTTAAGGTTTCCTGTTTGTGACGCCTTCCACCAGCCTTTTACTTAACCTGTTCTTGTTCTCTCCAATGCAGTCCCACCACCACATCCAGGTAGTTCCATCAACGGCCACCAGTTGCTTTCAAATGGAGACTGTGATCATTTGCTTTCCTCCAGATCCTTCCTCAACTTCAAGTTCAACAGGGAGGCCATCATGAAATGCTTTGACTCCTGAAAATGAGCGAAATGGCAGAACGATGCTTTGGTTCTGTGACATCCCACTGGCCTCTCAATATAAAGGGGCCTATGAAAAATTGAGCCATAAGAGTTTTGACCATTTGCAAGAGCCTCTCAAAGGTTTTTGAAATTTTAAATCCAGTTAAAAACAAGTGAACGAGCTCACATTGTTTCATTATTCAGGGCTTTATTGTAACTTGAGTTATGCATTAGTTAGGGGTCACGCAGTGAATCATGCATTTATTTCAATGGGGTAATGTAGGTGAAAATGTAGGCCTTCACAGTTTTCACTATTTAGGATCCAGCTCCTAGGTCATGGTTTGATAAACCAGCTGCAAACACTTATCTGTTAAATGACTCAATAATACATTAAATAAACAAGAAGACATTTTATTGAAAGCTACATTATAAGACTGGGATTCAGCCCTTGTAGAAAAACAGGTGTAAACACTGTCTTGGTCCTATTTCAGCACCAGACCACGTCCTGTTCAATGTTCTATTGTGTGTCTTCAAATCAATATATTTCATTCCTTCGTCCAGATGTTTCAGTTTTGCCACTTTACCAACTGAGTTCCCAGTTTAAATGTTTCCAGGGATGCTTGTGTGAACTGAAGAGGGGATTAGTACAAGTGATGGTACTATGCTATGCTTTACACCAAACATGCTAGAGCTCAGTCTAGGTTGGAAGGATGGAATATTTCAAGTGTTCAGATGATCATTTCCCTGTCTGTTGGAAATGCGTAATATATTTCTCATGTAATAACGGCAACTTTTAGTTGTATACATGACGTTTTTACCTGCGAAGCTCTGAATGTTTGACTCAGCTCTGATGTAGCCTCAACCTTCTGTATCTAACTGATTTCTAATGGCCTAGTCTGTCTTCCTGTCAGGGGGTCTGTAGCAGAGCTGGGTGCAGCTAGCCTAACTTGAGAGGCAAATGGCAGAGTTGCAGGACTCTGAGCAGCTCCTGTTAAGATTTCTCAGACTACTCTATGAACTAGATGGCTTTCACAGCTGCACTGATTTCCTAAGCATATGCACCAGCATGGTGTTGTTTCCTTGCAACAACATGACAACAATTTTATGAAAAGCAGAAAGTAAAAAAGGACCAAAAACTTGCTATAAGTGTGTTTGGTCAATAAATTTTTGTTCTAGAAATACAGCTAAGTGTATGGGTCTCATGTAAGTATTTCTCCCATAGATAACAAGGTAATTGTTTACAGTATATATATGGTTGTGGCCCTGGCCTAATGTTCAGTCTGTCATACCCCTCTGTAAAACATGGTGTGGAACTGCGTAGTAAATCTAGGCCCATTTTTGTGTGGTGCTGTGCATAGAACAATGAATACAGTACCATGTTTTAAGTCACAGGGGCCCAAAAGTGACCGGATTCTATTTTAAGAAAAATAAAATAACAAAAACGCACCATACTTTTGAAGAATTGTTTTTCAGAGATAGAATCTTAGTATTTTGTGGGGTGAACAAAAGGTTCTGATAAATAAAGGGGCATTGTGCAGTGCAATTTTGCTAGAAACTTGTTGCATAGAATAGTCAAGTGATGATAATGAATCTTGTCAGGATGTGTTTCATTCTCTATCTGTGACTTGTTTGTTGGTTAGACCCCTGCTGAATAGGGAAAGTGATACAATCTGACTGTCAGCAGGAACCTCTTAAGAGATTGTCAAAATTCACCTCCCCACTTTGGGAGAGTAGACTATTTTATCTTGAGCTGATGTCTCATCCTTGCATGACAGTAATTTCCCTGTCTCACTGTGGTAGACCTTCATTTTGTGTGTGTGTGTGTGTGTGTGTGTGTGTGTGTGTATTAGGGACAGATGTCTATGTTTGTGTTGGTCGCTGTCCATAAATATTGGTGAGACCAGATTCAGCTTATATCAGTGGTTACATGGTAAATACATAGGTTAAAAGAAACCTTTACCTATTTTACAGCGTTTCTGTAGTACTAAAGTGTACCAACATGTTAGTAATACTGTTAGATTAAGTTGATTCCACAAGCTACTGTCTGTCTACTCCAAATTTTGGTTGCACAATATTTAATGGTACTTTTGATATGTGTGATAGTTTTCACCATCCACTACATGGTAAATATATCATGGAATGTAAGACTTAAGGTAGCAAGTTTCCAATGGGACACATTGAATAACATCCCAGAAAGTCTATTTTATCATCTAATGCACACATATGTTCCATAAAATAAAGTGCAGCCGAAAGAATGATAACTTGTCAACCGAATTGTTAGCTATTACTGTGGCCTTATGATGAATGGAAGGTATGGGGTGTGTGATGTGCTTACAGGAAGTATGAAATATCAAGGCTTTCCTTTGGTTAACATAGAGTTCTATTTTTGAATGGATAGTTGTGTCACTTAGGTGCATATAAGCATGTTTGCTGAGAGACAGGTAATGCTTGACTTTTATTACACTATTTGATTTATGTTAATGTTATTCATGTAGATGATTTAAGGCACATTGTCAGAGATGGTCCAGTTTTTAAGAAAGTTAAAACATCCTATTGATTATTATATATTTTTTTACTTTCTTTATTGCTGCTCTACTGTTTTCTCTTTATTCTGCTCTAAGATTATGTCTCATAAGTCATTCGTATATATATATATTTTTTTTAAACAGGTTCTGTTCCATGGCACTGACATTGTAAAACATATACAGTTAAATAGTTTGGTAAAGGAGTTTAGCATACATGTTGCTTCTTATCTATTTTCCCATTAAGCTATTTCCTGAGTTATGTTTTCTATAAAGATACTTTCCTTGTCAGTCCTAATGGCCTCTTTCTTCCTCATGTCATTACGATCATCTGATTAACCTGTCTTCATCAGTGGAAAAACATGTTTTTTTAGAGACTAGGAGTAACTTTCCAATGGTTTATACAGTTTCATATGAAAATGGTCTCAAATAAACTAGTGTCATTTTATTGGTCCTAAAAGATCATTGTTTTTGTGTTATTATTATAATTTTTCATGCTGTGTACAGACAGCTAAAATAATTGTTTCAACAGATACAAGTACACATGATGGTGGTATGTAGTAATCGCAGGAAATGTCTCAGAACACAGACCCCTAGGACCTCCTGTCTCTCCCAGCACATGTTTACCCCCCTTGTCTCTGTATACATACGCCTGTATGTCTACGTATACATGCGCTTCATATCCTCGATATGGACCATATACTGTAAAGATAACAGAAACTTATAGATCAGCATCAGACACGAACTCAGTGTACCATTTGAATAACACTGGCATTTCATTTTGGGAGATGCATGCTTTTTTATGTTTTTTATTTCCCAATGAAGAAAAGAAAGATATCTAGTGCAGTCTCACTGCAAGCAAAAACAAATTCTGAACCTTTTTTGAGCACAACCTATCCAAAGGTATCAATGAAATACACTGAATAACTGTCAAATGCCCAATATTAAATTAAAACATTGATTCCATACATATGGATTATACACTCCAATGTTGAAACCCTAACCCTGTTGAAATCTACATCCAGCAGTGTAGGCTACATACTTTCGCTATACTTTTGATTTCATATATTTTAACCGAAAATAAATCAATCACTCTTAATCTAAAAATGTGTGCTTGATACTTGTGCTATTTATGAAAGTATTTCATGCCATTAAATAGCTAAACAATAGTACCTTTTTAAACCCCCTTATTAAGTTCAGTCAGCTGGAAGTTTTACACTGGCCCATGTATAATTGAACAGACAGGAGTTATTCATTAAAACTTCCTTCAGGAAAGCGTAAATTTAATGAGGGATTACCATTGCGAATGTAGCTTTTAATCCTATTTATATCAGCAAAAAGCATCTTTTCCCAACAATCCACCCTCGGGTAGGCAGAAGTATTAAGTGTTGCTCAGAACTAAAATATTTGATTGGCCTTTTATGAAAGGTTCAAAATACATAATGAATTATGTGGATCTGTTACATGGCTTTCTTAGGACCTAGGCATTGAGATTATATGGTAGATTTATTGGACTGATGCTCTTTGGGATTTGTAGTACTAATGGCTTGTGGTCTGGTTGTGGTGCTACTTTGACCTCTGAAATATTGGGAGGGAAGGAGATACAAGGAGATACGATGAATGAGTAAGAAAGAACACTTGAGTCATTCCTCTAGGTGGAGGTGTATGGTTTAGTTACTGAAAAACATATTATTGTATACTCATACTAGACCCTATGGTATATAGAAAACAAGTACTGACATTAAACATAACATCCAGTTTTAGCAATTAACATAATCTATTTAAATCTAAGTATTATGTAACATTCACTTAGGGTCATGGAGAGTGCCATTTAATGTATTGTGTCAAACATGATTGATTGTGGTCACTCTTGACATTCTGTACCTTGTTATCAGTTTTTCAGGCATTTCAGGCATTTAAAAAAACATTCCAGTTCCATTCCTGGAACAAATTGTAATGTATTTCCCCGAATGAAAAAATGAGAACTAGGGTGCTTTATACTCATGTTTTGTCAAAACATAATAATATGTACACATAATAATAATTGGCTATTTGTCCATATTAAATCTGAAAATCACCACTAACTATTAACTAGATCAATGATATTATGGTATGGTAAAAGTTGAGCATGGAAAGTTGCAAATTTACAAACCACTGAATGCTCAATATATCTTTAAAAACGTATACGTTTTACATTTAGTGTTTCTTGGTATGAATTCTTTCAACATGGTCACATCACACTGGACCTGGACTTTGCTCTTGCCTATAGGTGCAGGTAGAGAGAGAGTGAGAGCAAGAAGAGAGGAAGGACACGTAGTGATGTTCTAGTTTGGGCTAAACTGAAGATTAGATAAAACTGCTTTGGATAAGAGCGTCAACAACATAGATAAAACGTAAATGAAAAGGTGACAGGGTTTGATCCCAGAGAAGAGGGGGGTTGAGACTTGGATAGAGGAGGAGGGAGGGAGTTAGTGAAAGAGAGATGGATAGAGGTAAGAAGATGGGGGCGGGATAAACTGGTATTTTGAGTCCCTCCTAGAGCCCCTATTGGTGGCTGGGCTGTCCTTAGAGATGCCTATATAAAGCCCAGCCCAGGTGTCTGGGCCGTACAGTCTGAGACGCAGGTCATTTATATTTGAGAGAGAGAGAGTTTGACAACTTGAGAGTGGACAATTACAGATCGCCATATTAATTCATGACCTGTCCTTTTAAAAACATTTTCTATTGTGTATTTGCACTAGACTGAGAAGCATATTGCTTCAGACTGACTGGCAGTTGATAAGATACCTGGATGTAGATTACTTTAGATCCTAGAGAAAAGATTAAGTAAGGACTGTCACACTGATTGTGGAAAACCCAGCCACTTGATTAATCCAGGAGAACCTCACTGGAAAGAGTTTTAAGTAGACCATTATCTTCAAATGCTGCTGAAAATAGTCCTCAACTTCCTCTTCATCCACAGTCTGATCATGAGTTCATCCTCGGAGGAGGAGGACACAGGGAGCAGTGAGAATGAGAGTGAGGAACATCACCCCAAGGGTAAGTGTTAACATGGTTGATTCCTACCATCATTGTACAACAATAAAGGTAAAATAATATTGTGTGTATCAAGTGCAACATGTTGTCTTTTCTTAATAATATCGAGAATCAGGGTTAAAGCGGTGCAAAACTAAAAACAAAACAAAATACTTAATTCAAATCAGGCTTTTGAAAATTCCTGAGTACTTAAAGTATGTTTGAAAGCCGGTAAGAGTTATTAGGAAAAGCTGCTGTTGAGCACACGTGTGGGTATGTTTGAACAGTAAGAAAACAGAGGTTGTGTTCATCACCCCTCTTTGTCGTAATCACATTTTATCACCAAGCTTTTAATACTGAATGATAAAATCATCAGAAAGCATAAAAATCTAAAAATTGCCAGAGACCAAAAGACACTCAATAGACATGGACTGAAATTAACATTTTAAATGGCATTGTTATTCTTACACATGTAGATGGATAATATATAATGGTAGATGGATGGACATCATATTGTTCTTTTATTATTACATTGTTAAATAGTACCTAGTTCAATCCTATCAAGATATTACTTTTTTTTTTCTTGGCTGAGGTTGACAACACTTGTCCTTATTGGACATGCTGTTGATTGATTCATCACAATATGTTGGACTGCTGATAACAATGGTCCCTGGTTATGGTCCAGAAGAATGGACTGTTCTGTGGCAGGAATACCTTGTCAAAACTATATTTTCTGAATCACTAAGCACATTTTTGCACACAGTTTTGAAATCCTGGCAGACAGATTAATGATTCAGAAGTTGCTTTCATCAACAAACCTTTATCACGTGACAAAAAACGAGACGCAACGTAAATATTGGTCATGTGACGATGACTATAATTAAATGTATAATGCAATATTGTTGACGAATAAAAACGAGAAGAAATGTGGTTTACAAAATAAAAACGAGACTAAATGTTACAATGTTATTTTGTCTTGTTTAGTCGCGTTATTATTATTAGCCAACTATGAGGCTGTGGTTAATGTGTCTCATTTTAACGTTAGCTTTAGGTGTCAGCTTTAAACGTTAGGCACTGGAGCTGAAAACGACTGAGACAAACGTGTGTGACTAGCGTGTGTGTGTATGTTTGTGAGAGAGTGTAAAGTGTGTTAACATGTGTGGCTTGTGTGTATACTCTGTGTGTGTGTATTTGTTTGTATGAGAGAGTGTAAAGTGGGTTCTTAGTTCCTACCTGACTGACTGCATGTGTTAAGCTAGCCTGGCTCTGCCGTAGGACGTACTAACCCACAATTTGGATTTTGCTGCTGTACTCGGCCTGGCAATTCGGTCCGTAAGACAGATTTTGCATGCTGATTTTCTACCGGCGAATCAGCGAACAGAGGGAGTGGCTGAGAACGATTACTTTGATGTCATGCGCTAGCTTGTGTTGTAGTTAAGTAATGGCGGCGGAGAAGATGCAAGCAAAGCCATTCGGTCCGTTGTGGCAACACTGCCGAATATTTATAATCTAAAGCCGGAGCAAGAACAAGTTTTGCTGAGTTTTGTTGGTGGCCATGATGTTGTGGCCCTCTTCCCCATGGGGTTTGGGAACAGTTTTCCAGCCACAGCAACTAGCTCTGTAATGGTGAAGGAATTGGCTAAGGCAAATGCTAGCGATTGGTTATGGCAGATCACAGTGGCTCTGGGCAGATCCAATAGTTTTAAACTTCAACAGAGTACCCGCCTACAAGGAAGTCAACGCTTGTCAATGGAGCGAGGCCAGACTCTGTACAAATGAAATGTACGAGTCTGGTTAGAACCAGGCTATTGTATGCCTCTCTCAGACTCGTTAGCATCAGTCAGACTCGGGTCGCTCACTGGCACTGTGCACAATGTTGTAAATCACTCCATTCTACACTATAAAAACGTCTGGGAGGACTGCCTATTGTAGATGCGAGCCTGCTAGCCAGCATCTTGGATTTCTTTAACCAAACCTGTTTCATTCATCATTTGCCTGAGAAAGCGACCTCCGTTAGCCAGGCTAGTTTTGCCCGTTCACTCCATTCTACCCCAAAAACATCAGGGAGGACTGCCTGTTGTAGATACAAGCCTGCTGAGGACAAAAGCCTCAAAACGTTAATGTAAAGCCCTGCAATCCAGGGGCCAGAGATATATGATGACCTGATCGACACTCCAAGTGTAATAGACCCAGGAGAAGTTTGTCTTTTGCAACCGACATGCGCAGTTGAGCCTGCTTGACAGTCGTGTGATGTAGGGTGATAATTGGTCTATAAACTCCCAATAGTTCAGTAAAATATTCAGTGACCCAAAATAACCCAGCAAACAATGAGTGAAAACTTTTCTCATTTGCCTTTTGGTTTACGACAAGAAGCTCATAATTTATAAAGAGATTTTTTGGAATATCTGGGCAAAACTATAAATATGTTTGCTGCAGCAACTAATTTTGGATAGGCTTCTCTCTCATTGTGTTCCTTTTGCCGTTTTTTCCTCTTGACCACAATCCAAGCATGACCTAAACTAACTGCTGTGAAGACCCTTTTCTTTGCTGCAGACAGTGAAAGGTGCAGACCCCCCCCCCTCCCCCCACCTCCTGCTGCACCAAGGGAACCGGACCCAGCACCATTTCTCCAAGACAGGCTTTTGAGTCCAGCTTAATAATGGACACATTCACAGAAGGGAAAACAGTGAGGGTTGTGTGTGGGCTTAGTAAACCCATGGAACTCAGGAAAGTTGGCAGATATCTTGAGTCATCTGGACAGCTAGAATGTCTTGATACCTTGTACTTTTAACTATGGTCACAGAACAGTTCAACCTTTAGATATCTAGTTTAGTTGGTAGCTAGTTGTTACCCATGGTGTGAAATATTATTTGGAAAGTCTGACAGTACTGACATTTTTAGGTGGCCTGTTATAATGTGTCATGCCCCCAAACTCCCCCACCCATTTCAGCCTTTGAACCAACTCAATAGTCCAACATGTTTGAAGAGCATATTGGTTTGCTTTTTTCAAGGTTATCTTTGAGCCTTTGTAGTAAGTAATTTTTTCATGACTGTGCCAGTGTTGCATTAGTTCTTTCCTTCGACTGCAAAATGTCTTCTAAATGCGCTCATTAATAATGAAATGACATTATCAATGATGAAAACTAATTTTAGTTTTCCTTGTCCATTCTCAGGTGCAGCTCATGGACACTGGGGATATGAAGGTAAATATAGATTGGTACAGGTCTTTTAACTGCTATGCTTCTCATGGATCGGTTAGTAAAAAAAAAAAAAAGGCACCCGCCCACTATCTTGGCTTTCATTTCTGCAACATTTTGATACTCAGACTTTTGTCAGGCATACAGACTTTTTGTCTTGAAGGCAAATTAGACTTTCCTCTCCTTATTAACATTGAGGCTCTTACATGGACAGTCTTATCATCACATAAGGTTGAGTTAAAAGCTTGCAATTAGAGATAAGATAGTCATATTAAAAACGTTGGTCAAATGATATAATATGGGCCACATGTTTGAACTACAGACACCTTATCAGCATATAGGCTACACTGACATCAGGGAAACATCCACAAAACTAAGACTTCGGTCACATCCTGGCAATATTAAAGTAAAACGTTTTGTTCAGCTTTATAGAAAAAGGCATCAGATAATTCATTATCGAATTAACCTTTGCTGACACACATACACACACACCACACATCTTATCATTACCCCAATGTCTGAAGTGCTTCAAATGGTATGTACAGTAATACATCACTTTTCCAAGTATTAACCCCTTACTTGATTGTTGACAATTTGACTAATTTAGAAAAAGTTTTATTATTATCAAAGATAAATGTCTGAAAGTCATGTCACGTCAATAATTCTCGTTTTTCACATTCATGCTTGTCCTTGTCCACCTCCTCATTTGATTTCTTATCTTCCTCCTTTTCTTCCTGCTCATTTTTCTTTCTCCTGTGCAGATCAGGACGAATGGCCGGCTGCCTTTCTGAATTGCAGTGGAAATTCCCAGTCCCCCATTAACATTGACACAAAGGCAGCCATCTATGGCCCGAGTCTGCCATCTATAGTTTTGGAGGGCTATGAT
Source organism: Hypomesus nipponensis (assembly GCF_054491055.1). NCBI lineage: Eukaryota > Metazoa > Chordata > Actinopteri > Osmeriformes > Osmeridae > Hypomesus > Hypomesus nipponensis. The sequence goes on along the minus strand of NC_140387.1, from coordinate 12,600,741 downwards.
CTGACAGATGGGTCACCACTGATGCTGCTAAATAATGGACATACCTGTAAGTGGAATAAGGTGTCATGATTTTATCAGTGGGTTCGCTGGTTTGTCTTCAATAGGCCATGATATAAAAAACATATGGTCTAAATATGTTTTTTCGATGTGATTGCACATTATACATTATATTATGTAGTACTTTTCTGTTCATGACCATTGTTTATATGTTTAAATAATGAAATAAAATGACTAGATATAATCTAACCAAAAAAAGACATTATGAACAAAGTATTGTAATTGGACTTGAAGTTCTATGTCATCTTGCATGTGTCTCCAGTGCAACTGAGTCTACCAAGTACCATGCACATTGTCAGCGGCTTTGACCATGTTTACCTAGCAGCCCAGTTGCACTTCCACTGGGGGACTGTTGAGGTGCCCGGCTCTGAACACACTGTTGATAACATCCACTTCCCCGCTGAGGTGAGGGGGACAGTTAGGGTGAGGGGGTGGATATATGGATATATATCCAATATATACTACACACAATGCCTGGAGATATATCAATGAATTATATGTAATAGAGGATAAACTGCCATCTTTGTTTTTTTCTTTTCTTAACTACCCACCATTCCTAATTGATTTACTAGTATTTATTCATGCATTCATTTGACCATATATTTCATTCGGTTTTTTGTGTTTTTTTACAATTTAAAACTTTAAAAAAAATTCCAGATCCACATAGTTCATTACAACTCTAAATATGCCAATCTGTCGGAGGCAGCCAACAAACCTGATGGCTTGGCAGTACTAGGGGGCTACATTGGGGTCAGTAAAGATTGTTTAATATTAGCAAAATAATTTTCAATTGCTGAAATTTTGACCAAACTGAGCAGAATATTGATGGTTGTAGTCATTTTTTGATTGGAAAATCTATTGTCATTATTCATAGCTTCAGATGTTTTTTCTTTATAGGTCGGTCTCCATGAAAATGCAAACTATGAGAAAATCCTATCAGCGCTCACTGATATCAGCATTGAAGGTAGACTCCTGAATAAGACAATACATGTTTAACCATTTAACTTGGAATATGCTCCCTCTGTACACTCCCTGTACCATTCCTTTCCTTGGGATTCTGAAAGCTCAGTGAAACATTAAAGTGCTTCTGGGTTTGTAATATTTTTCCTTTCACAACTGTATTCCAGAGTCAAACACTCAGATCCCAGGCTTCAACATGCGTCATCTGCTGCCCAAAAACCTGAAACGTTTCTATAGGTACAATGGCTCCCTGACAACTCCACCTTGTTTCCAGACGGTCAACTGGACCATTTTCAACGACACCATCACTGTGTCCAGGAAACAGGTCTGGTTCAAAAACAATCCAGAAAAAACACAAAGAAAATATAGTCTGACAATTTGTTTTGAACTTTCTGTTTTGAACTTAAAGTTCAAAACATTTAGAATTTGCACGAGGGACGATAGTCTCATGGTCAAGCAGACTAAAGGCCGAATATGCTTATGCGTCTCCGTTTATGGATGGGCAGGCGCACGGATACGGACGGATAGACTGCGTTCATGGTTCTTCGTAGGCTGTGGGTGCTGAAAACGATTCACTGCCAGAAGAGTAGGTGGCGCCTACCCGCCCCTGACGCAAGCGGTTCTTAATACTGACTAATCACAGGCAAGGGGGTCTCCGTAGTTCTCCGAAGTTACGACGGATAGTTCGAGGCTCTCTGAGGGCTGACGGAGAGCTCGTAGAGGGTGTTCAGCAGAGACGAGGGCGTTCCCATTTGTCAGTTTTTTGAAAAATGCAGAAGCTTATATCGGCCTTTAGCGATCCGCTGATGTCAGCTTTTGAAAGTTGAATTAAAGCTAAAATATGACAAGGTAACAAGGAGTTAACAGATTTTGCATTCCTTCGTTTATGCTGAAATTGTGTTTTATCCAGCTGGCAGCTTTGGAGGACACTCTGAAGGTTGGACTTAGTCAGCACCTAAACAAGAACTTTCGAGCTCCACAGTCTCTTCATGGGAGACAAGTTCTGGCTTCTTTCACAGATGCCTCTGTTCCCGAAGGTAAAAATTACTTGTTTTTTTATGTTCACCTGAGACTAATCTAATCGATCATTGATTTTCTAAAAAATATTTCGAGGTGTAGGTTAAAGGTTTGCCCCTTTATGGGCCCTGTACCCAAACACACAGACACACACATATACACACGTAATCTATGCAAGTGTCTATGGGCAAAGGTCCTACAGCGCACACAGGTAATGTATATACTTCAAGCGTTACATGAGTTAATCCAAGCCTTTGTAGACAACGTGGTAGCACTTTCTGTACTTCACGAGGCAAACTTAAAAAGTCAGGGGTACTATACTGTACAACAACTTGTTTGTCAATCCTTCTCAAGCTCTTAACCAATGTATTTAAAGTGAAAGTAAAACTTAACTCTAGAATTCAACTAAGATATGGATTCCCAGAAACCAGATAGAAAAACAAAACATTAAATATAGCTGCAGGCAGCAATGGCGGGTTCTTCCTCAACATTGCAAACTTTTGCTAAATTGACATTATACAGACATGTACACAACATTTCAAGACAATTGAAGCAATGGCTGATTTTAAGTCATTTTTTGAAATTCTTCACAAATTGCACTGTAGAGAAAAATCCATGCTGCCGACATTATGGGTTCTTAAGCCTTTTTCGTTCCCCATGAGCAATAAGGCATAATTACCAACTTTCAGACATCTTGGCCTGATGGGGTCAAAATGCCATACTTTTGAAAGTGACGAGTTTGAAGCATGTTCTGTAAAGCCACCTGTGCTCTGGTCAGGCCCATCATGCAAAGATCCATTCTTTAAAAACTTTGACTCAGGACTGGGAATGACATCACACCTGAGTACAGTCAGAGCCTGTTTAAGGAGAGCCTTGCCACTCCCTATTAAGCCCCATTGTACCGAATTTGGCTGCAGTTCCACCAGAGTTCCACTGGGGGTGATCGCGAGCGAGTGCATGTTGAATGGGAGTCTATGGAGCTAAAAGGTTAAATTAGTCTCTTTTGCCTGATTGTCGTTAAGAAATCTCCGATTTGATTGTAGTTTTTGCATGTTCAACATGGATTATAGGTCGAAAGTTGAACGAACGTTGTCCTTTTGATTTCTTACAGGGTGAGTCGTTGTTGCCCATAACACGCTAGCATTCTGCTAATGAATGCTGATTGGTTAGTGAAGGACTGATACGGCCAGAGCTCCCGCTTGATGGCATCCGAAGTGGAATCAGAATGTCAGAGCATTAGCACCATTAGCAACAACATTAGCAAGCCAAAACTCTTTCTAGCATGTGTATTGACAGGGAGAGCCTAACCTGTCAGCTGTGTTGTCAATGCCCTGAGAGAAAAAAGTAAGTGACCAGAGCTTGCCGTAAAGCAGTAGCTCTGGTCGTAAGATGTGTATGACGTCGATTACATTTTCAAAAGCTTTTTAGAACAGAAAGGCGACTTTAAAACAATCTAACAGCCAGCAGTGTGTATTTTTTTTGCCTCCCCTTTCAAATTCAGAATTCAAATTACTAGACAAAAAATTATATCCTGAGAAAAGTGGATTTTGAGGGGTACCGCTCCATAGACCTCCATTCATTCTGCACTCACTCGTTAGCGCCCTCACATGGAACTTCAACCAGTTCAGAACCCGGAAGTTTCCAGAGAGTGGCAGTTCTCTCTATATTAGACATTCTCTGGTACAGTGTTCATTTTAGGACATCCTCAGATCTCAGATGTGGAGTTTGTTTGTAGTATCCATGGCAACCGGAGGACTACACATGGGTTTACTTTGCATGAGTGAACTAGCTTGCAGAAAACAACTATTTCATAAACAACTATTTCATATTATATCAAAAGTAAGTTTTCTTGCTGTACCAGTTAACAGAAACAATACCATTAAAAGTTGCTACTTTAGCTAATTCAGAAAGCTAGTCAACAGCTCCATCATCTAGCTAGCTTTGACAAAAAAAAAGTTTAATTTGAGGGTGTTTTGTCTGAGAATGACGGCGTTTGGTTTGAGAGCGTTGTCTGAGAATGATGCCGTTTAGTTTGAGAGCGTTTTGTCTGAGAATGACAGAGGTTTTTTATGAGACTGAAGCCGTTTCATCCAAGTCTGACGACTTTTGGTCTGAGACTTGACGCCTTTTCGTTTGAGTCTGACACTTGAGTCTGAGATATGAGGATGTCCTAAAATGAACACCGTACTTGAGTTCAGGGTTGCCAGGTCCAGCGAAAATTTCCAGCCCAACGAGTGCTCAAGAACAGCCCAAAATGCTCTCATGTTTCATTGGTTCATTACAACAAATGATCATGCCGCTTCCTATCACCACCGAACAGAGACACGGAGCAACAATTACTTTATGAAAGTGAGGAGACACATTACTAAAGGAAGTGTGTGTAGGTTATGAACTCTTTCTGTTCGCTCTCCCAACACACTTTCCCCATCCATGCTATTTTCCTCTCTCCCAGCGTAGGTCACCCAAGGCAGAAATGCAGTGGCTGCATGAGTTTAGAAGTAGCCCAAAAACATGTACGGTGGCCCACGGGTGCACACCACAGCAACATTAGCGAAGCCAACAAAAGTTGAAAACACAACAACATTAACATACAACACAACGACATTAACAAAAACGAAAAATTTATAAAAACGCTACATAAAAAAAAAATCGTACTAGGCCTACTTACAATACAACAGCTTTGGTTCACACCACCAACATCATCCGAGAACACCCCAGCATTAGCCGAGAACACTGCAGCATTAGCTGAGAACACCACAGCATTAGCAAAAACACAACAACATTTGCAGAAAGGCTGCATTTCAAGTTCAGACCAAATCGTTCTCCAGACCACTATGGGCAGTGCAAAGTGGAATTAGTTGGGTTCTCACCAAAATAAAAACTAACTTTTTGACAGCCGGTCAATTTGAAATAATTCAAATCAAGAACATCAACCAAAAACACAACTTAAATTCACCAATGAAAGTTGGTTTTATAATATTTTAATTATAATCTTATGTTTTACAAAATGCACGCCCTCTCTTAGTTTCAGTGATGTTGTACTGCGTTATGTTCGATAGATGTTCGATAGCAAACCTCCAAGAGGTACGTAAGCGTGGTCCCGTAGAGTTAATTTACTTCACTTGATTTACAACAACAGGTAAAACACCCCACTTTGCATGCACTGCCCCTACTGGTCTGGAGAACGATTTGGTGTGAACTTGAAATGCAGCGTTTCGGCAAATGTCGTTGTGTTTTGTGCTAATGCTGCTGTGATCTTGGCTAATGCTGCGGTGTTCTCGGCTAATGCTGTTGTGTTCTCGGCTAATGCTGGTGTGTTCTCGGCTGATGTTGGTGGTGTGAACCAATGCTGTTGTGTTGTAAGTAGTAGATTGTTTTTTGAAATGTAGAATTTTTATAAATGTTTAGTTTTTGTTTATGTCGTTGTGTTGTGTGTGTGTGTGTTGTGTGTGCATTCAAGCAAGCAATTTAGCCAAATCCGACGGCAGTTTTGTACACCATAAGTACTGTTTTATGGTTGTTTGAGTTAAAGAACTTGAAAAATGAATGTCTGTTAAATGTCAAATCCAACTCAATGTAAAAAGAGACCAATCCAATCCAAACATAATAAGGTTTGAAAGGCTACCTCAGATTGGTTTATAAAACAGAGAATATGAAATTGTACAATTTGGACTATACAGTACGGAGCACAATGTTGATAGACTGCTTTACTAGTTTAGATGAGCTAATGATAAATAAGCTGTCTTTCTTTCTGACACTCACTCTTGGATGTCGCACATCACGTGAAATTTGGTAGTTCCATCAATGGTTGCGTGCTGAAGGGGCTGTCAAAACTTGGAATGCAAATGAAGTCAGGGCTCTGAGAAAATAGCTTTGTTACTTTTGTCCCGCGTTACTTTTGCCCCTGTTCTCCCCTTCTTGATTGGAACTAATTGTTGTGTACACATTTATATTCAAATTATAAATTAATGATTGACCTTCACTGCCCTGAGGAGAATTTGTTTGGCACCAAGAGCTTAAAAACAGAGGTACATTCAACACTGCAGACAGGACAGTACAGTGGACATAACACAATTATTAAAAAGCACAGCGAGAACATAAATGCAAGAAAATAATAATAATACAAAGATACAACTGAAGGCATCACAGGAATCACTTAAGAATGTCAGCAGGTCCAGTACAATGTAAAGTGCAGAGTGCCAGAAAGGATAAAAACATTGTCTGATTTGATTGAGCAGCTGAATACTTCTTGGGACAAAGGATGGTTCTTGGTCCTCATCCTTGGCATCATGTACCTGCGTCCTGAAGGTAAAAATGCTCAGACCACAGGGGGTGATGTGAATCGGAAACAATCTATTGGGCCAGATTTGCAGTGTATTTATCAGTCCGCAATGAAATACTGTTCATAGTTTCACCTGTGATTTTGGCAATAACTTGCTAACAACTTTGTCTAATTTGTTTTTGTTTTGTAAAGACAGTGCTCCGCCCCAGCTCTGAATACAAAAAGTTAAAGTACAAAACTTTTGTAAAACAATCTCAGCATTGTACTATTCACGTTAAAACTTCGTAATTTCCTTAAAAAATACAGCCATTGCTGGGCTTTTGCAAATCTGACTCCAGTTTTGGAGTTCCACGTCAACTTGTTGTCAATAATTGTACCTAGGTACTTGTATTCAGGTACAATTTCAAACAAAAAAATAAAAATTGAATGTGGACAAAGCCGCCCTCTATTTGCATTCACTCTTATTTCCATAGCTATTGTGGTCTCAAACTAGCATAACTAAAACCGTGGCCAAAAGTATTGGGAGCGACATACATTTTATGTTTGCAAAGCTTGCTGGGCCTTGGCATAAAATGACTGCTAACATAATTTCAGTGAGTCATATCATCTGCACAGGTGAAAGTGTGAACTATTTCTAGCCAGGTGAAATCACTCTATCATTAGGGGCCAAGCAATAGCGAAGCTGCTGTGGCACCTATTGTTTTTGTTAGTTTTATTATTATTATTATACTTAGGACTAGGAGTCTATGGCAGCCCATAGAACCGATTGGTGCGAAGTTTTGAAATTTGGCACACTGATTTGGAACAGTCTCCTGATTATCGTCACCAAGTTTCATGTTGATTCCTGAAGCACTATAGCGCCACCAAGGCCTCAAAGTTGGAGGTGTGTTTATGCCCATAACTTTCGAACCATGAGACCGTTTCAAATGAGGTTTCATTGGATTCCGTAAATGCAGACGATTCGAATTAACCCTATGGCATCATTGTCGTCCCGAAGGTGTTTCCGTCATTTGTATTTTAAGAAATTGCTACTTTTTAGAACTCGTCCTAGGCCGTTGCTCCAATTTTCATGAAAATCAATGAACAAATAGCCAGAAAAACAAATAGCAGTCTAGGCTATTGCTTAAGACTGTAGAGATCAGCCAACCCCAATTTGCGGCCCGTGGGCCAGATCCGGACCCCAAATGTCTGGCCCACGCTGACAGATTTAACTCTATTCATGCTGCCAGTTTTGATGCAAACTACCCTGAAAAATCTGACCAGAGCAAACAAAAAATTGCAAGCATGTTAACATCATACAAGCACTCGGTTTTAACTATGTGTAACACAACATCGGCACGAGAGAGCGCAACAGCTGTCTCGTTACACGTTTCTTGGAAGCTTGCAAGAGCTAGGAAGCCATTCGCCGATTGCCGAGTTAAATAAACAATGTGCAATTGACATGGCTGCCTACGTTTGAAACCAAGAGGAAAAAATTAAAGTAAAAGTTGTTGAGCTGTTGAAGCAAGTTCCGCTGTCGGCTACCATGACAACAAGAAGAGTCAAAGTTTTAACAGCATTGCCACAACGGGCCGAATGTGGCTTCGCTCGCATCTTTCTCTGCCGCCATTACGGAACTACAATACAAACTAGCGCACGACATCAACGTCATCGTTCTCAACTCCCTCTGTTCGCTAATTGTACAGGTAGAAAGTTAACCTGTGACATCTGTCTTATGTACCTCAATCCCAGATGCTAGTGATGGGAAGTTCGGATCATTTTACTGATTCGGTTCTTTAAATCTCGTTCAGTAAAATGAACAAATCTTTTTTCGATTTATTTGTTCATTTCAACGGGGAGGGGGGGGCTATACGTCCACTGCAAACACGCATCATATTCTCATGTAGGTTAGTGCATGACATGTGGACCAGTAGATACTATTTCAAAATAAATTCCTGCTTTAAAATAATTTATTGTGACAGTTTGTATGATTTGGTCATTTAGTATCACACTAGCATTTAATTATCACGGTAAACAATTACACTGCACTAAACTGTAAGTGTAAATGTAAAGTGAAAATAACAAAACCAATCAGTATGATGACTTGAGCGAATATCATTCACGTCCTACTAAAACAGCAGCCACGGAAAAGGGAAAGAGGAAATTCCTCTACAAAGAAATGCAATGCGGGTCACGTGAAAAAAGGATCCAAAGACTCCTAGAAAGACCGAGTCGGGAAATGAACGAATCATTCGCTTCCTCTAGCTACAGAGCCTTAGCCTGACGTTGTCATACTCATAATTCTAGTCAGAATATAGAGTCTGAAAACTCTCCGTTGGGCTGTGACTATGGGGCGTGTTTCAACCTAACTCGTAAAACAAATGCCTCTTCGCTCAATTGGATAGACCTACAACCAAACAATGTAATATGTTGTTTGTTGAAGACTAATTCAACCCAAGGGCTCTTTTGTGACGTTGTTGATTATGTTACTGTTGATCATCTGTCCATCATCGTATAAAGCCCGCCCTGGCAATTTCATTGGTCCGCCCAGATCCTGATTTTATATAGTTGTTCCCAATACGAGACCCTCCAGACCCAACTTCCCGACCAAATTTTTTTGTGGGCGGGGAGAAGTTGGGCTGGCAGCCAGGCTAGCAGAGCCTATGCAGGTCACGTGAAAATTGATCCAAAGACTCGTAGAAAGACCGAGTCGGGAAATGAACAAATCGTTCCTTTCCTCTTGCTACAGAGCCTATGCAGGTCACGTGAAAAATGATCCAAAGACTTGTAAAAAGACCGAGTCGGGAAATGAACAAATCGTTCCTTTCCTCTAGCTACCAGTACAGACACTATGCAGGTCACGTGAAAAATAATCCAAAGACTTGTAGAAAGACCGAGTTGGGAAATGAACGAATCGTTTGTTTCCTCTAGCTACCAGTACAAAGCCTATGCAGGTCACGTGAAAAATGATCCAAAGACTCGTACCCGAAGACCGATTTGGGAAATTATTGAATAATTTTTGTTTACTTGGACGAGCCTATGCAACAGTCCCGATGCGTGGCCACGAGAAAATTAACGATTCACTCTTTGAGAGGACTCGTTACTCCCGAGTCCTTGTAAGGATTCGTTCTACCAGACGCAGTATAGAAGCAAAATCAAAATTGAGCGGAAGTATGTAGGAGGGCAGAGCCAGGCTACCTTTGCTTGGCATGCCTGACCAAATTTGGCCCTTTTGGAAATCAAATTGGGGAACCCTGGTCTAGATTATCTATTTGAAAGAACTGGAGAAAGGCAGGTGCTAGATACAGGATACGTTAGCATTGCTAACAACTGTTACCGACCAAATCATACTGCAGCTTGCAGTTGTGATGAACATAAGGTCGGAACACACCTCTTTTCAGCAACAGCTTCATAGCAAATCCTGCTTTACATTGTCCCAGGTTTTCAAAATAGTCCTTGGTGAAATGGTTTGCGCAAATGTGTCGAGGGTCAAACTGCACAGGGATCTTCTACGCTATGGTATAGACAAACATCAGCCATGCCCGTCTAGTCAATGTTAACTAGACTCTAGCTCATCTTCTTTTTATTAACGCTGATTTGCAAGGAATGCAAGAACAGCTAGATAGCGAAAACACCTAGACTGTAGGCATGTTAACTAGTTTAGCTTGTTAACGCAAGAGCATAGGTAGAATGTGTGATGATTTAGCCTAGTTTATTGGCAATGGGGCTAACGTTATTTCATGTGTTTTGACTGTGTTTCATTCAAACAAAGAACCTGTGTTGTCATGTAAATCTACAATTCAAGATGCATAATTGTCCAGATGTATTTTTCAGCAAGATAGCTAGAGCTAACTGAAGCTGAGTTGAATCATGTTTATGGTTGCCAAGCTGTACGTTTATGGTTGCCACCCGTCCCTTAAAATACGGAATCATCCCGTATTTGAGAATAAAATGGCGAGGCCCGTTATGAATCAATACGGGACGGGGTTTGTCCCTTATTTTCAGAGTGGTCTTCAAAGCAGCATCCTATGCAAATCATCTCACCTGCATTCTGTTAAGACTCGTCCTATTCTACCCCTGATTGGGTAATACTCGCTGCCATTGTTGGTTTGATCGGTTCAGGCAAGAGTACTCAGTACGGTTGTTAAAGGTCACATGACATGCTGTTTTTGGATGCTTTTATATAGGCCTTAGTGGTCCCCTAATACTGTGTCTGAAGTCTCTTTCCCGAAATTCAGCCATGGTGCAGAATTATAGCCACTACAAGTAGTCCCACAATCAGCTCTCCTCAGAACGCGCTGTTTCTGTGTCTGTAGCTTTAAATGCTAATGAGGAGGAGAGGGCCGGCTACATGCGCTAATGTTTACAACGGATGTATCGCAATGGCTCGTAGCCCCGTTGCTGTAAGATGCCTCGAATTTAGCCATTCTCATCTGATCACCCTGGTTTGCAGAGGTGCACACTCAGTCATTTCAATGTGGAGAAAGGCGGATATCGCGAGCCATAACACCAACAGCAGAACGGTTATCCAAATAACAAAGAAGTGTACAACACTCGCGTTACAGCGTTTGTATACACACACACACTTGATGCCATCTACCTTTACATTAGCGACAGTAACTCAGCTGGCTCGTAGCCCCGTTGCTGTAAAATGCTTAGAATTTGCCCATTCTCATCTGATCACCCTGGTTTGCAGAGGTGCACACTCATAATAATTTCAATGAGGGGAAAGGCGGATATTGCGCACACTAAACACCAACAGCATAACGGTTAATAAAATAACAAAGAAGTGTACAACACTGGCTTTACAGCGTTTGTATTCACACCAACACTTGATTCCATGTGCATTTATCTTTACGTTAGCAACAGTAACTCAGCTGTTGGCTGCAGAGCTAATGTTACAGCCACATTCTAAGGGTAGCAAGCTAGGTAACCATATACAGTAAAGCAACAAAATGATATAGCGTTAGTTAACTTACTTGTCCAAGGTTTGTAGCTTGACCAAGGAGATTTAGTAATGATCCAGAATTTAATTTCAGCAAGGCCAGCTTTGAGTTGGCTCAAGTTGAGGAAATGTTTGGCGCAGACATACAACACTTTGGGAAGTTGTGTCGGCGCATTTCCAGCGAAAATACAATTAAGATACGGGTTGTGCAGAGGCTCGGATGAAGGAACAAAAAAAAAAAAGATGTGTGCTTGCATTTGTATATCCAAGCACTGAGCAACTGTTATGCTTTGTTTGTTTGCTCGCCATGATGTCTCTCCAGGAAAAACCGTTATCGCACTCGCCCTTGCACGGTGGTAGCTCAGTTTCTCATGGGCGGGCCAGATGATCTGGGCGGGCAAAGCAGAGAGAGGGGAGGTAACCTTTCTCGTATCTACGTCACTTGGAGGAGATTTTCAAACAGAGCGTTTGAGCCTTCATTTTGTCAAAGGCGGAGAAGAACACCCAGGGCTTTGTTTAAACCTATCGAAAATTCGAGCCACTGAGGGACCAAAGGCAGGCTAGGGGAACTCATATTAATGTTAAATAACCTCATAAAATGAAGTTTTCATGTCATGTCAACTTTAACTTATACTTTATTCCACACAATACAATACATTATAGTAATATTTGATTCGGGGTATGGTTGTGCTTGCAGCGGCTCCCTGCCGCACCCAACTGAGACACGGTCTCGACATCTAGGCAGAGAGCAGCGAACGCATTCCTCCTGAGAAAGAAGAAAAAAGAAGAACCAGACAAACGGTGGAGGCCGTGGAAGCAGAGGCCGCAGGAAACCGAGAGTTTCTGTGTTGCACAAGCAATGCAGGAGCCGGGATCCCTGCTATATACCCCGCCCTATTAGGAAGGTGTGCCTTGACGCATGATGACACTTTGCTGGTGACGCGCTAGGTCTCGCGTCCCCCTGCATGAACCAGCTCCACTTGTTTTGTTTAGGTTCATGGCCAATCAGAGTCAGAGGAGGGCGGGTCTCTTGGCGGAGAGTCAATTTGAAAGAATGGGGGAGGCAGCTCCAGATACCCCCCTGCATAATAAGAAGTACACTTATAAAAGGAAGTAGGCCCGACATGCTCCAATATTGCACACTCTACTTCTGATCCACTGATTTTTCATGTTCATGATGTTCATGGAATATCCTTTGCAAGTCTCCTGCACTATACATTTTTTCCAAGATACCTTTTTGAGTATAAAAGCTTTTGTTTCATTTAAAGTTAATAAGTTATGGCTCTGTTAATTTGTTAAGTAAATGAAATATGGTTCACATCTCACAAGTTCCTCCAAAAACCTATTTTTTGTGGTGTCACTGTCAAGCTTTTTTGGCCTATGTTTATTATCGTCATAGCTGTGTTCAGCCATGATGATATGACCACTTGAGTTGTGATATAGAGATAGATTTAAGTTGTGATTTACCACCACTGGCACGTCATCGGGCCTATGGTCTTCGTGGCCCCGAGGGGTGTGGCCCCCGCTCCGGCAGGCGTCCCTTATTTTTCAGTATTGAAGGTGGCAACCCTATGTACGTTACCCACCTAAGGTGATCCTGTTTGCTTTGACCACAGAAGTTTAAACATCTAACGTTTTGAAATGATATCTAGTCAGTCTGTTGAAAACAGTGTTGTGTAGACACAATAGATTTATTTGTACATTTTTATTTCAAGTCTCCACCTTTGTTGTTTCAGTGAGTGCTGTGGCCGTGTCGCGTCTTTGCTTCGCAGCTTCACTCGTTGTAAACCAACCAATCAGCGCGCAGCTCATCTATTTATTCATGAGCATACCATAAAAGGAGAAAACCTAGCGTTTTTTCCCAGGAAAATTTCACTGGATGTATCAGGGGACATGGAACAGCCACCGGGCCATTTTCAGCCCAACCAATGTTACATACCCTATTCGGAGACCTTAAGGAACAGTGTGAAATACCCCAAAAACCCAGTCAATCACAATCACTTTCGTCCCAACTTGTATTCCAGTATTCTATAGAAACATGTGAAAACATTTTCCTCAAATACTGAACCAGCAAACTTTGCAAAAAACATCATTTGTCATTGCCAAAACGTATGGTCACGACTGTACATATGTGTCTCACACATACATATATAATTCTAAGTAAATTGGAGTCAGGGTTCATAAGACATATTTTACATTTTTCAAAATGTTTTACATTTTCACCGTACTGTGGGGAAAATAGAAATGCAATTACACTAAGGTCCACAAGGGCCTATGCTAAAAACCAAGGAGTGTGGCTTTTCAAAAAAGCTTGGATGTGTGTGCGACCATTTGGAGCACGTGCACTGAGGAGCAACGGAGCATTTTCTTGGAAAAAAAGCCCTAGCAATTAGCCAAGCATGCATATTTCAAATATTGACAACAAATCTATTTTTCATTATTCATTCAACCTTTCTCAGATTTGTGTCCTAAACTTTGTCAAGAGTCTTCATATGAACTTGTGATTGAATCAGAGTATCACTTTTTTGCCGGCGAATGTGAAGCATTATTTTAGTGATCAATTAGATTTCCTTTATTTCAATCATTTTTTGAGATATTAAGTTGCCTTTGTACATAGTAACATGTTGTTGCGTCTTCCTCATGTGTGGAACAGATCAAGTCCCTACGACAATGTGGCACATATTTATGGACACATGAAATATGTGCCACAGGTGCAAATTCACCCTTTGGCCATTTTGTAATATATTACTCAATGCTTATCACCCTATACAAAGACATATGTCTTACAAATCAGTAGTATTTCAAGTCAATCGGAGCTATAGTTCATGAGGTGAGGAATTTTGTCATTTTTGACAAATCTTTATTGTACAGAAAAATCCAATATGGCAGCCGTTTTTTTTTGTTCCACATGATCTGAAAGGCATATATAAAAGATTTCAGAATTTGGGGACTTATGGCCTGCAAATGGCATTACTTTGAAAATTGACATATTGGGGCGTGGCCCACCTATTGTCTCACATGGCCCATGTTTGGTATGGAAATGACTAATTCTGTGCAGTGTCAACATGCCAAATTTCTCCTACCGGAGGAACCCTAATAATAAGAATACTAACAAAAACAATAGGTTTCCTCCTACTGGAGGAACCCTAACAATAGGGTGCTCCTACTGGAGGAACCCTAATTACATTCACACCAATGGGCTGTGATTAGATGATAACACTTTTCTCTAAGGAGGTATTCAGTAGCATACATTTATAAAGATTTTGTTACAGTCAGTCAGTTCCAAGGACATTACATTTACATTTAGTCATTTAGCAGACTCTCTTATCCAGACCGACTTACAGTAAGTACAAGGACAAGTAAGGTGAAGTGCCTTGCCCAAGGACACAACGTCATTTTGCATGGCCGTAAATCGAACCGGCAACCTTCTGATTAATAGCCCGATTCCCTAACCGCTCAGCCACACTGTAAAAAAAACAGTGTAAAAAACAGGAACATGCTGGGAGAGATTACACCCATTAAATTACGGTAAAAAAATTGTTTTCATTAACATCAATTAACCGTAAAATAATTGAAATTTTCCAGTACCAAATGTACGAGATATATCTGTAATATCACATTACAGGCTGTTCTTTGCCGGTAAATATGACTTTTACAGGCTTTTGTAGTCTTTGAAATTGACTGATGCATGCTGGGATTGCATGACGTCAACTACCCGATCTCAGTTCACAATTCAAGGTTCCTATGTCTAAACCAAAAATGATCTTATTAAGTTATTTGTCCGTGGGATGAAAGTAGGCTAAATATCTGCAAAATAACAGTTATAATAGCTAGTTTTGATAAAGTGAAGTTATGTGTTTTAACAGAACATTTTCGTAAAAATGTTATTATTATTTGTAAAATAAACAGACATTTTAGTGTATTTTTAAGTAACATTTGGCTGTAATTCTTATGTAAAATTCTAAATTTACAGTTTGCCATTGTCTTTCAATCTGTATTTCCTGTAATTCAGAAATACAGAAAAAACACGTATAATTTACAGAAAAAGTGCAGTATTTTGTATTTATTTTTTACAGTGTATCTGACTCCCTATGTTAAGGTACAAAGCTTGCATTTCTATTATATGGTTCCAAAGGATCCCTTTGTAGGCTACACACACCGTAAATAGCTAACTAGAGCTCCAAACACAATTCATTTTTATCCACCTAAGTCACACTAAGCAGGATGTTTTAGTTTATCACTGTCTGTAAGACATCTCCTACTGCATTGGGCATAATAAATATTCTTCAGCAAATGTGTTTATCATTTTAACCTTACAAGCACTCTTTGGTATACCTTTACATTACATCCAGGTGAGACAGGCTAGAAAGTAATTACTGTATGTATTTTATTATGATAAACATAGTTGTGAAGGTCTTTTATACTTGCACATGTAAATGTTTTATGAATGTTTGTTAAGAGACTTATCAAGCAGTGCCTACATTAGTTTAGGTGAACCTTTGCCCTGTGTTGTTGTAAATTGTGACATATGTTCTCTTTTACTTTTAAGCACCAAATGTATACATTGGTAGAACCAGTGCAAACATGTCTTATCTTTTAACTTTATACATCTGATGGCATGTGCTCTGAGAAACTCTGAGCTCTAAGGAGTCTTTTGGTTCTCTAGAAATACAGGTTTTAATGTTTTGCGTCATTGGTGCATGTCTCACTGAGTGTGTCCCAGTAGATCTCTACAAGCAGGAACTGACAGGTGTTTGTAACCAAGTGAAATGGGTGAATTAGTGCTTCAAAGTTGACATTAGCATTAGCATACAGTAATGAATAAACTTTACCAAAAACCGAGCACATGGTTTTACAAACCCTCCCTGTCAAGTTACTTATATAGTTACTTGTATATTATCTGGTCAATAAATGTAGATAGAACATTGACTTGAACAGTAACAGATAATGGTATTTTCTTGCAGGTCGTGTGCTTGAAGAATTGGTTCAGGAGAAAGATACCTTAAAGAAACACATGAGAAGCTCCTCTGAAACTTCGGGTGAGCCACATAAAAACACATCCCTTTCGAAACACATTTGAAGGGATCAAATATATAACAGGTGATTGTTTTTACAAGGGCAGGTGTCACATGGTAGTCCTATTCTCATATCTTGGTATTACAATTTAATGTGCCCCTTTGCTGTACAATTAATTGGAGTATGTGTGTGTTCTTCATCTTGACTTTTCATTGGCCTAACAGAAAACTGTATTCACGTCAGTGCTTTTATTTGCTATGTACACAATTGCCACTAACCAGCTAATGGTTTGTGCTTTGATGTAGATTGTCCAACATACGGTATCTAAAGTTAAACAATGACTTGTGGTCCATGCTTCATACATTTGTTTATAAAGCAATGGGGATTTGGTTTTGTGTGTGGTTTTGCTCTTGGGGTAAGGTCAATTAGCTAAAATTTGTGTTTGCTTTTCATGTTCCATAGAAGGGCTGTCAAAAGGTAAGCATTTTAACAGATCTCATTGTTTATAGTATGTGTGTTTTTCATGTCTGTTACCACCAGCTTAATCAATCTAACAAATTGTACCACAACACATAACGCCAAACCACATGTAAATGCAACTTTGAAAATACTAGCATTTAGACTCTCTCCTTTTTTAGGTGATATTCTTGCCATTGCTTTTGGAGCCCTTTTTGGAACAACCTTGCTGTTATTCACAGCCTATGCATACCAACAGCGTAAAAAATACTCAGAGTAAGTCACAGGATGATTGACTGGCTGTCATACCATAAAACCACATAGGTACTTTGTATTCACTCTCTCACACATAGAAACATTTCAGTGAGAAGCAGCATCTTACTAAATTAACAAATGTACTGTTTGTATATTAAGTTGTTGGGTGACACTGTCCCCTAATATCTATAAATCACCTATTGCTGTGATGCAACATGATGTATGTGCTAAATGTCAGCAAATGTTCTGTGAAATCTGTCACTGTTAACCATTGTTTTGTCAATTACTCATACAGAATGCATTTCATACTATAAGCTGCACATACACAAGTTAATTTCCATATATTTTCTCTTTGCAGTGTTAAAAAGGATTCCAAACATAACGTTATTTATAAGCCAGCATCCAAAGAAGAGGTATAGTAGAGAGGATTCAACAGTCACATTTGTTTTGAAAATATATTTTTTACATATATAGATGCAAAAAGTCTGTTATATAGTCCCATTTGTCACTGACATGAACCATTGTATGTGAAATATGCAGATAAAATGCAGCAGTTCCAAGTAAACATTTTATATACAGATTATCTAACAGTTTGTACAATTTATGGTGGTGAGACGGTGGCAAAATGTATTTGATTTGAATGAAACTGCAGTATCAGTAGCCTATTAGATGTACAGGGAATTTTGATGCTACCTTTTTTCCATATTTTTGATAATTGAGTCGAAATACTCAAGAAATCCATTTGTTTCATAAAGTTGGATACTTGCAGGAGAAAGTGTTGAATTGCATTGGAATTTGGTTGCATGTGGTTTTTATGAGTATTATAATATTCTATTATGTTTTTGTTATTATTAACTTCAAAAATAACATTTTGTAGTTTATAGTTACTTTCTATTTAGGCTTTACACAACTGTATTTTGAAGCTAAATATAACCTTGAAATGTTCAATAAATGTGTCACGTTGCAGATCTTTCTGTGTACTCTAGCCCATTGTTTCTCAAAGACTGGGTCGCGACCCTTAGGTGGGTCGCAAGAGATTTTTTTGGGGTCGCCTTTTCACGATCTGCATCTCTGCCAGTGGCCAGTGCTCGAAGTGGGCCGATGTTGTATCACCCGATGGATGACTCTCTGGATTGGCACCCCCTCGCCGGAGCGCGTGAATTAAAGAGTGAAGAATTTTGTCTTGATTCAAGTGCTATTTTCAACACAAAATCCTTAAAATTCGTCATTCAAACGGTATAGTAATGAACGTGAACCAACATTCTTGCTCCACGACATCGCATTCTGAGGAAATATACTGATTATACTGAATATGATTACTGCTACACAAAATGTATTTTGTGTAGCAGGTTCAAAGTATTTCACATGGTATGGCTCTTCATACTAATGTATAGGTTCAAAGGCATGCGATTTTAATGCAGTTAGCCTACGTGTAGGGTGGGTTACTCAGACAGGTCGAAAACAAAAGCCTTCTGATCCAGAATAGGCGATCAGCTGTCCTGAAAAGGGACCAAAGGTTCACATGCCTAGCCTACAAAAGACAAGTACTAAAAACAATGTATCAACTATGTATCAACATCAAAAGAACCATCAAATCATTTTTTAAGATAGGAAATATTATTCATAAGCGGAGCTAGTTCAGGCATGGAACTCGGGCAGCGTGCGCCATATCACCCATCGCCGTGTTCTCAACCCATAGGCTTAGCTTGATAGGCGGCGCTATAAAGTCGCACACATGCACGCACACGCGTCCTCGCCCCCTTGTGTTTTGCGCTGCTGCCGTTGCAGTGCTTTACACTCCCGACTGCTCCCCGTTCTCTGTGTTGTGTTGGCCTGTCTGTAGTTTCCCTGTCCGTCTCTTCGGTCCCAGCCGCCGTGTGCGTGTTTTGGGGACCTGAACGAAAGTTTCGAGCTGCTTCCCGATGATTCGCCGTTCCATCCGCTCCCCTGCATGCTGCCCGGGGAAGGCTCCGGCGAAGGGCGGCTCCGTTTCCCGTGCTGCTGTTGTGCTGTCCACGAGCACTCGCGGCATATACGAGGAGCGACATTTGTTTGCAGGTACCATCGCGAATCACGTTCAGGTTTTCTCGGTGCACAGACCTGTTGGATTGATGCTTTGCTGGCTAATATTGTAGCCTATCTGCATATTGTCTTGTGACATCCTAAGAGCAATGTGTTCAATTGGAGCATTGAGCTGCGTTTTCTCAAGGCAGAGAAGAATACCCTGGCCCGGTTACTCCTGTAGATATACCAATGTGAATGAATGTGTGTCTGATGTAATCAATGTGTCAGAAATGAATAAGGATAACGATGAGCCGAGAAGCTTGTGAGACGGACCGCACAAAGCCAGCTTTACTGATTGAAATAGGTATCTGCATGCTGCAGGTAGCCTGCAGGGCTTCCCCGATCTGTGCCCTCGTCAAAGGGCAAGTGAATACCGTCAACCCCTGCCTAGCTTCGGTATTCTTATACATACCTTGATGCGTTCTCTGCGAGCCCACTGCCTGTAAACATGTCTGTGCTGTGCTCTTTGCAGGGTGCACAGTTTCGAGTCCCGCAAGCTGCAACCGTGTCCAATCAAAGCATTGGTGGCAGGTGTCCAGTTGTACGTTCGGTGTGCGGCTCCTTCATCATACAGCCTTCTGGGGAGCCCGTCTCTCCGTCTTGTAATGAGCGGTTCACGGAAGCAGCGGGCCGAAAGCAGACAAACGTCTTCCTAACACTCCACCTTTACTGCACAAACTACCACTGAGACAGGGGTGCTTCGTGCTAAGTCGACACCCTGCTCGATAGTTTCTCGGGTGCTACGGTGTAAAGGTACCCCCACTGTGATGGTCCACCCTAACTACCTTTTGTCCCCTCTCCTTCATGCGCCAGTACCTGCTGTGCTGCCCCGGGCGACACCCGATGAGCCCCTGTTTACCAGTGACGCAGCCGGCAAGGCCACAACTTGTGTCATGGCCTGTCCCCGGAGCTGTATACGGCGTATTCCGTCCGGATTGGGGCAGCTGCTTCTGGTGTCCACGTCCGCGCTGGACGTCGTGGAAGCGCAGAACTCATGAGCGCTTGAGAACATAGACCGGGACCGTGTTGGGCGATGCTTGCAGCCGGTACACAGAGGCTTGCATTGGTTAACGCTCTGCGACTATCTACTCTAGGCCGAGCAGCCGAGCAGGAGCTCGTGAAGAAGCCGAGCAGGAGCTCGTGAAGAAGCCGAGCAGGAGCTCGTGAAGAAGCCGAGCAGGAGCTCGTGAAGAAGCCGAGCAGGAGCTCGAGAAGAAGCCGAGCAGGAGCTCGAGAAGAAGCCGAGCAGGAGCTCGAGAAGAAGCCGAGCAGGAGCTCGAGAAGAAGCCGAGCAGGAGCTCGAGAAGAAGCCGAGCAAGGCGCTCAGGCTGGGCGGGGCGCTCAGGCTGAGCAGGTCTGAGACCTCCGGTGACCAATGTGGTCCGCATGTATCTGTGGTTGGGTGGCTTCATACATTGCAATCGTAGTATGTCTCTTCGGATCTCCATGCAGCCGTGGTGATCCACAGACGTCCTCTGATGCGCTACGTCGCCATCAGAATCCAGTGTCTACACAGGGACGTCCGTCCAGATGCCCTGGGAACAGCGGATGCACCACTGATTTGTCTCACACATAGTTTTGTTGCTAGTAACAGTGGGATGTCATGTGGTCCTCCTGAGGCTCAGGAGGCGCGACGCTCCGCTCTACACATAGTATAGACTGGCGGAGTGTCTGTGTTTTGGGGATTTAACTTGTTGCTCCCTGCCTCATGTCATGCATGCTGCAGTGAAGGCAGGGAGCGCTTCCCCATGTACATCCATTCCGCCAATGTGAAACCATTTGTCATGTGTATGAATAAATGGTGAAATCAATCACGTGAGTGTCTTGACTGAAATAAGCGGAGCTTGTTCAGGCATGGAACTCGGGCAGCGCACGCCATATCACCCATCGCCGTGTTCTCAGCCCATAGGCTTAGCTTGATAGGCGGCGCTATAAAGTCGCAAACATGCACGCACACGCGTCCTCGCCCCCTTGTGTTTTGCGCTGCTGCCACCCACCACCATCCCCTTCACCCCCATGTGGTCCGTCTGTCCTCCCCGTGGGGGATTCAACTTGTTGCTCCCTGCCTCATGTCATGCATGCTGCAGTGAAGGCAGGGAGCGCTTCCCCATGTACATCCATTCCGCCAATGTGAAACCATTTGTCATGTGTATGAATAAATGGTGAAATCAATCACATGAGTGTCTTGACTGAATTATTGTTTAAGTCAATGAAATAAATGAAAAAATAAAACATAATAATCCCACACCTACCATAGACTATTCTGTTTTCAGACCTGTCCACCCTATGCATACACATGTATTGGTATTAAATGTATGCTATTAAATGTAGATAATGCTGGCATAGAAGGATAGAAACGTATGCGAGGGGAGTGCATTTCATGGCAGGTTTTCCATTAGATGTAAGTGCAATGCACCCCCTGATAACCCTGTGGTTACTCATACTAGTGCCCCCAGTGTCCAGTAAGAATCATTTGTTGCTGGGATATACAGAACACACAATAGAGGGGGGTACATCCCACGACAGGTTTGTTGTATTCCTTCTTGTCACGAAATGCACCCCCTGCTAACCCTGACTAGGAAAGTGTCACATGCCTGAACTTTACTGTGGTTACTCATACCAGTGCCCTCAGTGTACAGTAAGAATTATTTGATGCTGGGATATACAGAACAGACAGCTCAGTCCCATCGCGGATTCTGTAAGTGTAGTTGAAAGACAAACTGTGGCAACCTATTTCTTGGTATTTGCTTGGCGAAGTTGCTAGCAAATTTTCATCATACATTTCATACAATTATAGCTACACCACATGTCTTGTTTCAGTTTAACCTAATTCCCACATTTTCTTCGAGTTTAATATTGTTTCGTTGATCATTCCTTCATTCATTCATTAATTCATATACAGTAGGTTAGTGTCATAGGGGGTAACTAGCCAGTGAACTATAAAATTAAATATACATCCCCACCTCCATCAGAGACACAGACTGTCTCTCCACCTTCAAGAGAAGGCTCAAGACGCACTTGTTCCGGGAGTACAATGGTACTTAGGAATGGTTTGCTGAACCCAATGCTAGTTTCCTCAAGGATCACAATGACTCTTGCTTACAGACTTCTTGCTCTTGTTGGTTAGTGGCAACTGATATAAACTGTTGTATTCGCTGCCAAATATTCCATTTTATTTAATCGTATTTTTATTTTACTTTTTCTACAGGTACACTTGCACTTACAGATTCATGTTGTTTAATTGTAACTTGCTTAACTACATGCTCTTATGGTTCTTCCCTTTGGCACTTATTTTTTTGGTTGTTAACAATGTGTGCTTCTTGTTTTGGCTACCCGCAATGCTTTGGGGCTATCTTGTTGTTATTATCAGTGACCTATGCACTTTGTAAAGCTCTCTCTTGGAAGTCGCTTTGGATAAAAGCTTCTGCTAAATGAATAAATGTAAATATGATTTAGGCCAAAAATGAGCTACCCCTATTTGAAAGACCAACAGCCGTCTGCGCTTATTCAAACTCATGTCGTTGCGCTTATTGAGAACTTTGATCGCTATTTTCCAAGAGCATTATGCCATTCTGAATGATAAAAGGTGGATGCAAAATCCCTTCGAAATTTGAGGCAGCTCAGCTGGACTCGCACTGATGCCATAGATCTGTGGCCTTATCATTCTGGATAAACATTTCGTCTATGGGGCTATTATTGTAGCAAAAGTATTCACAAATGCACAGCACAATCCACGAATGCACAGCAAGATTCACAAATGCACAGCACGATCCACGAATACACAGCACGATCCTTGAATGCACAGTAAGATTCACGAATGCACAGCAAGATTCACGAATGCACAGCAAGATCCACAAATGTGTACGATCCACAAATGTGTACTATCCACAAATGCGTACCGTTATCCACAAATGCGCTCTCAGATTTGTGTATGTGTAAAACCTTGTCCAAATATGTAGTCACAAAGGCTGGCCTCTCAATTGGCTGTGTTTTTTACACGTGACTTTTGCTACACTTCTGCCGTGGTAGAAATCCACAACTTGTGTGCGTGTGCATGTGCGACGATATGTGCCTCGGTAACTGTAAAGCCTCCATACCACCAGTCGGCGGTATAGCAGTCCAGTGATTTCTAAGGTAACATGACATTGCTGCGTGGTTCAAGTGGTTCCTTAGACTCGTCGTGGCTGCATTTGGGATGCAAGGCAGACACCTCGAGAGCTTTCGGTAAGTATATTTTTTAGGGCTGTGAAATGATTAAAATTTTCAATCAAATTAATCACAGGTTTCTGTGGATTAATCATGATTAATTACATATTACCGATTTTCCGAATTTTTGTCATTAGTGTGGGTCTTTGATTTTGCGGTACCTTGATGTTCGAGTCACCCGTTTCCACTCGCAAAACTTTGGTGAGCCCCTCATCCTCAACAATATCAATCGGTCTACAGCTTTTTGCAAAACATTTGGCAACTGTGCTAGTCACCTTGTCACAGGCAGACTTAGTGAGGGCCCTACGCTGTTCAGTGAGGGTGGTTTGGCGCATTCTACTTGAACTCCCATCTTTTGTTCTACTGTTCTAAGGATGTAACATGTCAGCAATGAGGGTAAGTGTTCCTATGAGTTATTTTTGTGCATGCTTTCTATAAAGCTTTCATGGGTTTGGCATGTCAATTAGTCTAGGATGAGTAAGTGTAGTGCCCTTTGATTTAAATAAAATACATAATTTAGTTTCCTCTCCTGTGAAATCATCATGCCAAACCTTTGACTGTTTACACTTGTTGGTATTGTCACTGTGCCCTATTTGCTTTCTGTCTTAGATTCCATATGGAAATGTGTATAAAACATTTTCTATTTATTTGATTTAAAAAAACACACAAAGGCCATCTGTAAGACAGTTATGGATGAGCTGAGACGCAGCTGTAAGTCTCCCCACGACATGGCCAACCAGGTAATGGAGGTCATGCACCTCAAGTATGGCAGAGCTCACCTGGCCTACCTGCTCAGTGTGCAGAACATCAGGGATGCTGAGTCTGGCCTGTATGGACAGAAGACCATCACTGGGCTTCTGAGGCAGGAGGATTCACCTGCTCCTTTTGGGGGATACGAAGACACAGATGGCTGGTATGGAGTGTCTGTGTCTGCACACTACCTGGTAGACAGTCTCCTCCAAGAGTACCAACGTCAGGAACAAGCTCTCACCCAGCTTTTGCAAGGTACCACACCCACAAACTGGCAAGGAAGGTGACTACCATCCGGCACCATGTCTTCTTATGCGATAATGAATGAAAATTGGATGATCCTGTCCTGCTGCAGTCTGAGTGTGAGAAGTCACTGGAGCCCATTTACGAAGGGCTGGCCTGTCGCTACAGTGCTGCTGGAGTAGGGAAGGCCAACTACCAGTGGGTGGACAGGTATGAATAACTTTACTAATAATGTTTTTATTTAGTACACACATCAAAGGGATGTATCAACATTTTGATAAGGCATCTGTTCTTATTTATTTTCAGTTTCGTTTTTATTTTAAGTTCATGATGAAGTCTATAAGGTCTCAAATCTAAATATGACACTGACCATGCACACATATTTTGTCTTGGTGTAAACAGGGATTGCTGTGCAGCTTTCAGAGTTGCTCACCCACAGCATCATGAGCATTTCCTGTGGGATGCATGGAAGACCACAGAAGACCTGAAGCAGCCTGATGTTCTGCTGCCTGGTGTGTTTGACCCTGTTTTGATGGTGGAAATCAACAGGGCCTCACAAATCATGACAAGGAAGGCCAAATATCCGGCACTACATGTGACAGGCAGGGACACAGGGGAGAGGTGAGCCAGACTGTCACCCAGTTCCACTGGACTGGAAGAATCACGAAACTGTGAGGACAGTCCCGACAGACCACCAAGTCTCTGAGCTGTCATCTGTACAAGCTGTGGTCTTCCACGTCACTGCTTCCCCTGTTTCCACTGTAGAGGACATAAGAGACATTTCTCAGGTAATCCAGATCTTTCTCACACACACACATTTAAAAACTTCTGCTGTCTATGATTATTGTCACTTAATGCTTAATGTAAATGTAAATGCAATGCTATTCTACATCAAAGACCTGGCTCCAGCACAGGTCATGCCTTCACAGCAACAGTCCCCACAGGCTGTCTTTTTCCACCCGCCCTCTTCTACCACAACCAAAGAAGAGAGCTCTACAGATACCCTAATCGACACAGGTACAGTCATTTAAATCAGCGGTCCGAGGCCCCCTGGTGGTCCGTGGCGGCATTGCAGGGAGTCCGCAACACAAGCCTATGTTGACCAGTCCACCATCAATTTATTTTTTATATATATATATATACAAATTCGCTGCACAGATTTTTCTAGATTTGTTTTGAATTTTTAATTTAAAAAAAATATATTTTATTAGCGTTCAGAATTTCACATACACATATTTCAATTTTTCAGATTCTATGTATATTGTTGGAGGTTTTTAAGTAGATATATCTAGATTAGTTTGAGGTAAATAAAAGCAACATGGAAAACCAAATGTTAAAACTTCCTTCTATCCACATGCACGCACACACACACAGGCACACGCACAGGCACATCAGTGGGCCGCGGATTACTTTCTAGTAAGAATGGGGATTTTTTTGTAGCAGTGGGGGCAGGTCTGTCCAAACACCCCCCCCCCCCCCAGCCGGTATATCACAGTATAGTAATTGTTCTGTAAATTCAATTCCGAAATGGTACAAAATAACCATACTGTACTTCATCATCACACTAAATTATTTATTACAAACAAAAACAACACGAGACAACACTAGAGTTAAAAACAAGATTCAAAAAAGTTCTAAAGCAGGATATACCATCATACTGCCCAGCCCTACTAATAGCTAATGTAATATTGCACATATTTTTGTTCTATTTCCCCTAAAGCAATAAGGTTAGGCTACTTAAAGAGACCTTCCACTCATAAAGTATGTTCTAAATGGCATAAATGCTGCCAATTAATAATTGACGTAACAACATATTGTAAAGGTTGCTGGTTTGATTCCCCGCCATGCCAAATTACGTTTTGTCCTTGGGCAAGGCACTTCACCCTACTTCCCTCGGGGGGAATGTCCCTGTACTTACTGTAAGTCACTGTGGATAAGAGCGTCTGCTAAATGACTAAATGTAAATGGTCAGTAGCCTATCGATTAAGGTGCTCGAAAGCATGTACACCGTCTGCTTCATTCGATCTTGATAGGCTAAGCATTCTGTAGCAAATAATAAAAATGAACCCACTATTTATTAATTAGGGTTCCTCCGATAGGAGCCATCGTATGGCAACAAACTACGAAGGGAACCCCCGATGACGAGACAGGTGCGTCGGTGGACGGACCAATCAGAGGACAGCATGCGAGTAGCACTCCATGAAGCACTTTGGGGTACGTTCAAGAACTGCACTGTAGATATTAACACTGACATTAATGTGCTCACAGAGAATGTCATTAGTATTATCTCCACAACCACAGACAGGCATGTCCCCAAAGTGACTGTTAAAGTATTTGATAACCAGAAACCATGGATGAATAGTAATACCCGGAATGCCCTGAATCAACGCACGGCTGCATATATATTAGGAATGGATACTGGCAATATGGATGACTACAAAGCAGCAGCATACAATGTCAGAAAGGTAGTGAAGGATGCCAAGAGGGAATATGGGGAGAAGATGGAGTCCAAATTCCAGCAAGGAGACCTCAGGAGCGTATGGCAGGGGCTAAAAATCATGACGGACTACAAACCCCCGCCCCCCTCCTCTGGAGGTGCAAGTAGGGAGTTGGTGGATAACCTCAACACTTTTTTTGCACGCTTTGACACCTGCCAAGGGGCCATTGCACCAGGGAGGGAGGGCGGCGGAGTAGGAGGGAGCGGAGGAGCACTCGTTCTCTCTGAACATGATGTCAGGAAGACATTTAAGCTGGTGAACGCCAGGAAGGCTGAAGGACCAGATGAGATAGCAGGGCGGGTTCTCAAGGTCTGCGCCGATCAATTGGCACCAGTGTTCACGGCTTTATTCAACCTGTCCCTAGCACAGTCCATCATCCCCACATGCTTTAAAAGGTCCACCATCATCCCCATACCCAAAAAACCTAGACCAGCCTGTCATAATGATTATCGCCCAGTTGCACTTACCTCTGTGGTGATGAAGTGTTTCGAGAAGCTGGTCAAGGCCCACATTTGCTCCTCACTGCCCAACACCCTGGACCCTCTACAATTCGCGTACCGGCCCAACAGATCCACTGAGGATGCCATTGCTCACATATTACACACTGTCCTATCACACCTGGACAAGAGTAAGGGGAAAGTGTTGAACTATGTGAGACTATTATTTGTTGACTATAGTTCAGCCTTTAATACCATCCTCCCCTCCACCCTCATCATAAAGCTCAGGAGCCTGGGGCTGAACGACGCCCTCTGCAGGTGGATCCTGGACTTTTTAACAGAGAGACCTCAGGTGGTGAAAGCAAGCCGACACACCTCATCCCCCCTCACCCTCAACACAGGGGCCCCCCAGGGCTGTGTTCTGTCCCCACTACTGTACTCCCTGTACACACACGATTGTTCAGCCACCGCAGACTCAAATACCATCATAAAGTTTGCTGACGACACCGTAGTGGTAGGCCTAATCCAAAATAACGACGAGAAGGCCTACCTGGAGGAGGTGAGGTGCCTGACACAATGGTGTCTGACAAACAATCTGCACCTCAACCCCAGCAAGACTAAGGAGATGCTGGTGGACTTCGGGAGGACACAGGTACGGGACTACACTCCTGTATCCATCAATGGGACCCCTGTAGAGAGGGTGGATACATTTAAATACCTCGGTGTCCAGATCACCGATGATCTGACGTGGTCAACCCACCTGGACACCGTGGGAAAGAAAACGAGACTGTTCCATCTCAGGAGGCTGAAGAAATTCAGAGCCTCCAAACCAGTCCTGCAGAGCTTCTACACATGCATCATTGAGAGCATGCTGACTGGGAACATCACCGCTTGGTATGGGAACACCACCATTCAGGGCCGTAAGGCTCTGCAGAGAGTGGTGTGTTTAGCTGAGCGTACCATAGGGGAGAAACTCCCTAATCTAGCAGACATTTACAGCAAGCGGTGCAAAGGCAAGACCAGCAGTATTCTGAAAGACCCCAGCCATCCAGGCTACGGACTTTTCTCTCTGCTCCGCTCTGAAAAGAGATACCGCTCACTGGCAGCAAGGACTGAGAGACTCAGGAAGAGTTTCTACCCCCAAGCTGTCAGGTATCTAAATGGCACTGACTAAAGCACTTTGAGCAACTGCACTTATATATATCTATATATATTTATTTAAGTAAACCCCCCCCCCCCCGCCACTCTTTAGACTATGTGCAATAACCCCCTGACATATTGAATGTATTTACTGTTTTTGTTATGTTTGTTATGCGTATATTTAGCATGGAGCCGACTGTGAACATTTCACTGCAATGTATTGTGTATGTGACAAATAAAATCTGAATCTGAATCTGGGTACCCCCACGCCAACTATGGGCCACATCAGACCATGGGGGCGCCACAGGAAATGCCCAAAAGTCCGATTTTCAAAGTGATAGCATTTCCACCCCATTGCTCCAATTCTTCTGAAACTTGGTGTGCATGCCTTATTTCTCTTGGCAAACAAAAAAGCCTCAAGGACCCATAAGGTCCGCCTGATTTATTTTCCTGTACAATGATAATTTGGTAAAACCTTCAAAATACCTCTTCTCTTGAACCAAAGGTCTAATTAACTTGAGATTTTGTACAGATATGTATGTATCGATGTGTATTGACGTATTTAAAAACTTTACTTATAGCAATTGAATTTGGGTAGAAAAAAATTTGTCCCGCTGCCCGCTCCCGCTAGAATGACAGTTGAATGTCACTTGTTTTTTTTAAACTCTGATCTATTTAAACAACACAGGACACAGCACTGCGGCATGTTAAAAAAGGGTCTCTTTCTAACGGACTAACATAAACATATTTTTGCTAGCCTACCTGCTGCAAAATTACACCAAGACAAGTAGAGCAATTTTATCCAGTGTAATTTATCACTTACCACTATCTTGTTTTTCATTATCCTCCTCCTCCTTTCTCTTCTTCCTTTTTTGGCTTCCTGAAGCATAATTCCGCTTGATGATGACTGCCGACCGACGAGGTTTTATATTTTGCCAGTAGCACAGATCATGAGAGGGGCCCCTTGAAGGGGATCCCGATAACAGTGTCATTGCACTTTACTGCATTGACTATCAAAGGGCTGTCACATAGTTTGTCGTTGCATTTTATTATTAACCAGTCGATGTCTTGGGGCCCCAAGCCAGCTCGGCGTCCCAAGCAATTGCTTGTTTTGCTTGCCTTGTTGCGACGGGCCTGTGTGTGTGTTGTAATTTCTTACCGGTACGGCGTACCGGGAAGAAATTTCTTACCGGTACCGGCCAGTACCGGCTTACTTTCACCCCTGCCCCTTGTTCCGCACGTTGCATATTGAAAATGCTGTGTGATACAGCGCAAAGAGGGACAGGTGGTCACACTACTTGACACATGCGCGAGCTTGACGAGACGCACACACATTCTTTCTGGAAATGGTGTGCTGACCAAGCCCCCAACCTTGGTCTTTAGCTCCTGTTTCATTTCGCTTCCAATTGCAGCTCGCCGTTACGAATATAAATTATTTTTCCCCGGCCATTGTTGTTTTCAACTGGAATCGCCTGATAGCCGGTTCAGAGGCAGCCACGTTTGGTAAGTCCTATTTTTACACAATTTAACCTAGAATCAATGATAGGGTTCGTGAAAGTACACTACCTGCATGTTTTGGTCGCGTCATGTTCATAAGTTCACCATTTTAAGGGTTCTGTCAACACCAAAAATGTCGAGGAGGGCAGCCTTTAGGAGATGTGGGAATTGTGCTTTTAGACAGATGCTCCGATTATTTTTGTGATTTGTTGAAAACTTGCAAGTGGAGTGAGACTGCGTCCAGGCGGTACATTGTTTTGACTTATATTGACCAGTTTCGATCTAAATACTCTTGCTACAGCCTGTGTTTTGAGTGACTTTGCATGGGTCAAAACTGAAGTCTGTGTCAAGTGTAGATGGGAAAAGCTTTATTTTTCACCACTGACATGGACCCTTTTTTCACTTTTACAGGTCATGCAGAGGCCTGCTCAACAGAGTGCAACAGAGCATAATTTGAGCAACAAGAGAGGATGCTGAGTGTAACAGAGGATGCAATAGAGAATGCCGAGGGCAACTGTTACGTTCCAGGACCCCTCCCTGTTTGTACTGCTTGTTTGCACTCTGTCCTGTCCCTGTCTGCTCTCCAGGGGTTCCAGGTCCTGCCCTCCTGTGGTCCAATCAGTGTCCTCCAATCAGTGGCAGCCAATTGGAGGCACTCAATTACCTTCAATTACACATCTGCTCCTGCCCTCTCCGGTTTTCCTTTGCTATTTAAGTTCCTTTGTTCCCTCCTGTTGAGAGGAGAGTTTGTCTTTTGCCATTAAGACCTTGACTGGGTGATGTATGGTTTATATGTTCTGTGTATACCCAGTGTTGTGCCGTTTGTTTAAACCCTGGGGGGAAGGGGGATTCCTGTAGGTTAGACGCCCATGGGCTTACATTCTACCCGTAGGATTACATTGTCTATACACCCTAGGTAAGACCCTGGACGGACCACCCCCTGTATTGTTTTGTTTAGGGCGCCTTATTTGTGTGCCAGATATGTTTGTATTGGGGGCGGTTGACAGGCTAGGGGTGGGGATGTTACCTATTTGATTTATTTGCTTTGGTCCTGCTCAGCCCCTTTCTCCCAGCCCCATCGTTTGGTCTTTGTCGTGCCCTGTGATTCCTGTTCTTTATTTTGGTATTTGTGAGGAGAAAATAAACTCCCTATATTTTCCGTTACCCCGGCTGTTCTGTGTCGTTTTCCCTATTGCCCACGCTCCTCAAACCTGGTTCCGCGGTTATTAGTTGCAGCGGGTTACGTTTACCTGCCTTCCAGAGGGATTCGTAACAGCAACACAGACCCCTTGCTGGATAGCTTCTCTTCTAACCTGCCCCCAAGACAGCTTCATCCAGCTGGCCTGCCCTGCCTGCCTTGATATCTCAGAAGATCACTGAATTACAACTGTTTAAACTTCATCCAAATCTTATTAAGCTTGCCACAGAACAAATGGCTTACTTTTCTATGCAGTAACTGACCACAAAGGTTCTCAACACTGAGAATAGCTCAGTAGGCTAGGACAGTGTACTGCAAGGAGCAAGGTCACAGGTTTAAACCCAGCCGCAGTCTTTTGGCCAGTCATAATTTTGATTATCTGTTTACTTAAACAGGATGACATCATTCTGATATACCATGTTCAATTTCACCTTGAAATGTCAACTGTTTCTTAACTTTTGTCCCAAAGCTGACCAAAGCTAATACTCAAATCACAGTTGGAGCGCCCCTTGGGTACCCAGCATGCAGTGCCTACTCTTTGGGTCTCGATTAAGGCAGTCACATTTTTCTCCCTGACCTTCCCTGCTTCGCTCTGTCTTGTCTTGTCTGCCTCAAGATACTCTCTCACCATCACTCTCCGAAACTTGATGGAATTAATTAGCTGGTCTCTTAATGCAATTGACACCATCTTCTCGAAGAGAAGCTTGGGTTCGGGGGAACCCAACTGTCCTGACGGGACATTCCAGCTGGCTACACGATGGACGCGTGGGAAAATTGACGTGTCGTGTGTCTAGCGGCGCTTTCCGTTGAGGATGTTGAAGATTTTTCGGAACCGTGATTACAGGCTTTCTGCTGTTTGGAAAAGGCGGTTGGGGGTAGAGCTGTTGGAGCTCTGACTGAACTTACATGGATTACAACAGGGATAAGTTCTCGGCTCTGCAAAGGAGGATCGAGGAGTTGGAGACCTTCCTGAAGGGTGGACGTGAAAATTGAGTTGCGTCTACTTGTCTAAACAACTACACCAATCTTATCTACTTTCAGCCTCGTAACCAGCACAGGCCTTGGCCAAGGCCGTTGCTGGAAAACAACTCCCCTGGATAGCGCTGAAGCGAGACTATCTTGCTCTTCCCTACCCCTCCCACACCATCATCTGTGGCTTGGTCTCTACCTGGGTCCTGACAAAGGATGTCTCCTTGCCAACACAATCTGCATAGGGAGAATCGGACTGATTGTGGCCTAGGTCAAGGGCGCCAACCCAGACCCACTCACACATTAACTTTCACATACTACAGATACCACCACCCCCCTTCCCCCCATCCAACGCCTTCGACTGCTTGTTTCCCCTGGGTGGCTGGCGGGTCTGTGTCCAGCGCCTACCATGGCTGCAGGTCCAGATGCTGCTTGTCTACCCCCCCCCCATTGCCCGTTGCAAGTGTCTTTGTAAATGTTGTGTTGTAAATGTTTTGTGGGCTTATGTGCTGAGGTTTTTGCCTGTTCCCACACTGTACTCCTCTAGGAGCATTGTCTGGGGTTTGCCTTTTTCTGTTCTCCTCTCTACTCATGTTATGCTTCGCTGTAACCTTTCTAGTTGGCGCCGCTAATGGCTGCCGAGGTAGGCTCTCCTGCCAAAGTAAATTCTGTGTCTGTGTAAACTTTCATGGCAAATAAACATCAATTCAGTGCAGTATGTCCAATAGGCAAAGACTTGTGGAAAATAGTACGGTTACAACAGCCGTGCGAGGGATTTCAGTTGTTGTGTTTGTTCAGTTAGAAGTTTGTAAAATTATTGTTTATCAGTTAATATAATCTTGTTGGTCACCCTCATTGTGCATGTTGTGTATTTTAATGGGACCAGAGAGTTGGCTGCTGTACTGCCATAGGCTATTCTCACAAGGAACTGAGCATGAGCTCTGCTGTAGCCCGGTTGCCCACATGACTATTGTTAATTGTGCATTGACTGAGATTCTGGAAAGAGATCAACTCAAGAAGAGTCACAATATCTGCTGTTTTTCAGCCATCTTGGGGAAAATGTGTCAATTGTGGGAGGCATGTTTTTGGACCACCCCTAAACCTCATGTGGCCGCTGCAGCATTTCTCCCTTGGCATGACCTGTGCTGTGAGAGAGGGAAACAGCATGTATGGAAGTTGTGTGGGCAGATGTGTCTTTATATAGGGTGAAATGCAATACAAAATGGCTGAAAGGGTTGTATGTATGTAAATGTCCACATTGCCTCAATATCTTTGTGTCAATAAACCTAATCATTTTGACTGATGGTTTTTCAAACCTTATTGGCTTTGAGATGACATAATTCTGAAGTAGTACCATGTGCAATTTGACATTGAAATGTAGACAGTTTCTTAACCTTCGTCTACCCTTTCTATTCATAAAATCTCAACAGTTGGTGTGTAGCAGAGAGGATAGAGAGACTGACTTGTAACCTTACGAGTTCAAATCCCCATTTAGCCTATTGTTGTTGGCCAAACATGAAGTCATTTTGCTTCTACATTGTACATTTTTATAATATTTTGCCATTTTGAGGAGGAACCCGCATCGCTGCTTGCAGCTATATTTATTATTTTTCTTCTCCGCTAAATGGCTCAATAGCTCAAAAAGTCCTGGACCCAATTTTTTCCAATTTGGCCCAATGATCACTCAGATCACTCATTACTCCCAGACGGCTAGTGGCCCATCTGCGCCCATAGGTGGCGCTATAAAACACGCCCATAGTCTACGTGATTTCCCCAGCGCCCCATTATTCCAAAATGCCTGAAAATGGGTATGCATGCCTTATTTCTCATGGGGAACAAAAAAGCCTCAAGGACCCATATTGTCAGACTCAGACATGAAAATCCCTCACCTTTCGGCAAAATTCGCCGTTTTGAAACCAAAACAGGTGGCTCCAGCTTGATGAATTGAGTCATTGAACACAGCAGGAGAGAACGCAACGTTAGCCAGCTAGCTAGTTAAAGCTCCGGTGGAAAATTCCAAATGAACGTATGTGCTGCCTACACACAACAGTGACACTGACAGATCTGGTTCAAAGTCCAAGGCCTATTTTTAGTCCCAGTCCGTCCCTGCCGTTCTATCAATAAGCAGACCTGCCAACCTGTACACAATTTGTGTAGCGGATACGCATTTTGACTTCAAAGTACGCTGGTACTTGTATTGGCTGTCAATCATGATGGAAGAGTAGACAAGTTAAGTTACAGCATGTCCACCATCTCTTGTGGGGGTTATGCATTAAGCCATTTGTGGTGCCCTTACCACATTGTGCCTCATATACTGTAAATGTTAGTCCCAGTGACAGGCTTGCATCAAATGGCTTGCATAATACTTAGTAAGGAGGCCATAATAATTTTTGACTCATGGCTTAAAATATGGAATATTAAGATTTTTCTTATGGGGGAGCATGCACCAGGACCCCCTTAGAGGGGTAATATCCTTCTCACCTTTTTCACCCCTGACCTGTTTTCATGCCTGCAGACTGATGAATGTTCTTGTACTGTCCAAATTTGGTACAACCTTCAAAACCCAGATGTGTAGAGTACATGTTTTTATAAAGGGTCAAATTGAATAAGAAATGCTATACAAAATGGCTGAAAGAAGTGTATTTATGTAAATGTACACATTGCCAATATCTTTGTGTTAGAAAATCAAATATAATTTTGACTGATTTTTCAAACCCAATAGGGTTCAAGTGAATTCAAGTGAATTGCTCCACAGGCACACTCCAAATTCTCACAGACTCATCCTGTCCCTTGACACTAGAGGTACCACCTGTCCCGCTCTGCGTTGTGTCGCACAGCATTTTCACCCCTTGTTCCTCACGTTGCATATTGAAAATGCTGTGCGATACAGCGCAAAGAGGAAGAGGTGGTCAACCTACTTGACACACGCGCAAGCTTGGCGAGACACACACACATCCTTTCTGGAAGTGGTGTGCTGACCAAGCCCCCACCCTTGGTCTTTAGCTCCTGTTTTATTTTGCTTTCAATCGCAGTTCCCCGCTACAAATATAAATTCTTTTTCTGCAAATTCATTAAAAAGGTAGAGGAGGGCAGCTTTTAGGAGAACAAGCGATTCCCCACAGACCTGTTGGCTCAGAATTTTGTTTTGGGACGAGAAAGTCTTTGTAATAAGCCTATGCGCCAAGGAGACCACATAGGCTTAGGCGGCAGCCATGTTCTGGTCGCGTCATGTTCGCAAGTTCACCACTTCACAGTTCGGTCGACACCAAAAATGTCGAGGAGGGCAGCCTTTAGGAGATGTGGGAATTGTGCTTTTAGCCAGATGCTTCGATTATTTTTGTGCTTTGTGGAAAACTCGCAAGTGGAGTGAGACTGCGTCCCGGGGATACATTGTTTTGACTTAGCCTCAGTGACAGACTTGGCTCGCTTGCAGTGTGTAAACAATATCGTAATTCACTCAATTCTAGTCCTAAAACGTCAGGGAGGGCTGCTTGTTGTAGACAAGTGTCTACTGAAGATAGCCAGTATATAGGATCCTTCAAAACAAGCTTATTTCATTTGTCATTTTCCTGAGAAAGCGACCTACGTTAGCCAGGCTAGTTTCACTCGGTCAGCCTATTTAAAGGTCTCAGACAGTCAGAATCACTGTTTACAGGCAAAGGCTGTAAAAAAGCTTTTCTTTGGTCAGATGTGTATATTGACCAGTTTAGAACTAAATACTCTTGCCAGAGCCTGGAATCGAGCCAAATGTTTTGAGTGACTTTGCATGGCCGGGTCTCCATCAGTTCAACACATTTGGATTCAAGCTCAAGTAATGCCACTGCATTTCACAGTCAAAACTGTAGTTTATGTCAAGTGTAGATTGTGATGCCATGAGAGTCTACATAGCCCTCAGCGGGACGGCTCAAAATAGTGCGAGGACACCGGGGTTGAACGAAAACAAGGGGTTTATTACTGATCCTCAGAATTAACAAAAAAAACTTGCATACAATGCCAGAAAACTTATACCGCCTCTTCCTTCTGCAGGCCTCCTTCTCCTCACCCCACACCGCTTAACTGTGGCTCTCCCTCTTTAACCGAACCCTTTCGGTCATTAGGGTCTGATCAGTCCCAGGTGTGCGGGAATGCCCCGCTTTGAGGGAGGGATGGAGCTCCCGACTCCCCCAGCAGAGGGAGCTATAGTTGCTCAGGGCTGCAGCCACCTCCAGGGAATGTAGCACCCCTCCAGGACCCAGCCTCTCGTGACGTCACACATCCCCCCCCTCGAGACCGATGTCCTCGTCGGGGTGAAGGAGGTAAAGAAGGCGTCACGCTGGGAGAGGGCGTCTGGATTACCGTGGCGCTTGCCAGCCCTGTGGACATCAGAAAAGTTAAATGCTTGTAGGCTCAAAAGCCATCTGGTAATCCTACTGTTCGTTTCTCTGTTCCTGGCCATACACTGTAGAGGGGCATGATCAGACACCACCGTAAAACGTTGGCCCAGAAGGTAGAACCGCAGGGATACGAGGGCCCAGGTTACAGCGAGACATTCCTTTTCCACCGTGGAATAGTTCTTCTCTCTTGGAAGTAGCTTCCTGCTTATGTAGAGAACGGGATGTTCCTCACCGTCATGTGCCTGGGCGAGTACTGCACCCAGACCCACCTCTGACACATCCGCCTGGACAATGAATTATTTCTTGAAGTCTGGCGCCACCAGTACTGGACTGGAGCACAGAGCTCGCTTCAGGTTAACAAAGGCCTTCTCCGCTGCAGGGTTCCACCTCACCATTCGTGAGTGCCGTTTGGTCGTCAGCTCCATTAAAGGTGTTGCTATGGTAGCAAAATCCGTAATAAATCGTCGGTAGTAGCCGGCTAGAACTAAAAACGACCTCACCTGCTTCTTGGTGATTGGCTGGGGCCAGTCCTGTATGGCCCGCAACTTGGCTTCCTGAGGCTTGACCAACCCTCTCCCAATGGTTTACCCCAGGTAGTTCGTCTCGCTGAAGGCCAGCCTGCACTTGAGCCCTGCTTCCCTGAGCGAATCAACCACTGCTTGCACTCGGGGTAGTTCGTCTCGCTGAAGGCCAGCCTGCACTTGAGCCCTGCTTCCCTGAGCGAATCAACCACTGCTTGCACTCGGGGTATGTGGCTGGCCCAATCTGGACTGTGTATGACCACATCATCCAGGTATGCTGCCGCGTACTTCTTGTGGGGAGCAAGGACTCGATCCATCAAGCGTTGGAACGTGGCAGGTGCCCCATGGAGACCAAAGGGGAGCCGGGTATACTGGTAGAGCCCCTCCGGTGTGGCAAAGGCGGTCTTCTCCTTGGACGCCGGGGTCAGGGGCACCTGCCAGTATCCTTTTGTGAGGTCAAGAGTGGTTAGGAAGCGGGCACGCCCTAAGTAGTCTATCAAGTCATCGACACGAGGCATTGGGTATGCATCAAATTCAGACACCTCGTTCAACTTCCGAAACTTATTACAAAACCGTACTGACCCGTCTGGTTTGGGAGTAAGTACGATAGGGCTTGCCCAGGCACTTTGGGACTCTTAGATCACTCCCAGCTCCAGCATCTTCCTTACCTCCTCCTGGATGGCCACTTTACGAGCCTCCGGCACGCGGTATGGGCGCTGGTTTACCGTTTTGCCCGGCACGGTGCGGATCTCGTGTTGATTCACCTCCGTGTGCCCGGGGAGGGAGGAGAAAACATCTTGGTTCCGGTCCACCTGTTCCAGGGCCATCTGTCGTTGATGTGGGGACACGCTTGGGCCCACCTGAACCTCTTCTCGCCCCTATTGTTGGCTTCGCTCAGTTCGCTGTCTACTCTTTTTGTGGCATCTTCCTCCTGACGGTCTAGCACTTCAACGTTAGTGTCGGTGGCGCTGCCACTGGTAGATGTACTACTACTACCGAATAATTCGGTGAGTTTTTTACAGTGTTGTACATCTGTTTAGTTAAACAGGATGACATCATCATGAAATACCATGCACAATTTTATGCAATTCCACTTTGAAATGTCAACCGTTTCTTAACCTTTGTCCCAAAGGTGACCAAAGCTAATACTCTGCCCTTTCTACTCATACATTCTCAGCAGTTGGTGTGTAGCAGAGAGGATAGAGAGGCTGCCTTGTAACCTTATGCTCATGAGTTCAAATCACCATTCAGCCTATTGTAGTTGGCCCAACATGAAGTAGTTTTGCTCTCGTTTTCCAACTCTTGACCTTCTACAATGTACATTTTTATAATATTTGCCATTTTGCGGAGGAACCCGCATCGCTGCTTGCAGCTATATTTAAAACTACTTCTGCATAATAATGCACTTAAAATACAAACATGAGCAAAGGCAGCAATCGCTATTGAATCAACAGGCATGTGCAGTTTAGCTAGCCCGGGGAAGAATACAGACAAAAAAAATCCCCAGTTAACTTAATGTAAATTAGCAAGAACTATAGACTAATACAATAACAGGCTTAAATGAACTGACAACATAAGTTATACGACTTACAGTTCTCAAGGACGCACACACGCAATCTCAACTGTGGTATGAAGTGCGTGTCCGTGCTATTCTCCGACATGCACTCTAACAATCACTGCTGATAGACGGCCTAACATTTTGTACAGTCCTATTTCTGATACCGTGGCAGCAGAAATGTTGCCGTGGCTGCCCAAAATCAACATAGATGAAACACATAATACTTACCTCCTGCAAAATACCCTCTGCAGTTCTGCCAAACACACCACCACTGCCCCATACAGCATCTCCATGTGCTTCCCGCACTGGACCCATCAAAACAGGAGGCCGCATCTTTGTCCTGGATCACAGCCGATGGACAGATCCAATGAAAACTGCTATTGATGGGTCTCCTAGCCAAGCACCATGGGGAGAAAGACCTTCTGAATAGGGTGGATGCTGGCTATGCTGCCATGTTGCAGAGTGCCTGCACAGATCCCAACAGCCTGCTGCACCCAACAACAAGGCAGCATATCTCTCAATATGTGAAACATCTTGCCAAGCTAATTAACACCAGCTCCTCACTCAACACCAACCCAGAGAAGCTCCTGGAGACCCAGCAGCTGTGGCAGCGTTTGACTGTCAAAAGTCAAACAGTTAACGTGCCAGTCACTCCTCTTGCTCCTGTAAACCCACCCACTCCTCTGCCTCCAATAAACCCACCTCGTTCCAGTAAACCCAGTGGGTTCCACTGAGGATGGCCCACTGACCAAGGCTGCAGTAGAGGTCATGGTAAAGGAGATCTTTGAAAGGCAGCAGGCAGCAATGCAGCAGCCTAAAAAAACAAGGACCTGCCTCGCATGTGGACAGCCAAAATGCCGCTACCTGAATGATGGCTCCTCTGTCCATTTCTTTTATCAGACTGGAGAGGTGAAGTATTTCTACTGTTCAAAGGAGGTCTTCATGTCCTATTCAGCTGAAGGCCTCACCAACCCCAGGATGGCCTTTGAGGATTTTGCTGCCACTGCCTTCTTTCAGCAGGAGTTGGAGGCCTCAAAGCAGAGAGGGGCAGAGAGAAAGAGGGTAACGGGAGAGAGGACGTCTTTGGAGCTTCAGCCTACTGGCCGTCTGTGCAGGTTCTGCCATCACCCAGTGAAGCAAGGCCCCAACAGTCCCCACCTTCATGGCAACGTTCCTGGAGTAGTTGGAAAGTGCATTTACTGTCCCTCCAGTTTTGTCCCTCTACCAGTCACAGGGCATAGTAAAGGAGATGACCTGGAGGGAGTTTCAGCAGTCTGCCTTTTATGAGGCTGAAAAGCAGAGGTGGATGGTTGAGAAGGGCAAGTGATACACTTGCTGTCTCACACTTATATATGTATGCTTATATAATTTTAATTTACTTCACTTGCCGTATCTTTTTCATTGCTCAACATAACATTACTGTACATATTTATTTGATAACATATAAACTCCTCAAAAAAAGTTCGGAAACGTTATTTTGGTCGATTGTTCCTACCCTTCAATAATATAAATTAGTATGGTATTTTATATTGTTGGAAAGCCTGATTAGTCTTGTAAGGATCGTGCATTCTTGGAATGAGCAACACAGCTAACCGTGTGGGTAGCGGCCCCAAAAAAGGTGCCAAAATCCCCTGCAATATTCTTCTGTTGGTATTCAGACGTGCTGTACGTGCCAGAGTGACCAATGCAAACATGTTGGCTGACTCGCAACGAATCCTGGTTGAGGAATGGGATGCCATCCCACAGCAGTGTGTGACCAGCATGAGGAGGAGGTGCCAGGCTGTTGTGTCTGCATATGGATCTTCCACACACTACTGAGGTCCCTGACAGTGTAAAATGAATAAAGTGTAAAAATGGCCAATATGTGTTGTTTTTTCCTTATTACCGTGGGAGAGTGCAATCATCCAATCCACCAAGCAAATCAAAAGGAGAATGAATACCAACAGAAGAATATTGCAGGGGATTTTGGCACAAAAAAATGGGCAGTTAGCTGTGTTGCTCATTCCACGAATGCACAATCCTTACAAGTTGTATCTTGTTGTAAAGGTGACAAGGTGAAAAATCAGACTTTCCAACTATATAAAATACAATACCAATTGGTATTATTGAAGGGTAGGAATAATCGACCAAAATAACGTTTTGGAACTTTTTTTGAGGAGTTTATATATCATTGTTCATATCTATGTACATTGCTGCACATTAAAATTACTGTATGTATTTTTGTTAATATTGTTCATAGCTATTTTGTGGTGTGTTGTGACGTTTAAGAATTATTATTAAAAAGTACTGCAGGTTCTCAAATTAAAAATATACGATAAACATCCAAGTGTTCTGTGTGAAATACATTCTACATACATTCTGTGTTCTCCTACATCTATTTGTAAACATAAAATATAATAAAGTCAATACAGTATTAAAATGTTTAAAACGGTACTTTATAATCTTGAAAATGAATCATGGGAATGGATATGTAATACTAAAAATAAGACACTTTGCCTTGGGTGGGATTTGATCCTGTTCTCTCAAATGCCCGTAGAAAAACTCACAAACATCCTCTACGGCTACACGCCTTCGCGTCCCAGTCCGGTATTGTCAGTGCTGGGAATTGCTGTGTTCAGTTACTATATTTAAAAAGCCCTTTCTCCTGTGGCAAGCGTACAGCTGTAATTCAGTCATATTTTGACATATCAAGGTGATTGTGGTCTGAAAATTATTAGATTACATGTTCATGAAAATAGGAGCAACAGCGAACGAGGAGTAAATAATGTAAATTTTTATGAAAATCCCAAATGGCCGACGCCCAAAATGGCGGACACGGGACACAATAAGTGTCCCAAATTTGTTGTGAAATTTTTGTGATGTCATCTTGAACCCTATTAGGTTTGAAAAAACATCAGTCAAAATTATATTTAATTTATTGACACAAATATATTGAGGCAATGTGGACATTTACATAAATACACCTATTTCAGCTAGGGGTGGGCGGTATACCGGTATGAATGCGAATACCGGTATTGCTTTGTGCCATGATATGGATTTTGCCATATCATGAATATCACGATATATTAATAAATGTATTAGTAAAGTGTTTCTGTTTGGTATAAAATATAAGTCAAGTGATACTGCCTTGGATTGCATTTTCATGACATTTTAAGAATAACTAATATCGTGATAAATACCTATACCGTCAGTGCTTTACCGTGATAAACATTTTAAGCCATACAGCCCAGCCCTACTTTCAGCCATTTTGTATTGCATTTCTTATTCCATTTCATCCTATTTAACGACATGTATTCTACACGTGTAACAAATGTCAAGTCAATTGGATCTATGGTTCAAGAGGAGAATGGTTTTGAAGGTTGTACCAAATTTGGACAGTACAAGAAAACGATATGGGTCCTTGAGGCTTTTTTGTTCTCCATGAGAAAATAAGGCATTTATACCATTTTACAGGCATTTTGGAGTAATGGGTGTGGCTTATAGCGCCACCTATGGGCGTACGTGGGCCACTAGCCGTCTGGGAGTAACGAGTGACCTGTTGTATCATTGGGCCAAACTTTTAAAAATCGTGTCAAGGACTTTTTGAGTTATTGAGCCATTTAATGGAGAAATATAATAATTATAGGAATACTACTAATAATAATACTAACAAAAACAATAGGTTTCCTCCTATGTTCTTCCTTGGCCCCTAATAAAAATTATAATAAAACCAAGAAAAACAATAGGTGCTGCTCTAGAGGCTTTGCAGCTTGGCCTCTAATAAGCCACAACTGCATTAGACCTACGCATTTTTATTCGGTCAAATGAGCATATAAACATGGATGCAAGAGGCCAGTACGGAGTCCATTTACGAGCAGAATCAGAATTCTGTTTATTCGCTATGTGTTACACAAACACGTAATTTACTGTGTAATGAAGGTGCAAACGATAAACATATACGGATCTTAAATTAAATAAGTATAAGTACAATAGTTTTACTAATTCTAAGAACTAAACAATCTAAGCAGAACACTGAATTAACAGACAATACACAAAAAACAGGACGCATCAACCGGCCAAGGCTGCCAAAGGAATCTCTGAAATAAGGGTTGTACTACATAGTCTCAATTTACGTTATGAGGTATCTTTTTAATAGTCCATCAAGATACATAAAATCCTAAACCTCAAATATATCTTGCCTACTCCATGTCTCAACTGTAGCCCACCTTTCCTATTTTTACACTTAGAGGTGATGAAAGAAATAAACTTTAAACATAATCCGCACAGTCTTGTGTAGTTACCTGACCTCCACAGTGACCACACTCACAACTTATATGACTCTTATATAATAACATCTTCTAAGTGAGCTTTCATGCTCCACTGGCTCACAGTTGTGTCTCAGGAGGTCGGTCAGTGTTTCACCGATAAGGACACAGCTGAGCAGAGAATCTCATGAAGTTCCTCACTCTCCAGATGGCACCAGACACAATTAATATGAGTGGTGGGATACAAGCACAATTAATATGAGTGGTGTGATACAAGCTTAAGCATGGCACCCACTCCAGCCTCCACCAGGCACAGTAAACAAAAAAGAAAGTTACATTGCAACAATAACATCTCAACATCTGCTGAGAAGGTGATCGGCTGCAATCTGCCTACCCTCGAGGACCTGCAGACATAGCCTCGGGAACATATTTTATCAAGGGGGTGCTGGGGGGGGGCCTTAATTTTGCGGGGCAGCAGGGACGTACTGGGAGTAAAAATAGGCCCTGAACTTTGATCCAGACCGGCCCACCAGAACTGGCGTCGTGGTGTCAGGGGTGCTGCAGCACCCTCAGCACCCGTAGTTCCCGCTGCCATGCCTGCACACCTCGAGGACCCTGAGGCAAGCGAGGAAGATTGTGGCCGACTCCTTCATATGGACCTTTATGTGTTTATATACACCTTTTGAATGTGAACACTGTCATATGTGGCTTTGGGATGTTCGGCTCCTCCTGTTAATGAATTGCCATGTGATGCTCAATTAGGGGCCGGAGTGTTGGAGCAGTTTTGTAATTTAAGTTTCCAAATGTACCCAAATTGTTAATGTTGATAAGTTTAGGTTAAATTAACGGAACATTCGAATTATGATTAGAAATTATGCAAAGGTGAATTTGGCCCCGGGCCATCGTTAT
The DNA here is from genome assembly GCF_054491055.1 of Hypomesus nipponensis. Lineage (NCBI taxonomy): Eukaryota > Metazoa > Chordata > Actinopteri > Osmeriformes > Osmeridae > Hypomesus > Hypomesus nipponensis. The sequence goes on along the minus strand of NC_140387.1, from coordinate 12,557,167 downwards.
TGTCGAGCCCTGTAATGTATTGTATCGTGTGAATAAAGTATCAGTTAACAACACTACTGAGACCTCCTGCCTGAACCGATCAAACCAACAATGGCAGCAAGTATTACCCAATCAGGGGTAGAATAGGACGAGTCTTAACAGCATGCGGGTGAGATGATTTGCATGAGATGCTGCGTTGACAACTCTGAAAATACGGGATAAACTATCTAAGCGCTATTTTATTCTCAAATACGGAACAATTACGTATTTAAAGGGACGGCTGGCAACCCTAGTACCAGCTCCACCGTTCACTTGGGTTTGTTTATAGCGAGTCATCACCTTCCCAAGATGGCGGAGAGTTGACACAAGAGCCAAGGGCAAATGGGGCGTCTATGTATGTATGTCTATGGTTCCAAACAGATTGTCAATTTGTTTACACTAATAACTTCTTAGCAAGTTATTTTTAAGTTTAACAGCCTGAGTTCATTGATCAGTTATTTGGGGTTGCTACATCACTCAAAAGAGCGGACAAACTGAGCATTTGATTTGACATGTCTTGACGTGCAAAAAATGTTTTAATTAACTGTTCTTCATAAGTAATCATATACCTTTTGTATATTACAATTAAGTTTAGGGTGTTAACTATACAAAACATAAAAAATCTCAATTTTGACAGAAATTGACAAATCTTTTTCGGCTCAGGCAGTGCTCGAAGTGGGCCGGTACTCACCGGTACGCAGTACGGTGAGTACCTCTACACCTCTACATTTTACTCTTAAGCGTACCAGCACCTTTTCTTGCGTACCGGTGTTACGTCCCAACTGGTTCCCAATTTAACTGGTTCCCCAGCTGTGCGTGCACCTATCAGTCTGCCTCTATCACCAGATTCGTCACAAATTCACAAACATATTATGTTTCATAATATACAATTATGAAATGAATTGATTTAAAAAGATATAGCGAACAAACACTCAGCAATAGGCTACACGAAATCGCATAGGAAACGAATGTTTCCATGTTGTGTTATGCGTATTTTGATTGTATTGTCTGGGTTAGCAGCGACGTTCTTAGTATGAATTTGTAATATGTGGTGTCAGAAGGAGCTGTGATGTCGTGGAAAATACCGATATTGCCTCGAAACAACCCAAAATACGTGCATAGTAGCCTACATTCGGGTAGTGTCTATGGGAACCAGTTGAATCAGAAGAAGCCAATTCAAAATGTTAACTGAAGGCCAACGTAGTTAAGAAATACTTAACGATTTAGGTACATTTTGTGAGCTGTTATAGCTTGCGGTGTTAATCAACTCTGGTGCCTACATGTTTTTACTCTAGTGCGATCGAATCCCACTTCATGCAAGCCTGCAAATGTTTTATTTTGTCTCCATTTATTTTGTCGCGAATGGTAGCCTAATGTAGTGCGCACGTAGCCTATTGGCCTACTTTAATATTTGCCGCAGCAAATATGAGATCCGACTTGAAAATCGCCAGTAATATGTTTGTGAATTTGTGACAAATCTGGTGATAGTAGTAGACTGATAGGTGCACGCACAGCTGGGGAACCAGTTAAATTGGGAACCAGTTGGGACGCAACACCGGCACCTTTTCTTGCGTGCCGGCACGCTAGATTTGAAAAAGTTATCTAGACAGCATCAACTGATGCCTGAGTAAAACAGATTTTTCACTGCTGCTTTCAAACCTAGAAACTAAACGACTTTCGTTTGTAAGTAGCCTAGTGCTATTAATGTTAGCCTGGCTTCAGAAAGGCACTAAAAGAACGCGTGTGCCAGAGCCAGACACGTCAACAGAGGTCAAGTCCAACCAGAAACTAGGGGTGCACCGATCCGATACCAAGATCGGATATCGGCCCCGATCTAGACAAAAAAGCTGGACCGGGGATCGGAAAAATTAGCCGATCGATGGGCCGATCCAGCACATCCTACGTCATTCGTCAGCAGCACGTGTGTCACATTGCTGGAAGAGTTGAGCATTACCAACATGGAGCGAGCCAAAGGGTCGGCTGTGTGGAAATACTTCACACTTGCTACGCCGACTAGTTTGTCGGCTGCTTGCAATATCTGCAAACAAAATGTTTCGAGGGGTGGTAGTAGTATGACAAAGTACAACATGACAAATTTAATCAAACACCTCAAAAAAGACATAAAGGCAATGAGTTTCACTACAGATATATGGAGCTATGCTGTGTGTCCAATGTCGCCTTTATGTTTAACTATCCACTGGTTGGACACATTTACATTACATTTAGTCATTTAGCAGATGCTCTTATCCAGAGCGACTTACAGTAAGTACAGGGACATTCCCCCCGAGGCAAGTAGGGTGAAGTGCCTTGCCCAAGGACACAACGTCATTTGGCACGGTGGGGAATCGATCCGGCAACCTTCTGATTACTAGCCCGACTCCCTCACCCCTCAGCCATCTGACTCCCAGGTGTACACGAGCTGTACACCACACAGTGCTATGCTACAAGCGAAGAACTTCCACGGTTCACACACCAGCGATACCATTTCGGCTGCAATGAAGGAGATGCCTGACCAGTTTTACATTCCTGTGAATAAAGTGCATGTCATACTCAGGGACAATGCAAGTAACATGAAAAAGGCCATGGATAACATGGAGGTGAGGAGCTTAGGCTGCTTTGCTCACATATTGCAGCTTGTAGTCAATGAGGGACTACTGTCACAACTGAGTGTGAGCGATGCCATTGCAGTCGGTAGACACATTGTGGGACATTTTAAACATTCCCCACTTGCATATTCATGGCTGCAAGATATCCAGCTCCAGATGCAAATGCAACCTAAACGCCTGCAACAAGACGTCAAAACAAGGTGGAATAGTACCTACTTGATGATACTGAGTTTTCGGTAACCCTTCCTTTTACAGTCCCATAAGTAAGTAAGACTTTATTTATATAGCACATTTCATACAAGAATTGTAGCTCAAGGTGCTTTACATAAAATCAATAAAAACTATAAAAACAATAATACAAGTGATAAAAGTCATAATTGAAATAGCAACAATAATATAACTAATAGAAGTAGTAAAACACTTCTGAGATAAAATTACTTAGATGCTTCGGTAAAAAGGTAGGTTTTAAGCTGTCTTTTAAAAATGTCTAGCGTGTTTGCTTCCCTAATATTTATGGGTAATTTGTTCCATAGTTTTGGGGCGTAATTAGCAAAGGCCGAATGACCAATCTTCTTATGACTGCTTCTGGTGACCTCTAATAGGCCTGCATTTGATGATCCCAGTGTTCTAGCTGGTGTGTAGTTTATAAGGGAGTTAGCAATGTAGCTAGGTCCTTGTCCGTGTAGAGCTTTGTATGTGAGGAAAAGGACCTTAAAGTCAATTCTGAAAGTGACAGGGAGCCAGCGTAAAGTAGCTAGGACAGGACTGATGTGTTCTCTCCTTTTAGTTTTGGTTAATAATCTAGCTGCAGAATTTTGAATGAGCTGTAGTCTTTCAGTGGTTTTCTTGGGGAGACCAGTGAAAAGTGCGTTACAGTAGTCTAGCCGGCTGGATATAAAAGCATGAATTAACTTCTCTGCATCATTTTGGTTTATGAATGGTCGTACCTTTGCTATATTCCTCAGGTGAAAGAAAGCTGTTTTGGTCACTTTATTTATGTGAGAGTTGAAATTCAAATCTGAGTCCAGGATTACACCGAGACTCGTCACCTCTGGTTTAAGACAGGGGGTTAAGCCTCCTAGATCCTTAGTAAGCATCTCTCTTTTGGATTTGGGGCCACATAATAGGACTTCGGTTTTGTCTTCATTTAATTTAAGAAAGTTATCATTCATCCATTTGTTAATTGCCAACAGGCAGTTGTTAACCCTTGTGCTGCCTTCGGGTCACATGACCAAAAGGTTCATAACGAACCATCGTTGTGTTTACCCAATTTTACCCTATACAAAAGCAAATAAAAATAATTTTCTTTTCACCTTCGCAATGTGGGGGGTCTGAGACAGCCCAACGATTAAAAGAAAATGCTTCATTTTGTTTTTGTATGCGGTAAAATTGTCGCAAACGAAGGTGGGTCACAATGACTGATGGGTCAGAATGAGGAGAACACAAGGGTTAATGGAATTGATGGCCGTTGCATCGTTGGGTTCAGTGGATATATATAGTTGTGTGTCATCCGCATAGCTATGGAAATCTATGTTATGTTCTCTGATTATGTCGCCGAGTGGTAACATATAAAGAGAAAAAAGTAATGGACCCAAGCAGCTTCCTTGAGCAACCCCATAGCAGTTCTCATGTTTCTTGGACCTATGGTCTCCTAAACTAACATAAAACTTCCTTCCTGTGATATGATTTTTTCCAGTTCAATACACTATTCGTGAACCCAATAAGCTTTTCCAGTCTTTTGATTAGGATGTCGTGATCAATGGTATTTAAGTACTAGGTATTTACGTAGAAAGTAAAGGGTATGTTTTGTGTTTTATTGGGTATTACCGATTGGTACCAAGGTGGTAAATACCTAGATAATTTGAAGTATTTACCCATTAACTAAATACTAAGATGCTGGTCATTACTGGGTATGTTTTCTGTATTATTGGGTATTACCGATTGGTACCAAGGTGGTAAATACAGATAAAATTCGAAGTACTTACCCATTAACTATTTATGGTTGGTTAGTTAGGCCTTTATATTTCCCATGGAACATAGGCCATTGATGAATCGTTTCCACCCTCGTCTGTCTTGAGCCATCCTTTCCAGCTGTTTCCACGTCAGCCCCTTCTTTATGAATTCCTGCTCTGTGCTCCTTCTCCAGGTGTTTTTGGGTCGTCCTCTACCCCGTTTGCCTTGTGGGTTCCTTGTCAATGCCTTTTTTGTTATTGCTGTTGTGTTTCTTCGTAGTATGTGTCCAATCCAGCTCCATTTTTTCCTTAACATCTGTATATCTACTGTTTCCTGTTTTGTGCATTCCCACAGGTTGATGTTGTTAATTGTGTTTAACCAGAAGACGCCAAGGATGCGTCTTAGACAGTGGTTTATGAAGGTTTGTAGTTTGTTTGTGGTGTTAGTGGTGGTTCTCCAGGTTCAGAGCCATTGAGCAGCACGGTTTTAACGTTGGAGTTGAAGATTTGGAGCTTCGTCTTGAGGAAGATATTTTTACTTTTCCAAATTTTGTTTAAGATGTTAAATGCTGTTCTTGTTTTCCCAATTCTTATCTTCACGTCCTCCTCTGTCCCACCATCAACAGCTATCACACTTCCCAGGTAGGTGAATATGTCAACATCTTCCAGCGTCTGGTCCCCGATGGTTATTGGGTCTGTGTTCTTGTTGTTTATCCGCATTACTTTGGTTTTTGGTTTTTAACTATTAACTAACGTGCTGGTTATTACTGGGTAATTTTCACTGGTCCTAATTAGGTAAAGACAGAAGACAAAACTTAGTATTTACCTGGAAACTTACAAATATTACTATTTAAATACCGCTGGTAGTAAGTTGGTATCTACAGGAGATATATATGGTAAATTATAATGTGTTATTGGGTAAATACCACTGCTAATAAGTAGGTAAAGACAGCCAAGCTCCAGCAGAATTACGAAAAAAATACTCTACTATTACCCTGCAGTTACCTAAGGTTAATGTCGGTAACAGTCCACGTCTAATGAGAATATAAGAAAGTACTTTCCAATAAAATACCTTTTCAGATACATTTATCGATATGGCCTCATTTACTTGGCTGGTATAGCACTACCTACCTCCGCGGGAAGTTTTCCTCAACTATCATGGTAAATCTTCTTGGATATGTTCCTGCGAATGTTTGGACTATTTACTCAGTAAGTAATCTAAAACTGGACTGTTAAAGGGAGCCGTGTTTGTCTCCATGGTGTTACCAGGTTCTTACCATATTCTTTGTGAGCGAATACCACTTTGTCAATGTTACCCATAGTATGAACTTGTACTTTAAGTTCCAAGGCGATATCAGGTAAAACATGGCTATGTACTCAGTAAGTAATCTGAAACTGGACTGTAAAAGAAAGCCGTGTTTGTTTCCATGGCGTTACCAGTCTCTTACCATATTGTTTTCAACAGTTCATTCCCTTTTCGTGGCAAAAAACACAAACTTGGATTATGTTACTAAGAAAAATATGACACTTCACTCTGTAAATTGGAAGATTACTTTAAATTAGAAAACTGTTTCCATGGCATGACATGAACAAATACAGTACAATGGTTAAATACATTTTTCAAATACATGTTATTAGCACAAGATCAAAATACAATCATTTACTAGAAAGGGTACAATTTCAAGGGAAATTGTAGGGTGTGCTTGCTTGCTTCAGTTGCAGGTGGGTCAGTTTTCCCTTTTAGTGATATTTCAAGCATTTAGCCTACTCATATTACATAATTCACTAAGAACACCCTTTGAAACAAGGAACCCCCTTTGAAACAAGCTACTCTTACGGTGCGTGTCCACGCGGAGCGGTGCGGAGCGTCGGCTTCCAATCCATTTTCAATTAAACCAGGGTTTGACCGCTGGTCTAGGGCATTGTGGGAAGGCGAGCGGGGCGTCGACGCTCGCGTAGGGTATTGTGGGAAGGCGAGCGGGGCGTCGAAAGTTGGATTTTCTCAACTATATGTAAATGTGGAGCGTGAAAACGCTAGCGTTGGCCAATCGGGTTGGTTTCTTGTTTCTTGTAACGTAGCAACTGTTTGTCATGGTAAACATTTCTAGGTTTGACAATTTGAAGATGGAAGAGAGCAACTCATTGTATGTGTGTCTACACACTCAGTCTTGTTTTATACTCCTCTGTATGATTAAAGAGATGTTAACAAAAAATGTATACCTGGCGCAGGGTTGCCGAGGTTGTCGGTGTCCCTGGTGTGTTAAATTCAGTCTCGTCACTTTAGCTAGCTACAGTACGCAACCTAGCTCTAACTTTCTTCTGTGCTAGCTGCATACTGTACTAGTCTAGCTACAGTAGTCTAGTTTACCCGGCACACGATTGACATTCAATGTTGAAATGCTACTTGGCAGTCACTCGCTAGCAATACAGTAAATGTGTAGTGGCCATAACCGAGCGAATGTTACTGAAGGGCTGTACAGTACTGTAGCCATAGCCTAGTTGACAAGATCATGCAAAATCTAGTCAGCGTATCTGATTCCTTGCATCATGCAGTGTAAAAGCTGTATTTTGATCGAGACAGGAGCACCTGTATTTATATCAATAATGATCAATATTGTAAGTACATGAACCCAAGTCTGCACACTTGTCCATGACACCGTTTTACACAAACTACAACAGTGACCTTAGAGAACAACAACTCTGTATTAAAAGGGCAATTGACTGCAAAACCTATTTTACCTTGTCATAGTTGAATAACGACAGTTCGGTGGGTAAAATGAACATACAGTGAATATCTAGTCCATTGACACCGCTTTCCTATTCAAATCTCAAAAAGAAAAAATTTGTCTGTAAAACGCTAGCTTTTCAACAAAGCCACTGGTGTGACGTAGGACTGGGGACCGCCCTTTTTGGCTCTGGTCTGTATCTTTGTCAAGCCACAATATTTACATCCAGACCAGCCCGAGGTAGCTTCTATCTCCGATACTAGTTTAGCTGCGCACTGCTCTGTGTAGGCTACTTATAAGGAATTACAAAGAAGGTTTTGAATTTTAACAAGGACATTGAAAATGGACCACCATTGTAAATGCTGTGTTCCAGGCTGTACAGGGTAGGCTAACACTCACAGTCTTCCCAAGGAGCCCAACATTCGACAGGCATGGATGCTGTTGTCGAGAAGATCCCGGCGAAGTTCGACACTCAATCATTCATTTGCTCTGAACATTTCACCCAAGACAGTTTTGACAACCTTGGACAATTTCAAGCAGGATTTGCTAGGAAGCTGAACCTGGAAAGAGATGCTGTTCCGACCGTATGCTCATTGCAACCGCAAGCTATAAGGACTGTATGATGTTGTGCTAACAGTTATTAGCAAAGCTAACGTATCCTGTAATATAGCGTTAGAATACCAGGTAGAATGCTAAATACGTTTCTACACACATCAAATGACTCGTGCTAGACTAGCTGTTGTCGGCATTAGAAGGGAAGCTTCCGAAAAAATAGCCAGAAAACAAACAGCAGTCTGGCTTATTGCTAACGCCTGTCTAGATGATCTATTTGAAAGAACTGGAGAAAGGCAGGTGCTGGATACAGGATAAGTTAGCAATGCTAGTAACTGTTACTAGTAACACCCAGACTGTAGGCATGTAAACTAGTTTAGCTTGCTTACGCAAGAGCATAGGTAGAATGTGTGAAAATTTAGCTTAGTTTATTGGCAATGGGGCTAACGTTGTTTCATGTTCCTGACTGTTTCATTCAAATAAATAACCTGTGTTTTGTAAATCTACAATTCACGATGCATGTTTGTCCAGATCTTTGTCATGTTATTTTTCAGTAAGATATCTAGAGCTAGCTAACTGAAGCCGAGTAGAATCACGATATGGTTTGGTTGCTAAGCTGTAGCCTACCGTTATACCCACCTAAGTCAATCCAGTTTGCTTCAAAAACAGAAGCTTGGAAACAAGTAATGTTATAATTTCAAATGATATGTAGTCAATCTGTTGAAAACAGTGTTGTTTAGACACAATAGATTTATTTGCGCGTTTTTATTTCAAGTCTCTTCCTTCGGTGTGTCAGTGAGTGCTGTTGTTGCTGGCTGTGTTGCGTTTTTGCTCCCCAGCTTCATTCGTGGAAAACCAACCAATCAGCGCGCAGCTTATCTAAATATTAATGAGCATACCATACAAAGAGAAAAGCTAGTGTTTTTTCCCAGGAACAATTCAGAGGGTCTATCAGGGGGCATAGAACAGCACCTGGGCCATTTTCAACCCAACCAATGTTACATACCCTATTCGGAGACCTTAAGGAACAGTGTGAAATACCTCAAAAACCCAGTCAATTGCCCCTTTAACTTCTCTGTATCTAACACGCCCCCAAGCTTGGAGCACTGTGGGAAGGCAAGCTGTGCAGAGCGTTAAAAAACGCTGTAGTGGACACTGGCTGGCAGTATTTCAGATGGAATTGTGATTCAAATAGTCTGCTAACTGAGAAAAAAAAGTCCCCCAAAACGTAAATAAGTTCAATATTAATTTAGGGGGACATGGCTAATTCAAAAGCAGTTTGCTAGAGGCAAGCTAGCTGCCGTTGCTATCCACACTCCATTGATTGTTTGAAAGCGGTTTCTTTTGTAAGGGATAATTAAGCAATAAGCCCCAAGAGGCCGTGGTTTGCGCTGATTTTAGAACAGGTAATGGGAGTTGATAGACTGTGGGCCAAGTCCGTTTTTCTCTTTTAGTTTTCGATTTGATAGATCTCCTTCAGGGAACTGGTAAATTTTTTATAACTGTATAAATAAATTGTTGTTGAGCACATAACGGCTTGTTTCCAACGTCAATTGTTGCACATTAAAAAGATAACGTATATATAATATCGCAAGTTAACAACTAAATGTTAGCCGGAGTAAGAACCAATCAAAGCTCGTGTTGTTACCTTGTCAACCTGAGTTGACCAATCACGTCATTGTTTGAATCGGTGCCTGAAGACCTGGATGTGGCTAGGAGTCGGAAATCGCTTTGGCTCTATTTTTTGTATTTCTCGTGTCCCAGTTCAACTTCTGATCCAAAAGGTTTTGGACCGGTCCTCTTTCTTCTAATGTAGGTGTCAATATGGGCGTGAGGTGGTTGAAGAGATCTTTTCCTTGTTCTCTGCAGAGATACTGTCTCAGAAGTAGACACAACACATGTAAATGGCCTCTGAATTATAATACCATTTGTCTTATGTGTTGTTCCCTTTCCAGATAGTGTTTCTTCACCAAAGTTGTTGTTGGCCCATACAAGAATTGCTTGAACTTGAACTGTAATGTTTGGTGGGATGTATGTATCACCTCTTTGCAATTGCAGTTCTGCTAGAGCGGTGTCATGTTCCAGTACTTGTGAGTTGGAGAAACAGTGCCCTAGACCATTCAGTTTTCCTAAAAGCTGAGCTGATCCTGTCGTATGTCGTACAGCCATGGCTAAGGAGGAATGTTTTGGCAACCAGCGTCCTCTCATTGCCAGATTCATGATATCTTTCTTGACACAATGACACAATCTTACGATTGTTCTCCACACTAACATTGGCACACAAACCACCAGTTCAAAATTCTGTAGTCATACCGTTTGTCCAAGCCAGGACATTGTATAATTCATTTGGTACAATATTTGAGGCAGTGTCCATCTGAAGGTCTTGCGCTGTGGGTGGCCATGGCAGTTTAGGAGTAGTTTTGCACTTGGCCTCAATAATCTCTGAGTGACATGGCTGCATGATAGAGAAGGCTTGAGTCTTTTGTTCCTTGCCCTGCTCCAACATGACTTGGTTCTGTGTCATCTTCACTATGGTCTGATGATGAGGATGATGGCTGTGTAGCTTTATCATGGATTACTTCATCAGCAGTTAAATCATCAACATACACTAAATAATTTATTGAACATTTCAGAAATCTCAATAAGGATGTGACTTTTGAAGTCCGGCTTTTAAGGAAAAGGCTTTTTAAGTTGAAATGTCAACACCTTCTTTTTCCTTAACTATTTTCTTAAAAAGGCCATTTAGCCATGAGAGCCTTAACACCTCACGGTTTCTCAGCAACCCATTTTCCACCACTGACTTGCAGAAATGGGTGTAGCCTGCCTGATATGGATTGCTTTCTGGATTTCCCTCTTGAGGAATTTTGGCCAGATGTCTTGTATAATGTCTGTAGCAGCTCAAATGATACATGGCCTCTGAAGCTACAAGATCCCTCCCACGTATGTGCATTAGTACACTTTCATCCCTCCGTTCCTCTGCAGCAACAAGTAGCTTACCGGCAGTTAGTGTTTCACACTGAGTTTCACACAAAAGTTTTTCTTTTGACCTTTTTCTGCTGTGACTGTTAGTAATGTATTGGTTCTTTCTGCATATTAGGCATCCAACAGGCAAGAGATGGGAATCTCTTTTTGGGAGGCTTGGGCCATCTGATGCAGAATGCAAAACCCGGATGCAGTGTCATCACTGACTTCCTCTGGTAGTAGTTGGGCTTTATCTACATATGTAGGGAACAGAACAAAGGGGACAAAGCATGTTTATCAAAGGTGGTTACTTTTAATATAGTAATCTCAATGTTTAGAATGGGAAAAAAAACATTTAATGTCTTTTTTTTTTTTACTTTCCTAAAAAAAAACAATGACTTTTGTGTTCAATTGATTGTCAACCTGTAATCTAATATTGAATCGATGCTTTTTGCCCTTGTTAAATGTCCAGCTTTTCAATAAAAAATGTAAGATACAAAGTGTTCAAAAATGTACATTTATAAAAAATCACATTGTGTAATTAAGATTCATTGGTAGTGTGAGGTTTATTTAACAAACATTTTTAAACCAACTACAATACACGTACAACAGTTACATGAAGCACCAATACAAAATTATCTTAAGAGAATTGGTAGAATTTATGTTTTTTTATACATACCTTCAGTATCTTTGGCTGCCTTTTCTCTCCTAAATGCTCTTGCAATGTGCTCTTTATTAGTGAAGAGCATGTAGCACTCCCTATGGAAGCCCACATTAACTGGCACATCTTGGTCTCGCCACGTCTCCGTCAAATTAAATTTCGCAAGTGCTTTTTCAGCAATCAAACTCTCAGCTGTGTTGAGATTGACCCATTTCTGGGCACACTGAACAAATGATGCCCACTTGCTTTTGAGAATAGGGATATTTGGATATTTTGAGAATAGGGATATTTGGATATTTTGTCTTCGAGGCAACATGTATACAGCACTTCATTGTTAATGCTAATGCTAATTATGTCAAATTAGTTGCCGGCTGTCATCGCGTCTCGTTTTTATGTTTTGCTGTATATGTAACATTAGATCACCCACAGGTGATCAATGGAGGTCTGACGGTAAGTGCTCAATGTATATTATAGCTCATGTCATGTAACGTTAGACAAAAACTATTTTTTTAAACTATTTTTAATAGCAGGCTTTCGTTCTTATCAGGGCGACTTGACAGGTTGTCAAGGAGACGGGGATTTGTTTACGTTTTCTGAGGCGACGTTTTAGTAGTCCTACAAATTTGCCCTTTTAAAAATGTAAACTTTTAAATCGATATCTTCATCAAATGGGCACATATCCACGTTGGAAACAATCGGTAAACAACTTATACACATTTTTCCATGCCATTTGTAAATAAATTACTTCATTCCCTGACAGGGATCAATGAAATTCACAATTTCAGGGTCCGGCCCACGGCCTATTGACCGGCGTTCTATACATTATCCCGCTTATTACACGGCTACTTGCCAACAAATAACTTAATACAGTGTGTCTTTTTACAATGTATTTGTTACCATTAGTATTGCTGATCAGCAGAGAAATAGTTCGCTTCCCTTGACAGCGGTCAAATATGCATAGCAACGGTCAAAAATGAGAAAAATGTTCACCGCAGAACGTTGGGAAGCCTCATTCAAGTGAATGGAGCATTCTACAGCATTAAGAACAGCCGTGTAATAAGACATTATTATATGGCAACGACGGTACGAGCGTTCTGATTGGCAAATGGGGAGTCATGCCAGACGCGTATTGCCCTCCTCAGTGGTCAATACGGCTCCGTATTGCCCTCTGACGTCATCTTCAATATGAGCGACGAGTCAGCTGCTAAGTTTTACTATCCAGATGATGCTGAAAAGATTTGTCATCGAAAGTGAGGATGAAATTGTCCAAATTAAAGCCCCTCCATCCACCGGCAGTGAGTATTTAAATTACAAAGGCACGCACTCCGTGGTGCTGATGGCCGTTTGCGATGCCCAGTACCGCTTTAACATGCTGGACGTTGGCGCTTACGGGAGGCAGAGCGACGGGGGAATTTTTCAGGCAAGTCGGTTTGGGCAGGGGCTTCTCCAGGGGAGACTTGACCTTCCTCCGCCAGCGGATCTCCCTGGAAGTGAGGTGCCCATCCCACACACGTTTTTGGGAGATGCAGCTTTCCCCCTACATGCAAATCTGTGCTTCCATTTCAAAAAGCAGTTTGTGAATTTTTAATTTGGCCTCAGAATTCTTATGTGGGGGTAGCTTTTGGAGCATAATGGCCACCATGTTTCCGAAAACACTGTCCTCATTCTGCGGACGAGCCTGTCTCTCTTCCCTGACTCGCCGTAGCTCCTCCAGCCTCTCCAGGATTGCCTCTTCCCCACCTTTCCTTTTTCGACACTGTGATGTTGGCTTTGATGTTGACTGTGATACTGGCGGCTGTGAGTCAGTTGACTGGGAATCAGCTGACTGGGAAGGCTGTGCTGTGCTGGTCCCAGGGAAGACGGCATCTAGGTCTTCCCTGTTAAGCGTTGTTTCTTCCTCATTCTCCGACTAGGAGGCAAAGGAATATGTTGTAAAATGTCAAGCCTTAATCCATAAGCATGGCATATTGAAAACCACATTGAGAGGAAATACACATATATATATATATATATAAATGTAATTTCAGCATGATTCCAATCATTCAGAGCATTGTGCCTCATCTCAGATTGCTTAGATACTGTGTATTTAAAGGGTTAATAAACTAGTAGCTTCAATGTTGCTGCCCCTGCAATATGTAGCCTAATGTTTGAGTGTGTCATTATGCTGCAGTCACACTACTCACCGTCACCTCCTCGTTGTCCGGGAAGTTTATCACGGTGTTATTGGTGAGCCTGACAAAGTCGTGCATTTATGAGAGGCTAATATAAAAGTCGGAGACACGCTTTCCTCCGGCATCGCCGCTTCTCCTCACCATCCTTTTCTTTGTCTTGTTATACCTGGTACACATACATCCTACTATTATGAGTGACCTTTATTAAGATAACTTAACACTATCTATAATTGCTATTCTATTGTATTCTGCTGTTAGCTACATTAGCCCCCAGGAGGAAATTAACGTTACCTGTCTCGCAGTTTCTTCCATCGTGCCTTGCACTCTACTACTGACAAGCCGATGCTCTCTGTGATCTCACCCCATGAATTCATTGACACTTGGGCATCTTTATAAAATGGCAAAGAGGCATTATACAGGTCAGGATATTTCCTCACCTGCTCCGCCAGTCTTTCCTCTATTCCTTCCATTGCAAACAGCTGTTGGAAATCAGCTGTTTTGAAAACAGCTGTTAAACGCTCGCGGAAAATTCAAAACAATGAAGTCAACGACGCGTGCCGTCTATCTAGCCAATCACATTTGAGCGACACTGTGACGACTTTAGCGCCAGTAGAAATTTCTCCTGGTAGGCGACACTTCAAAGCGACGGTTTAAAGTGTCGACCATGACATTATTTCTGTCGGCGACCATTTCAAAAGTGTCTGCGACCTATGTATAAATTGGGCTTTAGAATGTGGCTGTAAAATTAGCTCTGCAGCCAACAGCTGAGTTACTGTTGCTAACGTAAAGATAAATGGCATCAAGTGTGTGTGTGAATACAAATGCTGTAACGCCAGTGTTGTACACTTCTTTGTTATTTGGATAACCGTTATGCTGTTGGTGTTATGGCGTGCGCAATATCCGCCTTTCCCCTCATTGAAATTATTATAAGTGTGCACCTATGCAAACCAGGGTGATCAGATGAGAATGGGGAAATTAGAAGCATTTTACAGCAACAGGGGCTACGAGCCATTGCGATACATCCGTTGTAAACATTAGCGCATGTTGCCGCCCCTCTCCTCCTCATTAGCATTTAAAGTTACAGACACAGAAACAGCGCGTTCTAAGGAAAGCTGATTGTGGGACCACTTGTAGTGGCTATAATTCTGCACCATGGCTGATTTTCGGGAAAGAGACTTCAGATACAGTATTAGGGGACCACTAAGGCCTATATAAAAGCATCCAAAAACCGCATGTCATGTCGCCCTTAAATAAATAAATTTATGTATGGCTGCGGGAACTAGAAGTGCTGAGGGTGCTGCAGCACCCCGACAGCACGAGAATTTAAAATGATATGACTTTAAAATCCACCACTGTGGAATAGCCCCGCAATAGCGGACTGGCCATAGGGAACACCGGGAGAAGAATAAAGATGGAAAACGAGGATAAGGAACGTAAGGGTGGGGCTGAAAAATAAAGAGAAAAAAAGACGTCCCTTTCACTAGACAAGGTTTACCAATAAAAAAAAACTGCCATTTTTATTTTACACAAGGCTCAAAAAACTATTTTGCACTCAAATAAAGGCCCAAAAAGTTGGCCTTTAAGTATCGAATTCCCAAACTAGCATCACATCAAACACAGATTATGCATGCATTAGCAGGCAGCTGTGGTGGCATAGCTATTCGGGGGCCGGTTCTGGTGGGCTGGTTGGGATAAAAGTCTCCCAGTCCGTCCCTGCCGCCCCGCAACATTAAGCCACCCCCCTGATAAAATTTGTTCCAGAGGCTATGCATTATGTTGTTAATAAATAGGCTAACAATAAATTGTTGTTGTACCAGTAATCCAAGTTTTGTTTTTCACTGCAGAAATCTCAAATTCCATAATGATTTGCCAATGCAAGAGAGTACCGGCACCTTTTTTCCTCCACGTCAAGCACTGGGCTCAGGCTATAACAGTCGTTCTCAAAGTGTGGTCCGCGGATCACTGGTGGTCCGCCACTGCCCCTGTTGTGGTCCGTGACGGCCACACCCCTCTTTTCCAAAACCTTTTAGCAGACAGGCTACTGATTGCTGAGCCGGGTGGCACAACCGTAACGATATGCGTCAGGGAGGATGAATGGGAGCAGGGCCAGACTGATGGCATCACAAGGTTTTACCAATTGAAAAAATGCTATGTTTATTTTACATAAAGCTCAAAAATCTATTCTGCGCTCAAATAATGGCCAAAAATGTTCGCATTACGTGTGGAAATCCCTATCTTGCATCACATCAAACCCATACGTCCTAGGTTTGGGCTCGAATGTTTATGTAACCCTAGTTTTCAGGCCGCTAAGCCCCAGCAAATTTTCTGCGTTGTGTTGTGTGGTTTGTGCCAGGGTACGTGGAAAGAAGGGTATCTTTTGTCAGTTTCACAAAATAACCCCCAAATCAAATATAGAGAAGATAAGGGTTTGGACACCCAGTTTCCGGTCTTTTTGCAATCACTAGCAAAGTGTTAGTAGTATTATTTTCGGCATACCAAACAATCTACGTGTCAAATTTCATGAACATATATGGACGTTTACATGTCTAAATAATTTAGGAAAGTTACATTGATGAGAGAAAACCGAAAGACCACTCGGGCGATGCTCGGGCAACAATCTTTACTCTGAAAAGTGTTCTGTTTTGTCATCGTTCTGCTACTACGGGTTAGCATACAAGTGTTTTTTTTTTTATGCTAGCTTAACATTACTTTGTATAGCCAATGCCAAAATACACCATCATGTGTGAGGTGATCTGTGGTCGAGGGGAGGAAGGGAGGGGGGCAAGGGACTGACATGAGAAGAGTTCAATAAAACATCCAGCAGGTGGTGGTATACAGTCATTGAGATTTGATCGCATAGTTTGGAGATGTTGAAGCGTGATATCTTATTGTGGAGGACATAACTACGTCCCCGGATATATATTGACAGCATTGATGGTCAGTTTGGTGACCCTGGATAAAGTTAATATCCCCGGAAAAACAGCAGCGGCTAGTGTTTACTACAAGGATAAGTGCGGTCGGGCGCACGGCTAATTTTTTACCGGCTCTAATAATGGATAAGCAAACTAGGGGTGTCACGATACCAACAATTCAGTAGTCAGTGCCGATACCAGTAAAACAACACGATTCTCGATGCCCATTTCGATACCATGGTAAAAAAAAAGGATTTTCTAAGATGTACTTGAACCTGAAGCATGAACTTATTTATAAAATTATTTGGAAAAATAGTAAAATGTCATAAGACATACAAAGCAACACAGCATGGCGCAACATAATACAGAGCAATTAAGCCATTCAGCTAACAAGATGAACATGAGTTTACCTTCTAACCAAGGTAGGCTATAGGCTAATGTTAAAACTACAGCATAGCTAACCTAAACTACGTACATAACATAAGCCATTGTAAGTCTAGTGCCCACCATCTCAAACATTGTGTAACGTGTATGACAGATTAAAAAACAGAAAGAGTGCATTCTTTGGATGTATTCGGAACTTCGCTGCGACCACAACGAACATTGATTTATTTGGTATGATGCCAGTTGTTAGCATCGGTGCTGCGCCTCTTCTGGAAAGGCTCACCTTTAATTCTTTAAATCCGGATGACGATCTTTCAGTTAGCTAAATTGGAAGTATTACCTCCCTTGATCTGAAAAACACGGTACTATCTTCTGCATAGTGGCTTCTGCGGATTAATTATAACGCCATGGTCATCTGCCTCAAACGCAAAGTAGGCTATTTCCAAACACAACTTTTTGTGCCTATGTTGTAAACATGTAAAACAATGTAAACGTCGACTGGAATACTCCTGAATACTGCCCCCATCAGTTCCAGAAGAGGCGCAGCACCGATGCTAACATCTGGCATCGGTGCTCACAGTGTTTAAGGTACTAAAATGGGCATCGTCTGTGTTTTGTTATTTTAGCATCGAAAGGTATTGTAAGTATCGGTTCTCGTGACATCCCTAAAGCGAACTATATTTTTACAATATTTAGCTAAGGTAAGAAGTTAAAGCATAACATGAAATCAGTAAATCAGCTGAAAACGTGATACAATCATTTTTAACAATATTTGAAGTGGAATTTGATCAGAATATTAGCTAAAAACGGTCGGGATTGGACACAGTGACGTTAGTTTGTCACACGTTCGGCTGCTAGCACTGACAGCACATTCATTAAACATCAAGTCGCGCTGCTATACATTTGGCTCAACCCTTTACACAACATTGTTAACGATTGAACTAAACATATTCATGGTACAAACCAACACATTTACAATCAAATAAATGTTCTAGTGTTACAGCGCTCTGGGACTCAGCCTACCTTTTTGACATGAAAACAAAGTATGATTTCCAATATTGCGGAGGGTCAAAAAGGCGGTCCACTACGGCAAGGCCAAAGAGAAAAGAGCACCCTCTGCGGGCCATTATACAACAGTCCCTTACATTTACAACGTCTTGCTCCGTGCCTGATTAACACTCGGATCCAGGGGCGTAGCCAGGACATTATTTCTGGGGGGCCAGCTCTGGCCAGTCTTTTATTTGAGGTGGGACATGATTGTCAAAAACTACTATTTTAAAACTCACACACTGCATCACTCAGAGCAGCAGTTTTCTAACGGCTCATCTAGTCTTATGGACACTAATGATGTCTTATTGATAATCCCATGTTATTGGAATGGGTGCTTAGATAATGTGCGAGTGTGATGTGTCATGATTAAGTGAGGGGGTTCGGGAGCTTAACATGAGACAGGGCTGTTTTAGTGCAAGTGACAGAAAGACACAATATGAATTGTCATTTTAGGCACTGTAGCATGTGAGAGAGAAAGAGAGAGAGAGAGACTTTTTGACTTTTAAAGATACCTTTATTAGGCAGTTAGAACTACCAGCCAACCAAGCCATCTCACCACACCAAACCCTTCATATCAACACAAAACCACTTCACTTACAACTTCCACACAATATTAGTTCCTCATCAAACCAACCCCCCCCCAAACAGCAAAAAAACAAAAAAAACAAAACAAAACAATAAATATAAACCCCCTATTCACAGCTTTAACTCTAGACCCCCCTCCCCATCCACTGCACACAAGGCACCCCCTTTGACAAACTCCTCCATTTTCCCCACCATATTTGTAATACGAGAACTCAATTCTCAACCTTGCCGTGACCACCCCCAGCAACACTGCTCTCGCATCAACCGACCCCACTCCCCCACTCCTACTCTTCCTCGTCTTCCATATAGCGAGCTTGGCCTGCCCAAAAAGGAAAGATGCGAGGCATACTCTCCTCTTCTCTGGAACTGAGTACCTGGGTCCCCCTATAAACAACGGCACTGAAAACTCCCACCCGAGCCTCCTACTCCAGTCCTGCAGCACCCAAAACAGTGCCTGTAGCCTGGAACACTGACTAAAAAGATGCCTAACATCCTCCTCCTGATCGCAAAAAAAACATTCCCTCCCCACCGTAGGATCAAGGTGTGCCACGTGTCTGTTAGTAGCGATTGCCCCGTGAATAATCCTCCACTGCAGATCAGCTGTGCGCTTCTCTGTGGGAGGGTTATACAGGGTGCGCCAGCATCCTATCAGGGGGGAGTCAGTTCCTGAGACCACAGTCCATTTAGAGGGCCTAACCTCCACCAGTGCTCTCTGATGCCGCACTTTGACAGCCATCATGTAGAATGCCTTCCTGTTTACTTGCTCCAGGGTCCCACACCCGCCCACCCCGAAGGACAGGATAGATTTTACAGGTTGCTGTTCCGGCTGGACGTCCCTCAGCGCCGCCACAGTAATGGGTAGAAAACCCCCCTCATCCTCCAACTGTCCCTGATCCAGCTGCGCTGAGTCCTGTAACCACTGTGCGTACGATCTGGGCAGGGCCCGCCGGACTCCTTCCAGAGCTTTCTGCAACAGCCAGAGAGACCTGACCCCCGTGGCCGCTGCTATATCCTCCACTGATCTCCACCCGGCCACCGAGACAAGGTCGCCCAGCTTCGTAACGCCCGCAGCTATGCAGCCTACCCGTAAACTCCGGGACTGAAACAGCCCTATCTTCAAGAGCGGGTTGTGAAAAAGAGACTCCTGCCACACCCACGCCCCCGTTGAGGACAAGTCCCTTGTGAATGCCAGAGTCTTTTGCCACGCCAGCATCATAGACCGGTAAAAGGGAGTCAACTCCGCCAAATCCACTTCCCCAGGGCGGGTGAGGAACAACTGTCTCTCATAGTTGAAACCCCAAACCCTCCTTTAAAGGGCCCACGTGACACCCCTCCACCTCACCGCTGGATGTATCAGTAGCCTCTGCGTCGCCTGCAACCGGAAAGCGTCGACTCGGCTCCTCAAATCCACCAAACCCTGGCCGGGGGCCGGATCCAATGCTGACCAGACCAAAAGAAATCCACCAAAATCTTCTGCAGCTCCTGAAGGAAGCCGTCCGGGGGGTCTAGTGCACTCAAACGATGCCAGAGGGTGGAGGCAGCCAGATTGTTCACAACCAACACCCTCCCCCTGAAGGACATTACTGGCAACAACCATCTCCAGCTAGACAACTTGGCCACCACCTTGTCCACCACCCTTTCCCAGTTCAACCCCTGATAAGCATCAGACCCAAAGCACACCCCTAAAATTTTCAATCCCGATCTGCCCCACTGCAGCCCCCCCGACAGCCTGGGCTGTCCTGATGCCCCCCATCTCCCAATGAGATAAGCCTCGCTCTTCCCCCAGTTGACATTTGCTGAGGAGGCCCTCTCATACAGTTCTAACCCCTCTGTCACAACGTCAGCATCCCCCTGGCTCCTAAGGAGCACACACACATCGTCCGCGTATGCAGACAGTGCTATCGCTCCCTACCCTCCTACTCACGGGCAAGCCACACCCTGCAATCTGCTCCTCAATTTACATAGCAGTGGCTCTATGGCCAGAGCATATAACTGGCCTGAAAGTGGACACCCCTGCCTAATCCCCCTCCTAACTGGGACTGGCCGGCTCAAACCCCCCCCCCACCTTCACCATCACAGAAACATCACAATATAACAAACGCACCCACAACATGAAACCATTTCCAAACCCAAAGGACTCCATGACCTCAAAGAGATACGCATGGCATACACGGTCAAATGCTTTTTCCTGGTCAATTGACAGAATTCCCAAGTCATGCCCCCCAAGCTTTGCCCAATCAATAACATCCCTCATCAAAAAAATGTTGTCCATTATTGTCCTTCCGGGAACACAGTACAACTGGTCCTTGTGCAAAATGCTGTCTAGCACCACCTTCAGCCTGTTGGCCAAGCATCTGGATAAAATGTTATAGTCCAAACATGAAAGCGACACCGGTCTCCAGTTCCTGAGCAGCCCTAGATCCCCCTTCTTAGGCAGCAGTGACAACACTGCCCACCTACAGCTGCTTGGTAGCCTGTGTTCCTCAAACGCCTCCTGGTAAACTTCCAGTAGGTCAGGACCCAACACACCCCAAAAGTGTCTGTAGAACTCAGCTGGTAGGCCATCCAGCCCTGGCGACTTCCCCACCGACATCTGCTGGACTGCAGCAGTGAGCTCTTGGAGAGTGAGCCCCACCTCCAAAGCCTCCCTCTGGTCCGCCCTGAGCTTTGGCAGGTCCTGCAGCAGCTCTTGGGCACTCTCAGGATCCCTGTCACCAGCCCCATACAGGTCCGCTCTGGTGCGCCTCCTAACCTCCGCTGGATCCTAAGTGATCCCACCTGAAGGCAGACGAAGATGGAGCATCTGTTTCCGCTCGTCCTTCTTCCTTTCTAGGTTGAAAAAGAAAGCAGTGGGGCCGTCCATGTCCCTGATGTTTGTCACACATGCTCTAATAAGAGCCCCCTTGACCTGGTCCTGTAAAAAAGAACCTAACTCTACTCTCTTCAGATGTAAAACCCCTTGCGAGAGAGAGAGACAGAGAATGTAGGTAGATCCATGTAAATAATTGTACATAATTGTCTTGTTTGTTTGTTAGCTTAGGTCTATTTGTTATTCTTGAGAACATATCTGTCTGTTGTTCATCTTACATCTTTAGTTTTTCCTTAAGTGTAGAAAAACTAAAGATGTAAGATGAACAATATCACAAGCTTGTCCTCTTTATTGTTGAGGCTGTTTATGGTCAAGAACTAAGGGATACTGGTTACTTAACCGTTTACAGCAGCTGTATTCTCCGGTTGTGAGGATTTCTAGCAAATCGAACAACAAACTCATCTAAGTTTAAATACGCTGCCCTCTATGCTCAACACCCCATGCTTTTATTTCAATGTCAAGAGTAAATTAGCAACAGTGTGTTATCTATGACTAATGACAGCTGGGAATGGATTTAAGATCACTAGCTAGCGCTAGCTCGCTAGCCAGAGATAATCTTACAAGTTTGCAAAAATAACAGCAGCAGCATAACTCAACTCGCTCTGACACAAATCCTCAATGTCGACAGATTTTAACACATTAAATTGAGTGTGAAGATAACTTTATGATCTTATAATTTCAATGATCCTTTCAAGTATCA
The DNA here is from genome assembly GCF_054491055.1 of Hypomesus nipponensis. Taxonomy (NCBI): domain Eukaryota; kingdom Metazoa; phylum Chordata; class Actinopteri; order Osmeriformes; family Osmeridae; genus Hypomesus; species Hypomesus nipponensis. Next base: position 12,535,020 of record NC_140387.1, on the reverse strand, counting down.
CCAATTTACTCACCTGTTAGTTACAGTGGTATCCAGTGGTTAGCTGCTACTGCGCTGTAAGAATGCAGGTACGTTGGTTTGTGTCTTGCGTTGTTGATGGGGGCTGCAGCGAGGCAACAGCCCTGGTGGATTTAGGTGGTATTGCATTCTCAAATCTGGCTCATACTACTAGCTTTCTCATTGAATAATTGTTCTAAAATGATTTTTGCTCAATTTGAAACCCATCCCAAATGGGTAAACTAGCACCCAAATTATTTGCTTATGTCAAGAAAAGTTGCCTGGAAACGTGCTCGCGGATACTAACGGGACGAGCACAAAAGGGAACATTAGCAAATCGCTGATTTAGCCTAGCTGAGCTGAGTGAGAACTTTACCACTGAGCACTTTTCATAGAAATGAATGGGGACACCATCTTTGAAGACAAAAGTAGCTGTGTCTATTAACATATAAGTCTATGTTGTAGCATGAAAAAAGTGACAAATGACAATATAAGTATACGTTTTTAGCCGTTTCTGTTCAGTTTGTATATAATATTTTTTTTTTTTATGCAGTGAGGTTCATCAAACAGTCTTAAAACTTTTATTTTTTTCATAGCGGAAATCATAATGAGCAAAATACAATATCCCTTAGAAAATCATGTGCTGCTAACAATTGTATGGTGCCAGGTCTGGGTAGGAGCAGAGGCCTGTTGTTCCAGGGATATACTATTTAGTTAGATGGTCCGCAAGTTTTTATTTGTTGGCTAAGTGGTCCTTGGTCTGAAAAAGTTTGAGAAACACTGGGCTATAGCCAACAATGAGCGGCCGCAACATCCGACGGGTTCTTGCAGACCGCCACCCAATTATTCGGCTAATATTGTTGTAGCGTTGTCAACCCTGGGCTGGTCTTGGGCCTGAAAGATAAATATTAAATTTAATTAAAATATTCCCTTGCAAAAAAGAAGTATATTAAAGTATACTATAAGTATCCTAAAATATGGATAGTACACTTTTAGTTGACTTTTGATATACTTTTAAGAAGTATGCTTAGAAAATAGTTCACTTTTAATATACTTTTAAGAAGTATACTTAGAAACAGAAAATGGTATACATTTCTTCTGGAGTAGGATGTACGTTTTCTATTATTATACAGCAAAAACAGTCAAAATAATTTAAAAGTACCTTACAGGTTACATTTTTTAGATCCATCTCATTCTAATTATTCATGTCTATTAAAATGTATTATGCATTGCACATTGAATCGTTTTTTGGTACTGAAGCTGTAACCTTAATTACTGCTAAAACATTCTTATCAATTGGAGTATTAATGGAAGAAAAAAACGAAAAAGCTACATGAGAATTTGAAGGTTATACTGTCAAACTGACTGAAAAACGAAATAACAACGTGAAATAATGAATGTCATGTGGCTCATTGGCTAGTCAATTCCCATGATGCAAGTCGGTAAATAGTGTAAACATTTGCTGATAAGTTTGCCGTTTGTTTAATTAAGTAACATGATAATAATATACTTTTTATACTAAGTATACTTACAAAATAAACTTGAAGTATACTTCTTTTTGGTAAGGGTTTGCCTTTTTGTATCACCCAATATATGATACAAAAACAAAGGTCCGGTCTTGAGCCTGAAAGTCCCGGGCTGAAAAGTGGCCCCACTCCGGCCCTGATTGAGACCCAAGATTCCTAGATTGTTTATGGGGTTCAGGTCAGGCAAGTTGGTTGGCAAATCAAGCCCAGCAATACCATGTGCAGTGAACCAGTTACCGTTTTGGCACTGAGGGCAGGTGTATCAAGTCCTGCTGGAAAAGGAAATCAGCTTCTCCGTAAAGCTTGTCAGAAAATGGAAGCGTGAAGTGCTCTAAAATCTCCTGGTAGATGGCTGCATTGACTCTGGATGATCATTTCCTGGTCACGTCTATGTGTGGTGGCTCTTGATGCACTGACTCCAGCCTCAGTCCACTCCTTGTGAAGCTCCAAGTTCTTGAATTGGCTTTGACTGACAATCCTCTCAAGGCCGCCGCCATCCCTGCTACTTGTGCACCTTTTCCTACCACACTTTCCACTTCCAGTCAATGTTCCATGAAGAAGCTTTGCTACAGCACTCTCCAAACAGCCATTCCTTTCTGCAATGACCTTCTGTGGCTTACCTTTATCATGGAGGATGTTAATGAGTGTCTTCTGGACAACTGTCAAGTAAGCAGTCTTCCCCATAATTGTGGTTGTGTGTACTGAACCAGATTTAGAGATTGAAGGCTCAGGAATCCTTTTTTGAGTTAATTCGCTGATTAGAGCTCTTCTCTGATTGTCATTTCTGTGTTAAAATGTTTTATCTTTTTTTATAATATTTTGTGATACTGGATTTTTTTTTTCTCCATGAGCTGTAAGCCGTAAACCTCAAGATTTATGTGTAATGATTCTAGAAGGTTTCACTTTTTAAATGAAATTATGGGTAAAAATGAACTTTTCCATAATATACTAATTCTAAGAGATGCATTTGTTTAACGTTAAATACTGTAACTTTAATGAAACAACTTTGTTCAGCAAATCTGTAGTCTAGTCTTTTCAACCCTGTGAAACCTACCACCTACCACTAGGTGGGGTTGATCGTTAAACTCCTGCTTCATAGATACAGCTGTGAGAAGTCTGAGGTGGCAAACCAGTGTCAAATCATTACACTACTGCAAATGAGCTATGTGGAAGGAATGGATAACTGTGGCTATTATTTCTACTGCCTGATGTTTTCATAGAGTTTTGTGGGAAAATTAGTCAAGAAAAACAAGCCCTGGCAAGATGCATTCTTACAGCAAACCTCAATGGCATGGGCACAATAATGGTTTTGCAGCTTGTAAGAGTGACAGCTAATAAGATCTTAAGCTTTAAAAGATGCCGATGGGTCATAGGCTTCAAGAGTCAGTGCATGTAAATAAAAAAAATTGCCAAACGGGACCATTTTATTAAATACTTAAGCACATGAGATGTATAGGTATTAGATTTCTATACATGCATAAATGAAAAATGTCTGAAGACATGTTTTTATTTTGTTACTATAAAGTGATCTGTGTAGACAAAAGGACAAAAATATTTTATCAATTTTAAATTTAGGCTATATTTGAAAAGGTGCACTACCTTTTACAATTATACAATTAACTTGAAATTGAACAGTGAAATTATGAAACATATGAAACATTAGCTTACTCCTCACTCAGTTTTCATGCAGTTTTCCTCCAGGTGCAGAGATGGTAAAAGGGTGCACTCCCCCTCCTGGTGTAGCCATTGCACTGCAACGGGACCCCCTGTTGAGAGCGTTGACAGCCCTGAGCTGTGTGTGTGCATGCATGTGTGGTGAGCACCCGTTGAGTAGGTGGGTGAGCTGGATGGGAGTGGGAGAGGTGGGAAGGGGGCAGATGGACTGCAGAGGGAAGTTCAGGAGGGACACAGAGAGTGTCAGAAAGTGGAGAGGGAGGGAGGCAGAGAAGGGGGAAGGAGGTGATGGATAGGAGCGAGGGAGGGGCAGAAGGGGGTGATAGGTATATGACAGGAAGGGGTAGGAAGGGTGTCAGGTGCAAGTGAGGGCAGGGACTGGAGCATGTCGAGTAAGGTGGAAAAGGTCACCAAGAGAAATTAAAGAGTCAGGTTGACCTTCACGGCTATTTTAATAGAATTAACTCTGAAGTCCAAATCTATTTGGCAAATATATATAACTTAAAATTCATCCAGTTCAGTTAAATGATTGATTATCCTTAAAAACGTCCACCACAATATTCCTTGAGGGTAAGTGGAGTGAGACCTCTCCTAATAAATACAACATTGTGTCATCCCTACCATCCTTTTTAGAATCAATAACAATTGGACAAACTGAATTATAATTAAAAATATATAATGTTCATTACAGATCCTGGTGACACGTATGCTAAACAGTACCACATCAGCATATTTTTATTATTTAAGTATCTCCCCCTTGTAAATGTGTTTAGGTGTCTATGTTAGCCAGTTGTGCAAACTTTACTGATTGTGTGTGTTGTCTGGGCACCTCATCAGTTAGTTCCACAGTGAGACTGCGCTCTTTACCTCCTTTGACTGAGTCTTCTGTGGATAAACCGAGCCAATCATAAGATGAGCTTTTTGCAAAAACACAATATAATGTAACGAATAGTAAAGTGTGTAGTGTGTGTGTATTTGTTGGACATAACTCATGTTCTTGTGTGTCTACTGTACTGTAAAGTGATGAGGGGATGGGTTACGGGGAGGGACAGGACGAGGTCCGGGGGTGTTTAAATGGTGACACCCCACTGACGACTGAGCAACTTTCCATCAGCGCTGTCCTCTCTGAAACCTCTCTTTTTTAGACATATTGCCACCTCACAGCCTGTACAGGCACAAACAAATAGGAGTGTCGTGGATGTGTTGGGTTTATCCACAGCCAAAAGACATCCCACACAGTCCTAAGAGACTCACTCATTTTTTGGGGTAATCTTTTTAACGAAACATCCCCCTCCTCCTTGTGTCTTGCCCACAGTTGAAGTCATAGCTAAGTCATATTCCATTTGATGTTGACCTGCTTGAGGCTAGGGCTTAGCCCAGCGAGTGCAATTACAGATGTGGGGAAGTGTTTTAAACTACAACAGTCATGTGAATTAACTGTATCTGCAGGTGGAGCTAATTGTGTCTTTACAGTTGGCTATATGCTTTGATTCCTTCATATTGTCGCATTGTCTCTATTGTATCTTTACTAAATAAATACTACCTAAATAAGCATTTGTTCTACCAGTAACTGATTTGAGAAACAGAATTTACACCCACAAAGTCTTGCCTTTGCAGGTAGGATTCATTTGCACCTCCAAGTTGCCATGGCATTAAGAAAAATTCACATGTTCATCTTTAGTGGTCGAGAGGTGTGAGGCTATTTATAGACTGTTTCTGTCTCAGACTCTGCACATTAAACTTTTTCTGAAGTTTATGTTGAACTCAGAAGTTATTGTAGGAAAAGACTCGCAACTACAACTGACACAACGACATGAATACAAACATGGAAAATATCCTTGGCCAATTGTCCATAAAGGTTTTGAGTTTTAGTTGCTGGTTTGAGTTAGCTCCAAATGTATGTTAATTTTCCACAGCATTACACCAGACCTGAGTACTCCATTTCCATATAGGGCATAGCTTTCTCAAGATGCACCTTGGGGAGGGGTGTAACCAAAACTCTAATAATGTGGGTGTGGTCATCTGTCATGGTGAACTGCCTGCTTTTACCCCTCCTGATCACCAATCAGCATAGGCAACATCACCTCCACCCAACTCCTTGTTTACCAAGCCTGGGTAGGGGAGGGCTGTCTGTCTGGCTGGTTCAGCCTGTCTGAAGTTGGCCCGCAGCACTTGTGTCATCATAGTGTTTAGGTGGGGTTGGGGTTATGGTGATGGGTGTGTTCCTGAACATAGCTGCCTTTTTTAGTGTAGGGGCCTCTCAACCAACCAACGGACCAAATAGGTCCAGGCTTCCACCCCCACCCCAGAGGCTTGGTGGGAGAGGGGGCGGGGTGGGCGCTCATGTCTGTGGTAAACAGATGGCAGGAAAACAGTGTGCATAAAGCCAACGTTTCTGACTCAGTTGTGGCATTTGTCTCAAGTACTCTTGCCCTCACCTTTTACTTAGTTCCTGTAAAGAGCAAAGGTTTAATTTACATTTAGCAGACGCTCTTATCCAAAGCGACTTACAGTAAGTACAGGGACATTCCCCCGAGGCAAGTAGGGTGAAGTGCCTTGCCCAAGGACACAACGTCATTTGCCACGGCCGGGAATCAAACTGGCGACCTTCAGATTACTAGCCCGATTTCCTTACCGCTCAGCCACCTGACTCCCCATTTCCTGATAGTGACAAAAATATAAAATGTGTATGTGTGCATGTGACTGTGTGTATGTTTGTGCGTGTTGTGTGTGTGTGTTGTTGTTGGGGTGTGATTTTGACTCATGTTGGCACATGTCTGGGCTCCAAGAAGACACGTTCTGTGTTAGCAAGTAAAGTTGGACTTCTCATCATGCACTTCGCTCCCCCTGGTTGACTTGTAGTAGGGGGGACACACCCAGAGTCGAATGACAAACAACTCACCTGTACCTATGTCTGTAAACGTGTACGCATGCATATGCATGAATTATATAACCGCATGTGCAAGCAATTGATGAAGCAGTATTTGCAAAATCTCATAATACAATTATTTTAAAAGGAGCTGCTTCTAATAAAATAAATGGAAATGCATATAGATTGAGAATGACGAGAGTTTGGTTCTCTCTGGGCTTAAGAAGGTTTTTAATAGCAACCAATGTGCTGGCAATGGACAGTGCAGCCTAAAGGCAGCAGTTAAGTCAGGCCGGTGTCTCCTCCGTGATGTCCCGTCTGGGTGAGGAACCCTACAAGCCGCAGGGCCAAGCCATTCTACACTTGATTTACTGTCCTGCCACAGGTCCACTACTGTATAATTACTCCAGTACACACACACACACTCAAAAACAAGTAAAAACACACATCCATGAGTGATAAGTCTACATTAAGAGTAGAGAACATACACATACTGTACAAATTGAATCTATACTATTCAAACTGTCAGAAATGTTTAATTTGAATGCTGAAAAGATAATATTGACTCATAGTTATGTAGCTTCCTCTGACACAGATAAACAGTGCGCAGTGTGTTGTCTTCAGCAGAGCCTGCCCCGGTCCCTTTTGTCACTCTCAAACCTGCAATTGTATTCAAGGCCAAATATAGGAGTTGGAATGCTAGGGTGGGCTGTGTATGTGTCACACAACAAAGCGCAACACAAGGGTGTTGCCTTCTCCTTAACATCCTCCCCCTTAACCGCCTATGTTGTTTGCATGGAAACCTAGCGATTGTGCGCAATGAGGTCCAGCTCTCAGCCCTCCCAGCTTCCCAAGCACAACTTCAGACCAATTCACTCTCCTCCCTGCCTTTGCTTAATACTTGATTTTTTGACCGTCTTTCTCTCTCTGCCTCTTTCTTTCCACATCTCTTTACCTGTTTCTCTTTCTTGACTCAGCTTTTTTCACTCTCACTGCATGTATATTTCTCTCTCTTTCTCTCTCAACTTCTTTCTCTTCTCTTCTTTGTCTTGAATGCATTAATATCCATAGGAGATTAGCATAATCATTGTGAGATAAAAATTAAAAACTAAAGGCTGTGCAACATGTATGCATAGTCAGTGGATACTGAAATAAATTTAGGATTATGGGTCACATGACCAAAAAGCTAGAAGATTGAAGATCTTGAAGATGTTTTTTTGCTTTCTTTGAGTTGGAGCCTTCTACAGTCTTCTATGGTCAGTTCGCACCTTCCTTGTGTTCAAATGCAAGCATCGGCGGTCTGGGGAGGGTGGTTGGAGTCGTCTAGTGCTGAATTCACTAGCAGTGGGATATTAGAAATTAATTCTCGCAAATGTCCGATGAGCCACAACTTTTATTTGTTTTCAAAGCTGCCAACTGGGGTGGCAGCTGGGATAGCAAGGCTATTTTTAGGGTGGCAGTTGCCACCCCGGTAGATCAGCCCCTGTTGAGATGGGCATGGAAGACCAATCAACACGGCCTTTTACAAACAAAAATTACAAACCAGCCTCATTAGATGACACCCTCCTTGCAAGAAGCTGAGCTTAATCTGTAACAATAAAACACACATACTGTCTAATTGTGGCCTAGCGATGGTGACAACCCAGGCCTACTCATACACTAACTTTCACCTGTGGATTGTGTCTCTGTCTTGGGTCATGACCAAGGATGTCTCCATGGCAATACTATCTGCGAACTGAGAATCTGACTGATTGTGGCTTAGGCGAAGGCGCCAACTCAGGCACACTCATACACACCCCTTCCCCCATCCAACGCCTTCGCCTGCTTGTTCCCACAGTGTGGCTGGCGGGTCTGTGACCAGCGCCTATATGGCTGCAGGTCCAGATGCTGCTTGTCCATACCCCCCCCCCCCTGCAAGTCATGTGGTTCTGTAATGTTGTACAATGTATGTGCTTATGTGCTGAGGTGTTTTTTGCCTGTTCCCACACTGTACTCCTCTTTACATTTACATTTTAGTCATTTAGCAGACGCTCTTATCCAGAGTGACTTACAGTAAGTACAGGGACATTCCCCCCGAGGCAAGTAGGGTGAAGTGCCTTGCCCAAGGACACAACGTCATTTGGCACGGCGGGGAATCAAACCAACAACCTTCTGATTATTATCCCGACTCCCTAACCCAGAGGTGGGGAACCTTTTTTCTGCAAAGGGCCATTTGGATATTTATAAAATCATTTGGGGGCCGTACAGAATTATCAACTTTAAAATGTGCCTGCTATATTTGGTCAACCTTTTGATTACTAGCCCGACTCCCTCACTGCTCAGCCATCTGACTCTAGGAGCATAGTCTGGAGGTTGCCTTTTTTTCTCCTCTCTCTCCTCATGTTATGCTGAAAAGTTCTTCCAATCCTGTCTATCCCCTTGTCATGTTTGTGTATTTGCGAATTCAAGAGACCGCAGATAGAGTGCGGCTCATTAGATCAACTCGTATTATTGTTTTTGTTGATTTTATGTAAAGCATTTTGAGCTGCAATTCTTGTATGAAAAGTGCTATATAAATAAAGTTTTACTTACTTACATAAAGGATCTGTTTGACAAGGAAGTTCTCCTCCTTGTTCCACCCAATTTAGAAAAGTAATAGGTCTTATGTAGAGAGACTTGTCTGTCCCCTACACCCTATGTGCGAGGTAGTGTTGGAAATATGCAGACTAAAGCTGATAAATTTCTTCCACAGCGTGCATGTGTACAAGTGAGCAGGTGTGTGCACATACACTGTAGTGAATACTGTGTGAAGCCGTGTGTGTGTGGCCAGTGAGCAGTTTGACTACACCACCCAAGGTTATAGCAGGTTATAGGGAGGTTATAGGGAAAAGGGTTTGATTTGGGCGGGAGGAACATTGTATGAAGTACCAAGAGGAACCAGACCTACAATGACGAAAGTATCAAAAATACAGCTTTAATTGATAACTTCGGGGACCCACCACTAATACTCTCGTTCTCGGCACCCCCACAGCAACACACACCAATCGTAGTTTGGACTATAAAGGTAACTCATGCTTATCCTGGGTACAAGCTGAGGCTTACTGCCCAGGTGTGTTTAACAGCTTTGTGGGGGTCCGTCTGTACTCGGGGTCTCCCACAGGTCAGTTTTCCACGTGACGGCTTCCCGTCTTTCTGAGTGTCTGTTTGCGTGCCTCTCGCAGTCAGATCTTCAGGTATATTGGTGAGGGGAAAAAGTGTTCCACCCCCACCCCACTTCAATATGGTCAGATGGCTGAGCGGTTAGGGCAGGGGTGGGGAACGTCTGGCCCGCGGGCCGCATATCGTTTGGTCCGGCCTGCCATGGCACTGCAGGAACCATATTATTAGGTGCATTATTCGTTGGCAGCAGCACTATTAATATGTGGAAGAGGACCGTGGAAGCGCGCAGCGTTGCGTACCAATGTACCAAATTTTGCTCGCGCGCTCTCAGTAAGTGTGGAATTCCTTTCTAGCAAATCAAACCCAGAATACATTGTTGGTTTGGCCTAAGCCCCGAATGTTTACAACGCTGGCTCGGCGCCTGATTAACACTCGAATCGATAAGCAGTCTCAAAAATGGTAGCAATATAAAAAATAATACGATCCCTTTCCATAATCATGATACCCCCCCAGAAATATTCACTGCACCCCCAGTCAAAGCAGGCTGCATCCGTGCCAGCTAACATCACAAACCTCACAAAGAGAAGCAATTCCAGCCATCACATTAGGGTGAGTTAATTAAATGTTTGACCAAATATAGCAGGCACATTTTAAAGTTGATAATTCTGTACGGCCCCCAAATGATTTTATAAATATCCAAATGGCCCTCTGCAGAAAAAAGGTTCCCCACCTCTGGGTTAGGGAGTCGGGATAATAATCAGAAGGTTGTTGGTTTGATTCCTGGCCGTGCCAAATGACGTTGTGTCCTTGGGCAAGGCACTTCACCCTACTTGCCTCTGGGATAATGTCCCTGTACTTACTGTAATTCGCTCAGGATAAGAGCGTCTGCTAAATGACTAAATGTAAATATGTCCAGCGGCCAAAACCCACACCTCTTTCTGGCCACTTGCTCTGTCGGTCAATGTCAGTTGTTCGGGTTCAGAAGGCACAGGTCAGTCATTGATAGGGAGGTTATCAAACGTGCCCTCAAGCGGTCTCTGTCCGTCTGTCCATTTAAACAGATTAGTCAAATATGGTTCAACATAAAAAAAATCTGACTTTAGCGAGCATCCATTCTCTCTGCGTCATATCTGTTAAACTTTTATTCGAAACTTGTTTCAAATGTGGTTCAATCTTAAACAACTTATTCATGGCCTTGCGTTCCTTACGCCGCAAATCCTTTGATCACTAATGGCAAATTCGATTTTACAGAATTGCTCCCCATGTTTGCATGTACGTTTTAGCAAAAAGAATGTTAGTAAAGTAATATTCCGAAAAATCTAATCATTATTTATGTCTTTTATTTTTTTAAAGCTTTTTTTATCTTTTAAGAAGATATCTCTATACATATAAATTTAGCACTTAATGACTGTAACTGCAAGACACAATACGTAATTAGTCCTTAGAAAATATTGCTCGAGCCTTAATGCTTACTTCACTGATACGTCTATTTTCAACGTATTATTTTCTCACGGCGCAACCAACCATTAACCACCTGAATATCACAATAGTATACCAGACACCATTAGATCAACTCATGTAATGGACTTTACAGCAAAGGAATCCTGCCTATTAATCAGACCTCTCAATTCAAGGTTTTTACGGCCCTACGTCCATGAAACACAGCGGAAACGTCTATTTTCAACATATTATTATCACACGCAGATACAACACTATTCAACCAACAGAAAGCCGAGAATCCCGCCTCACTTTTTGAAATGTTTTTACGGTCCCGTCCCGTATCTGCGCGTCTTATGTTCTTTTTCAAGCAACTGATAGGCCTTCGTATTGCATCAATCAAAACAGTCATCAAGTGACATAAAATATAGTCTTGCCAATCTATTTATTAATTTGTCAAATTACTATAAAAAGTCGTGTCATGCCTTGCCTCATACAGAAACCATCCCTTCCCCTTTTACAAATAAATGTTGCACAGGTTCGTTGTCTAAACAGCTGTAGGACCACAGGTAAGCGGAAATGAACATAACCATTAAAAATGACAATTAAAGTCTGCTCACCTGCTGACACCCTTTTGCTGCAGATAATCTGTTCTTTGACGCCAATCTGATAGGGAGGTTTCTGAAGAATGTAGACCGGAAGGAGTCACGACAACGGAAAGGAGTTTGATTCTTTGGTTTATTAGTCGAGTACCCGGATCAAACAATCAGTTCAAGACAAACTGATGGCATGAGTGACAAAACATCTCTCTTCAGAGAGCTTAAATACAGTTGCTGGACATGTTCACATATAGAATGCACAGAATTGCTTCCTTAACGGGTCTTTAGTGGTCAGTACACTGATACACTAGAGCATCCTAGCAGGTGAACTGGTCGTTAATCACATAAGCTCTGTTTTGTCCATAATTTGCCTCACAGTCTCCTAACTGTCTGGACTGTGTGCTATATTCTGCTCGGTGGGAGTCTCGCTTCACGACCTTTGACCTTATAGATACTTAGGCTACACATGTACACAGAAAATCTGCATATCAGTCATCAAAAAGACATCAGGGGCCTCATGTATAAAGGATTGCGCAGCTTTCATACCAGAAGATGGCGTACGGCCAAAACTCGCAAAGTACCTACGCACAGAAATATTCACATGTATAAAACCGGTCGTACGCCAGGTCCTGCGCACCTTTCCTTTATAAATCACAATCAACGTGAGATTGACCGCACGTGAACGAGCCACTGACCCCGCCTTGCCTCCTCCCACAAATGAATATGCAAATGGACTATAAATGCACTCCTGAGGTCATTTATTTGTCTGAATAACCGTATTTCTTCGAATAAACGCCGCCCTCGAAGAACCGCCTCACCAAAAATGAACGTTAAACTCCACTGCGTTTATTCAAAGAAATACAGTGACTGTGACGGTTCTGACAACCGAGTATGGAGGCGAGAAAATGTGTCCTGTTTGTAGGGTTGCCAACTTCCTCAACCGCAAATGCGGGACACTTTCTCCCTCCCCCCCTGCTAATGTATGCAAATTCTGTGCCTGATGTGATGCTAGGTAGAGACTTCCATGAATTTTTTGGGCTGATTTCAGCGGAATTTTTTTGGGGGAGATTGAAACAAACAAACATAGCCGTTTGTCCAATTGGTAAAACGTTGTCTAGTAGAGGTAATTATGTTTACGTTTCTTAGCCTGGTTATCCATCTTCATATTGTCTCAAATTAGCTTTCGATCTGTCAGTGTCACTGTTGTGTGTAAGCGGCACGAAGGGCTGCATACATTCATTTGGAATTTTTCACCGGAGCTTTAGCTAGCTGGCTAACATTGCGTTCTCTCCTTCTGTGTTCAATGACTCAATTCATCAAGCTGTAGCTAACGTTAGCTAAGTCTGTCAACAGAGCTCCTGGGTAACTTAACTTAGATATACCAGAAAATATAACAATGATTGAAACCATCATTCACCAAATTCAGTCAGGTAAATCGCCGAGTCCAGGAGTGCTTTCGGCTTCTGATGGTCGTCTGCACTGGTGATGCAAGGCCCTTCGTGTTAATATTTCCATGCACTCGCGCTCCCTACTGACACGCGCACCTGTTCGCAGTTCACTGAATATGAATACCGGCCGGCGAGGCTGTGATTGGAAAACGGGACTGGAGCTGTCCCGGATGGGACAAATCAAAATCACCCATAAATCGGGATGTCCCGGACAAATCGGGACGGTTGGCAACCCTACCTGTTTAGCGGCCTGTCATCAGGTATTAGCGACAAAAGAAAGTCGGCGGAGTGGAAGACACTATTTGCACCCTTTCTTGTTTTTAACCTGTATTACTTTGAGATTTAGCTAAATGTAAAGTTGATTACAAATAAAATTATTATTATTATAGGACCATAAATGCTGTGGGTTCAGTGAACCGGACCATGGCAGAAATTAAGAAGAAATGGTCTGATGTAAAACTTTAAATGAAGAAACGAGTGGTGGCGCATGGTAACAGCATGGCAGCTATAGGGTTAGCGTGACATGCATTTCCTGAGTGATTTTGTCGTTTGTTTGACACCCTCAAGTTTAACAGAAGTTATTAAGTGGTGGCGGATTAAACAGAAGGCTATAGGCCCCTATAGCATTTCCCATTTGGGGTTTTGGCATTTTGATGTGATCATCCACATTAATGATCAATCTTTAATTTTTTTGTTTTTTGAATAGTCAACGTCATAAACGTAGTAGTGGAAAGTTTATTCTGTAATATTTGGTGAGTTTCGGCACTTTTCTATGAGGGGCCGTGAGGGACATTATTCAGAATACCCTCTCACACACACAACTGAAAAGCTCTCACACACACTACTGAAAAGCTCTCACACACACTACTGAAATGCTCTCAGACACACTACTGAAAAACTATACGCTCACACACACTACTGAAAAGCTCTCACTCACACTACTGAAATGCTCTCACACACACTACTGAAATGCTCTCACACACACTACTGAAATGCTCTCACACACACTACTGAAAAGCTCTCACACATACTAATGAAATGTGGTCATATACACAACTGAAATGCTCTTGCATAATATTGTGGAATATAACGGTTCAGTGGTGAATACGAGCATTACAATTAAAAAGGAAGGCCTTCCTTTCAACTGAAGGAAACAGGAAGTCCACACCAGGAAGTGCATTTGCTTTTACTGGATTTGAGGTAAACCACAATGCATGTTCACATGATCCTCTTAGTTTTTCACGTCCAAACATTATTTTTTTAAGTAAGAGGCAAAGAAGAGGATATTGTAATTTTTATTTACTAGTTCTCCGCAATGCATTGAGTCATTGCAAATTGAGGAGTCCCACAATTTCAGTCAGGAGGGGCTTTATAGAGAGCTTGGTGATCATACACAAACTCTATCTGCATTTTTTTGCTGTGTCCAGATATGATCATGAGGCTATGATCCAACAGGCATTTTGACGGCAACCACAAGCTGATTAGATGGCGGATGGTCTTTCATGGCTGTGTTGATGGCTTCAGCTGGACCATTATATACTTACGGTGCTTATCTAACAACAGAACCTCAAGTGTCTTGTCATTATTTTTGGGAGGAGTAGAGAACTTTACATTTACATTACATTTAGTCATTTAGCAGACGCTCTTATCCAGAGCGACTTACAGTAAGTACAGGGACTTGAAATAAAAAGCGTGCGTGTCATGTTGACATTGGTTGGCCAAACAACAAGCTTGAAAAATATATTCATGACAGCTTGCATTAGCAGATTGAGGCTACTTGGAGGACTATACGAAAATTTAAACTGAAACGCCTTCCGTTGCAACTGAAATTTTCATGTGTGTATGAGAGCTTTTCATATACGTGTTCGACAGCTTTTAATTTTTTGTATGAGAGCTTTTCAGTAGTGTGTGTGAGAGCTTTTCAGTAGTGTGTGTGAGAACATTTCAGTAGTGTGTGTGAGCGTAAAGCTTTTCAGTAGTGTGTGTGAGAGCATTTCAGTAGTGTGTGTGAGAGCTTTTCAGTAGTGTGTGTGAGAGCATTTCAGTTGTGTGTGTGAGAGCATATTCTGAATAATGTCCCTCATGGCCCCTCATACTTTTCAGTTCGAATTTGCCACGTTACAGAGCCAGACAAGACTTTACGGATGGTCCGCACATTCTCACGTCTGCTCAAAAGTTTCTGTGACGGCCCGCACATTCTCACGCCAAGTAAATCTTTAGAATCATTAAGTGTGCGTGAAAACCAGCGTACGCAAGTTTTTTGTGCGTACGCAACATTTATACATGAGGCCCCTGGTGTGTTCGACTTTATGCATCGCCTGCGGCACCAATCGGCGGCTGACTTGAAGCAGTGCATGTAGGTTAGTATTTTTGTCCGACTTGAAATGGCACCGATGCCATGTCATGGTTCGCCATCAAAGTACTGCAAGTGCCATTCAAGAGCAGCCGGCTGGGTCAGCCAGCACAGCTTATCCAGAGCAACTGCACCAGACCCACAGAAAAGAGAGTTACGACACTCTTTGATCTCGCCAACATGCAATTACGTGGTTCAAGTAGCTCGCTGTAGTTGCAAAAAACCCACTGCTGTCAACCTGTTTTAATGGTTTTCGGTGGGAAAGACAACAGCTCCATTTCTATTTACTGACATTTTCGGGATATTAACACATCAATATATTACTGGTGTGTTGTATCATGTACATGTCTGCTACTTTATTAACATTTATGTATTACATTTACTTATAACACTAGGCAGCAATATTGTAAAGCAGAGCTAGAAATGGCTATGCTAGCTACCGTACTGTAGCCTACTGTTTGTACTTAACATTTAGCCTTTGACTTTTGCTGGAAGTAAATGGGACTTGTTTTTTTCAGCCAACTTTAGCATTTAGCACGTTAACAACACTTATATTTGTAGTACTTGATGCAAGTTAAATCTAATCTCGCTAACAATCACAGCAGCAACTGCTCAGTTTAAGACAGAAAGGAGTTTGGTCAATAGAACAGAATATACACGGCAACCAATTGCATTCAATAAAACGTTTTATTATACAGGATGTCCAGTGAGAGGGTCATGTTTGTTTCCCCACCCATGTTCTTTCACTCCTGTTGTTTGAAGTATCTGGTGATCTAAATGTCTACTGTTCACAAACCTCAGACTAGACACGCACATCATCATAGTGGTTGAAATACAGTAGCTGGAAGCCTGTGCAAAGAGGGATTGTGATGGCAACATCTACAATACTGTCAATCCAAGAAGACATGCTGTCCCAAGGACATAGGGTTCCTCCGGTAGGAGGAATAATAAATATAGCTGCATGCAGCAATGGCTGATTTAAAAAAATCAGCCATTTGAAAAGACACACAGTAGGGTTAGATTTATAGTTGTCAATGTGTTGGAGTCCAGTTTCTACTCACATCTACCGATGAGCACTGGGGAGCAGAGGGAGACAGCTCATTTGGAAGAAGCCCTGGCAATTAGTCAAGCATGCATATTTCAAATATTCACAATAATCGACTTTTCATCTTACATTCAACCTTTTCTCAGATTTGTGTACAAAACATTGTCAAGCCTTCATATGAACTTGTGATTGAATCAGAGTATCAGTTTTGGACCGGCAGATCTTTAAAGCCTTATTTTAGCGATAAACTAGATTTCCTTTATTTTAATAATTTTTTTGAGATATTAAGTTGCCTTCGCACATGGTTACATGGTGTAGTGTCTCCCTTGTGTGTGGAACTGATCAAGTCCCGAGGTGAATGTGGTACTTATTTATGGACACACGAAATATGTGCAACAGGTGTAAAGTTTTAGTAAATGTTCATAATTTGGCAATTTTGTAATATATTCCTTTTTGTTTCCCAAACTATAGAAAGACATGTTTCCTACACACGTAGGGCTCGGAATAGAATCAATCGGAGTAATGTTCATGAGGAGAATAATTTTGTTGTTTTGGACAAATCTTTATTGTACAGAAAAATCCAATATGGTGGCTGTTATAGGTTCTTGAGGCTTTTTTGTTCCTCATGGGAAATAAGGCATGTGTAATACATTTCAGAATTTTGGGACAAATGGGATGAAAATTGGGGCGTGGGCTGTAGCGCCACCTTCTGTCTAAACTGCATCCAATCAGTGCTAAAGTGTAGTACCTACCCTTTCCGTTCATAGTTAATGTAATGTGTTTTTGAGTTAATGTAATGTCGTTTTCCATTTGGGGGAGCGTGTTTTTGTATTGGGGGGAGGTGAACAAGTCATCTGATTTGGGGGGAGTTGACTCGTATTGGGGGGGAGTGTTTTCATTTGGGGGATGTACGCATGTTAGGGGGTGTGTTTTGCACTTCAGGGCCACCGTACTAAACTTTTATTTTTATTATGACTAGAGGATGTAAAAAGCATTATTTTAGCATTGAATTTCCTTTAATTTGATCATTTTTTGAGATATAAAGTTGCCTTTGCACATGGTAACGTTTTGTAGTGTCTTCCTCTTGTGTGCAACAGATCAAGTCCCTAGGTCAATGTGGCACTTATTTATGGACATGGTTGCATACATGTACAACAGGTGCAACAGGGGCAAACTCACCATGCTTGGACCAATCATCACCTTCCAAGGCTTCTCCTACCACTGCTATGCTGACGACACGCAGCTGTACCTGTCGTTCCCCCAACTGATCCGGGGATCTCAGCTAGGATCGACGCGTGCCTCACAGACATCTCTGTCTGGATGACCAAGCACCACCTCCAGCTGAACCTAGCCAAAACAGAACACCTCATCATCCCGGCCAAATCTTCCATCTCCCACGACCTCTCAATCACCCTGGGATCTGCGACGGTGACCCCCTCATCCTCTGCCAGGAACCTTGGGGTTACCATGGATGACGAGCTCTCCTTCACGGCCCACATTGCTGCAGTCTCCCGGTCGTGTAGATTCACCCTCTACAACATCCGGAAGATTAGGAGATACTTGTCTGAGCATTCTACCCAGCTGCTAGTCCAAGCACTTGTCTTCTCAGTTGGACTACTGCAACTCGCTGCTCGCCAGTCTCCTAGCATGCGCAAGCCACCCTCTCCAGAGGATTCAGAATGCGGCAACCCGTCTGGTCTTCAATCTACCCAGACACTCCCATGTTACCCCGCTCTTCATATCCCTCCACTGGCTTCCCATCACGGCCCGTATCAGATTCAAGACTCTGGTACTGACCCTCCGAGTGGTGAACGGGATTGCACCCGACTACATCAAGTCTCTCCTCCAGCCTTACACCCCCACCTTCCACCTATGGTCTTCTTCTGACAACCGTCTGGTGGTCCCACCGCTCAAGACCGCCCGGTCCCAACACAAGCTCTTCTCCTGTCTGGCCCCCCAATGGTGGAATCAACTCCCCACCTCCATCAAAGACACTGACTATCTCCTCACCTTCAAGAAAAGGCTCAAGACACACTTGTTCCGGTAGTACAACGGCACTTAGGAATGGTTGGCTGGACCTGATGTTAGTTTCCTCAAGGATCACAATGACTCTGCTTAGAGACTTGTTGCTCTTGTTGGTTAGTGGTAACTGAGTTACATTTTTGTAGTCGCTGTGATATATTGTTTTAATGTTGCTTGTTTTTCCACAGGTACACTTGCACTTATAGCGGTTCATGTTGTTGAATTGTAACTTGTTTAACTACTTGCTCCTGTGGTTCTTTTCTTCTTCTTCACTAATTTTGGTTGTTCACAATATGTGCTTCATGTTTTTGGCTACTCATGTTTTGGCGTGATCTTGTTGTTATTATCAGTGACCTATGCATAAAAGCGTCTGCTAAATAAATAAATGTAAATGTAGCGATTGCGTTGGTTGAAATCAATTTAACGTTCCGTTGTACGGTTTAGGCTGAAATTAATTATTTTCATCAACAGATTGACACGTTTAGGCTGTGGCAATGAAGTTTGTGTTAAAGGGGCGATTGATTGCAAAACTGATTTGACCTTGTCATAGTTGAAAAATGACCGTTTGTTGTGTAAAACAGATATACAGTGAACCTCCATTCATTTAATTGAAACCTTTTTCCTATCAAAATTTCACTTTTTGAAACTGCAACTTGCAGCGCTAGGTTTTGAAACAGTGCAAGTTGTGACATCACAACTTGCAGCATCAACTTTGTCACGCCCCAACATTTACCTACAGACCAGCCCTCAGTCAGACACAAGTTTAGCTGCGCGCTAAACTGTGTACTTCCACGCAACAACAAGTTTTAATTAAACACAATTTAATCAATTAACACAAGCATATTTTAAATAGAAAACATTAGGAGCACAGACAAAAATTTAGGGGCACAGTCAGTTTCTGTTTTAAAAACTTTAAACATTGCATCATTATTAAACTATTGAATGAATTACACAAAATTTACCTGACATGATTGGTTACTTATTTATTCATTACATATGAATGTATAACTTTTTTGCATTCAATCTAACATTGTTTCAAACTGACTGGCTTGGCCAAGCTTTGTAGCATGGAAGTATAAATCTTTTTCCAGCTGACAGTTTTCAAATGTTTATTTTGATATGTGTCATGTTGGACGTTAGTTTGCCTAGTTCTATTGTTCACACTTGAGTGTGAATGTGAGCTAGCTATATCGCTAGCCAGGCTGTTACAGCGCAGGACAGATGCAGTAGGCTATCGCAGCATGAATAGTAGTTGAAATCTCACAAAAAATGGAAGAATAAACGTTTCCTGTAGCAAATAATGGTTTGAGAATTTTCGGGTTCCATAGATGCAAAAATGGTATTGCGTTAATAGCGCCAAATTATTTTTAACGTGTTAAACATTTCAAATTAATTGTTAACATGTTACTTTTCCCAGCCCTACTTTTTATTCATTAAGCAGACACTTTTGATTCCATCTGTACCTGTGAGTCTCTATAGACAATGCCTCCACACCCCTGAGATGTCCATCATTTGTTAGATCCCCCCCGAGACCGACTTAGCCCAGATGGAGTGGCTAGGAGGCAGGTTGGGTTGAGGTGCAAGACACCTCCTGCCTGCCTTAATTTTCACCTTCCCCAATGCATCTCCCGCAAGTGGTGACAGAGGGGTGCTTCTGTAGCACAGCAACTTGCCATTCAGCACAAGCCAGACTGGACTGTATGGTATGGTTGCCTTGGGAAAGGATATGTGTGTGCTGTCTCTGTGTGTGGACTTTGCAACATTCTTGTACGCTTGGCTGTACATGTGTGTGCATGCTGAGCCTGTGCATATGCATGAGTGTAGGTGTGTTAAGCGTGTGTGCATGGTTAGGCCCTGCATGTGTATATGTTTGTGTGATGTGTGATGATAATAAGGCTCTGAGGCAGACAAGATACAGCAGCAGGACCAGTGAGTCTCATCAGCTGATGACCTGGTGTTTACCGTGCCTATGTAGCCTGGAGGGAGCCCAGCTACCCTTCTTCCATGAGCTGACACAGCCAAGCGTAATTGGATCTCCCAATGCAAAAGATTCATCACCCCTCTAGTGATTTGCAATGCAGAACACAGGTGCATTAGGCAAGGTTTTGGAAATTGCTCTTACCAAGAAATTACAGTGGGTGATACGGTGTAGAGAATGAATGCATAAACAATTTTCTTCAATATTCTAATTTCAGGAGAAAATCATGTTGAGTTCATGTGCAGTGATTTTGGTCCGCAATTAAGAGTTCATTATGTGTTGTGATTTTAATGATCATGCTTTGTCTGTGCCCCTGTACAGTACATTCAGTTAATACATTCAGTTGGATAATCGTGTGGATAGTTAATTCACTTGCCCACACACCACACAGGCTAGACATAAAATAGTTCTGTTTTTTGTTTTAGACACAGTATCATACCTTCAGTGAGAACCCAAGTTTTATGCTAACATCAGTACGGTTGTTGGTTAGGCTGTATAAATACATCACATTATCGGTCTGACAGGATTATTACATAGCAAAGAGCATCTATACTTGTTTCGACGAGAGACACAGGTAGGGCCTACTGTGAATGTTCTGCCACCAGGTGTCAATAGAAATGTTGAGCCTTGCCCACGTTGAGTCTCGCCCCAAGTTGCATACTGTAGTTAGGGCTACTTGAGTGAGAGGGCAAGAAGTGAGTGTACCCAGGACTACTCTATTTCTCCTGGGGGTCAAAGGTTGAGGTCAGCACCACTGGCAACCCTGGTTATCAAGCATGCTGGGAAACTGGGGGGAGGACGATGAGGCCATGGAAACACTAGGGGAAACTGGTCTCTGACAACAGGTGACTATGAGTGTGAGTCCTCCTGGCCCCAAACATCTCTACACATGCACATACACACTCACACCCTTATCAGCGGTCCCTGTGAAGTCTGTTCCAGCAGGAAGTCGGAAGGAAGCTCTTGTGAGTGACCGTGGAGATAACCCTGCTGGTTCTTGTTTCCATGTGGTAGAGTAACCAGCACAGATACGTCCTGAGCTCTCCACAGATGATGCAAAATTACCCAATCCACCCAACTATGCACTTCTTAGAATGATACCTTTTCAAAAACATTGAATATCATGTAGACCTGTACAATCTTTGTTGGCCTGTGCTTTTATGATCAAAGACCAGTTTGAAATCCAGAATCAATGGGTTGGTTTTTCTTTTGGCATATGGCAGATTTGTGAATGCATTTCAGATTCAAAATGAGAAAAAACTCCAGAAAGAGATTACTTAGGCCAGCATATGACCAACATTTTTCTACCAGCATCCCAAGATTCAAGATGTAGATAGTTTATCAGTCTTGGTATCATATTCTTCTTTAATAAAGGATGAGGAATTAGTAGACTTCCAATCTACAGATAGTTTTGAAAGTCCAGATTTGTATAGATACTTGCAAATGCTGCACTATTATATTAAAGAGGTGAAGGAATCAAGGAAGGCAGAACTCTTTGATACACAAATGCTTATCAAAGCATTCAACTCGGAACCCCACATAGATTATTGGGGTCTTAATGAGACATTTCTTATAAGAATGTTATAAAAACTGAAATCTTTCAAAAGGAATGGGCTCTCATCTTCTACACCCAGATGACTACGACAAACTCACATTTTGCTGGAAAAACTGTGTACGATTTTCAAAATCACCCAAATGAAATTAAAGCAAATGAAAATTATTTCAGATCTAATGTTTGCAGCCTTTCTGGCCTGATGTTCAAACCACCACTGAGAGTGAAGGATTTGATATTGAGTTCACTTTCGGTACCTTGGAAACACATCTCAGAAACTGGATATCAGAGACAAATTTTTATAAACAATCATCATGGTAGCAAACAAGAAGACAAGATGCTAGCACCTCAAAGAGCCTCCCACCCTGAACCAATAGAAAGATCACATAAACAGAATACAGTGTACAGTATGGAAAGTATGACATTCTGTTAAAGATTACAGAAAGAAAAGGGAGAAGAGTGCTGGTCTAAATGGGACACATACTGTACCTGGCTAACAAAGCCTGACAACTGAAACAATAGTAAATGTTATAAAACATAAACAGTGTATGAAAAAATGATCAGGAGTGCATAGTTCTAAAATCTGTCATGGTCAGAGTCAAAAGACAGTCTGTATTTATTAGCAACATAGCAAAGCAACCACCGTTAACAGACAGGGTGAACAAAAATAATCCTATAATATACTGCAATGCAACTACAGTGCAACAATAACATCTTAATTGCTTAAGTAACACCAACTAGTCGTAACATGACATTTCCATTACAGTAGTGCCTACAAAAGTGCAGTAGAATCAATAACATAAGTGTAACATCAACTACTCTGGTGCAGGAAGGCGCAAAAGTTGTGGGTATCACAGGAAGTGTACAGGACTGTAGAGAATAAGACTACAGAACAATGTTTTATGTGATATTTTCATCTTGAATTATATTGGGTGAAGGTACCTCATTGTTATCAAACATCCCTAGGCTTCATCAGTCTGGCCACCCTTGGCTACTTTATCATGCCACAGCAGTAACTCAGTGATAGCATGAATGGTATGAAGACCCAGACACAGTACATACACCATCCCTAATCTAAGGAGGCCATCACACACTCTGCCTCCTCAACTGCTCCTCCGTCTTACTCAGAAACAAAGCGAGGGTGGACAAAGCAGGTCTGCCCACAGATGACCCAGAAATTGCAGCCTGCTCCTTGTTATCTACAAAGGCTTGACATGCATTGTGGAAGTCAGACAGTTTTTGCCAATTCCTGCTACTAAGACTGCTGTTCTACATATCTTTGGCATCTCTCTTTCAGTTTATTGAGAGAGCATCTAAAAAATACCTGTCTGGGAGCTTGCCCTGCCTGCCGGCCAACCTTCCTGTCTGTATGACTGTCCGCTGGTCTGTCTGTCCGCCTACCTGCCTGCTTACTTTGCTGTCTGCATGCCTGTCTGCCTGCCTGCCTTACTGCCTACTTACCTGTCTGAATGCCAGCCTACTGAACTGAACGCCTACCTGGCTGCCTGCTATTTGTCTGTGCCTGTCTGTCTGTCTCCGACAGTCTCCTCAGTGTGACTCTGTTCTGTAAACAGGTGCTGTGTGTAGGCTTGTTAGCAGCTGAGTGGGACGCTGTGTGTGTGTGTGTGTGTGGGGGGGGGGGGTCCCAGTCAACCCTCTGTGCCTATGGGCAGAGAGCAATGCCCAAGGAGGTGAGCTGATTACAGTTAGGCTTCCTGTAGGGCTCTGCCAATAAGCAACACTGTTATTTCAGAGAGAGAGGGTATCAGAGGAGCAGAGCAGTCAGGCAAAGATGGAGACCAAAGAGAGTACATACAGTATGTGACTGTAAATGGAACTCTGTACAGTTTTTTCTTTTACAATTTTAAATAGTCTTTAAACTTACAATACTTAAAGACATTAAAATAAATGCTATATTATTCAACAGATACGTGATTAATAATGATACTTGATACATGATACATATTGAATGCTAATGATGCAATGATATGGAATGGGAATCAAATATAATTACTATTAGGGAAACCCACATTACACAGTACGCTTTTAAACAGTTTTACTGTAATACACAGTGTATAGTCAACTTAAGATAAATGGTGTGATACTGGGTAATCCTTCTTTTTACAGTCCCATAAGTACTTGGTATTTACGTAAAAAATAAAGGGTATGTTTTGTGTATTACCGATTGGTGCCAAGGTGGTAAATACAGAGATAATTTGAAGTATTTACCCATTAACTAAATACTAACGTGCTGGTTATTACTGGGTAATTTTCACTGGTAATAATTAGGTAAAGACAGAAAACAAAACTTAATAATTACCTGGAAACATAAATATTACTATTTAAATACCGCTGGTAGTAAGTTGGTAACTACTGGAGACACATATGGTAAATTATTATGTGTTATTGGGTAACTACCACTGCCACTAAGTAGGTAAAGACGGCCAAGCTCCAGCTCTAAAAAAAAGCTCTATTATTACCCTGAAGTCACCTCAGGTTTATGTCGGTATCAGTCCACATATAATTATAATATAAGATAGTACTTTCCAATAAAATACCTTTTCAGATACATTTATCGATAATGGCCATACTCATTTACTTGTCTGGTAACAACCTCCGCAGGTAAGTTCTTGCGCATGTTTGGACTAAATACTTTGAATTATCTCTGTATTTACCACCTTGGTACCAATCGGTAATACCCAATAATACACGAAACATACCCTTTATTTTCTACGTAAATACCAAGTAGGGCTGTCAAACAATTACAATATTTAATTGCGACTAAATGCATTATTTTTTGATTAATCGCAAATAATCGCAAAATTATTAAATCTATTTAATTTGTAAAAATGTTACCCCAATGATTTTTTTTTTGTGGAAACAACATTAAAAGGGTGTACTTAACTTCAGATAGGCCTTACTGGGTGATAATGTCTATATAACAAGTTCAAATGGAATACAACTTAAATTGTGAGGGAGTTTTATTCACTCACAAACTATACTGCTGTATAATAAACATCCACAAAATTAGACGTATTCTGGAATATAAAATACATTAAAGACATGTTGTCTCATAGCCTACTACGATATCCTGCTCCATAATATTCAAATCTCACTCAAACATTCATATACTTTAGCAACCACAAATTGACCTTTATATTGAACAATACAGTTTCTATCTTGTTGAAAGTGTTGTCTGACATATATTACCGGAGCAAACGCTGCTGCTGCTACCGCTAACACTGCTAACTGCTGTGTGCTTTGCCAGCATGTGATAGGTTAGGCTGGAAGTACTCCGGTGATAACTAAACTCAGCCTGATAATCAGTAGGCTACACACAGCCTTAGTTTTGTCAGCCGAGCCGTCTCGCAACTTTTTGAAATGGAGCTTCCATCTAAAAACCCTCATTCAGCTACCGTCGGCAGCTGAAATCATGTGACGACAAGTGATTCCCAGGGTCAAAAAGAAACCTGTGTTAACGGCACGATTTTTTTTTGTCGCGTTAAAGTGAGATTGCGTCAACGCGTTATTAATGCGTTAACTTTGACAGCCCTAATACATAGTACTTAAGGGGTAAATACTTTGAATTTTCCCTGTATTTACCATCTTGGTACCAATTGGTAATACCCAATAATACACAAATCACACCCTTTATTTTCTACGTAAATACCTAGTACTTAAGGGACTGTAAAAGGAAGAGTTACCAGCCCCATTCAGTGTTCTTGTGTTGCTCACTGTTCAGTGTTGGTGCTGTTTTTTATCTATGTATCCTACCCATCAGATCGTCCTACCATGCATGCGTACACCAAGGTTAGGGTAATGGTTAGTCTAATGGTTTTGCCTTATGATAGGAAAATAGGACAAGGTAGGACACATTTTAAAACACCATGTCTAATGTGAGTGGCAAAGCAATTTATTTCATGCCCAATTAAGCTAGCGTAGTACTTTGAAGTTACTTACTTCCTGTGTTAAATTAATTCCTGAGGAAAACCGTCGGCATTGTGATATTTAGGTGACTGTACACAGTATACACACAAAAGCACAAACATCCATGATATCAACAAAATCACACTCCAGGGTTTCATATATCAGATCTACATCAGGAATAGGGGGAGTGATCCATCAATGGAGAGACAGAAAGAGAGAGAGAGTTACAGAGAGAGAGAGAGGGAGAGACCTGCAGAGTAGAAGGAGATGCCAGTGCATGTGGGTATCTGAATGGTTGTCAGGTCAGGCTTCCTCCCATTCCTTATTTCCCATACTGCACTGTGACTGACGGCAGTGGTAGGGGTGTGATGCATACTAACCATACTAACTTGTGTGTATGTGTCGGGATGGGCAAAAGGATAGACAGTTAGACAGTCAGGAAGGAGGGCAAGTTTAACTAATAGCCATTACCAGATCCAGCAGTAAAAATAAAAACTCTTAAAGGTGAGTAGGCTGGCAGACCTTTCTGACTATGACATTTACCCCAGCAGAGGAGGATGAAAGATGGAATCTGAGGCTGTGTCAGCAAATCTTAGAAGATGACAAAACACTGGCAGCTCAACTCAACTATAAGTCTGTGAGTCAATTCTTCTGTGTTCTTGTTGATCATTGACCATGTGCCGCATCTCACGATTGGAATGAATCACTGTTTCTGCACAAACAATTGCTAATTGTTTACCCTTAGTTAATTTGAGTGAAAGTGTGTGTAAGAAAGAAAGAAAGAAAGAAAGAAAGAAAGAAAGAAAGAAAGAAAGAAAGAAAGAAAGAAAGAAAGAAAGAAAGAAAGAAAGAAAGAAAGAAAGAAAGAAAGAAAAAAAAAAAGAAAGAAAGAAAGAAAGAGTGATGAAGAGAGGCATAGAAGGGTGAAGAGAGAGAGAGAAAGAGAAACAGAGATAGGTGTGAGCTTGGCTCAGTGAGAGCAGCTGTATAGAGGACACTGTGGGTGGAAGTGGTGGATTCGTGGGTGAGTTAAACGGCCAGTCCTCTGTGATCTCGTAAACAGTCCTTTACACCCAGCTTAATACATCGCTCATCACTAGACACAAGACTTAACAGGCCCTTATGGAAATTAAATTGCTCAAGCTTTACAGTTGGGCCCCCTGGCCAAAGGTGTGTGTGTGGGACAACATGTGGGACATTAATATTATGATGTGTGTGTGTGTGTGTGTGTGCACAGTCTGGTGTGTTAGCTGAATATGGTGTGCGACTTGTAACTGAATGCTCAACAACAGCAGTATTGCATGTGTGAGGGTTTTTTGTTCAGGCCTGAGGTGACAGGCACAGTTCGGGAGGGTCCTGCACATCTGTGCCCAGTCAATTTCTGGTTGCTGGACCACGTGGAGACTTAAACTATGAGAAATAATGAGAACGGCCGATCCTTAAAATAGACGCCTCCCTCTTCTCTGTGGTCCGCTCCTGTGAAGTCTTCGTCCAGCCATGACTTTCCATGTGAACCCTCCC
This sequence comes from Hypomesus nipponensis, assembly GCF_054491055.1. Classification (NCBI taxonomy): domain Eukaryota; kingdom Metazoa; phylum Chordata; class Actinopteri; order Osmeriformes; family Osmeridae; genus Hypomesus; species Hypomesus nipponensis. The sequence goes on along the minus strand of NC_140387.1, from coordinate 12,507,934 downwards.
TTCTCCCTCCTCCGTTCTGGTTAGCATCCCAGCTAAATCTGTAGCCTTGTGCCTGTAATTAGGCCTGTGCTGCCTGAGCTACACACTGGCAGCTGGCTCACTTCGACAAGCACTGGAGGAAACACCAAGAAGTCATTGTCTGATCAGCCATCCACCTGGCCAGCTGGCCAGGGAGAGAGGGGTCATGGGATCAGAGGTGGCGGGTGAAACTGTGTGAATGACATTGAGAGGTTGTCTTTTCTTTTCAGCCTTTCTCTCTCATGTTTGACTTTTCTTGCTACACGCCACCCCTTGTCCTGTTTCATCCTGTCTATCCCTTTACCCACCAGTCTAAAGCACAGAGAAGGCAGTATTGAAGTCTCTGGAAGTTTTGTGAGCTTTTACTTGCTATGAAAAAATATTATTAAGGAAATTACAGAGAAAGGGCCGGTGCAGGCTAGTTTGTGTAATTTAAAAACAACTTCTTCCCACTTTCTCCCACATTAGTGAATCATTAATTGCACAATCTAGCACAAATGTGTACATTAATGTACTTGCAACCATAGTGTGTATTGTACAGTACATACACACCCTGTCAAAACTCAAAGCCGGGTTACTTCCAAACTGTTAGGTTTTAAACTGTAAGTCTAAATTTGTTTTGGTTCATTTTGAACCACATGAAACATAAATTTCCTGTGCATTATTCCTCTGCAATAAAATCCACAAATTTAGATATATTGAAGATAGGAAATGAGTAGTGTGTCATTATAGCAAACAGTACATTTTACATTGAAATACACCTCCAGAAAAACCTTGCATAACTCTGAAATAACAAGATGCATTCCCCAGTCCACTTTGTTGTGATAAAATAAAAATTCCTGTCCAAACAGTGATATATTCCTTTTTATTGTAGAGGCTGAGTTTTTGGCTTGACCATGTGCATCTTTGAGACTGATTCTTTGTGAACGGTCTTTGATTCTTTTTGGACATAAAAGGCGGTTGGGGGCACTCATTTCTGTCAGTGGGTGGTTTGATAAAGACTGCCAGAACACACTGGCCATCCTGTAGTCACACACCCCTGGCAGAGCATGGCTATTTTAACCGCTCGCACTGCAAAACCTATAATCCTCCACTGACCAGCGCCCTCTCCTCCCCATAATGAGTATGTATATATTGATAGTCCAGAGGCATTATTGTGCTGTTTATACATTGTGCCATTTGAATCTGGAAAACAGTAAACAATTGATTGCGACAAACTGTGATTGCGAGCACTGTCACTCTCTCTCCCTCTCCCCCTTTCGCAATGATGACCCAGCAGAAACTCTCCCAGAGAGATATGGTATGGCCCTAGGTACTTTGGAACATCAATATCACTTGCTTCTTTTGCATGTATGCATACAATAGGCTATGGCCAGGGTTGTGTAGTCTGTATATGTTTTGTACGTACTCTTAACTGCAAACAAATAAAAAAACGTGACTTTATCTCAGTGAAGAACCTCTCTTACACGTGTGAAAGAGTCGAGGCCATCACTTTTTCCTTTTGCTGTTTTTGCGCAGCAGGTGCGATATTGTATTTTGATAGAGCTTTTCCCACCAGCCAAAAGGCCTTATTCAAAACCACAGGCTTAATCACAATGACAGTACAGCTGATAACAAACACTTTTACAGACGTCTAAAGAGACATCCTGTCTCCGAACACCAGCACAATCTCAACAAGAACAGAACAACGATCGTTTGGTCGATAAGAGCCCCAGAATGAGTTCAGAAGTAAACGTGACGACCGCCTGTCATCTTTTGTTACACAATTACTGATCGAGAAAGTAATTGTTTCACAATTGCAACAAACAACAACAAACAAATGTTGGCTTGTGTAACATTTCTGTCTCAGCCAGCCTGCATTAGGTTGTTAAAGCAACAGAGAAGGCTCTGCTGCCCCCATACCCAAACTCCTTCACCCTTTTCCCTCACACCTCTTCCCCTTTCAGTGAGTGAAAGAGACAAGATCCTGGTCCTGGGTGGGTAGGATGTATGTTGAGAGGAGAGAGAACTGTGTGAAACTGTGTAGGAGAGGCAAAGAAAAACATTCCAGTCTTGGCAGCAATAATGCTGCGGAGGGGAGGGCTGGTGGAGGAAGGACAGAGGTTAAAAGAACAGGGCATGGAGGGCATGGTGGGGGGGTGAGACTGCAGGGAGAGAGGGTGTGGGCATATGGGGATGGCTGGGGGGTGGTGAACTGAGGTAATATTGTTGGGTGTGTGGTTGGATCACATTCCTTTCCATGTCTTCTCATGCTGTGGGTTGTGGTGAGGTTGGCTAGGACAGAGGGAGGAGGGGGGATAGACAGAGGAAGAAACAGACAGAGAGGGGGGAGGGGCAAAAAGGGGGAACTCTGGTGTGAACCAGTCTGACCACTCCAGGGGCGTATCCTTGGCACTGCCTCACTGAGAAGCACGGGCACCCTACTCATCCCACCACTCCCTCTCTCTGTTTCTCTCCATCTCTCTCTCTGTCTCTCTCCCACACACTCTACCTCTTTATTTTCGTCTGACTTTTTTTAATAAAAAAGATAACAAATAAAAGCTTCTGTTTGTGTCTTTCACCCAAGTTCTATCTTTCCTTTTCTCTCTCTCTCTCCCTCTCTCACCCACTACTGTTGCATGACGCAAGTGTAACCTCTATGAGGGTAACATTTGCTTCTTGTCACAGAACACAACACACACAAATCTGAAGAGTGGAACACCTTCCTCATGCTTTTCTATGAATGTAGTCCAGCATGGTTGTAGTGTGTTCAATCAGGTGCATTGGTTGCACCCCAGGCATTGGTAAATTATCTGCTTCATTGAGAGGAACATGAAGTTTACGGGTATGTGCACAGAGTTGTTTTATCATGATCTGCCATTCTGGGATCCTTTCTCTGAAGATGGCACTTGCCAAGTTAAAGCAGTAAAAAATCAAATGTCTCAAAAACTGAAACTAATGCCTAAATATTTGCAGTAGCGTGTGGATATGATGAAATACAGTTGATTCGAGTCAATGTGACATGTTTTTGGCTGACATCAAAGCACTGTCATGTAATGTGAACTAGTACAATGTTATTACTGACTAGGAACACACAATATCTATACCAAAACACCTTTGCCATGTATACACCACCAAAATAAACATAATAGGACAGTCAAAGTTGATGGGAAACCATTCACCCAGTAGTTACATACAAAACAACGCAAATGCACAGAAAACGCTATTCAGGAGCTGAAAAGAGCTGAAAAGCAAAGTCATCAGTTTTTTCCCCTAAGGGAAAATAGGTTGCAGCCAGGTCTTAAAAAACACACATGAACACATGAAAGATAGCACATTAGACAAGATACACAAACAACAGTACAATACAATGCAGTGCAAGATCTCTTCATGTTATGACAAGATCAAAGACAAATCACTGAAAAGTGCAATCATTTTAGCAAATTTTGCATACTAATCGCAATGCACACAAAACACTTTTTTATGAGTTGGAACTTATCTCTTCCACCTAAAGGCTTCTGCATTTTGGTCAGTACAGTCCAACATGGCATGGGCCTTCCTAACATTACTGGCCACTCTGGCAAGCCAGCCAGCTAGATTCTGGTTCTTAAACCATGCCCCAATACATACATAAGACAGCATTGACTCAACAGAACTAAAGTTCTGATCTCTTCTGACTGAACTAAGATGTTGTTATTCCTTCTCCAATATAGTATCTGCATTAGCCTGAAAGCACAAGCTATTGTGAAACATAATACCCAAATATTTTTTCCACCAAATCAATTTCAATTCTCTAAATATCTGTGACTTTGGGGATTGATTCAATTAACTAAAATCATTAGAATCCCATAATTACCACTGGTGCACAGTGCCCGTGATGCAGTCAGTAATTAAGATGTTGGTAAGACACACACAGATTCCTGTAACTATAGATTGTGCAGTGCCCATGATGCTGTTGGTGAGTAAGATGTCGGTGACACACACACATTTCTGGAATTATAGATGGATGGTGCAGTGCCCATGATGCAGCTGGTGATGAGAGTTTTCCTTCTGGCTTCCATGTTATCAAATTGGACAGGCCACACAGGCTGTGAAGCTCCTGAAATCACCGCAATTGGCTCGCGCTCTGCAGCGATTGTTTCGGCAGCTGGTCGAATGTTTCCGCAAGACGGATGATAAAATTCACCATATTATATGATATATTTGGATAAAGCATGTTATTGAGATTTTACTATGTTAGTTGTGGGCTATAGCCTATCACCAGGCCCAAACGGAATACGCAGATTTTTTTCACATTTTCTGCGGTTACTCAGACTAAAAATCCGACTGAAATCTGCGGAGTTCCGCTAGCCTTCCTGTTTTATGTCGGACCGACCGAAGAGGTTCCACAACAGTTTGACGGCAAATATGGTTGATTGAATGTTGATTGAATGTTGACAGACTTCTCTTGCTGTAATTTGGGTCGATAAGTGTTTCCTTTTCAATTCTTAGCATTTTTGGCTAACGTTTTAATAACAGAGACGTAATATAAGTTGAAAAGTGTATTTACATTTTGCCTCAGACCAATTCGTTCTACTTGAAAATCTGCGGGTTTTTGTCGGAATTCTGTGCCCGCGTATTCCGTTTGGGCCTGCCTATCACTTAACACTCAACTTCACTCTGCTGGTAACAAACGGCCAACCATGTGTTTATCCCGATAAAAACGATATCCGATCAATTCTCAAAATGTAAACATAAAAAAAAAAAAATCCTGATTGTTGATTGTGTTGATTGTCAAGCCAACATATTTGTCCGTTGTTTCTAAACAGTGTGCTTAAGAACGAGATAGACAATCTGTCATAGCCCCCAATCAAGCAGAAGAGACACTGAAACCCATAGGCTACATCACAAACCAACTGAGAAATTTGGGAAGATTGACGACACAAAGTTAATCATCGAAGATGTGAAGTAACCTAATCCTATATGGAGTTGTATGCCCCACAGCACGTATTTTACGTCTTTATTACTTTATTTTACATCTATATTTAACGACTACAGCAACAAAAAGCCAAATGTTGCCACGTTATGTTGGGGTGCTGTTGCGACGGTTGTTAGAGCAACAAGTTGCCTAAATATAGTCTATGCCATGTCTATGTACCATGTCAGCTTTACATGTTAAATAGAAAACTCAGAGAAGGTGAAAGGCTTGGTGACCGGCGCCATTCGTAGCCGATTGTGGTGCTTTGCGGCGCTTCAGGCCGCTTCGCAGCCAGTGTGTCCCAGGCATTAGTTAGATTGAATCTATGGCTATGGATAATGGAACGCCGAGTTAGTCAAAATTAAATAAATAAATGAATAGGTAAATGAATAAATAAATACATACATAAATAAATATGGCTATGAAATAAACTCTGAAATAAAACAAAGATGGAAACAAATATATAAATATAGCATTATATAATTATATAGCTAAATAAATTTACCAACATCAACAAATAAATACATTTATTTATTTCAAAATTAAGTTTTTGTAGGGACAACATTTTTTTTTTTTTTGACTTTTACACACCACATGTATTTCCATATATATTTCCACACAACATTTATTTCCACACCACATTTATTTCTGTGCTGTATTTATTTCTGATCTCACATGCAAACGAGAGGGGCGTGGTTATCTTCAGACTATTTGACACGTCTGGTCGTATTACCAGACTTGGTAGCCACCTGTTTGTTTACTACACAATTTGCACCAAACATTGCTCTGCTCTTTTTCGGATTTCAAAAAGCCAAACCACTTCCAAATAACTGTAGAAGACGAACCCTTTTTATCAATAATTTCTTCATTGGAAGTTGCTGCCTCGCCATGGCTATCGCTGTTTTCCGCAATAAGAGTCATTTTACGCGGTTAACATTAGCTGCTCCCCTCGTGGTGCTCAGTCAGTATATTTTAGTGAGGGTAGGCTTAGGCTGCCATTTCTCTGCAACTTCCTACTGCATCACAGATGCAGACAAATTAAATGGACTGCTGTTCCTAATTTTTCTCTATCGATATTATTGAAAATGAATTAATGTTATGATATCTTTATTGAGGGAAGTCATTACTTTGATAAATCGATTAAAAAAAAATATTGCCCAGCCCTAATCCACATTATTTCAAAATCATGCTGCATTGTTATTCCACCCTCATTATATTGTCATTATGAGTGGGTGATGTGAATGTGCTACCTTTGCTGCCAGGTACAGGTTGACACAGGGCTGCACACACCCAACACACATGGCAGCACACACCCAACACACACAGATACAGCCACTTACACTATCTTTTATCCTCCACTCTATTTTCTTTGCTTTTTTTGTTGGTTTAAACTTTGTAATTCATTTCTGACATATTTTAGCTCCCCCTGTCTGGCCTAGCTCCTGTCTACCCCCAAAGCCCGAGCTCATGTTTTAGCCCCAACTCTGTTCCCTACTGCAACATGATGAATATGTCACTTTACTACCAGCCCCATCCTCAGCCTCAACTTCAGCCCCAGACCCAGGAGTTAATTTGCAGGCAAGGCCCTTGCGTCACTCCCCTCCCCTCGGCACAGGTGGACATGTAGGGAATGCTTCCAAATACTTTTGGTTCAGAGGGAGGGGGTGTTGGCTGATGAGTGGGTGTGCACATTTGTTTTGTTCTGTTTTCTTAGATAACTGTTTTGTGGTAAGGTTCACTTTCCTCTTTCGAGTCAGTGACACACCTTCAGTGCAAATTTGAGCTCCTCTGTCTTTCTTACCCACCCTACCTCCCTCCTCTCTTTCTCTGTATCTCTCTCAGTTTCACATGCCTACCAGAGAGGATTGGACTTGTCTTCATGACAGGGACTGAGTGTGAGAGGAACTGAAATCCAAACGCCTCTTCTTAAAGGTCAGTAACATCTCTACAGCTCACTATTGCTATCGAGACTTCTCTTTATATATCCATTCTTCTATGGTCTCATACACTTGTCAGAGAATGTTTCACTCTCAGTGGGTCATGTTTCATACTGTACATCTTAGGGAGCTACAGCATATTAGAGATACAGGAATCACACTATGGCCATGACTTACCTCAGGTCAGTGCGTTTTATTTTCCAGTGGATGAAAAAGCATTCAAAAGCATTCAACTACAGTCACTTTTTCAGGATAACCACATTGACAGAATTGTTTTATTTTGTGTTTTAGAGGTAAGTCAAATTGTAAGTTAAAGCAGAAACAAAGAGGTTGTTGAAAGGCACATGTATACAAGTACCGTTGTTTAGAGGAGTGTCTTAATTATAACATAGGTAAATTGAACACAGGATTGAGTTTGTAAAAATGTGTCTAGCTGTTATCATGTTCCTTTGAACTTAATGAAATTCTTATCTATGTTTGTCAGTGTACCACTCCAAAAATTGACAGGGTTTTAAGAAACAATACAAAAACATTTGATAAAATAACATTTTGAAATCCGTCACTCACAAAGAGCACATTAAATGGCCATAAATATGAACTTACTTCAAAACAATGCAACTTAGCTCCAGTAAGATGCTACAGTACAGTGATGGATACTTCATCTTTGTAGTTACTGACATATTACATTATTTATCAGTGTCCTCTGCCACACTGCACATTTCTCTACTGAAACACCATGCTAGTTCTTTGTTTCCTCCTGAACAAGACACAAAGCAATACGTTTACTTCTGAAGATCCAACCTTCTGACAGTCTTTCAGAAACTGATCATTTGTAAATATTTTTTTTTACACACATGCACTTACAAACAGCAGACAGATGATTTGATCCCAGATTGACAGAGCGGAAACACCCTATGTTTTCGCCATAGCAAAAAACTTTTCTGCAGTCCTATTTGCTGAGGTGAGGCCGGATCCACAGCCCTGAGTCGACCCAGGCCAACCTCACCCTGAGGGAAGAGAGATTACCTGGGGATAGCTGGCAGCCACACCTCTCTGTCTACTGAACCAGACTCTAAGGTCTACACTTCTACCCTCTCACTCTGACGAGGACTTTCTCACGTCTGGAATTTGATCCCTGAGTTTCTTTTGTTGGGATAAGGAGACTTTAGTGGTGTGTTCACAAACAGAGCAGGAGTAGGCTAGCTTTATTTGAACAGGCTCCAAATGAATGCAAAGCTTGCTGTATCTTAACGCTCAAAAAAGCATATCTACAGTCCTGAGCAGCTACGGGATGATAGCTGACAAAGCGATGGCTCTACCTATCTTTGTTGCCCCCCTCCACAGCCCTGTCAGAACTCTCCCACGGGCTGCCTTCCCTCCTTCCTGTATTTAATCAATAGTCAGAAGTGATGGACCAGTGTTATTGCATTCATGAGGGTGTAAAGGCACAGGTTCTGCTCTGCCGTGTTTGGTGAGTAAGCACCCGACCATCACAGATGAATTGAGGGTGGGAGGAGGCTTCAAGAGGGTGTCGTGGGTGGAAGGCCGAATATCTGCCAAAAAAGCTGAGTTTGGGGGATTTGTGTACTTTGGTGTTATTCACGAAGCAAATGCCTTTCTCCAACCGCCAAACATGCTCACACACACCCAGTGATCATTCCTACTGTCATTCTGAACTCTCTCTTTAGTAATCAAGTGATTGACATGCCAGTGTGTGTTGCATTGAATACGTTTTCACAATTACACACTTGAGTAAAGTAATATTTGAAAGGTTTTCAAACGCGAATTTGCTTAAGCCTGTCTGAAGCTCAAGATATGCTCACTTATTTTTATTTTATTCCATAAGATGTAATTATTCCGACAAGTGTATTGAAAAGTATTATTACACTCTTTGTTGCAGCTCTGTATGTTAAGCGGATAAGAGCATAACAAGTTAATCTTCAGAAAAACAAAGACTGTACAATATTCCATTGGTTTCATTTTGTATCGTGAGAGGCCTACTGAGCATGTCAACCCCCCGCCCCCTTGAGGTCTGCCTCTGCTTGAATGTCTATAGCCCTCCGCTCTGTGCGTCCTTGAGATGCTTCAGCTATGTAGGTGTTTCCTGTGTGGCCAACATCATCTAAAATAGTCTTTGTAACCACTGGCAACCCAGCTTTTCTAAGTGACACAGATCTCGCAAGGCATGATTTTCAAGCATTCAGGCACAAATTAAATTAAGAGATTCCACCACCGCTTGTGAGTATACCCTTGGTCTAACGTTAGAGAAAAAACTAATTGAGCATAGGATTAAAACAATACATATTTCATAATGTCTTTGAAAGATTTGGGTTGAAGAAGTGGGTCCACCCACCTGTGTGAGAGGCAGAGAGGGACTGGATGGCTGTTTAAAGGCATGAGTGTGTGGGCTAGCTGCATCTCTCACTACGGAAAGCAGCACTGATCCACCCACCCTTCCCAAACACACAATAGTTAACCTGATTCCTGAACCAACATGCCCTCTGTGCTCACTCACTCACATAGCGATAGGATGGGGGTTTATTTGTAATGGGGCTATAAGAGGAGATGGCAGCAGGGGGTCTTCTGAATGTGTGTTCTTGCGTCTGTATGTATGTGTATGTATGTGTGCGTGTGAGCATGTATGTGTGTTTGTGGCAGTATATGTGTGGGTATGTGTGCATGTGTGTGTTTGGCTGGCGTGACAGGCATCTGTCTCCCCTGCCCTGCAGCCTGGCTGGTTTTAATTAGGAGGTGCCAGAGAGCCCGAGGGCAGACAGAGGCTCTCCCGCCATGCTTGGCCTCCCCCTCGTTATCACCGCCGGGAGATGTCCTCACTCACCTCAACGCCTCACTCACACACACATGCAAACGCACCATCTCTTATCGAACACAGGCAAGTGCACACACACATACACACACAAACACGTAAACACACTATCTCTCACAGTACACACAGGCACCACACACACACGTCCCTTGCTCAGGCCTTTCATACAACTGATTATGGGACTACCTTTAAAATAACTTCTATTGACAATAGAAACCCACATCCAGACATACCTCATATAAGCTGTAAATACTAACTCATGCTGTCATTACAGAATGTACAAAATCATTCATCAATCTGCTGGATGAATGTAATACCCTTTTGGACTGGATTTAGAATGTGTGAAAAAAGGCAAAAGAAAAGAAACTGCTAAATGACTTAATGAATAGATGGCAGCAAAAAGAGTTCCCAACTTCACTCACCTAACTCTTGAAGCTGGGTTCCAGAATAACCTAAAGTAAAGAAAGCATGTGTTTGTGTGTATGTGCTTGTGTATGTTAATGTGATCGTCTGTCCTTGGAGTTGGTTTAGCAGGAGAAAGAGAGTTCACAGCAGAAGGTTATCTATACCAACACTTTGTGAATGTTTATCAATCCCCTACACCCCAGTTTCTTACTCTTTTCTTTCATCCTATCCACCCTGTCTCCTGCCCTTCTATCCCTCCCTACACCTCCATCTGCTTCTCCCTCTTGTCCCTTGTTTCAACCCCTCCCGGTCCCTTCCTCCCTCCCTCTCTTTCTCCCTCCTTCCTGGGTGAGCCTGCTGGCGCCGGCAGCCCTGGTATGGCTGCCATGCTGAGAACCAGTGGGTGGCAGCAAACAGGTACTCCAGAGCCTGACACTTACTCAGCCTTCGGCCTCCTGGCCGCGAACACACTGTTCCTCCAGCCCTCAACCACGACAGCCTCCAAGCTGGACCAAATATATTTAACCCACTCACTCACTCACCAGGAGCATTGCAGATATTTGATAAAAAAACAGTTTGGCAAGTACAGTACTCAGTCAAATCTTAAGCATCCAAGTTTTTTTTACCAAAAATATGATCTTAAATAGTATTTTTTGGGGTATTTGTGACTCAGTATAAAGTGCAATGTGGAGAAAATGATTGTTTAATTATTCAAACATTGTGTCTTAGCCTTTTTACATTACTTTTTATTTTATTTGTGCATAAATCGCTTGCACAGTCCTGTACATTAGACACAGTAAACTCTGGTTGATCTGTAGATTTCAATAAAATATGAAAATGTATCTTTTTCCGATTGTCTAGTCGGTGCTGGGTGGTGAGAGAAGGTCAGACGGATAAAATATTTTTAACTTGACAATAATATTGTAATAATACTTACATATCAATATACTAAACACAAATAGTGTAGGGGGCCCTTTGATTGGCATGAAAAAACAATACAAAATGATGCCAATTAAAGGGCCCCCTACACTATTTTTGTTTAGAGCCCCCAAAACCCTATGGCACTGATCAGAGGGCAATACTCTAGAAATATAAATTAACGCTTGTTAACCACCTCACCTGAATTCACCTTCAACATCACTGCTAAAGTTGTATAAATATGCAGGTTTCAGTGGACTCAACTAGAATTGTTTACTGGACACTGGACCATGCCATTTTGGGGATTTTATTAGACTGGTTGCCCATTGCATAAAAAAAGTGCTCTATGTGATGTCAAACAGGAAATTCTCACGGCCCAGGTGTTCCTCTTATGCAATGCCCATCTTTGGAAAGTGTCTTTTCATTACGGAACACTGAAGTTCTGTAAACCCAGAATGCTAAGAGACAGACAAAAGAACATAATGTTGACATGGACAGTTGTTGTTGTAGATATATGGAATATATATTTTCAGAGGTCATTGTCTGGCTGATGCAGTTGCCATAGATATTGTGTTCACCCTTTAAATGAAAAATAGGAACTTGACTTCCAACACAATCTGGCATAGTCTGAAAGTTTAGAGACAGCACTCTTAAGAGAACACTTTTCCTACTCTTCACTTTACTATTTTTCAGTCTCACTTTCTCTTTCCTTCTCTTACTATTTCCCTCTCCCACTTTCTCCCTCCCCTCCACTTCTTCTCTCAGTACACAGCTCTGCCATCTCTGAATTTGAAGAATAAGAGTGCCCTCGTCTGTTTTTGTTGCTGACACCCCTGTTGGCCAGAGCTTGACTGTCAACATATTGGGAAAAGTACACTCCTACCTTTAACCTGATTCTCTGTTCTCTGAGTCAGACAGAGAAAGTATACTCTGCTTATTCGTATTTCCTTTCTATACTTCACTAGGGTGGAGCACAAAGCATGAATTCATGTTTGCTCACCCTTCACCCTTCATTATTTTGGCTCCAGTGGTCTTGACACCTGTTTTTCTTCAACAATAGTATGATGTTTTTATGAAAAATCAGTTGCAAGACACACAGTCCAATAATCTACTGTACATTCAGTTCTTGTAAGACCCTTACCTCGGTGTGTTTTATGTTAGCCCTTTGATTAAGACTTGTAGTTTCGTGTAGTGCCCTAAAATAAAACAATCATGTGTATTGCCTTGAGGGATGTGATGGAGGCAATGCTTATCAGTCAGTCTGTCTGTCTGTCTGTCTTTCTGTCTGCTTGCTTGTCTGCCTGCTGGGAACAGGAAGTAGTTTGCAGAGTTTGGTGTGCGAGAGTACTGCCCCAGATTACATTCAGATTACCATACAATACGTACCAATCGTCATCTCACAGACTGCCTACGTTTAACACAAACAGTTCCTGAGCTTCTGACTGACACCTACTGACTGTATTCAATATACCGTAGTCTATCATTAGTGCCAACAGGTAACCTTTTAACCTATGTTATAGGTTTAAAGTTACAGTGTCTTGGTAACTATCAGATATGAATTAAGTGTATAAAATGTATTTTTTTGAATCCCATTCTGTCCAGTTTGTTGAATATTTTCTAAATTGCTCAAGTGAAATCCTAAACCTATACTAGCAAAGCCAGTGTATAACACAAATGCAATGAAATCATTTTACATTATGATGAGAGTTTTAAGTGTGTGAAATGAAAGTTCTAGTTAGGATCAAACATGCACCTGTGTTTTCATTTTTGTGATAGAGAAGAATGAATGACAATGCCTGTTTTTGACAGACATTGTGTTTTCCACCTTCCATCTTAACATCATAAAACAGAGAATCTAAGCCGATCTACAAATATTTTCCTTTGTGAACAGGCAAGTGGCATAAATAGTCTTCCAAACTTGTTTCATTTCTTCCGTTTTTTTCTTCTTTTTCCCTAGTTCTCCCTAAACAACCCTTTCCCGTTTCACCCCACTCCCTCCATACTGAAATCCACTCTAACAAAACTAAAAATTCATTTTGTCTGACCTAAATCAGAGGGTGTCTGCGCCATAAGCTTATTACACACTACGCTTAAACTTGTGTTGTGGAGGAGGATGGGGTATTATTATCTTTTAGCTACCCACCCTGCTATAAAAACTAGTGGTGCGACATCTCCACATTGCAGTGTGGCTGCCCTCCCTCTTGCCTACACTCAACTACACACACAAGGCTGCCTCCCTGCTTGCCTGTTTGCCTCACTGCTGGAAAGTCCACACTCTAGCTGCTCACCAGTCCGTTCCTGACCAAGACAGCTCCAATTTCTTCTGTTCCAGTTATTTTACGCTGTTGTACCGTGTACTTAGATTTGCTACCGGATAGTCCCTTTTTTGTGAATGGCCGTCCGGGGATGTGTGAGGAGCTTGTGAATGGACTGACAGACAGCGTAGGCATCAACGTAGACAAGGCAATGTCGACAGGTCACGCAGCACCTGTGGTGTAGTCTTGGAATGAAAAGAAACACGCAAGGATAATTAAAAGGTAAATACGGTAGGTGACATCTGAGACTTTTCCTCTCCCGGTAATCTCCTACATACTTCTTGGAATGTTGTGAAACAAATCTGGACGTGTTGATTTTTTTGTTGATGCCAGAGCATGCTCTCTGTGAGTGTCTGTGTGTGTGTGTCTTGTGTATCTTTGTCTTAAATATTTGTAAGATGCTTATGTTGTACAGTTTGTGTACCTGTTCACTGTGTGTTTGTGTGTGTGTTAGTGTATTGGAGTGCTACAGTATGAGTTGTAGACTATGAGTGTTGGTTGCAAGTGTTTCACCCAGGTGCTAACACACTGACAGTAGATCAGAGTGTGTCTACTTATCTGATGACTCACATAATTATTTGGGTAGGACTGGAGACACTGTTTAAAGAAAATGAAGGTGCCACAGTCTTAGTTTTAATAAAAATGCAGAAGCAACATGCAGGGTGATTTAGAATTTTAAACATAGTCTGATGGAAAAAAAATTGTGGGGTGGGGGGTGGTTTGGCTTTGAAATAGGAGAACTGTTAAGGCTTGTGGGCAAGTGATTCAGTTACTGAAACACACATGTATAGTCCATAATAGTGAAAACCATTATTTAAACTATAAACATTTTCATGTTTTTTCATGTATATATATATGTATGTGTAATCAATATGCCATATAGTAAAATGTGGCTTAAATTATATATTTTTTCTGCCATTGCTGTCCTTCGTGCCACAACCAGTATTAAAATACAAGGATTAAGCTCTTAGAGTGTGACATAATTGATAAATTTAGTTGTTTCCTTGAAAGAAGGGGTAAATCTAGACTCGTGGACAGTCGGCAACTCGGCATTTAAAGAATACTGTACCCTGTGTTGAAAAAGGGGAGATTTAGTGAAGTCACTGATCTTTTCACGAGATTACCATATATGAGACTATCACAAAAATATATTGCAGTTTATTATTTTCAAATAAATGTACTGTAAGGTACAATAGAGTATGCCCAAGAATTACATACTTTTTACTTGTCTCTCCGATGTCAAATTTATTTAGATCTCTCTCTTTTATCTTAGAAAGACAGTTTGAAGGGAGAGAGATGAGAGGGACAAACATCACAAAGTGCAAGAACTGGGATTCTATCTCCTTATAAACAGGTGAACTATACTGTTGTACAAACCGTAGTGCTTCAATCTTTGCCATTGAACAGCTTCACTGAGTGATACAGATAATGGTGTGAGGCTGCAGGTTTCCCTCAAGGCTAGAGTGAATACATACTCTTGTGAGAATGACCCACACTCCGTAAAACATCCATCTCTGACTTTATTCCAGATTTGAATGGATAATGATTGATGTTATAATTTGCATCAATGTTTCAACAGTGTTGACTGATACCTATTGAAAGTATGTAAAGTAACAGTATTTTAACATACACCATGAACATGACTTATGACATTTTTCCACGCACCTGGGATCAATGTCTCAAACTCTGTGTGAATTCATCCGTAAAAGTATGCATAAGGGGAAAACTGGAAAACCCTGTAGGCTACACAATGTTTTTCTCAGATTTATGAACACTTGAGTATGCAACAGATATCACACGTTTGTCTTTGATTCCACTTAACTTGTGATTATGCACACGTGAACGAGCTAGTAGTCCACACCCTGTCAACTCCCATATTTGACCTTACATGGTTGTTGAAACGCCCATATTTTGTCAGGTTTCTCAATAAACTTCTCAATTAATCCATTATGAACAATGAATGATTCTAAATGAGAAATAGCTTAAGCAACAAACAAAAAACAGTGAAAAAGATCAACTTTACTGAATGTGAAATGGCGATGTTAATTAGCGAAATAGTCGGAAGAGGAGGAGCATCTTATTAGATGGCCTAAGGCTAGCTGCAGTTTTTGAGCTTTGATGGAGTAAAAATGTTTTCGAAGTACAAAAAATTAATGCATCAACAAATTGTGCCCTTAGCGTAAGATGTTTGCAGTCTATTCACCTTATTCCGCCCCGCCCACTTTCTTCATCTTTTTGCACTTCCGTTGTATTTGCACTTCCGCTTTACCGGGGATATCATTCAATTCAATGGAGAACTGCCGAAAAGCACTGATTATATTTGGGAAACCGGTTTCATTCTTGTGAGGAGTAGGCTAATCTACGAGCTATCAAAAGCTACGAATTTTCAAAAGCCACTTTAGCTACGGTGGCTTTGGGAAACGGCGCGTAAAGCTAAGATCTGTTGTACGCAGTGGTATGTAGTCCAGGGTAAACGCAGGTATACCCACTTATTTTTCAGTCAGGATTGCATATAACCACTTCTCAATGACCGCTGGTGCTTTATGTGTATTTAGTAGTGGCTCGGTGTTATTTTATAGTACGGTGAAGGCATGAGTCATGACCAGCCCTACTTTAATAGACCAATTATCACCACGTCAAGCAGGCTCTAGCCTACTGTCGGTGAGCGACAGGAGTCTGACTTGCGGTCAACCAGGCGACATTCTCACTCAAATTTCAAGACTTTCGTGACCGAAATCAACATTCTGATGTGACAAATCAATCGGGAATCCTCAAACTTTTTTGGTCTTTTTAAATTGAACTATTTGTGTAATCTATGTAATTCTCCAGCCGTTATAAAGGCCACCTGCTGCAGCACCCCCTGACAGAACGAGAATTTAAAATGATATGACTTGGAAATCCACCACCGCGGCACAGCCCCGCAGTATCGTAGCCTACTGGCAATCGGGGGATGGAAAACCAGGCTAACAAACGTAAGGGTGGGGCTGAAAAATTAAGAGACAAAATGACATCACCTTCACTAGACAAGTTTTTACTAATTGAAAAACGGCCGTTTATGTTACATAAAGCTCAAAAAACTTTTGCGCTCAAATAAAGGCCCCAAAACTTTGCATGCAGGCTGTGCGCGCTCGCATTAATTGTGGAACTACAACCTATAGCCTACCTAGCATCACTGAAAACACATCTAGGCCTACATGCATTAGCAGTTCAGCTGTGGTGGCGTAGCCTACACGGGGGAAGATTCTGGTGGACCGGTCTGGATCAAAGTCCAGAACCTATTTTTACTCCCAGTCCATTCCTGCCGTCCGCAACAACCATTAAACAATGTTTAATCAACAGGTAAGATGAAGCCAGCCATTCAAACAACAATTTCCTTTTACACTTGCAAATGTCCTCGCAAAACTACATTAGCCAGGGGCTCAGCTACTGATTGCTGTATGGGCTGCTTAAAGATTTTGCTAAATTAGAGTATACCCACTCCTCTAAGGACCACCACTGATCGTACGATGGATTCTACGATCAACGCAGGCTTAGGACACTTTCGGGAAACGTAGCCCAGGTCAACCGCAGTGTAAGGGGATCTAATGTAGGCTAATTTAAGGGCAGACGGATCATGTCATCCCACACCTCGGGCATCACAATACTGAGGATGGATTGGTTTATCCCCGACCTGTCTTCCAGCTCCAACTGAAAAGTCCCAGTTGCAGAGAACTTTAACAGTCGATTCGCTTGACTTTGGTTTCACTTTTGATGGGCATTCCCAACTCACTCAGTAAAGAGGTTAAAAAAATGTATCTCGGATATCTATAACGATTTATCAACCAGCCATCATTGTGGGCCAAGACTGCACAATCCCTGAACTCCCTCTCACCTTAATCTCCTATTGGCGATCTACGGTGGCCCTGAAGTGCAAAACACACCCCCTAATATGAGTACATCCCCCAAATAAAAACACTCCCCCCCAATGCGAGTCAACTCCCCCCAAATCGGATGACTTGTTCACCTCCCCCCAATACAAAAACAGGCTCCCCAAATGGAAAACGACATTACATTAACTAAAAAACACATTACATTAACTCTGAACGGAAAGGGTAGGTACTACACTTTAGCGCTGATTGGATGCACTAGGCTAACTAACAAGAAATAGAAGTACAAAATGCAATAGCCTGGCAGAGCACCAGAACATTTGTTTGGCTATCGAAGAATGTAGCAAATAGTAGGCTACTTAGGCAAAAGTATTTTGTGATAAATGTAAAAATCGATAGCCAAACAACTATCCTGATCCACGTTACTCTATCATTGTGGCATTTCGTTCTTCTGTAGTGGACTATTAGTTTTTTCTTCTGAAAAGTCCTGCTTCCTTTGACTGCGTTTTTAGCATGCGCATAGGCTACTTATATTGTGAAACGTTAACAGCATATATAAGATTATTAAGATAGGAATGACCCTGATTAAAATAAAGAGTAGTGTCATGACTCTGTACACAAATGTTTCCTCTTTCCTTCCAACCAAAACGATCAAGTTCATGATAATGACAGTTACGTAGACTAGTTGTTTGGCTATCGATGTTTACGTTTAACACACTATTTATGCTTTTGCATACGTAGCCTATGCTACATGCTTCGATACCCAAATTAATGTCCTGGTGCACGTAACTCTGTCAGGCTATTGCATTTTGTACTTCTGTCGATCAATTTCTTATTTCTTGTTAGTTAGCCTACTGCATCCAATCAGCGCTGAAGTGGAGTACCTACCCTTTCCGTTCAGAGTTAATGTAATGTGTTTTTGAGTTAATGTAATGTCGTTTTCCATTTGGGGGAGCGTATTTTTGTATTGGGGGGAGGTGAACAAGTCATCCAATTTGGGGGGAGTTGACTCGTATTGGGGGGAATGTTTTCATTTGGGGGATGTACTCATATTAGGGGGTGTGTTTTTTACTTCAGGGCCACCGTAGCGATCTCCAAAAGCGATAAAGTATTGCGTACCGATTGTATAATAGCCGTAGCCTATATCACTTTTAGCTTAACTCATTTGTGGCCTAAATTCACACGTTTTCTGTCTGGCTAAATAGTTGAGACAGTATCGAGAAAATTGGCATAATTTACAGCCTATACAATTAACTCCCAT
Source organism: Hypomesus nipponensis (assembly GCF_054491055.1). Taxonomy (NCBI): domain Eukaryota; kingdom Metazoa; phylum Chordata; class Actinopteri; order Osmeriformes; family Osmeridae; genus Hypomesus; species Hypomesus nipponensis. The sequence continues at coordinate 12,489,451 of NC_140387.1, read as the reverse complement.
TGCAGATCAAGTAAAACTGTCATTTGTCATGCATGAACTTTCTCTTTGTCTTTCGGTCACTATGCATCGCTTTATTACATCTCAAAACGTAGCCTACGCATGGGTCATAAAGTGTGCAGAGGTCAACATAAACTCGAGTGTTTTTTTTCATAAATCTGAAACTGTGTAGAAACACCCGTACACATTTCTGCGTCCATATTCATGCGTACGCGCCTTCGTACATTTTGCCCGTTTTATTAATCAGTGAAGGGAAGGATATATCTTTTGTTTGGCTCGTGTTGCACACTCAGATTAATCTATTTCAGAACTAGAATGTAATTATCATCTCATTCAATCTATTCTACAAACATATTTTTGTATCTAAAGATCCTAGGAAACTAGAACATTTTTTACTACATGATATGGATGGTGTTTTATCAAAAACAATTGGAACAAAGTCATTAAAAGGAGCCCCACAAATATACATCCAACCCATCCATCCATACGCGCCTCTCATTCTACTGTCAAGAAACTGTGTTGGCCATTGATGGCATAACTCTTTACTGTACATGCAAATGGTTTCTGGACAATGTGAATGACAGCATCAATCTATGTATACTGAGGTAAATATCATTATCATAAAGTAATCTGTATGAACACATTTGCTCCAGAGTCCCCTGCAATAGACACATGTTTATAAGTCAAAACAATGGTTCAACCTGACAGGGTTGAGCTGGTGGCCCTATCCAGTCAGTCATCCAATTTTGTGCCGGTCAGGGACACAGGCTGCCCCATTAGCCTCTGTCTAGCCTCTGTCCACTGGCACTAATGATGAGGCTGCCACAGGATCACGCTGTAAAGCACTGAGGAGTTGACACTTAAGTGTCAGGAAGGGCATCTTTACCTGGATACTGGTGAAGTCGCAGTCATTTGAGACTGGTAATTCCACTCCATGGGTTGATTAGGACAATTGTATCAATTAAGAAATCAGTTTTAATGTATTTTTTCTTTATTTTATGATTAAAATATTAGAGGTGTGATTTGACTTTGTACAGTGTATTTTACCAAGATACATTAGGGTGAGATTTTCCAAATCTCCAAGAGAAAGGAAAGAGAGCAAGAGAGACAGAGAAAAAAAGACAGAAACGCCTTTTCAGGGCCTTTCACCATAGGTTGAGCTCTCTGCTGTTCCCACCCTATTGTCTAAGGGTGGAAAGGAGAGGGAGAGGGGGGTTGGAAAGAGTTAAGGGCAGTTGGGTGATGAAATGGTGCATTAAGACCTTGTGGTGGGAAAGTTGTGCCCTACGCCCCTCCCTGCCCATGTGGCACATCCTCCTCAGATCCTCTCCACATTGTAATTAGGGACCGAGTTAGTGTGTCCCGTGGAGGGGGTGGGGGGAGGGAGGGACACACACACACTACCCCCCCCCCCCCCCGCACACACACACCCTCCTTCTCTTCTCTTATCCACTCCGTTGTTCTAAGCTCAGTTCTATTGTTTGACTTGGCTGGCTGTTCCAGGGAGGGGCGACCGCGAGGCTGTTTGTGCAACCTGTTAGGGAACCTTTGAGGACATACAATCCTATTTTTCTCCCCCCTCTTCAGTGGAGATTCTTTCACCTTGCAGTGAATGTCCATGGTTCTCTACACACAGAGCAAATTCAGTCAAGTAGACCTCGCTGGAGTGAAAATATGTGTGTTTGCTGTGACCTCAAAACCTCATCTCCAGCCTTAGCCCGGGTCTAGCTAAGCTAACACTATCCATCTCATCTGTCCATCATATCTGTCTCTTTGTTAACCTTAGTTAGCATCCTTTGACATGGTACAATGGACCACTTAGTATTTATCAACATTACCCTCTTCTAACAACAAGACTGGACATTTGACTGTATTTACTAAACATTCCTACAATCCAACAAACATGCTTAACCATACAACTGTTCCAGCAAACCCTTTGCTCCAACCTGTCATGTTGTATCTCTGTTGTCTCTTATAGGCATCATGTAGAAACTGTGTCAGATTTATCATCATAGCTACAGTTCCCTAGCAACAAGATAAAGAACATTATACATTTTATTGGTTGCTGAGTACCATTTTACCTGGCGATAAACTGCAAACTATGTTCCTGAGATAGTTTTAAGGTAAAGGTGGATGCAGTCAACAAGGCAGTCGTGGTCAAGCTGCTTATGTGATCATCAATAGCAGGTTTAAAATCTATTCATAGACCTAAATGAGGGAGAAAATGCAGCATCCATTTTATCCATTGAATCAACAGGTCCAACACAATTGCTGAATATTGTATAGAAAAAAAACTACATATTCAATAGATTAGAATTTCTGTAGTGTCCAATTAATCCTGAAAATGTGTTTGGGAATATTCTTTATCATCTTGAGTGGAATCTTCCCCTTTTTCTGTTGTCTCTTCCACGTCTGACCACATCAGCTTGCAAGCTATACCTAAATTATGTCTGATCACTCATTTGATATCAGACAGGTGCAAACACACATGCATGCACACACACATACACAGGTTCGCCCATAATGTTTAAATTCTCATTGTGTAGAAATCCAACAAAAATATGTTTCTCCACATATAGCTAAAGAAACTGATTACCCCTCTGTTATGTATTATCAGCAGGATTTAACATCTCTGTTGTTCTATGGCTCTCTAATAATCTTTCTCTTATCCTGTGTTGCAGCATAAAGCCAGCCAGAGCATGGCCCACAGTGTGGAGGACCTTATAGGGATTCCCTTCCCCAACCACAGCAGTGACGTCTTGTGCTGCCTCAACGAGCAGCGGCGTGATGGCCTGCTGTGTGACGTGGTGCTCATTGTCCGTGACCAGGAGTACCGCACGCACCGCTCAGTCCTGGCCGCTTGCAGCCAGTACTTCAAGAAGCTCTTCACTGTGGCGAATGATGGGGGCAGCGAGCACCATACCGCTGTATACGAGATTGACTTTGTGGCCCCAGAGTCATTGACGGCTATCTTGGAGTTTGCCTACACGTCCACACTGACGGTGACAGCATCCAATGTAAAGGAGATTCTAAGCGCAGCACGCATGTTTGAGATTCCTTGTATTATTAACGTGTGTCTGGAGATAATGGACTCTGGTGGGGGAACAGATGGACGAAGAGAGGAGGACGAAGAGGATGAGGAGGAAGAAGACTTGGAGGCAGATGAAGACGATGAAGAAGATGAGGAGGAAGAAGATGACATTGAGGAGTCCAGGAAAGGTATGCAGGAAGACCACGAGGATTCCACCAGCGAGAGATCCACAAAATCTTCAGAGAGTCAGGGTGGGTCAACCCCTACGAAGCAAGTGGACAGTCCCCCCAGCACCTCTCAGTACCAGACACAATACCAGACCCAGAGGGAGAGGACATCCCAGGACACAGATTCCATCTGTAGGAAGACCAGCGAGAAAGACAGCATGGAGAGCCGAACTCTTAAAGACTTTTCCATAGAGTCACTGCTTCAGGAAGGGCTGTATCCTCGAATACCAGTCCTGGACAGGAGTTCCAGCTTCTCCCCCTTACTCCCTGGGTTCTACCCCCCCATGTGGGCCTCCGAGTTCCCAGGCATCTCCCAGCACATTATGGAGTCTGGCCACAGCCACCACTCCTCGCATCCTCCCTACCCCCCTCAACCCGAGGCCTGCCCCCTGAATCTAGCCGTCAAGAGAGAAGTCATCAAGGAGGAGCTGAAGGAGGATGTCCCATCCAACATTCTCCATGGCAATTTTCTGAAAGACTTTGTGAGCTCGGGCTTGGGCGTGGTTGGAATCGGGGGGACAGATGGTCACCTGGGGCAGGTGAAGGATGAGGCAGACTTCCGCTCCTACCTGGGATTTCTAAGTGCTTCCCACCTGGGGGCACTGTTCCCCCCATGGCAGCTTGAGGAAGAGAGGAAGATGAAGCCCAAGGCCTCCCAACAGTGCCCCATTTGCAACAAGATCATCCAGGGGGCCGGAAAGCTGCCACGACACATGAGGACCCACACTGGAGAGAAGCCTTACATGTGCACCATTTGTGAGGTGCGCTTCACCAGGTAGGAAGATTCTAATATTTAATAATATACTACTCTAATATTTAATATATATATATATATTAGTGGTGGGGATAGATTAATATTTTTAATCTACATTAATCTCACTGTAATCTTAGCGTTAATCTAGATTAAAATGGCTCATTTCAATGCCAAAGGCATTCAGAATATGTGTGCTACCCAAATAATGACTAAAAGTAAGTCTTTGAGAACGAGTTCTCAAGCCAGGTGGTGCATTAGACCAGGGGCTCATCTCCTGTTCTGCATTAGCTAAGGGATGCTTTGTGTTTAGGTGGTATTTGAGACTGGAAGAACTCCTACAGTAAATTAATTCCGCATAGCACAAGGTGCAAACAACCTTAGCCTTGTCGACGTTTCCATTGGGAAGCTTCTTAAAAATACATTTTCGCTGAAGCAAACCAGGCGGCTTCATAGCTGCATCCATGTTAGCACATCACGTTTGATGTGAGAATTTTATACACAAGGCATACACACAGGTTCGAAGACTCGTTCTCGCCCCGTAGTATAGACCCAGCTCCCAACCCAACTTTGAGAATAGATTTACAGCGATATTTTTTTATCGCCAGATAAGAGTCTCACCCACCACTAATATATATATATATATATATATATATATATAAAATGTCTATAACATGTCCATGAAAAATGCATGTACATATGCATGTTTGGTAGCATATTTACAGTTTATTGTCATGTTAAATGTGTCATAGATTGTTGACATAAGAAAGACAAAGGTGAATAAAGGGGATGTTCATGGGGTTCTAGGGTGAGATAGTTATCAACTGTTGTTTAATCTCAATACCACATGTGACCTTCAGACTGGAAACCCCCCTCATGTGCTTCTTTGTATTAGTAACCTCAATCCCCTACTTCCTGTCTCTCTACTGGTTTAGTTAAAGCTGTCATATAGCACCTCACAGAACACACACTGTTTTTGTTCACCACGGAAATATACTTCCTCGCCAGAAACTTAGAATCAGAGTAAGAATCGTTTTCATCTGCAAAAGTAAATGCAATTCTAAGAAAGATGTCCTTTCAAGAACATGTAAAAAGACAGAAAGTATCTTGAATGAAATGACTGATTCCTCTCTGTCTCTCCCCAGACAAGACAAACTGAAGATCCACATGCGGAAGCACACAGGAGAGCGACCCTATATCTGCCTCCATTGCAACTCCAAATTTGTCCACAACTATGACTTGAAGAACCACCTTCGTATTCACACAGGGGTGAGGCCCTACCAGTGCGAGCACTGCTACAAGAGCTTCACCCGCTCTGACCACCTGCACCGCCACATCAAGAGGCAGAGCTGCCGCGTCTCGCGCCCTCGGCGGGGACGCAAGCCTGCCACCTGGCGCACAGCCAAGAACTTCTTATGCCCTCCTCCATCCAGCTACCACCTGGAGGAGAAGGGACTACCTGGCAGCTGCAGAGTCGTGACATCCTCCTCCTCCCCAGGGGTCAAAGGTCACAATGGTGGGGAGATGCGTGAGTTAGGAAGCAGAGGTCTGGCCTACAAGGATTTTGACAGTGATAGCAGGGAGAGGAGAGAGGGGAAGAGGGTAGAAAGGAAACACGTAATGGAGGAGGTGGGGAGGCCGAGAGGCGTGTTCACCTTTGCCTTGGCAGGGGAGGAAGTCCTCAGTCACCCTCAATTTTATTCCACAACCCCTGATCCTTGGACCATGAGACTGGAACGTGCCCCGCCCATCCCTGAGCCGTCCAACTGAACTCAGACACAGAGTTCACTAGTTAAAGATCTATCCCTCCTACTGTACAAAGACAAGAGTGAAGTCATGAGAATTTAAGAGTAGTGATGTCATCATACACAACATGCTGAGCATGTTGAACATGCTCAACATAAGAGGTCATCTCTTTTAGGTAATCTCTGATACAAATTGTGAGGGGGAAAAAATGCAATGTTCACTTTTGCCATAAAAAAAATAAAAAAAACTTTTGTATTTTTATCATCACTTAAAAATGGATAAATGCGTCTGGTTGGGGTAGGACCTCGTGGTTTACAATGCTGTTTGAAACATTTACTGAAACACTCCTATCCTGTAGAAATTACTTTTACATTACTTACAAAACAACTTAAAATACAATTTAACATTTGTCATGTAATGAAACAATCAATTATTCTCAGGACACGATATAGGATTATTGACTACAATGAATGTAAAACCAGTAAGGGTGTTCTGATCAGTCTGCAGATATTTACCTAAGAAATCTTTCACAGATTTGTAAATTGTGATTTAATGAGCATGTTCAACATGTTTACAAACAGGGTATTTGACAGTTTCTAATTTCCTTTGAATATTATTCAGCATGATGATAAACATGAAAATTACTCAACTGAATCAAGACCATTCAAAACTTGTTTTTACTTTTGTACTGTTTTGTTCTCATCTAAGCTTCTGTCTGCACTATTGTAAATATATAAATAATGTTTTACAGATTTACCATTATGATATATACTGTTGTATCGATGCTGAAATTGGTATTGATCTTTATTAATTGAGAAACTATCCAAAGATGTGGAGTTTTCACAGTTGGTTTTCATGCTAATGCGTTTCTTCAAAGGACAAAAATGTATGTTTGTCACAGGCTAATTGCGCTTTAGCTTTGTACTGCTAGTGTTTTCTGCAGTAATATTGAAAAGGGTTTCTGCCCTGTTTTTATGAACTTGTTCTCCACAGATTTATGTATAAATATTGTTATTCTGAATTTGTTTTAATCAAATGGGAAACTATTTTCTTGCTATTTATGCATATTTAAATAAGCCTTGGCTATATTTTGCAAATCTGTTTTATAAATACACTACTTGTTGGAAATCGACTTGGATCTGAGTGTCAACTTCATTATCCAGAAAAGTATGTGTGGGAGTATGTGTATGTCTTTATACAGTTTGTGTCTTTGTGTGTGTGTGTATGTTTGTGTGTATATGTAGAGAGAGAGAGAGAGAGAGAGAGAGAGAGAGAGAGAGAGAGAGAAAAAGAACGACATGAAAATGTTTTTGAAAAAATTATCAAGATTCAGTAAATAAATTGAAAAAGCTCTCATCAACAATACATATAATTTATTTAACGGAAATTATGAAGGAACTATTATTTATGCTTTGACAAATTCTAAATGAATTTAGCCTCATGAGTCCTCTGATCCCCTGAGTCCCTGTGAATGTTTCACATCTATTAAACATTCACACTCAAAACCATAGTTACCAACCATAGTTACAAAAGTTGACAGATGAGTCTCTACGGACCTCTACTGGGCCATAAGCTATATTACAGTTTCACTGCACAGCCATAACAATCTTCTTGCATAAGATGACTGGCTATTAAAAAGTCCTAGATTTCACAAGCGGCATGCGCCAAAATAGTAGAGTTTTCGGTGATGATGCAGTTTAGTCAGAAAGAGAATAAAACACTGGAAAAAAGTATCTGTATAGTTCATAGGTCACCAAATCAAATTGAGTGACAAGACCCCCTTTAAGCATAGACCTCGACCCATACGTCCCCAAGATCTTGATGCAATGCGGTGACACCTACAAGAGCCGAGTGAGGCAGGGATAATCCAGAAGTCAGAGTCACCGTTCTCTTCACCTACAGTGGTGGTTAGAAAGAAGAATGGAGACATAAGACTCTGTATCGACTACAGGAAGTTAAACCTGTAGACTATCAAGGACTCCTACGCTCTGCCTAATCTGGAGGAGATTTGGCCGAATCCCAATTCTCTGCCTTACCCCTACCCCTTACCCCTTAGTTTACCCCTAACCCTTATTCCTCGAAACTGAGGGGTAAGGGCTACATAGCCCTATGAAATAAGACATCACTTGGTTACAGTTACATATATCGATGTCTCCAAAGCAAGTAGTGTTATGCACTGATGTAATGGCTCACTTCTATTAGCTAAACTAAGAATCTGGGAAGGGACTTCAGTAACAACCGGTAAACTTCACAAAATTATCATCAATTTATTACGTACATCTAAAAACACACTGCAGAGATTGCAGGTCTGGTGCCCTAATACACAGTATGCTTAAATAAACCAGTTTACATACAAGGCAGTGACATAGGCACTGCAATTACACACATCAACGTGTTAACACGATACACTAAGTGAGCACACACACACAACACTGGCAACACAATGCACTAAGTGGGCACACACACTCAAAACGGTAGTGAGGTTTCACGGCAATCAATCACAGGTCTAAGCATAGCTGCATATACGTGTATTACATCTGCTCAGGACCCTGACCATATATCTGCAATAAAAACCGACAATAATACAAAAGCTAAAAGATACAAATAACAACAGGGATAGCAATTTGACCAGTCCGTATTACCCGTCACGCTGTTCGCACAGCTTGTGATACCACAAACACCCATGCCCTCTGCCCTGCCAACATGCCCCTTTTAAGGGGTGTGTCCTTCATTGGCGCTGATTGTCTATTGGAGGAGGCGGAGGCTCGGCAGTAGGTGTGCGCGATACTAGATGGGCTCGGCAGCCTCCTGCTGCATGTAGGCGTGGGGTCGGCAGCCTCCTTGCATGCTTTTTGACCAACCGAGTTGGCTTGAAGGGCAAATCCTGTCTCTGAGGTGTCCTCCTTGAACAGCGTACTCAGCAGCGTCTGAGAATGTTCATCCCCAAGAGACCTGGAGTCTGTAAGAGACAATGATGGGTAACACTTATTTTGATGGTCAGTCTGTTGACACGCTATAGGTTATCAATAACTACTCAGTAGCATGTCAACAATGTATCCGTTTACATTCAACAAAACAGTTTCAACAGATATGTAGTTATGCATTCAACTAACTGTCTGTAGATTATCAGGTGCATTTCAAGTGTGGATCTACAGATTGTTCTGAAAGTGTCTACTGACATTCAAAGCTTGTTTTCAACAGGTCATTAACCAATATTCAACTAACTGTCTGTAGATTGTGTGTCACATTTTGATAGTCCATTTGTTAGCACACCATAAGCTGTAAGCAGCTACTCAGTATCATGTCAACAATGTATCAGTTGACATTCAACAGTTTCAACAGACAAGTACCATACATTCAACAAACTGTCTGTTGACTATCAGGTGCATTTCAAGTGTTGATCTACAGTTTATACAAAATGTCTGCTGACTTTCAAGGTTTTTTAACCAACATTCAACTAATTGTCAGTTAACTGATACGTTTACTATCTGTTGATAATGTGCTTCTCTTTGTGATTATTTACAAGCTATTAATAGGCATTCTCCACTAAATGTTTGTAGTAGTGTTTTAGGACCATCCAATTAAAGTGAAAAACCGTTAGCAGAATGCCTTTAAACTATCAACAGAACACATTAACCATTTGTACATAGAGGAAAGTTTTGCAAAACTGATCACTAACACTGGTTAACTAAAGTCAATACCAGGCTATAAAGTACAATAATACAAAAATGATAGGCAGTAAATTAAAGGAATATAAGCTATTTTATTTTTTTATAAATTTTGGTCAGGTGCTCAATACCTGACCAAAAATAAAACATAAATACAATCATCACACTCGCAACGTTTCTATTTTGTACAGTTACAGTAACACATTTACACAGTGCCGCTGCTAGCCATTTTGGTTCCCTAAGCATAATTCCTTTATGATGCAGCAGCATCACAATGTAACACCTATTAGTGGTGGTTCTCTGCTGTGTATTTGTCCCTAAACAGCTGGTTGAGGGTGGTTGATCAGGGCTTGGCAGGGACGGACTGGGAGTAAAAATATGCCCTGGACTTTGATCCAGACTGGCCCACCAGAACCGGCGCCCGTATACGCCACCACAGCTACCCTGCCAATGCATCCACATTCTGTGTTTGATGTGATGCTAGTTACGGAGTTCCCGACATAATGCGAGCGTGCACGCGAGCGACATTTTTGGGCTTTTATTTGAGCGCAAAATAGTTTTTTGAGCTTCATGTAAAATAAACAGCCATTTTTCAATTGGTAAAACCTTGTCTAGTGAAAGTGATGTCTTTTTGTCGCTAAATTTTTCAGCCCCACCCTTACGTTTCTTAGCCTGGTTTTCCAAATGAGAAACATTTAAAACTGAAAACATGCAGCCAAGGAGCTCTCCACTATTACTCATTTAAAAACGATTTGATAAATCGAATTAAAAAAGCATCATAGAATGTAAAGTAATAGCTAGCTGGCGTCAGTTACTAGTTTGAGGTGTATGCATAGGCTAACTATTAAATAAGCAGCACATTTCCCGTATTTAACAATGATTAAACATGGACTGACCTGAAAGGGATGCAAGGGCATCAATCTCTTTTTCTTTCTCTTTCTTATTTCTGCCCCTGACCCCTGTTGTCTTTTTGAGGCCATTTTCGAAAAGTTGACATAGCCTACTGTCAAAGTTTGTCAGGCCACTGAGATAGGAAAGGGCACCCACGGCGAGCTTGGGAAGTTGAGTGTGTCTTTATTTGGGGGGGGGGGGGGGGGAGGATTTGGGACAGGACTTGGTGCCCTACGCACAGCGCGTAGAATGCGTTATGGTAGCAGCGGTACTGCATTTACAGAAGAACAGAACATACTACTGAGGCTAACATCAACTGAATCAACTGTTAGAAACACTAGATCACCCCCTAAGCTTGTTTATGAACTTGAAACTTGTTACAATAATTAAGTATTTTACAGTAAAGGGGACGGCTTTTCACTTTGATTGGATTGTCCTAAAACACGTCTACAAACATTTAGTGGAGAATTCCTACTAATAGTTTGTAAATAATCAAGAAGAGAAGCACATTATCTTTAGTTGTGATTCAATACATTATCAACAGATAATAGTAAATGTATCAATTAACTGACAATTAGTTACATTTGGGTTAAAAAACCTTGAAAGTCAGCAGACAATTTGATAAGTCTGTAGATCAACCCTTGAAATGCATCTGATAGTCAATAGACAGTTAGTTGAATGTATGGTACTTGTCTGTTGAAACTGTGTTGAATGTCAACTGATACATTGTAGACATGATACTGAGTAGCTGCTTACAGCTTATAGTGTGCCAACAGAGGACTATCAAAATGCAACACACAATCTACAGACAGTTAGTTGAATATTGGTTAATGACCTGTTGAAAACAAGATTTGAAAGTCAGCATACACTTTCAGTAAAATCTGTAGATCAGCACTTGAAATGCACCTGATAGTCTACAGACAGTTAGTTGAATGCACAACTACATATCTGTTGAAACCGTTTTGTTGAATGTAAACAGATACATTGTGGACATGCTACTGAGTAGTTACTGATAACCTGTAGTGTGTCAACAGACGGACCATTGAAATAAAGTGTTACCATCACTTGTCCTACCAGGCAGAATAACGATCTACCAATTGTGGTAAAAAATGAAACATGTCATGACATCATCCTTCCAGCAAGGACAGTAGTGGCAGAGGTGCATGCTGTACAGAGTGTTGAGCTGAAGAAGCACTGTGTCTACAGACAATTCTCCAGACCACCTGAAAGAGACAGTTGAAACCTGTAGCCTGTGTTTCAATTTTGAAGGTTCTCACCTTTTGGCTGAATGGAGAGAACAAATTACGCAAAAGCTCAACTCAATGCTTGAAGTATTTGCTCATCATGAACTAGATTTTGGTCATACAAGCAAAGTAAAGCACCACATCAAGCTTCACAATGAGACTCCAATCAAGCAAAGAGCGAGACCAATTCACCCACAAGATAGACGCAGTCCGCAAGCATTTACAAGAGCTGTTGAGCTCAGGAGTTGTGCGTGAGTCTCCATTCTCATCTCCTATTGTAGTTGTGAGAAAGAAAATGTGATGCTACACTCTGTATTGATAATCTCAAGCTGAATTTGCAGACAATAAAGGATGCATACGCACTCCCAAACATGGAAGAGACTTTTTCTGATCTAACTGGATCCAAGTGGTTCTCTGTGCTTGATTTGAAGTCAGGATACTATCAAAATGAAATGGAGGAATCTGACAAACAGAAGATGGTATTTGTGTCAGTTAGGGTTTTGGGAATTCAATCATATGCCACAAGGAATCACAAACGCACCAAGTACTTTCCAATGCCTAATGGAGCGTTGCATGGCTGACACACCTAAAAGAGGTTCTTGTTTTTATTGACGACTTGATAATTTTCCCAGAGTGACTTGAAGAACATGAAAGTAGGCTACTTAAAGTACTCAACCGTCTAAAAGAATATGGCCTGAAACTATCGCCAGAAAAATGTAGGTTTTTACAAACCTCAATGCGGTACCTGGGCCATGTTGTATCCAAACATGGGGTTGAAACTGACCCTGATAAAATCGAAACACTAAAATCTTGGCCTTATCCAAAAACTCTAAAAGAATTGTGGTAATTTCTTGGGTTCTCAGGGTATTGCCGTAGATTCATCCAAGACTACTCAAGTATAGTCAGACGTCTAAATGACCTTACTGCGGGGTATCCTCCACTGCAAAAGGCGAATCAAAATAAAGTGGAAAAAAAGTGACTATCATAATCCCAAGGAGCCATTTGGAAACAGATGGACACCAAAATGTAAGCAGGCGATGACACCATAATCCAAAAGCTCACTTCGGCCCATGTTGGGTTTCGCCAACCCCAAGCTCCCTAGCACCTGAAATGCTAACCCTAACCCATCCACGAGGTAACCCGGTGGAACGTTTCAACAGAACCCTTTTGCAGATGTTAGGTACTCTAAACACAAATGACAAAACTCACTGGCATGACTTTGTTAAACCATTAGTACAAGCACATAACTGAATGGAGAGAACAAATTACGCAAAAGCTCAACTCAATGCTTGAAGTATTTGCTCATCATGAACTAGATTTTGGTCATACAAGCAAAGTAAAGCACCACATCAAGCTTCACAATGAGACTCCAATCAAGCAAAGAGCGAGACCAATTCACCCACAAGATATAGACGCAGTCCGCAAGCATTTACAAGAGCTGTTGAGCTCAGGAGTTGTGCGTGAGTCTCCATTCTCATCTCCTATTGTAGTTGTGAGAAAGAAAATGTGATGCTACACTCTGTATTGATAATCTCAAGCTGAATTTGCAGACAATAAAGGATGCATACGCACTCCCAAACATGGAAGAGACTTTTTCTGATCTAACTGGATCCAAGTGGTTCTCTGTGCTTGATTTGAAGTCAGGATACTATCAAAATGAAATGGAGGAATCTGACAAACAGAAGATGGTATTTGTGTCAGTTAGGGTTTTGGGAATTCAATCATATGCCACAAGGAATCACAAACGCACCAAGTACTTTCCAATGCCTAATGGAGCGTTGCATGGCTGACATACACCTAAAAGAGGTTCTTGTTTTTATTGACGACTTGATAATTTTCCCAGAGTGACTTGAAGAACATGAAAGTAGGCTACTTAAAGTACTCAACCGTCTAAAAGAATATGGCCTGAAACTATCGCCAGAAAAATGTAGGTTTTTACAAACCTCAATGCGGTACCTGGGCCATGTTGTATCCAAACATGGGGTTGAAACTGACCCTGATAAAATCGAAACACTAAAATCTTGGCCTTATCCAAAAACTCTAAAAGAATTGTGGTAATTTCTTGGGTTCTCAGGGTATTGCCGTAGATTCATCCAAGACTACTCAAGTATAGTCAGACGTCTAAATGACCTTACTGCGGGGTATCCTCCACTGCAAAAGGCGAATCAAAATAAAGTGGAAAAAAAGTGACTATCATAATCCCAAGGAGCCATTTGGAAACAGATGGACACCAAAATGTAAGCAGGTGATGACACCATAATCCAAAAGCTCACTTCGGCCCATGTTGGGTTTCGCCAACCCCAAGCTCCCTAGCATCTGAAATGCTAACCCTAACCCTAACCCATCCACGAGGTAACCCGGTGGAACGTTTCAACAGAACCCTTTTGCAGATGTTAGGTACTCTAAACACAAATGACAAAACTCACTGGCATGACTTTGTTAAACCATTAGTACATGCATATAACTGCACGAAAAATTATGTCACTGGTTATACTCCATATGAACTCATGTTTGGGAGACTACCAGTTGACATGGTTTTCAATCTACCTGTAACTAACCTGAAGAAGTCACATTCACAGTATGTACAAGATCTGAAGAGTCACCTAGAAGAGAGTTCAAGGATTGCCAATCAAATTGCACTCAAGAAGTGTGAATGAAATAAGATCAGATTTGATAGGTGAGTCACAGAGTCAATACTAAACGTTGGTGATCGAGTTTTGGTTAAAAATGTTAAACTTAGAGGTAAACACAGATTGTCGGATAAATGGGAATCCAGTGTGCATGTTGTCGTAAGCCGTGCAGGTGACCTCCCTGTTTATGAGCTCACGGAGGCTGTGACATCATACATCAGCTTCTGTGAGGACTGCTGTATACCAACACGAACCAGGGTGAGCTTCAACAATGACCAACCCTGGTTTACAGCTAAACTCAGAAGGCTGAGGCTGGACAAAGAGGCTGCGTTTAGGAGTGGGGACAAGGACAGATTCAAGGAGTCGAAGAACAGGTTTAGCAAGGCGGTGAGAGAGGCTAAACAACTATACTCAGAGAGGCTGAAGTGCCAGTTCTCTGCTAACGACTCAAGAGTAGTGGTTCTACTACCAAACTCTGGCCCCAGGACACGCTGGAGGGACTGTCTCTCAGCTGGCCTGGGAACGCAAGGTTTACAGGATCCGCCTTATTGAACACAACTGAATATCCAAGTTTCTTTTGAAGAATATATGTCTGTTTTTATTTTGGTTTAAGGGATATTCATTGGTAAAACAAATACAAGATAAAGCACGCCGGCAAATCTAACTCAATTCTGTGGTCTGTGGTCTGTTTATTTCTAACCCAATCTTACTACTGCTCCCATCAAATCTAGAACTGGGGCCTATTCCATAAAGGCCGCTCAAAAAAGCTAGATTTAAAGTCCTAAACCAGACTTGAATAAGTTTAATTAGTCAAGCGGGGCTTAAGCGGTTCCATAAAGGCCAATTTCAGCTCACGCAGCCCGAGAGGTAAAACATGGATCATACAATCCACCACGGCAAAAGCAATGCACACGGCCACATGACTTCTTCCAGAAAGAACGTCCCCTTTAAATCGTGTACAATGACTCATCCACCGCTTCAATCAAAGTAAAATGACACGCCATGATTGACGTCGTGAACATAGACCTTCGTTGATTAAAAAATACCCTCTTAACTAATCTAAATTGACTTTTTTTGGACATTGTTTAAAATAAATATCCTACTATTAATTAAAACATTATCCAGTAGGCTAGTGCTAACTTTTTAACATGGGTTTTGTATCGGGGAAATGGGGGGCGGATTTAGGTTTGTTTTGCAATTGTAGGCTACTGTTAACAATTATATTGCTATGATAATTATACTCGGATAATTTAGATTGAGATGTAGGCCTATGCCTGATGCCTAAACATTTGAAATCACAAACTAACATCCATACATTTAACGGCTATGGTGCGTAGCCTATCAAAGCATTGTTCATCATTGTTTAATGCATTAAGCTAAATGTTGTAGCCTATGTAGGCTATTTCTGTAGATTTTCTATCAATGTTGAACTGATGAGAATGAGAAAATTAGAATATACGTGGTAAATCATCGTCTTCCCGTTGGGTCAGTGTTAAAGGGACGTCTGGTTAAGCACCAAGTCACGCTAAGCCTGACAGTTAGTCTGACCCTGACCAGACTAGTTTTGTAGCCTAAGTTGCCATAGTAACCGAACTACGTTGAGCTAGCTTTATGGAACCGAATGAACAAGAAATGAGTCCAACTAACTGACATAAGTCTGGCTTATTCGGTAAACTGGCTTTATGGAACAGGCCTCTGGTCCTTAGCACACTGTTTAACCATTATAGGTGCAACACTAGCATGACCTGCACATCCAGAAAACATCTTGTTTTCATCACTAGTACATAGTGGGTTGATATATGGTCCTCCTGTGGCTCAGGAGCAGAGGTGCTCTGCTCAACACATGCTCTGCTCAACAGTGTTGGAATGTGGGGGGGATTATTTATCTTTTTGCTTTTTGCACGTGTGTCTTGACTGAAATGAGCAAAGCCTAGTTCAGGCATGGCCCTCAGGCAGTGCGCCTCATTACGCTCATTAACTACACCTGTGTTAACCTGCTTCAAACCCGTTGGGCCATGTCCGATACTCCTACACTCACTTCTAATTGTTGTATTATTCTGCGGCAGCCACCCTCCCCATCTCCCCCGTGTTGTCTGTATGTTACTATCCATCAGGGGGGGTTATTTCTCTATTTGCTCCTTGCCTCATCTTCTATGTACGTTGCTCACTAATGCTAGAGGCAGGGAGTGCTTCCCCTAGATACATCCACTCTGCCAAAGTCAAACCTATTTCCATTTCTATGGTTATCAATAAATGTTTAAATCAAATCACGTGAGTGTCTTGACTGAACTAGGGTTGATAGTTTGAATCCAGGGAATTCCATAACTATTACTTTGGATTCTCCTGGAAAGAGACATGCAATTAGGATTCCTCTGTCAGGGGGCATTTAACCTTTTAGCTGAGTGAGTTTTAAATGTTTCCAACGTTCCCCACAGCGCAAGTTATTTTTCCAAAACAGTAGCTAGCTAACTTTAGTGAGCTTCTGGGCTAAGTTACCTAGTATAATACTCGTAGCAATGCTACTACTATGCTAGTGTTACTTGTTATCCTTCTCATTAGTACATTTTGAAGCCATACTAAGGCGTTTGATGCATAGTTGGAAATTTCATAGGAAAATTTATGACGCTACTCATTTAAGGTTTAACCCTAACCCTCTACTGTGTTAATTTGAAAATAATTCGCAGTTTTGAGGAGGAATCTTACATTGCTGTTTGCTAGATTCAGAATTATTTTAGTTTAGAATAGTTTTTGCCAATTCCCGTGAGATGGTAAATCTTAGAGACATGAACATTTTCATATTTATCAGAAGTTGTGTGTAAATACTTCAGTACAAATATGAACCGGCTAGATCAAGGCACTATAATTAATGTAAAAAATTTGAAATGTTTATGTTCAAATTTCAAAAGGCCACGCCCCCCACACCATAAGTCAAATTGACTTGAATTTTGTCCATTTTTTATGTTTTGAAAAACACATTTCTGACCGCTTCTCCTAAACCGCAGGTCGGACTGCTACCAAATATTGGGTGGATAATTTTTGGACCGACATTATCTAAAGTTGTATAAAACTTGTTGATATTTTAGTTATTTTTTAAGATATTGAACAATAATTCAAAAATTGTGTGGTTCAGCAAATACATTGACAAAAGTCCACAATCATTGGGCCAATCATCACAAAACTTAGGTGATATGTCCACATAAGTAAATGAAAAATACCTTGAATTTGTCATTTAAATTGACCAATAGCAGGCACTACAAATACAGAAAATGTATGTGACTTACATTTACATTTATTCATTGACACTTTTATCAAAAGCGACTTACAAGAGAGCTTTACAAAGTGCATAGGTCACTGATAATGACAACAAGATAGCCCCAAAGCATTGTGGGTAGCCAAAACAAGAAGCAAACATTGTGAACAACCATAAGAGCAAGTAGTTACAATTAAACAACATGAATCTCTAAGTGCAAGTGTACCTGTAGACAAAGCAGCAACAGTAAAAATAAAAATAAGATTAACTAAAACTGAATATTTTGCAGTAAATACAAGAGTTTAAATCAGTTGCCACTAACCAACAAGAGCAACAAGTCTCTAAGCAAGAGTCATTGTGATCCTTGAGGAAACTAGCATTGGGTTCAGCAAACCATTCCTAAAGGCCGTTATATGGTACTCCGTACTTCACGATTACGGACACATGGGAATGGCCTACACATAGATGGAACGCCCTGAAACGCCGTCTCCGTCGTCTCCGGGGCCCTCGGAGAGCTCTCCCGTGCACCGTTTGAATTTCTGTCGATCCGTCATGCCGTGCTGTACAGCGACGGATACCCCTTGGCCGTGATCGGTCCGCTGTTAGCTGCCATCGTTCACTGTGTGTGAGGAAAGCCGGGAGGAGGTACATAAACACTCGACGACGACGCTGACGACTTCGACAGAAAGGCGTTTTCTGTAAGGTCGTCTTCTTGAAAGACGTCTGTGATGAGAACTTCTTGGAGAGAAAGTTTATTGTGAGCTAGTTTATGCTCTTCTCTAGCGAATTCATAGAGACTTGCCATTGCACAACAACATACATATTACCCAGCAATCATCATTGCTAATCACAAAAATACCAAAGAAAATAAGAACGTATTCATTTCATGGAATCGTTTTTTAATAGTTGCTATAGTGTATATAAGATAAGCATATCATTTTGTTATAGAGTGCAACTATTTTCCCCTATTTTTTCGTCTGACTAGTGACAGCTGGTAGGAGGGTCACACGTGTGATGAGAGGTGGGAGATGAACAACGACGATTTCTAACTTACAAAGACGCAACAAAGCAATGTGTTTTCGACAAAAAAACGCTTCTCCACCTACTGTTCTGGCGGTGAATTGTTTTCAGCACCCCCAGCCTTCGGAGAACCATAAAGGCAACAGAAATGCCAATTAATCCGTCCTATCCTGCGGCCCGCCCATCCGTAACAGAGTCTGAGTACCATACTTGCACCTTAAGTACCGTTGTACTCCCGGAACAAGTGCGTCTTGAGCCTTCTCTTGAAGTCTGTGTCTCTGGTGGAGGTGGGGAGTTGATTCCACCACTGGGGGGCCAGGCAGGAGAAGAGCTTGTGTTGGGACCGGGCGGTCTTGAGCGGTGGGACCACCAGGCGGTTGTCTGAAGAAGACTGTAGGTGGCGGGTGGGGGTGTAAGGCTGCAGGAGAGACTTCATGTAGTCGGGTGCAGTCCCGTTCACTGCTCTGAAGGTCAGTACCAGGGTCTCTGAATCTGACTTAACACAAATCTGACTATAAATCTGAAATAGTTTGTCACAATTTTTACAAAATTAGCAGAATATATTTGATATATGTTGAACAATGTATTTAAAACTATTTTTACATTGCTTAAAGGTGACATGACATGCTGTTTTTGGATGCTTTTATATAGGCCTTAGTTGTCCCCTAATACTGTATCTGAAGTCTCTTTCCCGAAATTCAGCCATGGTGCAGAATTATAGCCACTACAAGTAGTCCCACAATCAGCTTTCCTCAGAACGCGCTGTTTCTGTGTCTGTAGCTTTAAATGCTAATGAGGAGGAGAGGGGCGGCAACACCATGCGCTAATGTTTACAGGATGTATCGCAATGGCTTGTTGCCCCCGTTGCTGTAAAATGCCTTGAATTTAGCCATTCTCATCTGATCACCCAGGTTTGCAGAGGTGCACACTCAGTCATTTCAATGTGGAGAAAGGCGGATATCGCGAGCCATAACACCAACAGCAGAACAGTTATCCAAATAACAAAGAAGTGTACAACACTCGCGTTACAGCGTTTGTATTCACACACACACTTGATGCCATTTATCTTTACGTTAGCAACAGTAACTCAGCTGTTAGCTGCAGAGCTAATGTTACAGCCACATTCTAAGGGTAGCAAGCTAGGTAACCATATACAGTAAATCAACTAAATGATATAGCGTTAGTTAACTTACTTATCCAAGGTTTGTAGCTTGACCAAGGAGATTTAGTAATGATCCAGAATTTAATTTCAGCAAGGCCAGCTTTGAGTTGGCTCAAGTTGAGGAAATGTTTGGCGCAGACATACAACACTTTGGGAAGTTGTGTCGGCGCATTTCCAGCGAAAATACAATTAAGATACCTGGTGTGCAGAGGCTCGGATGAAGGAACAAAAAAAAAAGATGTGTGCTTGCATTTGTATATCCAAGCACTGAGCAATGCTTCGTTTGTTTGCTCGCCATGATGTCTCTCCAGGAAAAACCGGTATCGCACTCGCCCTTGCACGGTGGTAGCTCAGTTTCTCATGGGCGGGCTAGATGATCTGGTCGGGCAAAGCAGAGAGAGGGGAGGTAACCTTCCCCCTATCTACGTCACTAGGGGGAGATTTTCAAACAGCGCAATTGAGCCTTCATTTTGTCAAAGGCGGAGAAGAACACCCAGGGCTTTGTTTAGACCTATCGAAAATTCTAGCCACTGGGGAACAAAGGCAGGCTAGGGGAACTCATATTAATGTTATTTAACCTCATAAAATGAAGTTTTCATGTCATGTCACCTTTAATAAGTGGTGCCACCTGTTCCAAACATGTGCATGGGCCTGGTGCTTATTGGGCCAGAAATCTGTGACAGTTAGTCCAAGTATTAGTGGCGTAACTATAGGGAGTGCAGGGAGTGTAGCTGCACTAGGGCCCGTGGCAAAAGGGGGCCCGTCCTCGGTTTCATCGTAAGAGTGAGACAACCTGACCGGGCCCCTTGCTCCGCTCTAAAATTAACACTTGTAGATAACATGTGATCCAACCTTATCAATTTGCAAACATTTCTCAATTATGGTGTCAGTTATTCATAATTATGAACTATCACCTGCCCAATAAACATTTTAAAAACAGTCAGTTTTAACAACAGCAAATAATTGATTTTTCCTCATTTGCCTTTTGCTGAATGAAACAAATCTCGTTTTTATTAAGTAATATTGCCCTCGAAAAATAGCAAGGATGTCTGGGTAATATTGTTGACAAAGATTCCCGCCCACCCACACACAATTGTTCCCATCCAGTTGTTGGAATAGCACAGAGTTTTGAAGCGAATTAGGCTACCCCATGCCATGCCCTTTAAACACAAAAGTGGGTCCAGAATTCCTCCATACCAGAAAGCGGCAGGAACGAAAAGAGATAAATGAAAGGGTGGCAAAACTGTCGAAACTTTCCTCTTTTGGATTTGTGGCGAGGCGTGGTGAAGAGGACGCTACGTCTGACCCCCAGCCCGGCAACAGCAATGAGTTTGAAACTCAGCCACCAGGGTACAGTAGGCTAATAATTACATAACGTTTACTGTCTGGTGTATGCAGTTGACATGGCAATTAAACGTCATAAAAATGCATATAGGCCTAGGCTATACCAGGCAGCAGCCAGGTTAGATATTGTAAGATATGTGCAGGATGTAGTCGGAAAATAGCCAAAGCTGGATACACTAAACGTAATAGCATATCTAACGAACATAAAATCTAATATTCACCATTGAAGTTACTTTTTTTAGACTAGTACCCAGATAGCACACATGACAGATCGAAACGTCATTTATAACGTCGAATAAGCATCGGCAAATGAACAAATTTCTTCTCATCTCTGTGCTTAATTTCAAACGTCGCAGATACGTCGGTTCATCACTGATTGTTCCATTATGCTTATTCCGTGTTGTAGGCCTATCGCAAGCATATCTAGAGCCAGAGACTCGCAAGTCAGAGGCGTTCACTTTTTAAACCGTCATTTATCTCACATAGTAGGCGCAGTCGTTGTTAGGTAAGTAAATGAAAGTAGAAAAATATCATAAAGGTTTGCAATAAGTAGCCTACAACAATGTGTAGTTATTGTAATTAGCTAGCTAGGTTTGAGTGAACGTTATGCTACAGAGCTAGCGCTAGCGCAAATGGACCTAACCGGCTAGGCTAGTTCGACACACTGGTCAGACATTTTACAAAAATGTAGCTAATAGAGCAAAATAAACAGACTATATACATGCTATGTCAAAGTGTTGTATAGTAATAAGTAACCTAGGCCTACATACACATAGGCTAATGCATTCTGGTTTAACAATGATATGTCGGATTTCTTTCTTCTAATTTCGGCAGTTACAGTAGCTACAGTTACTAGTACAGTAGCTGTAACCATGACAGTCAAGACATTCAGACTGCGTGGCGGAGACCAATGGAAAATGCAGAATTGTAGGCAAAGCTGTATTTGTTTCTCTGTTCCGTTGATATCTCTTTTCTGTGTTGGAGTTCTTTTAAGAGCTTGATGGCATCAACATCCAGTCTGATAATAAAAGATCATTAACTTGAATTGTGTCTCTTCATTATAATACCCACACTCAAAGAAAATCCAGGTTGAATCAAGTAGGTAGCTACTGCTAATAGCCCATTATATGTTCATTTGCTAAGTGACATTTCAGATAGCCTATAGGCTATCTATATATAGCGAAATATTTGTTCTCTGAGAGATCCGAAATAAATAAATATAGAGTTAAGTGGAAATATCTGTAGAACGGCCGGTTAGTACAGTTTTGATTCATCGTCTGGAGGTCAGTTTCGATCAATTGCCGACGTCTCGGCGACGTCTTGCCAATGTGCAAATGATGTCCATACGATGTAGGCCCGATGTATGTTGTATACATCGGGCCGACATCGGCAAGACGTGCTATCTTGATAGTCACTAGCAATTTCCTGACTGTTGCAGGCCTAATGAGTCGAACAGAGAGGATTGCAGTGAGTCAGTTGTGGTCAGTGATCGTCAAACCGAAGCAGGAGGTGCCAGTGATCAGGAGGACCATGTTGAGGAGATGCCAGTCAGTGCAGAACAGGATCAGACCAGAGCAGGAGGACTGTCTTGTTACCCCACAGACAAGGGGAATTTTGATGAAAATATCTTGGACGCTTCATTAAAAGGATATATACTTGCTAATGGCTCTTGCAAACCTAAAGGTCCATTCCCTAGGAATCAATTAAATCGTTGCTTTTCAAAGTCATTTTTTCACATCACAACAAAGGCTGGTATCAAATTTCCCCGTGGTTGGCTTTGCTACTCAACACAATTGGATTGTGCCTACTGTGAACCGTGCTGGTTGTTTGGGGATCGCAGTTCTCCTCATTATAACAACACGTGGGTGAAGGGGGTTAGAGACTGGAGGCATTTAGCAGAAAAAATAGAACGTCACGAATGCTCTCAATCTCATGTCACAGCATGTGTTGTCTTTGAGCAATGGAAACTTAATGGCACCATAGATGCGCAGTTGGAGAGGGATGTTAGAAATGCAGCACTCTTTTGGAGACAGGTGCTGGAGCGCATTGTTAATGTAACGCTGACCCTGGCTCGCTGTAACATTTCTTTCAGGGGCCATAGGGAGATATTGGGGCAGCCAAACAGTGGGAATTTCCTTGCTATAATCGAGCTCTTGGCAGGCTACGATCCTGTGCTTAAAGATTTGATCAATCGACCCGAGGGCTCGGTTAAGTACCTTAGCCCCGCCATCCAGAACGAACTTATTTACATTTTGTCTCAACGAGTCCAACAGGACATCGTAGCTAATATAAATAAAGCACCGTTCTTTTCTGTAGTTATGGACACTACGCAGGATCTGGCAAAGCGTGACCAACTTAGCCAAGTCTACAGATATGTGACAATAGTTAGAGATGCTATGGATAAAGCCGTGGACATAAAAGTAATGGAGTATTTTTGGGGGTTTGTGGAGACGGCGGATACATCTGCTTGCGAATTAGCAAATAAGGTGCTGGACAAACCAGCCATTCACTTGACTTGTCGAAATGCCGTGGGCAGGGCTATGACGGAGCAGCCAACATGAGTGGTCTTTATTCTGGGGTACAAGCCAGAATAAGAGAGATGGAACCGCTAGCGACCTATGTTCATTGTGCAGCGCACAATTTGAACTTGGTGCTTAATGACGCTGTGAAAAACATTCCCGAGATGGAACGTTTTTACAATACAATAGAGCACATCTACGTGTTCTTTGCACAAAGTATTAAAAGATGGGCCATGCTCACTAACTCTACACAGTCCTCAGCTGACCCAAACGTGACTCTGAAGCGACTATGTCCTACTCGCTGGTCGTCGAGATACGAGGCCCTATGTGCCATACGCTACAGGTATGTCGATGTATTGAAAGTACTGACAAAAATCGCACTGACGGGTGAGAAAAGGGATGAGCGCGACGAAGCTGCTGGGTTGAGGAGATCAATGGAGACATTTAGTTTCATTTGTCTTATGGTTCTCCAGACAAAGGTGTTAGAGAGTGTAAATGCAGTGTCCAAAGTAGGCTACTCCAAAAAACAGATGTAGACTTGCATAAAGCAGTGGAACTGCTGGATAATATTATTCAGATCTTATCTGACTACCGGGGTGCTTTTGACCAGGTCAAGGCTACAGCCCAGACACTCGCAAACAAATGGGGGGCTAAAGACACATTTGAAAATGTACGAATAAAGAGGGTGAAGCGTCACTTCGACGAGCTCTCGGAAGATATGCGTTTGTCGGATGCAGAAACGTAGTTCAGAGTGCACATTTTCAATGCTAATCTTGACATCATAATCAGCCAGCTTTCTCAAAGATTCAGTAGTATGCGAGCAACCTGTCATGTCTTTGAGTCTTTACACCCCAGTACCCTTCAACTCGCAGGAGATGATGAGCTGTTTGGAAAGGCAAAAGTGTTGTCTGACCACTATGACAGGGACATTGCGCCTACGTTTCCAGCGCAACTCTTATCATTCAGGTCCTGCTTTAAAGTAGCGATCTCTCAGCAGTCATCAGTGCAACAGATAGCAAAAATGCTGATTGTTGATAACCACTCGGTTACATCAGCATTTGGCGAGGTGTGCACAGCTCTGGTATTGTTTCTTACAGTACCTGTAACCGTAGCCACAGCAGAGCGATCCTTTTCTAAACTAAAGATGATTAAGACCTACTTAAGGAGCAGCATGGGGCAGGAGAGACTGAGTGGATTAGCTTAGCTACCCTCTCCATCGAGAGCATCCGAACCAGGGAGTTGAACATTTCTGAAATTGTTGAGGAATTTGCTCAACGCAAGGCTCGTAGAATGCCATTCTAAACGGCATGTAGCCTATACGTTTTTTTTCATACGCTTAATGCTAGCCTACTTGAAATGTATTGTTTTGCTTCAATGTCGTAAGAATAAGAATAAGTTACTTTGCGCATAAGCCTAATATTGTTGGAGGATTTTTAAAAATTATTGGTTTCAGCAGGTGCTGACTGTGGATCCGCTGTCAAGTGTCTGTTCCCATAAATCCATGCAAATGTTAATAATTCACAATTAGTTTGATTACCTTTTCACTACCTCTTTTGTAAAGCTCTATCTTGGAAGTCGCTTTGGATAAAAACGTCTGCTAAATGCATAAATGTAAATGTATGAGGCCGCTGGCTAAGTGCCAGAGTTAATCACAACCATGCTGATGGTCAGTATAATAACATTACAACTACAAGCTCCATTTATGGTGCAAAGTGACAACAGATTATGATTTGTTTATTTATTTATTTAATCATTTATTTGGCTCTGTCAACACAAATAGTTCCACAAATGGACTGGGACTGGAATGGTACCAAGTAACACAAACATTTTCTTGCACACTGGCCTTAGACAGTGTGTAGGTATACATGCAATGCTGACAAAATAACATTTAAACTCTAATGTTATTTGAGGAAATATGTTCATCTCTACGGTGTACAGTTTGTCAGAATCAAGGATAATGATTGTTAATGTAAGCAAAGTGATGCTGATAGTATTAAAAAAACAAAGACAAAAAAATGGGGTGCTAGTTTCTCCATTTCGGATTTCTTTAAAATGAATCAATTCAAAGCAAAAAACAAATACATGAAAAAAATATGATTTAGAGCCAGGTTCGTGAAGAGAAAGAAAACTAGAAGATGACAGTTTTGGATATTTAGACTAGAGTTAATTGAATAGAATGACTGAAATGAGCTGGAAGCCAAAGCGGATATGCAACAAATGACTTAATCACTTAAAGTCTATGGAGGATTGTTACGATGTAAAATTAACTGTACGTAAAACATTAAGTAACTTCCAAATAAGCTGCTGCACTGGTTTCTCGCCGGTTCTATTTAAGTGTAATAATTTGATGTAATGGCATTCCCAGTTTCTGAATTAGCTGTATTTATGCACAGTTAAAAAGTTAGTCTGAGTCTGGGTATTTACAATGTGAGTTGATGTGCCAATGTGATATGGTGGAAATACTAGCGAAAGTTTTTTGGTACTTAGGAGTGCTGACCAAACTATGGACATAAGTAGCAGTAATGTAAGCAAAGTCATTGTTATTTCCTGGCCATTTTGCAGCCTCAAAAACACCTGTGACGGACAACATGGGAATTATTACATTGGTGTTATCTTCTATATGTCAAAGGGTTGAGTTTCACATTCACGTTCACATCTTAAGCATTCTACCTCCCCTATAGGCTAACATTGGTAGCTACACTAATCACAAATCACACGACATTCTCCTGAAAGTGAGAATGATCTAAAATGTTCATGTTCTAAAGCTCCCTACTTTAACAAACAATAATGTGGGGATAGTTTTCTAGATTGCTACATTGTGCATTGGCTTTTTTTCCTGAGCTTTACCATTTAGCTTTTGAAAAGCTGAATTCAAGCCAGGTGGTGAGTACTACATTAAAAGGGGGGGGGGGGGGGTGATAAGCAGCAGGGACAACATGGGCTTTCAGTATGGAATCTGGTTCTGGTAGTACTGGAGCATGTCGTAGGTTTTGCTTCTGTTGGGAAAAAAATACAAAACCAACAATTAGCTTTCACCTAATTTTACAAACTCTTCTGCTTATGCCACAAAGGGCACATTTTTCAATGCATTCATTGTGTATTGAGAAATCTAGCGAATCATCTACAAAGATTTAACAGACATGATCTGGCAAATGGCAGATGAGATTAGTGGTGCAAGGTTTAGAAATCAAGCTACTTTTTACCTGCTGCTAAGAAAACAACTCTGGATGATTTTAATGATGAATGCAGAAGCCTCCTTCTCACTCATACTAGGGTTGAAGCGCTGCCTACAAGCCAAACAAAAGAATGAATCTATTATAACCATCTTCTTCCACACACACTCTTGTAAAAAACAGTGACAATTGGCACATTAGCCACAAAAATGCACACTTTAATTTAATTAGCTTATGGACAGTTTGGATATACCGTATTTTTCAGAAATAAAGCCGTGGCTTGTACCACGATTTTACCGTTTTCTTGTGGTTGTACGGCTTATAATTCAAAGCGGCTTATAGTTGTCTAGTTATAGATCAAAAAAGTGGCTTCGTCCAAAGAGCTCTACAGCCCGTGCAGCTAATTTAATGCTCAACACTTGAACTGGGGCTAATTCTTGAAAGAGGAATTATTTACTGTGTTGTCTCAGTTACACTATCAGGGCTTGGAAATACAGTGACTTGCTTAAGTAGGCAAATGGCTAGTAGAACATAACATTTCATAATAATTTCAGTAAATCAAGCCACTAAATGAGTGACTTGTATTTATTTCTGGACATGCTATCCACAACCAAAGTTTGTTGGTATTGTAGCGACAATACTCTTGGTACCCAGAATGCCCCACGGCAAGCTGAAAAGCTACGAAGTTAAGGGAATTAGCTTAGTTATATAAGCATTGTTTGGAGTTCTATTGTTCTATTGTTGTGTAATGCTATATATGGTCTGTAGTTTAGATAATTTGAGCGTTCACCCTGATTGTGAATGTTGTCTAGTTAGATGGCTATCCAAGCTGTCCAATGTGTAAGTGTTCCTGGGTAAATAAACAGTTGGCCTATATTCCAGTGCGACCGAGACTCAGATTTACAAACACAAATTCCCATTCTGGTGGGATGCATCTAAAGAAAAAGCGGCTTATTTTTCATGAATTATGGTAGAATTTAACCAAACATATCTACTCACTTCAGAAGTTTAATGGTCTGTCCTCTGAAGCATGGTAGTCCAGTGTCCAGCATAAGAGTTACCAAAGAAACCACTGCATCCATGTAGGGCCTGAAGAGGATGAAGAGCGAGAGAAGGATACAGCAAGAGGATGCAGGATGGTTCCTACCAAAACAAACTTACCCATCCACAAATTAACACAGACTTTACTATAATGCAAATGTGCACAGTCACCACCACTCACCTAACTGCCAGATATCCCCTCACACACATCTCCATGAACCATTTGAAGGGCGTAGCCTCCATCTTGCCCCCCATGATCATCACCATTTCATCGGTGAGCTTAATGTCTGGCTCCCATCCAAGATTCCCACCCGGGGAACTCTCAAACATGAAACCAAAGTCTAGGGTGCACAAGTACACATCCATAAATCCACATCCATTTATCCAAGTACTCATCTTTACGTACATATGTACATGTGCACATACAGTACACCACTTCAGGACACTGTAACACTGAATGGCATATGAATGTGATAACCCGTGTAACGCTCTGCCAGTAAGTGGGTTTATATAATTGGGTAATCATGCACTAGATAAGTAGCTTCTGCTGACGTGGTTCTGTACCTATGTGGATAAGGTGTCCCTTGCTGTCCAGCATAATGTTGCCGTTGTGCCTGTCCTTGATCTGCAGTAAGAAGAGAAGCAGGCTGTAGGCTGCCATGCTGCGGATAAAGTTATAACGAGCCTAGGAGAGAGTGAGAGTCATACAGAGAAGGGAAAAAAACACTATTATATGACTTGCATTCAGGTCCAATGGCTATTTATTTTTTTACAATCCTGGGGTCAGGGTGGCAGGCTTGTAACATCACCTTCTGGAAGGCCAGGGTGGACTCATCACCGTACTGATTACGAAAGTAGTCGTACATCCCAAAGTCTGTCTGCCTGCCCAGCTGGTCACGAGACTTGCAGTCCGGGATGCATTCAATCACGCCGCACTGGTGACAGGAAAATGTGCGGTATGTTTGGCATGTTTAAAGCAGCTTTAAAAGTACTAGTAGGTGATGTGAAGTGTGTGTGTTACTCTCACCCCAGGAGCGGTGGCCACCACTCTGTAGGGGAATACAAACAAGTCCAGTCCTCCCAGCTGGAAAATGTTCTTAAACAGGCCAATGATCTGCAAGGCAAGCATGTCCTAGACACAAGGGGGTGACAGACAGTTAGGTCTCTGTGTTTTAGCTTAATGTAAGTAACCGGGAGTTGGTGGGGGCTTCCTAACCTGTCTACAGTCATCTCCCACTTTGAAAATGGCTGCCTGCCAACAGATCCTTTGTGCTTCGTCTGAGCTCTCCTCCCCCTCTTCTATAGAATCAGAGGGGCAGCGGAGCCCCTCCTTCTCCAGCTCACTCACACCGCAGCGTTTCACCTTAAACTTGGCCAAGTAGGGAGCCTTGGCAGCACTTCAGATGTAAAAAAAAAAAGGCACAACAGTCACATTGACCACTTCTACATGTTTTATCCCTGAACAGGCCGATAAAAATGTACATCTAAAAAGATACAAAATATCTATATAGTATACAATCAACTCTGGAATTATCGGCGACTCTGGCAAAGATTATAAAAAAGTTACCTTTTTGTAATTGAGCTTAGTGCAAAAAAAATTCAACCTTCAATTAAAGTTAATGTATTTTTAAAAGTAAAAGATGTCTTCATCTTCGTCTTAATTATTTTTTTATGAAACCTTGTGTGCCACAATTTTGGTTTACATTTAATGCTTTGTACAAACTCCCTTTGCCACTGAAACAGCACTTCTCAGCAGTCTTCTCCTGTAATGTGGTTGGAGCATACAAAGCAAGGAATCTGAGACCACTCCTCTTTACAGAATCTCTCCAGATCATCCAAGGTCCTAGGTCATCTCTTGAACACTCTCCAGCCCACACGTTTTCAATGGGGATTAGATCTATTCAATTTACCTTTCGGAGTGACAAGACAGGCAGTGAATACTAGGCAGTGGATCAAGGGTGCATTGCGGGTTGCACATGAGCAGTAGTGCATGTGTGTGTAAAACGAAAGTTATTCATAAATCAAATAGGCAGCTTATCTACTACAACTAACCTAAAAGCAGGGCCAGGTTAACAATGTTCTGTGCCCTGGGCAACAAGGCTCAAGCACCCCTCCCCCCCCTGTGTTTGATGTGATAGTAGTTACAGATTGTAAAACTTTTTGGGGCCTTTAATTGAGGGCAAAATTGTTTTTTGAGCTTTATGTAACAAACATTTTACAAGCTGTTTTTCAATTGGTAAAATATTGTCTAGAGAAGGTGATGTATTTTTGTCTCAATTTTTCAGCCCCACGTACCTTGCGTTTCTTAGCCTGGTTTAGCCAAGGAGGTTTCCACCTTTATTACTCATTTAAGAACTATTTGATAAATGGAATATAAAAGCATCATAGAATGTAAAGTAACAAAAAAAGTTTGTCAGGCCACTGAGATGATTTTTCACGAGTTGCAATAAAGTACTCACATTAAGGAAAGTTAGGACTGCGTTCGTCGTGGTATAACATTTTAGTTGACATTGTCCAGGGCCCCTTAGATGTCATGTTCCCCTGGGCAAGTGCCCAGTTGCCCTAATGGTTAATCCGGCCTTGCCTAAAAGATCATTTACAATACGTTCCTTTACATCTAAGGACTAAATAGGATCATCTTGGGCATTGCATCTTGCACAGGATTATTCTTTGAGCTGGTAAACCGTGAATGCATTTTCAGGCTGTTGAAAGGTGCAATATCCATCTCCCTTCTATGATCGATCGCGTAGAATCCAGTGGCGTAACTATAGGGAGTGCAGGGAGTGCAACTACACTAGGGCCCGTGGCCAAAGGGGGCCTGTCCTCGATCTCAAGTGAGAACTCTACCTGAAGAACTGACCGGGCCCCTCGCTCCGCGTAAATCACAGAAAGGCTAACATATGATCCAGTCCGATCAATTCGCAAACATTTCTCAATTATGTTGTCAGTTATTCTCACCTGCCCAATAAACATTTTAACAATAGTCAGTCTTAACAACAGCAAATAATTCATTTTGCCTCATTTGCCTTTTGCTGAATGAAACGAATTTAGTTTTTATTAAGTAATATTGTCTGTGTAATATGTTGTCAAAGATTCTATAGCCCACCAACGCGTTGTGATCGTTTGCCATCCTGTTGTGTTGCATTGCGTTGCATGTTGAGTAATTAATCACAGTTTTTTTTTATCCCAACAGTTCCTTTCAACGTAGTCAAGTTACCCAACATCAAGGAGTCACCGAAGCCTATATTCAGTCCGTGTTTCCATGATAAATTATAAGCCTTAAAAAATCTTGGTTACACTTTTGTGAATCCAATGATCATGACAGCTCCCACCAATGCCGTCATCTTCTTTTATTTTATATCTTATGAAATTAATGAATGGGTTTGCCTACCATTAGCTAAATTGTTTCCAATATCTAAAAGTAATAAAATATGATTTGTTTCTCCCTTATGTGCATTTATACACATTTCGTCATTTAGCAGACGCTCTTATAGAGCGCGACTTACGGCGAATTGTCTGGGCTGATTTGAGCGAAAAATTGTTTTTGGAGCTTGAAACAAACAAACATAGCCGTTTGTCCAATTTGTAAAACATTGTCTAGTGAAGGTAATTACGTTTACGTTTCTTAACCTGGTTTTCCATCTTTATATTGTCTCAAATGAGCTTTTGATCTGTCAGTGTCACTGTTGTGTGTATGCGGCACATACGTTCATTTGGAATTTTCCACCGGATCTTTGACACCGATGTTGTCTGTGTAGCCCAAATATTGAGGGCTCCTTAGGGATGGGAAAATAAATTACAATAAATAAATATATATGTGAGAGAACAATGGTTGTGCTTGCCGAAGGCTTGAGCACACCCAATTATAGGCTATATATAAACTATACATATTTTACTAGACATATACATATGCTAGACATCTTATTTAGGCTATATGACGTTTGTCTGAATGACAGACTTGTGCAAGGGAACCCTTGCGACATCTGCTGATAGAAAAGTGAATCGCAGCCGGAAAAAATAGATTATTAAATAAATAAATTTAATAGATTATTTTAGGTATAGCCATCCTTCTTTTTATACCAAACCACGTAAAGAGATTTCTCAAATAATTTGTTGAGATGGAGGTGGCATTTAACCCCAATATGCTACTTTTCCTCACTTATCCAACAGTGAGAAAAAAATGTATCCATTCCTTTTTGCTTTGTTTTTTTATAACCATTTGTTGACTTATGAAGCTCGACACACTTTTCCCTCATTCAATTTGTGTGTTCTCTTATCTTGTAATGTTGATGTATGAATATGGTATATTGCCTGTGTCACCTCATCTATATGTGAGTCATGGATTACTGCTTGCCAGTTCTTAAACACTGATCAACTTTAAAAGGTCTAATATAATTAGAAAAATGCTTCAGTTAGTTATAGGAGTCCCAAAAATGATGGGTTATTTTTTGAATATGTAAGCGAAATTACCAAAAGATTACATCCTACAATGGGGGGTCAGATGGCTGAACGGTTAGGGAATCGGGCTATTAATCAGAAGGTTTCCAGTTCGATTCCTGGCTGTGCCAAAACGACTTAAGGCAATTCACCCTACTTGCCTTGGGGGGGAATGTCCCTGTGCTTGCTTTAAGTCCCTCTGGGTAAGAGCGTCTGCTAAATGACTAAAATGTAAAATGTTATAACTCTTTGCCAGGGGTGCCATTGCTTCAGGAGTTGACTGTATATAATAATTATTATATAATACAGATAATACACACAATACAATTTGAGATAAATGTATAACTATACTATCAATTGATCAGGGTTATTAGGCAAATGTAGCACACCTCTGCATAGGTGTTCCAGACTTGTAGTCTATATCCAAAACAATGGCTTCAGGGTTACTGGGGAGGTAGCATCCTGAAGTCCACAGCATCCACATAAGGAAGACAGAGGGTATGAAGTCAAGGGGGGCGAAAAACAGGAAGAAAGCACATTACACTGTTACAGTAAGGATCAAGATTACCTGGCTGGACCTTGATATCAGACAAGGCTTTGAGACATGCCCTCTTCCTCTCCTCTCCCTTTGGAACGGGCCTGAAAATCAATTTTTTAATTTGTGCTACACTAGAATACCCCTACCATACCAATTTCTATGACAGAAGGATATGCAGTGAGGTGTTCCTACTTGATGATGGCAGACACATTGGTGATCTTGCCAAAAAAGTCAAACTCTCTCCCATAGAAGTCTTTGGCTGGACCAGACAGGGATCTGGTTATCTCCTCTACCATCTGCTCCAGCAGCTCCCCTATATCAGCTGTAAAAAGGAAGAAACAGGGTTTCAATTGAAGTGCAAAAATTCAATTCATTTATTATTCAACTGAACTTGAATAATGACAATAGACAATGTACAACTTTTGACATTGATAACGGGGAACAAGTCCAGACTAAGCAAAGCCAAAAGATTTATGAGAAACTTGAGGAACAAGACGTGATGAATCGCGATGATGAGAATTCTCAAGACTATGTTGAATTAGGAAAACACGGTGAGGCTGTACCTATATATGATTATTTGGGAGCTACAAGATTTTTTGAGTGTGTGAACCTAGAACAGATCAGAGATTTCAAAGACGATGTCCAAAATAATAGGGTAGAGCAAGCTGAGGGAATCAAAGGGGCATAGACAATAATTTAATCTAATCTAGGTTCTAACAGAACTGCTGAACTGATTACAAGTCCAGCAAGAGTCTAGGATCACAGATAAGGGGGTCACTCCAGAACATCCTAAACAGACCCTCCACAACTTTAATCATAGAGGAAATCCTGAGTAAAACTTGAGGTGGAAAGTGAAAAGTTCAAGGGTTTTCTCTGTCAGGAGTGTTATCACCATCATGCCAGCACTTGCGGACTATAGAAGCATAGAAAAAAGTAGATAAAAAATAGTTTTTAAAAAGTAGAGGAGAAAATCTGTCATAACCCATTCCCCTCTTAACTACAAGTATTCTACTTGTACAGATGCGACACCAGTATATGATCTGACTGGTCATCAAACCTGATGACTGGTCATCAAACCTCTGGAGTCTTTCACATACCAAATCTGACAATTTACCTGGCATGCAGATGGAAGATAAAGAGGACTGGGGCACACTAGCAAGAAGTTTAGCAACAAGGGAAGCTACTAACCTTTTGACATCATAACCCCTGAGTCTGATTCTTTATTTCTGTGGCTAACTATCCCAGCAACAAGGGAATCTTCACAATCAACAGGGAGTCCTTGGTGTTTACTTATCCGGTAGCTACCCATCACGTTGCCTACAGCCCTGCAGTGTCTGCTTAGTAATTTACAAGTGACATTCATTACCGAAGACAATATTGTGCAGAAAACATTCAACAAAGGAATCACTGGATTTCTAACGATGGTATTGTTGCTCCCCAAGCGAAAAGGTGTTTTCAAGAACACAAATATTCTATTACAACTCAGGACATTGACAGCATTGATTGAATGCAATTGTCTCAAAGAGTTCCAATATGGCGTAATGAGCCAAGTATTTAAAGTGTAATCCCTGTCTCCTTAAACATTTTGTAAAATAAAAGAACAATGTGCTGAGCCTAGGCAATACAGTAGAGTGATGTAACCTCTCGCGTTTCGAACAACCTGAACATTTACAGAATGGAAACCTTTGCTATTTACTGGATGGCCATAAATAAATGTGCTTGATTGACTGATTGATTATTATTATTCAAATGGTTGTTTTGGAAATTAATTACATAGTGTAAGAAATCGCTAATGAAGAAACTATTTGAGAGAAGGAGCAAATCTTTAATGCACCGCTCTTCCTAACAACACTTCCTCCCAAAACACTCATAACTTTCGATGCCTACTCTGTGGCAAAGTTTACGGAACCAATGCAAACACACCTGAGATGGCATTAGTGTTGCTTTTGTCAACGAACATTTTTATTAAATATTGTCGTCAACGAACCTTTATCACCTGACAAAAACGAGACAAGACACAACGTAAATGTTGCTAAAGTGACGATGATTTTAATTAAATATATGATATTGTTGAAATTTTTTTTTTTTTTAAATGCTAAAATGTCTCATTTTTGTTGACGAAAACGAGTCGAAATGTTATAATGTTATTTTGTCTTGTTTAGGCTTGCTTATTATTATTATCCAAATAAGCGCAGCTAGTTCAGGCAGGGCAATCGGGCAGCGCGTGTCATTCATTTCGGGGATGTAAGGTGTCTTAAGCCATGTTCACACTTGACTTATTTTTTTTGAAAAAAGCGCTGCCTTCAGAGCGCCTTCTGACCGCCAGGGGCGTTTCTACACGGGGGACTACAGGGGCCAGTGCCTTTGTAAGAATGTCCCTGGCCCCCCCTGTGGCCCCCCTGAGCAGACTGAATAATTTATTTTGTATTATTTTATTTTTTTACATGTTTTACTTTCTTCTAGTAGTCATCATGAAACGAGGAATTGACATTGCAGCCTTTTTTGCCCCAGTAAATACAAAAAGTCAGAGAAAAATATCAAGGTATTGAGAGCTGAAAGAGGGAGAGCCAGAGCTGTTTGTATGATTTTAATGTAAAGCAAAATTAAAGTATTTAATGTTTAAATATATATATTTTTTTAATGTGCCCCTCTGATCAAACACTGGCCCCCCTTGGCCCCCCCCAGTAAAATTTGTCTAGAACCGCCACTGCTGAGCGCCTTCTGAGCTACTTTGTAGCTAACATTAACTAACGTGAAAGAGAGTGTGTGTCTGTGTGTTAGAGATAGTGACACCAGGTGAAGGAGAGTGTACAGGGAGTGTGTGTGTGTGTTAGAGAGAGAAAACCCAGGTGGAGGAGGGGGTAAAGGATGGAAAGCATGTCGTTATTGAGGCACCTCCATCAAGCGGCTCCTTGTATTACAACTACAAGGGGACATTCTCCATTGTCCTGTTGGCTGTTGTTGATGGCCATTACCGCTTCAGGGTGGTCGACATCGGTGCCTACGGCAAAAATAGCGATGGAGGAACATTAGCTGCCTCTGCCTTTGGGTCTGCCCTGCGGCAGGGGACCCTCAACCTCCCTGTGGATGCCCCTCTACCTGGAGCAGAGAACTTGGGGCCCATTCAGTATGTGTTCCTGGCAGACAAGGCATTCCTCTTGCAAAGAAATCTCCTTCGCCCCTACCCTGGGCACCTCTTTTCGCTGGCTCTCAACGAAAGCAGTCACATTTTCTTTCCCTCCCCTCCCCCTGACCTTCCCTGCTTGCTTTCCTGCTTGGCTTCTAACGTACTGTCTAGTCATTCACTGAGAAATGCTCTGAAGTTTCAGTCATTTGGATAGTTTTTGATGATATTACTCACAATCAAGTGGATCGACTACAACCACAAAAAGGAAAAACCTCAGGGACTGGAGCCCAAGGAGAACGTCAAAGTATTTTGGGCTCTCGCAGACTGACCACAGGCAAGCAAACTAAAGCTTGTTCCCTGTAGAACTATGGCTTGCAGAAAATATTTGTCTTAGCAACACATCTGTCGAGGACCTGTAGTCAGAGGTACAAACAATCCTCAACAATAAACCAAACAACCCTAAGATTATCATCCATACTGGCTCATTTGAAATCCTACACAAGAAAACTGGCACTGAGATATTTAAAAACATTTCACCCAGCTACTGAACACACTCAAAAGACGTATTCATCAGTGGACCAATTGCATGCTTTCGCAGAGGAAAAGAAGCCTTCAGTCGACTACTATCTTTCAACACATGGTTGGCATCTGTCTGTCTGGCACACAAACTCAGATTTATCGATAATCTATGTGTTCTGGAACTGTGCAGACCGTTTTCAAGCTGACAGACTCCACCCAAACCGTAGAGGATCTCGACTACAAACAGCAAACATCAGTCACCTGCTCCTGACCACAAATCAAGTTTCCTTCCCTATCCCTGTTGTGTTCTAAGCTGACTTGACGCATCCCAAACAATCTCCCATGGAATAGAACAGACCATTCAAACAGCCTCCTGCAAGGACATGGGCCTTGCACACATCTGCACCCTCCGGATGAATTCCCTTGTTATGGAACAGCTCAGTGAAGTCACAGAACTATCCATATTCAGTTAACAGATTTATAAACCCCTGTTTTATCTGTTAATACCCCACAGATAAAACTGGCCCTTCTAAATGTTAGATCACTAAATAACAAAACATTTCTAGTGAACATGATCTGGTCAAAGAAAACAACTTAGACTGCATCTGTCTAACAGAAACTTGGCTAAACAATGACACGGCAACAGCAACTTTGATAGAAGCGTGTCCACCTGATTACAGCTTTCACCAAGTTTCTAGGAAATAAAAAAAGGTGGAGTCGCAGCTATTTTCTCCTCTGAACTATTGTTCAAAATCACTGAGCTAGGTGAATTCACATTATATGAAGATCTTGCTAAAGAGCTCAAAACCGAACCAATACTTTTTGTTATTATATATCGGCCACCCAAGCACTCGCCAATATTCATACAAGAATTCTCTGAACTATTATCACTATGTGTCACGAGATATGACAAAGTAGTTTTAAATGGAGACTTAAATATCCAAGTAAATAAAAAAGCAGACCCAAGAACTATTGAGCTCTTAAATCTCCTTGACAGTCTCAATCTAACACATAACAGACCCAACACACCGGCACGAAAACACACTAGATCTAGTGATAACAACTGGACTTAATATAAATAATATTTCAATAACTGATCTACCCCTCTCAGACCATCACTGTATACTTTTTAATGTGGAAATTATCCTAACAAAAACCACAAAATAATTCTTAGTCCAAAGAAGATATTTAGACGATCAGCTATGATGACATTTTCTGAACAATTTGTTCTATATGAGCCAACTAATCATGATTGCTCTCTGAATGAAATGGTAGAGAACCTCAGTGATGCACTATTAACTGTGTTAGACTCTGTTGCACCACTGAAAACCAAAAAGAAGTCCACAAGCAGAACCTCCCCATGGCTGAGAAATACAAATGTTAGTGAAACGAAAAGAAAATGCTGTGCAGCAGAGAGAAAATGGAGGAAAACAAAGATCACTATCCACTACAATACCTACAAAGATACACTAACCACCTATAACAAAAACCATCCGTCTTGCAAGGAGAGAATATTTCTCCAACATTATTACAGAAAATGCCAGAAATTCCAGAGTTCTTTTCTCCACCATTGACCAGCTGTTAAACACTGTCCCTGCCCCCCCCCCCCCTCCATCCTCGCAGTTAAATGTGAAGAGCTTGCTTTGTTCTTCAAGAACAAAATAACTTTGATCAGAGCTAGTACTTGTAATAGTGGGGTCGAAACTGACATCAGTAGATTCTGCAACATAACCATGAGCACATTTACTTGTATCACACTTAGTGAACTTTCCAAAATTATTAGCAAATCTAACTCCACAACCTCAGATATTGATCCTATACCCACAACATTCTTTAAGCGAGTGTTTGATAATGTCTCAGGTCCGGTGCTAGAGATTATAAACACATCCCTTAGAACTGGTGTCTTCCCAGATGCCTTCAAAACAGCTGTGGTAAAGCCCCTATTAAAGAAACCCAAATTGGATGACAGTCTACTTGCAAATTACAGACCAATATCAAACCTTCCATTTATTAGTAAAGTACTGTAAAAAATAGTTTTAGTCCAATTAAAAAATGTTCGTGAAGAAAGTAACATTCTGGAAGTCTCGCAGTCAGGTTTCAGGAAATATCACAGTACTGAAATTGCTCTCACCAGAATCATTATCGACCTCAGACTAAACTCTGATGCAAATAAAGTCTCTATCATTAGCCTGTTAGATTTCAGTGCAGCATTTGATACCATTGATCACAATATCCTAATCAATAGACTTGGAAAGCTTATTGGTTTCACAGATAGTGTACTGAACTGGATGAAATCATATATCACAGGAAGGAAGTTTTATGTTAGTTTAGGTTAGGAGACCATAGGTCAAAGAAACATGAGAACTGCTACAGGGTTGCTCAAGGAAGCTGCCTAGGTCCAATACTTTTTTCTCTTTATATGTTACCACTCGGTGACATAATTAGAGAATTTAACATAAATTTCCACGGCTATGCGGATGACACACAACAATATATCCACTGAGCCCAACGATGCAACGGCCATCAATTCCATTACCAGCTGCCTGTTGGCAATAAACAATTGGATGATGATAACTTTCTTAAATTAAATGAAGACAAAACTGAAATCCTACTATGTGGCCCAAATCCAAAAGAGAGATGCTTACTAAGAATCTTAAAAAAGTAAAGTGACCAAAACTGCTTTCTTTCACCTAAGGAATATAGCGAAGGTACGACCATTCATAAACCAAAATGATGCAGAGAAGTTAATTCATGCTTTTATATCCAGCCGGCTGGACTACTGTAACGCACTTTTCACTGGTCTTCCCAAGAAAACCACTGAAAGACTACAGCTCATTAAAAATTCTGCAGCTAGATAATTAACCAAAACTAAAAGGAGAGACCACATTAGTCCTGTCCTAGCTACTTTGCACTGGCTCCCTGTTACCTTCAGAATTGACTTTAAGGTCCTATTCCTCACATACAAAGCTCTACACGGACAAGGACCTAGCTACATTGCTAACTGTCTTATAAACTACACACCAGCTAGAACACTGCGATCATCAAATGCAGGCCTATTAGAGGCCACCGGAAGCAGTCATAAGAAGATTGGTGATGCAGCCTTTGCCAATTACGCCCCAAAACTATGGAACAAATTACCCATAAATATTAAGGAAGCAAATATACTTGACATTTTTAAAAGACAGCTTAAAACCTACCTTTTTACCAAATAATTTTACTGATATTTTATCTCAGAAGGGTTTTACAACTTTTAGTAGTTTTATTATTGTTTTTATAGATTTGTTTTGGATTCTTGCAAAGATTGAGGCTTGTGTTTGACCTGCACTATCGCTTATGTGTTACATTTTATTCATTCTTGTTTATATTGTAGTTTTTATTATTACTTTTATCACTTGTATTATTGTTTTTGCTGATTTTATGTTTTTGCTGATTTTATGAAAGCACCTTGAGCTGCAATTTTTGTATGAAATGTGCTATATAAATAAAGTCTTACTTACTTACACTAGCGGGGAAAAGCGTGCATTTAATTACCGCCTCTCTCACGCCAGGAGAATGGTAGTGTACCTTCGGTATCCTAGCAGCCCAAAGGAGGATATACCGGAGGGTGCTTGGTGTGTCACCACAGGTGGCCCGGAGTCGGGCTAGTAATCAGAAGGTTGCCGGATCAATTCCCTGCCATGCCAAATGACGTTGTGTCTTTGGGCAAGGCACTTCACCCTACTTGCCTCGGGGGAATGTCCCTGTACTTGCTCTAAGTCCCTCTGGATAAGAGCGTCTGCTAAAATGACTAAATGTAAGTTGCAATAACGATTGCAAGTAATTGTAATTAAGTAATATCAAGAAAGTAGAGTACATATAATATAATTTAATCAATAATAATTACAGCAACAAATAGAATACACCTCATATATTACTCTCCGAATTCAATGTCAAATAAGGCTTGTTGAAAGCGAAGCCTTGCCATGGCTTGCTTTTTAAGTGTGGGTGCCAGACTGAGGAGGTAGTGTTTGATTTCTGTGTATTTCTGGACCTGGGCTTGGTCTAATCGATTGAGTATTTGAGTTTGGTATGGGGTCATCTCTGGAGAGGCCTTCTTTTCAACCCAGCCACTAGACGTAGCTCTAGGTGAAGGGTCCAGGTTAGGACTTGGTGTACAAGTCGGTGAGGGAGGCGTGTTATCTGGGGTAACTTCCGACATCAACAGCTACCCTCTAAATCTAAACTTTCCTCAGTTTGATCCTGTATGAAAATAAAACCCAACACAGCACTTATTAGGACATTTTCAAGGTTTATACATTTATTAACCTCATTCTAATCATGTTTCCATACCGGGGCCAAATGCTGGTAAAATATGAGAGTGGCTGGTAGATTTTCAGACACAAAATAATGATTTACTGAACTATTGGCTGGTGAATTTATATCTCAGTAGCTGGTTAATTTTAAAGTTAATTTCTCACCCTGGTCCATACACACACACACACTGATTTTCTGCAAGACACATTCTTAATAGCCTACTTAATTACCTGTCCTGTTTCTGAACAAATGTTATTTAGAATAACTGCCATCTTACCTACCTACTCGGCCTTAGAATGCCTGCAATATGTTGTGCAGTTGGCTCAACAACAGCCGAAAGAGGAACCCTGGACTGGTATTTCATTCTATCCCAAAAGACTAAAGGCAAATTCTCCTACTATTGTTATAATGAATAGCAGAATAATAGTTAATGTCGTAGATCTTCTGTAAACCTTCTGTACATTTACATTTAGCAGACGCTCTTATCCAGAGCGACTCGTTGTACAGGGTACAAGTACAGGGACATTCCCCTAGAGGCAAGAAGGGTGAAGTGCTTTGCCCAAGGACAACTTCATTTTGCATTGCCAGGAATTGAACCGGCAACTTTCTAAGTAATAGCCCAATTCCCTTACCGCTCAGCCATCTGACTCCCTTTTGTAGGGCTCGTTCCCTTCATTTTCTTCCAATATAAACACATCTCAGGGCTCGACACATCTCACCTGCTGGACAAGTGGATTTGTTTTGTAGGGCAAGTGGAATTAAAATGTATTTGCCCCACTGGACAAGTTATACCTCAAACATAATTAAATGCCATGTTACTTAATGTTATGTGCAGTGCCACTCATTACGTCTATTTAACAGATTTTAAAGTTGCTAGCTTTTTTCCTCTGTGTTTCGGTGAAGTTCAAAGTGGTGAATTCTGCTCCAAAAAGGTAGAGGAGGACAGCCTTTAAGAGATTTGGGTCACGAAAGTCTCAATTTGAGTGAGAATGTGTCGCCTGCATAGTAGTAGGCGGCATGCAACCGGGGGACCGAGGCAGGCGGCTTACACTG
Source organism: Hypomesus nipponensis (assembly GCF_054491055.1). Lineage (NCBI taxonomy): Eukaryota > Metazoa > Chordata > Actinopteri > Osmeriformes > Osmeridae > Hypomesus > Hypomesus nipponensis. The sequence goes on along the minus strand of NC_140387.1, from coordinate 12,447,790 downwards.
TTTTGACGTTATCCTCTGAGTCAGACTCGGGCTGGCAGTGTTCACAATGTTGTATTTCACTCCATTCTACACCACAAATGTCAAAGAGGACTGCTTTTGGTAGATACGAACCAACCGAAGATTGCCAGAATCTTGGATTTCTTTAACCAAGCCTGTTTCATTCGTCATCTGCCTGAGAAAGCGACCTCCGTTAGCCAGGCTAGTTTTGCCTGTTATAGGTCAGGCTATTTAAAGGTTTCGGACAAGTGACTTTTGTGCATAGAACGGTTGTTCCTCAAAAAGTTAATGTCAAGCCCATCAACTGACATTAAAGAACATGGTCAAGATTAATGACAGCTAGCCGTGAGCTAAGTGGCACTATGATGAGTGCTAGCTAGCTGTTAGCCACTTAGCTAACAACTCGCTACCTAGTCACCAAAATCATACATTTGATTTAAAAAAAAATAATAAATAACTTTCCCATTATTAAATATAAGTCCTTGGTGGCCAGGTGCCACACTTTCACGTCATTCACCCATCCAGCCACAGCATATTGATAAGCATCCGTACCCTTGAAAGCTTTCAAGTTATCCCCACTGTATGGGGAGGGGTTATGCACAAGATAAATGTTTATAGCTCTGTCATGGAAAGCCAATTTGGAAAAGCCTGGGGCAGATAATAAGGAACCAAAGAAAACTGGTGGTAACAAATAGGCTAAGGATCGGAGCCTAAAATTGATTTCTTTTTTGACATAATCTCTCTTACTCAGTTTTTCATTGAAATTGGCAGTGTGGGCGGCCATACTGGGCCATAGATCGGAAGTGCATATGGTGGCGGTCTGTTCGGAAGTGACGTAGGTGGCATCTATGAATAGCTACAGTAACGTCAGTTATATGAAGGAGAGTTTACGTGTAGGCTACTTACCAGAAAAACCCACAGACCTACCGATCTGTTCCCAGATGGACTCTTTTATATGTATATTTGCATATATATTATATATATATATATTTATTACTCATGTCATATAACTCAGAGTATTGCATTTTTTTTTTTTTAGAGTAGTATAAAACGGCAATTATAAGTGGTTCGACTGGTACCTTGTCCATCTTTGTCTATTTACGGCACCAGTAACTCAGGTAGAAGGTTACTAGGGAAGGTACACGCAGAGAATGTCTAATATAGGGAGAACTGCTACTCTCGAGAAACTTCCGGGTTCTGAACTGGTTGCAGTTCCACTCAAGTTCCATATGAGGGCGCTAACGGTCGAGTACAGAATGAATGGAGGTCTATGGAGCTATACCCTTTAAAATCCACTTCTTAGGATATAACTTTTTGTCTAGTAATTTGAATCTGAATTCGAAAGGGGAGGCAAAAAAAATACACACCGCTGGGTGTTAGATTTTTTTAAAGTCACCTTTCTGTTCTAAAAAGCCTTTGAAAATGTCATTGACGTCATTCACATTGTACGACCAGAGCTATTGCTTGACGGCAAGGTCTGGTTACTTCCACTGTTCTCTCGAGGCATCGACAACACAGCTGATAGGATAGGTTCTCCCTGTCAATACACATGCTAGAAAGAGTTTTGGCTTGCTAATGTTGTTGCTAATGTTGCTAATGCTCTGACATTCTGGTTCTGCTTTGGATGCCATCAAGCGGGATCTCTGGTCATAGTCAGTCCTTCACTAACCAATCAGCATTCGTTAGCAGAATGCTAGCGTGTTATGGGGAACAACGACTTACCTTGTAAGAAATCGAAAGGACATAAATACTCGTTCATTCAACTTTTGACCTGCACTCCATGTTGAACATGCAAAAAGTATAATCAAATCTTATATTTCTCAATGACAATCAGGCGAAAGAGACACATTTAGCCATTTAGCTCCATAGACTCCCATTCATTTTGCACTCAACCGCGATCACTCCCTCTGGTGGAACTGCAACAAAATTCGGTACAATGGGGCTTAATAGGGAGTGGCAAGGCTCTCCTTAAACAGGCTCTGGTACACGTGTACCTACTCTCCTTGTCCCGATTAGTCAGCTGTCAGAAAAGCGCTTGATGTCACCCAGCGCTTTTCTGAAAAGTTGAAAAAATTGAACTCAAAGGCGTCGGGCGCTGCGCTTTAAAAAAAAGTTTTTTCCTTTTTGCTTTTCCCATAGGGTTGCATGGAAATAATGAAGTCAAATGTGAACACGGCCTTAGTCCACCTTTCCTCCGCCCACTAATACACCCATGTTAGCAGCGCATATTCATTGGGCCACGTCTGATAAGGCGTCTTTAAAAGATGTGCGGATACGCACACACTCACTCCGGTTGTTGTATGATCAGTGCTGCTGCCACCCTCCACTATCCCCTGCTCCCTGCCTCGTATGTATGTGTTGCATCGAGGAGGCAGGGAGTGCTTCCCTTAGATCATCCACTCCGCCAAAGCTAAATCTACATGTCCATGTCATGTAACACTAAATGCTCAAATCTAATACGTGATTGTATCGACTGAACTCATGAGGCTGTTGTTAATGTGTCTCATTTTAACATTAGCTTTAGACGTTAGCCTGGAGCTGAAAACGACTGAGACAAACGTGCGTGACTAGTCTGTGTGTGTTTATATTTGTTTGTGTGAAAGTGTAAAGTGGGTTCTTAGGTCCTACCTGACTGACTGACTCCATGTGTACTAAACAGAGACTTTTCAAGCTAATTTGTTCTAGAATGTGGAACGAGACAGCGTTGCCCTATCCGTCCACTTCTGCCTTATTTATAGAGAATGCTCAGTCAATAAGTTGCTTTATGTAGCACCATGGTCCTGGAGGAACGTCTTCTCGTTGCTGTGTACTGTACTAACTTTATATGGTTGAATTACAATAAAACCTACTATTACTACTACTAACGAGAGAGGGTACAATTTCCCCTCATCTGTCCATATGACAAAAGCCTATGGCAAGCTAACTAGTGCTAGCGCAGGGCATGTAAGCCGTTTTCACAAACAGATTGACCTCAAGTTTAGGCTGTGGCATTGAAAACAGCAACGCACCACACAAGCTTGAGTTTAAATACATTATTTAATGTGGCATTATGTACTGTACATGCAAGTCTTGAATTGCTTAAATGTATGATGCTGTTAGTACACCACGGCACAAAACTTGCTGAGCAAGTCTTACTAGCATGTCTTATCTATGCATCGTTGCTAACGTGCGCTGACATTGGGACGTTGTGATGTTAGGCTAGCACTGAGGTCCCTTCTGCCACACAAGGGACTTATTGCCACAAAAACGTTGTAAGCCTCTAAACCGTGCAACGGAACATAAATTAAAATACAAGCAACGCAATCGCTACCAAGACTAACATTTTTACACCGGCGTTGTGTTTGTAGTCCAAGTATTGACGGATTCTTTAGGGGTGGGAAAATAATAAAGAATAAATATATATGAGAGAAAAATGGTTGTGCTCACCAAAGGCAAGCACACTTAATTATTTAATATCCAGGATTTTTCGTACTAAAAATATGATTACAAAAGGATAAACTAAACTATTTCAGTCTGAGATGAAGTAAGATAGAGAAAATAGATGCTCACGGTCTTTGTGGTGGCCCTCTTCGTCCAGGTAGATGTTGGTCTTCATATTCCAGATGAATTGATGGGCCAGAAGCTGAGACTTCTGGGCCGCCCACAGAATGTACTCTCTAACGTAACCCATCTGCTCAACATCACAAAACAAAGCAGGATAACACAAAACATCATAAAACATATAGATTCATACTAAAATGTATACAACATTTTCATTTCACCTCATGTCACCAAGCCCACTTTCAAGAGTTTGTTTCTTCTATTTTAGTGTCTGAAATTCAGGTCAGCTACTTAGTAAGCTAGGTAGTAGAAAGTACAAACATTCTTATAGATTCTTCTTATATAGATTATAGATTCTTAGAGTTTATCTTGCCTGGAACAGATTTCATGCAGTCTTAGTGTCTAGGGCTGCATCAAATATCCTCTTTGGTCTGCTAAATTTCTGCACTAATCCACATTTGACCAGTGAGGACCTCATTCTTAATATTACTGTAACTGCTAGTTTCCCCTTGCATTCTGTAATTCCTGCTCTCTTCTCTCTGTCCCCCCCTCCACACCCCACCTGTGGTGGGGGGGGTTTGAGCTGTCAGCATCTGCCTGGTCATCGGTCTGCCAACATTGACGTGGTCGCCAGTGAACATCGATCTGTGACAGTCTGCCAAAGCTGGATCTAGTCGCCAAGAGGACATCGGTCTCCCTGATGGACAATAGCGAGTTATTGCTCCCTTCCCTTCCTGTCCATCCACCTGCCTGTGATGCTGTACCGATCACACACACCTAGCCCTAAGGCTACCACTGCTTTAACTGACATTTACCAACTCTGACCCAAGTTGAACACTGGATTTTGGTGTTTTTCGCCAACCGTCTCTGGAGGAGGGGATCCCTCACTGAATTGCTCCTCCCAAGGTTTTTCAATTTTTCAAGTGAGTTTTTCTGGGAGTTTTTCCTTGTCATCCTTGAGGTTGGTTGAGGGGCAGTTCTATGGGGGTATGTGAAGCCCTCTGTGACATTGCTTGTAAAAAGGGCTATACAAATACCTTTGATTTGATACAAACCATTGACAGTATGGGACAAATTCATTTTGGCAATTTTCCAAAACACATGTTTAGTAAGTATTCCTGTGGAAATTATGGAATGATGTCCCAGATTAACCACAGTAAAATAAATCCTGAAGTCGAGAACCTTTCGAAAATGCTATCCTGTTGCATTCAACAACTGGGAATGTTTAGTTTTATTAGCTAGCGGCTGTGTATGTGTATCATATAAAAATGCCTGGAATCTGTGTGTGTGGCTATATAACTACACTGTAAAATAAAACTTTGGCTTTTATTTCCTTTCAATATCTTTTATCTGGTCAGCAAATTAGGCTAAAAAGATAGATAAGAAATTAAATAATTAGTTTCAAGTTTGAATCCACTCAACATGTCTGTCAAATTAAGATAGTTCACTCAATTCAGAATGTTGAATTTGCTCAACTCAGGTTCATGTAGTTTAATTTGTAATTTGTTTAACTACTTGCTCTTATGTTTCTTCCCATTGGCACTTATTTGCTTATCACAGTGTATGCTCATGTTTTGGCTACCCGCAATGTTTGGGGCTATCTCGTTGTTTATGATCATTGACCTATGCACTTTTTGTAAAGCTCTCTCTTGGAAGTCACTTTGGATAAAAGCGTCTGCTAAATGAATAAATGTAAAACTTTTACACATGCACAGAACACTGCTCTTCACAAAATGTCGGTGTCAATGGCTACTGTCTGCATTCTTTTACTTTGTGGCGTGAAGAAACTGAGGCTTTTGTCAAAGAATCCTCCATTTGCAGCAATTTGAGCTTTGCAGACCGTTGGCATTTTAGTTGTCAATATGTTAAGGTAATCTGAAGAAATTTCATCCCAAGCTTCCTGAAGCACCTCCCACAAGTTTGATTGGCTTGATGGGGACTTATTTTCCAACATACAGTCAAGCAGTTCCCACAACAGCTCAATTGGGTTGATATATCCGGTGACTGTGCTGGCCACTCCATAGTAGTGGGGTTCACTTACCTTGTCATAGCGAAGAGCCTGGACAATCTGAGGGATGTAGAATAGTATAGCGTCCTGGGGAACAACAGCAATAATAACCTGTTTATTGCTGAAGTGCAATGGTACTGACTCTGTGCATACACATGTATGTGTGTGTAGGTGTTTGTACTTATGTTAAGATATGTCTCTATACCAGTGTAGAATATAATTAAAATAAAAGTTTTATCATCAGTGAAGATAGTTTGTGACACAGAGTGATAATGAACTAGCTACAGAAAGAGAGAGAGACCTGGGTGTGTAGTTTTCCTGTTCTATATGAATCCTGAAAAAAGTTCAAATGTTATTCACAATAGAACATATAAAACATTTAAAATGTTTAAACAGGTGAAATGTACCATTTTAAGGAAATAATAAGGTAATTTTTTATTTGATGGCAGCAACACGTCTCAAAAAAGTTGGGACAAGGCTATGTTCACAACTGTGGAGCATCCCCTCTTCTTTTAACAACTGTCTGTATCTGTCTGGGAACTGAGGAGACCAGTTGCTGGAGTTGTGGGAGAGGAATGTTGTCCCTTTTGTGTCTGATACAGGATTATTGCTGCTTAAACAGTCCTGGGTCTTTGACATATTTTTCATTTTGTGATTCACCAAATGTTTTTAACCGGTGACATTTCTGAACTACAGGCAGGACAGTTCAGCACCCAGACTCTTCTATAATGTAGCCATGCAGTTGTAACAGATGCAGGATGTGGTTTAACATGGTCTTCCTAAAATATGCAAGGCCTTCCCTGAAAAAGATGTCGCCTGGATGCAAGCAAATGTTGCTCTAAAACTTGTATATACCTTTCAGCATTGATGTTGCCTTTCCGGAAGTGCAAGCTGACCTATATAGGCACAAATGCACCCTCATACCATCAGAAATGCAGGCTTTTGAACTGAGCGCTGATAACAAGTCGGTTGGTCCCTCCTCTTTAGTCCGGGGGACGCAGCATCCAAGGTTTCCAAAAACAATTTCTAATTTAAATTTGTCTGACCACAGAACAGTTTTCCCACTTTGCCTCAGTCCATTAGCTTTAGCCCAGAGAAGATGGCAGTGTTTCTGGATCATGTTCACGTGTGGGTTCTTCTTTGCATGATAGAGTTTTAACCTGCATTTGTGGATGGCACAGCAAACTGTGTTTACAGACTATGAGTTCTGGAGGTGTTTCTAAGCCCATGCAATGATTTCCATTACAGAATCATGCCTGTTTTTCTGCAGTGCTACCTGAGTGCCTGCAGATCACAGGCATGCAGAATTTATTTTCCCCCTTGTCCCTTACACATTGAGATTTCTCCAGATTCTCAGAATAATTGTATTATATTATGTACTGTAGATGATAATAAATTCAAATTCTGCAATTTTATGTTGAGGAACATTATTCTAAAATGGATCCACAATACATAAATGTAGGTTTTTGCGGATTGGTGAACCTCTGCTCATCTTTACTTCTAAAGACTCTGCCTCTCTAAGATACTCTTTTTATACCAAATCATGTTACCGACCTGTTTGAAATTAACCTAGTTAGTTGCAAAATGTTCCTCCAGGTGTTTATTTTTAGTAACACTTACTTTTTCTAGCCTTTTATTGCCCCCATCCCAACTTTTTGGAGACGTGTTGCTGCCATCAAATTCAAAATTACCTTATTTTCTCCTTAAAATAGTACATTTCATCAGTTTAAACATTTGACATGTTTTATATGTTCTATTGTGAATAATATAATGGGTTTATGAGATTTGTAAATCATTCATTCATTGGGGAGTCAGGTGGCTGAGCTGTGAGGGAGTCGGGCTAGTAATCAGAAGGTTGCAGGATTGATTCCCCACCGTGCCAAATGACGATGTGTCCTTGGGCACTTCACCCTACTAGCCTCGGGGGCAATGTCCCTGTACTTACTGTAAGTCACTCTGGATAAGAGCGTCTGCTAAATGTAAATTGTATTCTATTTTGTATTTTATTTTAGAAACCGTCCCATCTTTTTTGGAATTGGGGTTATAAGACGTCATGAATGTGAGGCCAAGAACGAGGCTCTGTGAGATCAAATAAGGCAACCTAAACTCTCAGTGAACTAAGAGTAAGCTGTAAAAAACCTTTAGTAGTAGCGAACTTGGCAAGGTACTAGTCTGGAAAGTCCCCAAAACCTTTCAGAATCAGCTGAAATATTACACGGCACTAGCACTACATCATTGAAAGAGGGCCAATTGGAGGCAGAAGTCATAGAAATGTATGACTGTAACAGGCCAATAGGTTTGTTTGAAAAATTCAGGGGTGGTTATAAAAGGCTATAAAAAGAGTAACAAAGACAAAGGAAATCAGATGGTTCCTGGGTACCTTCTCATTGTTTAATATGAAGTATTGAGCTAAATTAAACTCCTACTTGTATCAAGACATGCTCCGGTTTATGAGCTGTTTTTGAACTTTGAAAACGTAGATTTTTATACTTCGAACATGGTCAGAACGCGAAAAATATGCAGGTGAACGTATGCATGTGTGTGAGTGTACATGTGTAAAGGTTACTGGTATTTTTGTCCATATGTTAGTCAGGGTAAATTTTCACTCTTTTACAGACTATAAAAGTGCAAATTATGTATCATACATCTGAAAGGAAACTTGCTTAATTGAATGTTAGTACCTCAGTTTTTGAATTTTTTCACACTTTCTACAAGCAGGTAATGGGTGGGAACAATAGCTGGTGAACTCCACCACAAACCATATGGACATCGGCATTGCAACTCTGCATACTAGCTAATAACTGTTGGATGGGGTACTGTTTACTGCTTACAAACGCATGGCTGTCAATTCTCTGCATGTTTAGCACATAACAGTAACATAAAAACATAAACATGCTTGCCTACATATAGCTAGATGATCACACAGGCCCTAAACAGGACAGACAGATGTTAAACAAACAAATACAAAACAATGTTTCATGCAGATAACGGTGTTGTGAATCATGTAGGCTACATTGTTTCATTTCATGCATGGACGCCAAGATAAACAAGTGTATTATATTTCCAGTGTTGACTGTCTTACCAGCATTGATATGTTGATTAATAGCAGTGGCTATTAATTTGTTTACTATTACGTAATAATGCATCTTTGTTCATGGGTGGTGGCTTGACCGAAACGAAGTAACAACAGCCAACAAACCCAAAGATGCTAATCAGTCTGAACCCTTATCATCATGCCACTTAAACAAGTTTACTTTGTTGACAAATTATGAGTTTTCAGTTATCCTAAAATGTATCCTTGTTGTATTGAGTGACTTCTTTAAAACGCAAACTTTCTTAAAATGAAAGAAAAAAAAAAGGAAAGTGGAAAAGAAAATGTCCAAAAATGTCTGACATTCAGACCTTTTTACCAGTGCCAGTGTGTATAAATGGACTGTGAGTATGTGTTTCTCACCGGTGGGAAGGAGCGCAGCACTTTGACCCCATACTGAGCTGTGAGGGGGTGTGGGGGATACATGCTGCTGAAGTAGGACAATCCAGTGGGGGGGTCTGTAGGGGCCCAACACAGGATGTGGCTCAGCTCTGGAGAGTCAGCATCAATGGTGTGCCATGTCACGAGAAACTGAGGAATGCACGCACGTACGTACACACACACACACACACACAATTACTTGTTACATTCTATAGCATGCTTTAATCCTTTTCAATCATTTCATGAAAATAGTCTTAGATTGTGAGTCCTGCTGTGGTTTCTAACCTTGACCGCCTCAGGCACATCACTGACCGCCCCGGGGTTAAGTCTCACCAGTCTTGTCACCTCGGCCACAATAGCATCATTCTTAAACCTGGTGACATACAGAAGAAAGTACACTTTGTGATGACTAGCTAGAGGTGCTGTAAACTCTGCTCATTTTAATATGTTAACAACCTTATCCACATTGAATAACCCTTTCCAATGCTAAACCATCAAACATTACATTTACATTTAGTCATTTAGCAGAAACTCTTATCCAGAGTGACTTACAGTAAGTACAGGGACATTGCCCCCGAGGCTAGTAGGGTGCCCAAGGACACATCATCATTTGGCACGGTGGGGAATCAATCCTGCAACCTTCTGATTACTAGCCCGATTCCCTAACCGCTCAGCCACTTGACTCCCCGCAAACATGTTTAATCAAAATTCATGAGCTATTTGTGTTCACAGTGACAAATAAATGAAATTTGATACAGATGTATGTCACAAGTATACAACATTTCAAGGCAATTAAGTAAATTGGTTTTACCGTTTTTGTTGGCATATGGTTGATTTTGTTGGCATACTGTTTTTGTTGGCATAAGGTTGGGCCAAATTAGTCACAAACTGTCAGCCTACCCACCCCCGGAAAGATTTTAATGTGTATGTATGGTTTCAAGCTTGCGTGTGTGTCAAGGGCCACAGAGTCAGAGAGATCTTGGAGCACATGCCCATAAAGGGCAGAGAGGGAGATTTCCATTAGCAGATTGCACTAGCATTTAGCATTTATAACTACTTACTAACCGAGAGTGAGGTCATGCCGGGAAATATCAAACCTCGCCGGGAAATATCAAAGCTGAGGTTTGATATTTCCCGGCATGACCGAACGGTCGAGGTTAGTAAGTAGTTTATTATATGGCATTTTTAGCTTCTTTTCATTTTGTAAACGAAAATAAATGATACCTCTAGGCTAATTGCGGCTAGCTCTCAAGTCTCCTCACACTGTGTTTCATGTGTTGCCTAGCAACTCATTACTTTTGATAGAAAGCGGACAACATGGTTCTGCTAAAATGGCTTTAATTTCAACACAAAATAACGACACAAGTGATTAAAAGAGTCTAGTCTTCATCCTCACTTTCGATGACAAATCTTTTCAGCATCATCTGGATAGTAAAACTCAGCAGCTGACTCGTCGCTCATTTTGAAGATGACGTCAGAGGGCAATACGGAGCCGTATTGACCGCTGAAGAGGGCAATACGCGTCTGGCATGACTCCCCATTAGCCAATCAAGAGCTCGTACTGTCGTTGCCATACAATAATTCACAATAATAACATTCACCTATGTATCAGCTGTGTTACTATGCATTGTCAAGAGTCTCATTTTTAGATTGAGTCTTTCATTTTAGTATCGTTTTTTGGTGTTGTAACTACTGGATTTTTTGTTTTAGCAATTCATAATACTCCCTTTTAGTTGAAAGGGAATCCACCATTCTTTAGAATTGTATTTGAGTTTTTTAACACCCTTTAGCAGACATGTATCCCACTAATGGATACTTACTTTCAAGTGAATTGGACCAGTGGGACCATTCAGCTGAAACTGTCTACTGGTGTGACAGCCATGTCATAAAGTGTACAACAAAATCATTGTCACACGCAAATGGCGGTCAAACCACTGGACATGAATTTAAAAGGAAGCCATTTAGTTCATTTAGTGTTTCATTAAATAAGATTTAATGGGTAATAGTGAATTCTCTGTAGTAGTATTTGTCTAATTTGTTCAGTTTTGTTCTCCTTAATGGGGGATACAGCAAGTAAAAGGTTCTTAATGTGTTTGATTTCGTCAGTTTAAGGTCACAGTAGGAGGTTTGAGAGTTGAGGTTCAACAAACGTCATTATTATTAACAAAGGGTGTAATTTTAACACTTTTCATGTTTGAGTTTTTTTCGAGTGTGCGGCGAGAACATTTTCAAGTTCAACTGTGACACATAAATATAGTATGTCTATACAGTATAACACTTAGCATAATTAGCATTTCTCTGTTTACGTTTGATCTATGTTGCACCTTGTATCAATGACATGGCATAACCCATTGGTTATTTGTGGAATATCTCATGACACATTGCTTTCGGGACTGGCGGACCTTGCTATACCTTCAAAGTAGTTTAGTAAGCTTCAACTTTTATTCTGGTTACTAAAGTACACAAATTGAGATGAAACCATGAACTGTTGTTGTATTCCACTTGCTGATGTTTTTGCTTGCATGCTGGTAGTAAAGAGTGTTATTCAAGTAGCTAGCTGTTATGCTAACTTGCTATGTTGCATGGTTTATAACAAACATATTATTGTTTATTGTTATAAGGATCCCCATTAGCTGTCACCAAAGTGGGACGAGCTAATCTTCCTGGGGTCCAACAAAGAGAGAAACAAATAAAATAAAATCACTTGATAATCTAAAAGCAGCAATCTAAATGCTCATTATAAACATCATCAAAATTATTCAGAATAAGTTTGTTGGGGGTGTTTGGTGGAGGTGTTTGGTGGAGGTTCCGATCAATTACCCGGAGGTGCACCCTCAGTGGACCTCGGCGACGAGGGGAATGACCAAGTTTGACGCAGCTCGCGTCTGGCCCAGAGATCCGCTACCATCAATGATTGGCCAGTCAGTCGCATCCTCAACTCCCTGTATGACCGGGGTGTGTCTCCTCCCAGGGGCTGCAACTCTGAGGAACTGTTCGATTTTTTTGTGGAGTGCGGCGGGGTCACTCCTCCTGCTCCCCCGAGCGCTCCGGCAGGAAAAAAAGCAAGGGGAAACAGGGCACCTCTTACCAACTGGCATCCGGAAAAGGACTCGAGTCCGGGAGAGGAGCCCGAACCTCCCGTTCGGACCCGGTGCTGGCGGCCCTTTTGGATATTAAAGTATCTCTGGCTGACATGGGAGCTCATGTCGTCGCGTTGGAGGGCAGGTCAGCGACGGCGTTGGCTCCGCGGATAACCAGGTCCGGAGGCACTCCGGCGGCCTTGGACTTCGCTGCAACTCCAAGGTGACTCTGACTTAAGACTTACCAGCGGCCGCTTCTGGGGCTCCGTTCCTGTCTCCCGCTGCCGGCATTTCTGCCCATCTGAGGAGCCAAATCCTAGCAGGTAACGATGTCAATTTAGCGAAGATACTGCTATGCTCTGCAGATCCGGTGGACAGGAAGGTGGTCGAGTGGGGGGAAGTGTCTGTGCTTTCTTAAGGGGTGTGATCCCAGGATGTCCAAAAACCTGATTCTGCCCGAGTTCTACGTGGCTTTCGGCATATACCGCAACATTAAAACCGCAGGCAGGGGCGCGTGGCTGGGGAAAGCCGACATCACCAACACGTTTAAGGTCATGCCTCTTCACCCCTCTCAGTGGCATTTATTCTGCGTTAGGTGGGGCAGCAAGCTGTACTTCTCCGTCAGGTTGGCGTTTGGCTGCCGCAGCAGCTCGTGTATTTTTGACTTGCTGTTGGAAGCGCTGTGCTGGATCCTGGTGAAAGTCCACAGGCTGCCATTCGTCTTGCACCTGCTGGACGATTTTTGGGTGGTGGATTTTCCGTCGTCTCCGCCCGCCCACTGTAAATCGGTGTTGAGGGACAACTGTGGGCCCGTTCACCTCTTTGGAGTCGTCCGCCGCTCTCGATTTCTATACGGACGCAACTCCCTCAGTTGGGTTTTTATTGTACTCAAGTATTATTTCTGAGTATCTGTACTTTACTGTATTGGTTTTTTTATACATACGTTTTGCTTAATACTGCTCCACTATATTTTCCATACATTGATGTAACCTTTGTAAGGAATAATGCACTGGGAGCAAGTTGGTTATGAGGAAATAACCGTACGACAGGGGGATGCTACCGTTTACCAACCTAAAGTGTGGTTATTTTCCATAACTCACTCGCTCCCAGTGCATTATCCCGCTTATATCACAGCTAACTTGCCAAGTCTTAACTTAACACAGTGTGTATTTTTAAAATGCATTTGTTACCATTCGTAGAGTTTATCAGCAGATAGCCTAAATAGTTCGCCAAAGACGTTTAACTTTACTAACGTCGCAAAGCAACGGAGTACGCTGGGGTTAAAAAGTTACCGGACTACTTGCAGAGTGCTACGAAAGACGTGAATCCAAGGCAAAAAGGCCACTTCCCTTGACAGCCGTACATAGCAACAGTCAAATATCGAAAAATAGCCTAATGGACCACAGACCGTTGGGAAGCCCCATTCAAGTGAATGGAGCATTCTACAGCATTAAGAACAGCCGTGTAATAAGAATCGCGGTCAATACGCGGCTGGCATGACTACCCATTAGCCAATCAGAAAGAATGGGTAGTCATGCCAACCGCATATTGACCTCATCGCCGGTCTGCGGTCTGATACGTATTCTTATGGCCCTCCGCTGACATCATCTTGAAAATGAGTGATACCGAGGAGTTTTACTATCCATATGACAATGAAAACATCAACAGTGACGAGGACATTTTTAACTTTCTAAAAGAGCGGAAAAGTGTGAACACAGATAAAAAGCGCTAGGCAGATTGCTAGGTTTGGTTCCTCAGATTTCAGATTGGTTCCTAGGTGCTAACACCTGAAACACACCGTGAGAAGACTTGAGTAGAGCTGAACCAAACGACATGTTTTAAAATGAAGAGCTAAAAATGCCATATGATTAACAACTTACTAACCTCGACCGTTCGGTCAGGCCTGGAAATATCAAACTGAGGCTTTGCCTCGGATTTGCGTTGCTATCGCTCGGTCGATACGTTAAAACATCAGTTTGATATTTCCCTGCATGACCTCACTCGGTTAGTAAGTCATTAGTTATACTTATTTTTTATTATAAAAAATACATCGGTTGCTTGGTGCCCCTGGAGTGTTGGTGCCCCTGGGCAGTTGCCCAATTGCCCATATGGTTAATCCGGCCATGAGCACTGGTGATCCGCAGACGTGCTCTGATTCGGTAGCAATTGATCAAAATCCAGCGTCCGAGTCAAGATATCTGCGGAGACACCCTGGACACCGGCCAGGGAACAGCAGGTGCTTTGCTGACACTAGTCATTCTCACTAGATAAAGATATCTTCGTGTTCCAGCGTACGTGCTGCCTTTGTGTACATCTTGATGGGTTCGCTGACGGGCGCAAGAGGGGCAGCTCTCTAGAGGTAGATATCTGCCTGATGTCGGATGAGAAGGGTACCGGGGAGATGGTCGGTGTATTTGGCATGTCGCAGGTTCACCTTCCGTCTAGCACCGGGTCTGGACAGGATGTGTGCGTGGGACGGCTCGGTAAACCGCACATCAGATGGTATGTAACACGACGGATATGCACACATAATCGTAGTCATCGCTAATGCTAGCATGACCCCCGCATCCAGAAAACGCTTGTTTTCGCCACTAGTACGTACGTACATAGTGGGATGTCAGGGGGACCTCCTGTGGCTCAGGAGCAGCGGCGCTCCACTCTACACATACCCTGGCAGAGTGGTGGCGTGTTGGGGGATTATATCTCTGTTGCTCCCTGTCTCATATGTCATGTATGTGTGTTGCATCGAGGAAGCAGGGAGTGCTTCCCTTAGATCATCTACTCCGCCAAAGTTAAATCTACATGTCCATGTCATGTAACAATAAATGCTCAAATCTAATACGAGATTTTCTTGACTGAATTAAGATTAGACTGATTTGTACATATTAAACATAGGATTCCTTAATGTCCGAAGCGTTCCTAAAACTAATTAATTCATCGAAATCCACCAGCTGCCTCCTCAACCCCCTTCCTGCCAAACTTCGTAAGAAAGTCCTCCCTATTATTGGATCACCCATGGTAAGTATTATTCATGAATCTGTTGTAACTGGCCAAGTCCCTGATGACTTTAAACAAGCAATTATTAAGGCCGATATACAGTATGCTTCTGCGTTTTTCGAAAAACGGACACATGGGAACACCCTTGTCTCCGTGGAACGCCCCCTATGGGCTCTCCGTCAGCCCTCGGAGAGCCTCGGAGAGCTTGACGTGCACCTCCTCAATTTTCTAACTGTCCGTCGTAATTTCGGAGAGCTACGGAGACCCCCTTGGCTGTGATTGGTCAGTATTAAGAACTGCTTGCGTCAGGGGCAGGATTGCGTGATAAACAGGACAAACAGAATCCTTTGACCGCCATTGCTGTACGTTTTTACAATTCTTATTTCAGCTAAACAGTACATGTAAATCAGCATCTGAATTAAAATGTGACGAAAAATGGACAGTGTAGTTGCTGAAAATGTGCATATTTTATTGATTAAATGGCTAATTTGTAAATTTCCTCCGACTTCTTGGTAACCAATGTAAATAAACACTCTACGACGTCTTACAAAAAAACGTTGCGCCACCTATTCTTCTGGCTGTGAATTGTTTTCAACACCCACAACCTACGGAGAACCATGAACGCAGTCTCTCCGTGCGTATCCGTGCGCCCACCCATCCGTAAACGGAGACGCAGAAGCATATTTTGGCCTTTAAGCCCCTGCTTAAAAAAACAAACCTGGATCCCGGATTTCTCAGCAATTACAAGTCAATTTCAAATCTGCCATTTCTCTCAAAGATTCTTGAAAATGTTGTGGTACAACAGCTCACTGAACACCTTTCCTCAAATCAGTTGAATGATCACAATTTGTCCACTACAACGGCCGCTCATTCAGGAGGTCCATTGTAAAAGTACCGCAGGGTTCTGCCCAAGGCCCTCTGCTTTTTTCTCTCCACATACTGCCTCTACGAAACATAATTAGGAGCTCCGGAGTACAATTTCACTGCTATGCAGATGACACCCAGCTATACATGTCCCTAAAGCCTGGAGAACTACCACACGCTCTTAAAACATGCGTCTCTGCAATAAGAACATGGATGACAGCCAATTTCCTACTCAACCCGGATAAAACAGAGGTGCAAATCTTTGGACGTAAAAAAACAGGAAGAATATGTCCAATCTTTTGCTGGACCTCAACAGCATCAAAGTATCCCAAAGCCAGCTAGTCAAAAATCTAAAAGTCACAATGGACCCAGATCTCTCATTGGAATACCATAGTCAGAACTGCATTTTCACTGGCTCTGATTTTTTATTTAGCTTGTGACAGTCTTTGAAATTGAGCGAGTTCAGGTCGCCCGTGAGACCGCCTAGTCTTTTAGGCGGTGTTACGTCCCAACTGGTTCCCAATTTAACTGGTTCCCCAGCAATATATATAACTGGAAATTGACGTCATAGGAAGTGTTGATATCGTCTCGATCCAGTAACTGAGTTTAAACTACATTCAACTGGCTTCATGGAACTGAATCAATTGGAAATTAGTCAGACTAACTGACATAAGCCTGGTTTATTTGGTAAACTTGCTTTATGGAACAGGCCTCTGAAAGATCTAATTGATCCCTGTCCCTGTTTTTGAGATGGCAAACTGGGCCAAAAATATCAACAATTACATTTAAATTAATGTCCTGCAAATCACACATTGCATTGTTGCATCCACATAAGAATAAAGTGTTCTCCTGGAGCATGGACATATTTTCAGCTTTTACAATAAATCGTGTAAATATAAATTAAACAAATCGAAATACTTAATACATTTCTGAATGTTCAATGCATTTGTTACCGGTGGTCCACAAAGTCTAGAATTATTTGGCAGTTAGTTAGCCCCGGCTAAACATACTGTGTTCTATTGTCCACCCTAGTAAAAGGGGTGCCATGGGAACCACTGCTGTAATACTGTACCACTCCATGTGCAAATATCTGTGTGTGTGTGTGTAGCTATAAGTACCTCGAGGGCAGTTGCATAGCCAGGTAAGGAGCTATGCTCCAGGCCAGGTTGACATTGTCCTTCCACTGCTTCTCTGTCAGACTGATGTACTTGGACCTCCAGTTGGCAATGCTGGTCTCCACGGACTGCTCTGTAGAAATGGCCAGCTCGTGGGTGGACAGTGGATTATACCACGTTGTCAAGCGTTCAATCTCACTGGCCTGGAGAAAGTAGAAAAGGGAGGAGAAATGATAAAGAAAAGGAGAAATAAAGAAAAGGAAAAAGGAGGAGGGAGACAGAAATGATCAAGTCTTTTTTTCAAGGGAACCAATCAAAAGAATACAAATAATGAATATATACAAACATGTACACTCACTGGCAACTTTATAAGGTACACCTCTTCAATTGCTTGTTAACACAAATAGCTAATCAGTCAATCACATGGCAGCAACTCAATGCATTTAGGCATGTAGACGTGATCAAGACAACTTGCTGAAGTTCAAACCGAGCATCAGAAGTGACCGAGCATTTAACTGACTTTGAACGTGGCATGGTTGTTGGTGCCAGATGGACTGGAGTATTACAGAAACTGCTGATCTACTGGGATTTTGACGCACAACCATCTCTAGGGTTTACAGAGAATGCTCCGAAAAAAAGAAAATACTCAGTGAGCGGCAGCTGTGTGGATGAAAATGCCTTGTTGATGTCAGAGGTCAGAGGAGAATGGGCAGACTGGTTCGAGATGATAGAAAGGCAACAGTAACTCAAATAACCACTTGTTACAACCAAGGTATGCAGAATACCACCTCTGAACGCACAACACGTCAAGCCTTGAAGCAGATGGGCTACAGCAGCAGAAGACCACACAACGGGTGCCACTCATGTCAGCTAAGAACAGGAAATTGAGGCTACAATTCGCACAGGCTCACCAAAATTGGACAATAGAAGATTGGAAAAACGTTGTCTGGTCTGATGAGTCTCGATTTCAGCTGCGACATTCAAATGGTAGGGTCAGAATTTGGCGTAAACAACATGAAAGCATGGATCCATCCTGCCTTGTATCAATAGGTTTAAGCTGGTGGTGGTGTAATGGTGTGGGGGATATCGTCTTAGCACACTTTGGGCCCCTTAGTACCAATTGAGCATCGTTCAAACGCAACAGCCTATCTGAGTATTGTTGCTGACCATGTCCATCCCTTTATGACCACAGTGAACCCATCATCGGTTGGCTACTTCCAGCAGGATAATGCACCATGTCACAAAGCTCAAATCATCTCAAACTGGTTTGTTGAACATGACAATAAGTTCACTGTACTCCAATGGCCTTGACAATCACCACATCTCAATCCAATAGCACCTTTGGGACGTGGTGGAACGGGATATTCGTATAATGGATAAGCAGCCAACAAATCTGCAGCAATTGCGTGATGCTATCATGTCAATATGGACCAAAATCTCTGAGGAATGATTCCAACACCTTGTTGAAATTATGAGACTAAAGAATTAAGGCAATTCTGAAGCCTAATAAAGTGGCCAGTGAGTGTATATCCACATACACACTTGTCAGTGGGAATAAAAGCAGAATAACTATGTCCACCATTCTCACACAACTCGGAAGAAGGGAAGAATAACAGACTGTCTCACCAGCAGAGCCAGCAGCAAGGTCCTACGCTTCATGTAATACTTATGCAGCTGAGTCCCTTTGTTGCTTTTCTTAGAAATTCCTGGAAGGTGACATTGAACATGTCAAATATGTTTATATTTTGTATTTGTGTGTGTGCATATGTGTATGTTTGTGTGCATACCAGATTTCTTAGATGTTGTAGACATGCCACTGGAGAGTGGGTATGTGTTGATCCATCCCTGTCCACTTTGTTGGGAGCGAGAACTGGAGTCCATGTTGTTTCTGGGGTCAGCAGCAGTCATGACAGACAGGCTGTTCAACGAGGTATCCTGGTTGTCTATGCACACAGATCCACAGTCAGTAGGCATAGACAGACACACTTTCACTCTTTCTTGCTATCTCTCAAAAGTTCTCTTCATCTTTCCCCCTCTTCCCCTCTGGGTCTCTCCTTGCTCACTTTGACTCCTGTTCTTTTGAAACCTGGTAATATATTTTCTTCTTATCTTTCCTCTCTTTCTCTCTCAACCTCTGGCCCAAGACACATAGGTGGTTTGAACAGCTATTCTCCGTGATCCAAATCGCACACCTGAGGTTTGTTTTTACTACTTTCAGCTCCAACTCTTCTGTCCCAGTATGCGAGTCACAAAGAATGTTTGCCAATTTCTATCCTGTAACCCTCTCCTAAAATGTTGTTCATTCATGGTGATCTGTCTCTTTTCCAATTCACTACTCCGCTAAATCTGCACAAACACAGAGCATCCACAAAAAAAACAAGTGGAGTGAATTTTACTGATCTATTTGATGGAGGGAGACATTTTGACAAGCGAAGATGATTCTGAGCAGTTAATGCCAAGACACTGAGATGGACTTGCATTTGAGAAGAGGGAAATCCTATGGTAGTAGAAGATGGCTAGAGCCACTGGCTATAAAGGGTCCATAAACTGTCTACCTCCTTTCCATTTAGTTAAAGATGCTGTTCCATGATTTGCTTCTCAGTACATTATATACGTGTGAAATTAGTTCCTGAAAGCATGTGCAAAGCGCAAAAAAACTTTGTAGCACTGAAATGTGGAGTTAGGCTGTTGAACAGTTTGTCTCTCTCTCCGTTTTCAGCTCAGGTTTTGTATAGGTGGGGCAAAAACCCGACTTATCTACGTCACAGCGACCTATCTACGTCAGATCACAGACGGTTGCATTTTGTTACTCAGCTGGTATGATGCAAAGACAAATTAATTAACACATAAAACACTGTTCTGAAAGTGTTGCTGTTGTTGCTGAATTTAATACATTTGAGGGAGGGGGGAGCTTCAGCTCTTTCGGGCCCCCCCCAGTCTCAAGCAGAAAAAACTGCTGATTTTCTCCCAATTTCAAAGCCTTATTTAACATACTTGTCTGTTTTTTTTCATTCGAATTTGGATGGGTTGTTAACAACACATTCTTCTGTGGTGTGATGAACTTAAAACTCATTTTCAATTCCACTTTACAGCATCTTTAAGAATGGCAAGAATGGAAATATGCAACCCTCAAATCAGTGGCTCTTGGCTCTATTTTGGAGCTTGTCAATGTGTATGAGTGTGAAACCAATAATTTTTCTCTCTTTCTCTTGGATCATATCAGGAGTGCAAAGGAAAAGGAGGTCTGAGTGGGAAAATGGAGGCGGGTCAATTTCTCAATTTGTAATTTCCAGTTTTTTTGTTTGACAAATTGACAAATTGATCTGGAGGGAGCAACTGATCCAGTGAGGCGTCGAGATGAGAATCATAGAAAACTGAAATCAGTCATGCTTTTGGACACAGGTAACAAATCTACACTTCACTTCATGGCTAAACGATGAGAGTAGGAAGAAAGTGGAGGTCAGAGAAATGAAAATATAGAAAGCAAAAAGAGAGGGCAAAAAGAGAAATAGTAGATTGAAGATGACAAAGGCAGACAGACATGGACAAAGAGAAAAGAAAGAAGCAAAAAAACAAGAAAGTGTGCTAGAAAGATAATACACCAAATCCATAAATTGATTGGCCAAAAGATTGTCAGTCAAATAAAAACATAGACAGATGGATAAACATAACAATTGCTCAATCTACCAGTCTGTCTATCCTCAGCCCAGTGGTGTACAGTCCAGAAGTGCATTTGACCTGTGTAAAACCATGCCTTGGGCAGTAATAGTGGTGTACTCTGGGGTCCAACGCTGTAGGCTTACTTAAGATCGATATTGGAGAAGTGCTGGACACAATAAGCGATCCGAATATCCCGGCAGAGAGGGTGCTGGGGGCGAGGTTGGCGCCAAGCTCACCAGGTGGGACCAATTGGCATGCGGCCAGGTACTTTTTGTCTGACAGGATGCTGGCGTAGAAGCGGGTCATGATGCAGATGTCCTCACGGAGATGCGTGTCCCCCTGGGTGGGGAACTTGGGGGTTACACTGGGGACAAGCAGGGAGAGAAGCTATAAGTTAGTATTATTCATGGCTTAGAGTACTGCATACTGGACAGACTGTTAGGTACAGATAGGTACAGCTTGTCACCGTGAGTGAAAAGGTTCAGTCATAGTGAGTAGCCAAAGAAGTGAAAATGATGTCACCAAGGACAGAACTGAAATGAGTAGTACACAGAGTTTGTTTTCCTTTGTGCTTAAGTTTATTTGCTATGCTCTTTGAGTGTCGCTATGTGTGTGGTATGCATACAGATGTTCTTCATTTAAGTTGAGCCTCTCACTTCAGCAAAATGGTGCAATGTGTCGCGTGATGGGTTATCTTTTTCTCTGCATCTTGGCTTACAGATCTTTCATCTATAGCAAGAGCCACACTGGTTCTTCAGATGCAACATCCTGAGTGACTGTGTAAGGATGGGTGTCATTTGCAATGTTATTAAATGCGTATGTAATTTGAACCTTACTTTCACCATTCTGCTCCCATAGAGTCAGATAACTGTAATTCTATTTGTATTTGCATGTTAGTAATTAGTAATATTGCAATTTGATTCATTTTCGTGTTCAGTTTCCCATCTTCCTTTAAAGTTTAAACCATAGGGGAATTCGTTTGGGTTGTTTGGCCAATATTTAACCCCCTACAACTGTATGGAGCGATATTAGTACAAGTTGAATCTGAAAAGCTTCATTGTGTTATTTTGCCTACAAACATCTATGCCATTGTCTATACCATGCTATTCAAATGAAAAGTTGTCAGGTGTGCTTGAGCAGGGAAACATCTAAAACAGGGCTTTTCAATAGGTGGCCTGCGAACAGCTTTGGACTGGCCCCTGGAGTTTGCTCCGGTAACCTCATTCAGTTTGTGACTATAATAAAAAAATATATATATAATAGGTGTGTTCAACTTCATGCAGCGCCGGCGTCGCCTGCAGCCCGGCTGACTTGAGGCAGCCAATGGCATTCTCAGCTTCAAATTGTCCGGTTACAGCATGAAGTCGAACCATAGAATTAATATAATTAGAGTAAGCTATTTTGTCTTCCAAGATCATCCCCATTCAAGATCAAGACATCCCCATTCATTTCTATGAAAAGTGCTCAGTGGCGCAGTGAGGCAAGCGGGAGCGCGAGACTGGACGCGGCCATCTATCCACTTCCGTGTCTTCCGGTCTAGCTTTAAACAGTGGCTCTTTTTTTTCCTAGCTCTGAGACCTTGTGCATGCTTGCAACTAGCTGTGCACGTCATACTTTGCGACAACCAGTCGCGAGCATACATTTATATGGTTACGAGCGTGTGAGCTAAGGCATTGCAGTTGCAGAATCAATGGTCAGAATGGGGTACAAGTCCGATAAGAATCATACACAGATGCAAACTTAACGTATGTATTCTGTCACTGTATAGTACTCCTTTCACTTGTTTTTTAGAAATAGGCTATAGGGCTAAATATTTACATTTACATGTATTCATTTAGCAGACGCTTTTATCCAAAGCGACTTCCAAGAGAGAGCTTTACTGTGTGGGGACACAGATGGCTTTTCCTTGTAATTTGCAATGTGTCTAGGATGGGATGCAAGTCCCCCGACTCATCGGCTGTCTTTCTGCCATGTAAATTGTCGCAGCTGCTCCATCAACGTCTCCGGGGCCCTGATGGTCTCAACGGGATGACCTCTCTTTGCCATGTCTTGCGTCGCTTCTTCCACGGTCTCGTAGATCTTGGTCCCCTCGTCGTATTTCACTTTTTTAGGGTACAGGGTTTGAAATTGAATGTCTCGGTCCTTTAAAATCCTCCGTACCTCTGCGTATTCTTTACGCTTTTGGAAAATGCGCGGGGCATAGTCATTGTCCAGGTTAACTCTTTTCCCCTGCCATGTAAATCCTTTCTTTTGCCACACGGCGCGGAGTATCACTTCTTTGGTTCTGAAGCTGAGGAATTTTACCAGAATGGATCTCGGCTGTGCATTCGACGGTGGCGGTGGTCCAAGTGCGCGATGGGCTCTCTCGATTTGTAAATTTGCGAGTTCGGGTATGTCAAGGTTTTCCTGGAGCAACTTTTCCACAAATATAATCATCGACGTTGAGTCTGTTTCAGACCCTTCTGGGATCCCATAAAGTCGGATATTTTCTCGTCTGGAGCGGCCCTCTTGATCAGTTATTTTAGCTTCCAACTGGGTTTGTAGCTTAAGCATTTCTGATAAGATATCCTCGGTGTTCTGAATTATTTCCTCAGCATTCACAATTCGCCCTTCAGCCTCATCCAGTCAGGTATTAACTTTCGTTATTTCGTCTTTGACGCCCTCAAGTCTTGACTCTTATCATCCCGTCGAAAATCTGTCAACTCTCTAAGAATCAAGGCCAGGTTGACAGTGTCTTCCTGAGGCGTTAAATCACCATCGTGGCCGCCATTGTTAGCAGGGAAACGGCTACGACTCTGTTCTGTTTCGTCGTGCATCCCTAATTGCTGCAAATTTTTTTAGTTTTTTTACCTAGTAGAAATTGATCACCCGTTTCACTTGTTAATTTGAAATCACTCTACACTTAAATTCGAAGTTTTAGGGGCTTTCAAAAAGTTTCCAATCGGGAGAGCCTTCTCTAACCTACCATCGTGTTGGTGTCTCAACCGGAAGCCGCAATGATGTTTTCAATAAAAAACAAAAACATTTGCACTAAGCAATACGATCCACTTTTCCATGTTGATAAGAACATTAAAATGATGGGACAAAAATACATCAATGGACATTTAGAATAGACAAAAATGTGCGATTAATCGCAAGTTAACTATGACAATAATGCGATTAATCGCAATTAAATATTTTAACCGTTTGACACCACTAATAAATATAGTTGCCACTGACAGGTTGAACAACACCGAGTGGTGTAGGCTACTTGACGAGTAACTAGTAGGCTACTTGTCGTAACTGCACGACAATGCCAACAGAGACAGAATCGATCTGATCACAGAGGCAGACCTGCAAGAACTGGGTGTTGGTGGTCCACCAAAATGATTGTGCATCATTGAGCACAGGCTCTTCCCCATGCTGTATGAAGAGAAATACCTTTTAGAGATGCCCATCCTTTCCCTGAAAGATGTTCGGTTAGGTCAGTATAATTTATAAGGTTAGCATAGGATAATATCCTCCTTGAATCTGTCCCTGTCCCCACTCCTAAACGCAGCCTCTTTGTCCAGCCTCAGCCTTCTGAGTTTAGCTGTAAACCAGGGTTTGTCGTTGTTGAAGCTCACCCTGGTGCGTGTTGGTATACAGCATTCCTCACAGAAGCTGATGTATGATGTCACAGCCTCTGTGAGTTCATCCAGACTATTGGTAGCAGTTGTGAACATATCTCAGTCAGTACAGTCCAAGCACGCCCGCAAATCCTTCATAGCCTCACTGGTCCACTGTTTCAATGTCCTCACAACAGGCTTACAGCGCTTTAGCTTTAGCTTCTGCCTGTATGCAAACTCCCAT
Organism: Hypomesus nipponensis; assembly: GCF_054491055.1. Taxonomy (NCBI): domain Eukaryota; kingdom Metazoa; phylum Chordata; class Actinopteri; order Osmeriformes; family Osmeridae; genus Hypomesus; species Hypomesus nipponensis. The sequence goes on along the minus strand of NC_140387.1, from coordinate 12,423,226 downwards.
TTTCAAAAGCAAGTGAATGAAGAACATCTATAGATAGTATTGTACCTGTACATAAAGATGTACTAAGTGTTCACGATACCTGAAGTAGTCAAAAGCAGTGGAGTAGATTTTCTCCCGGAGCACGTTCCTGATGGTAGCATTGGAGACCACGTCGGAGTGGAGGAGAGCCAGACCCAGAGTCAGCAGCCTGAGCAGCAGACAGCACAGCAGCAGAGTCAGTCAGCACACAGACACTGACTGGCTACAGCAGCTCATTTAGGAAATGACCTTGAAATCATCAGATAGAAATCAGGAAGTGTGTGGAGGCGACCTGAAGCGGGGTCCAATGGCCGCCACATGGCGGTTAAGGCTGCTCTTGTTTGTGCCCACATTGAGAGAGAGAGAGCGCTGCAACAGGCTGCAAAAGATCTCCACCTGATCGGCACTGGAGTACTTGGCAATTTCAAACCTCTGGACCAAAAACTGTGGGAACAGGAAACAAGGGATAAACAACAGAGAGAAAGATGAGACAGAGAGGTAGGATGCAAATGAGAGACAAAGAGGAGAAAGGTTGTGTTAAGAAAGGAAAGAGAGGGAGAGTAGTACCATGCCCCATTATAAAAGGATGTGATTTGGCTATTTATGAGCCAGAAAGTAAGCACACTTGGGGTTTGTTTACGCAAACAAACTATGTGTATTTGTTATGTGCTTTCCAGGCGGTTTGTGTTGAATACATTTCAGTAAAAGTATCGAACGTTGTATCTAACAATTTTGTTATTGCTATTAATTAAGTGTCTATTGAAGGACATTTAGCAATTGCATCACCCAGTCCTACTTCAGCCTCGCTACAAAGTCAGAGTGGACCTCTCACCTCTATCCAGATGAAGTGGGGGGTGACGTCCGGGGGGCAGGGCACAGGCTGACTTTCCTCTGATGCTGCCAGAGGGTCAGCCTCCACCTGGGCATTCGAGAACAGACCCATCTTCAGCTCCACCGTCATCTGCCACGCACCTGCCATCTCACGCATAAACTACACAGGGGACAAGGATAAGGGAGGGATCTTTAATCATATACTGCACACCGGCAAAGACACACACAGATTTGGCCAATTAAGTAGAGGGTTCTGGTGTTGCAGGGAAATGTGATATGTATAAAGATTTGCCAATAAGGGGTGGGTTAGGCTTACAGTATAAGATTACACAGCCTGGAACCATTACGTGTGTAAAAGGGCAAATCCAAAGATTGGAAGTTTGAATCGGTCATGACACGTTCTAGCAGCTTCTTGCGATAATTTTGTATTTCAATTTGTATTGAACACTGAGTAATTTGTTGAATTGAGTTTACATAATTAGGTTATGTTGGAGTTTGGAGTAGTAAGATAACACAAATATTTGTTTCAAACCTAAGGGAAATAGGTTTATTTAGGCATGGATTTATTTTGGATGTTGGATTATTAAGTTAAAGAAAATATTATAGAACTACACAAGCCTGGCTGGCAGCCCAACTTAGCCCCACCCACAAAAAAAAAAATGTGGTCGGGAAGTTGGGTCTGGGGAACCTCGGTTGGGGAAACACTATGTCCAAACAGGAGCTGTTCGGACCAATGAAATTGTCAGGGCGGGCTTTATACGATGATGGACAGATGATCAACAGTAACATAATCAACCATGTCACCAAAGAGCGCTGGGGTTGAATTTGTTTTCAACAAACAACATATTACGTTGCTCTGATTGGTTGTAGGTCCATCCAATTGAGCGAAGAGGCATTTGTTTTATGAGTTCGGTTGAAACGCGCCCCATTCTCACAGCCCAACGGAGAGTTCTCAGTCTCATATTCTGAATAGAATTATGAGTATGACAACGTCAGGCTACTTTTCATGTATAATGTATAGAGAAAACAGATTTTCTTTTTTGGGGGGGGGGGGGGGATGGATGTGTTTATTGTTGGACAACATTTTGTCTTTACAAATAGATACAGTATACAGTATGTAATTCATGGGCACCAGTCTTTCTGTGTGTGCAAGTACTCATTGATTTTGGTATGGAACCCGTCAGTTCATTTTCAATTTCCAAGAGCTGTTATCTACAGGTGTAGACCAAAGTGCCTCTGGAAGAAATTGGATAGATACAACCAAACCAATCAGAGCAAAGAAACCTAATCTTAGTTGTTTACAAAAATGCCTCAACAGCGCTCCTCTGTATTTTCATCATATCAAACTTTCCGCTGATCTTTCAAAGCACCCCAAGAGTTTCCCCAAACTGTATAACATAATGCTAAAAACATATCATGATTTAGAGAGGAAGAGAAATGCATAGTGAAATGTCAGATGGGGCTGTGGACAACTAGGCTATGCCTATTTAATAAGCTATATATACAGTAATTATCATGATTTACTGATTAGACTGCGTACTCTAGGAGCTCAGTATTACATCCCCCGAGACCTCAACAGGACAGTCTGAGTCACTACCACCCCAATCCATACTTCAGCTACTGCCCCTCCATGTCGTATCGCTGCTATTGAGGGCATTGCAGGAGGCACCACAGCTTTTCTCCCCCACTACCACCGAAGACAACCTTACAAATAACGTCTCCCCCAAACCTCGGCTTTGCCGTATCAATCTCGCTATCGCTCGGTGGATACGTTCCAGCCTCAGTTTGATATTTCCCGGCATGACCGAACGGTCGAGGTTAGTAAGTAGTTTATTATATGGCATTTTTAGCTTCTTTTCATTTTGTAAACGAAAATAAATGGTACCTCTAGGCTAATTGTAGCTAGCTCTCAAGTCTTCTCACGCTGTCTTTCATGTGTTTCCTAGCAACTCATTACTTTTGATAGAAAGCGGACAACATGGTTCTGCTAAAATGGCTTTAATTTCAACACAAAATAACGACACAAGTGATTAAAAGAGTCTAGTCTTCATCCTCACTTTTGATGACAAATCTTTTCAGCATCATCTGGATAGTAAAACTCAGCAGTTGACTCGTCGCTCATTTTGAAGATGACGCCAGAGGGCAATACGGAGCCGTATTGACCGCTGAGGAGGGCAATACGTGTCTGGCATGACTACCCATAAGCCATTATCAGAAAGCTCGTACCGTTAGCATGGGGCCAGTTGCATAAACTTAGTTTAAGACTAGTCTTAGCCTTAGACTGTCTTAATTGTCAGGTTAGACTAATCTAACTAAGCCTGTCTGTTGCATAAATAGTAAGACTGACTTAATTTGAGGTAAAAAAGGTTAGCCACCTCTCTCCCTGACTAAACCTTGCGGTTCACTTGTCTAAAGTGTCTTACAGCCTGTTAGAGTCTAGGGTTTTTACTCTTTCACAGTCTTGTTGAGTTGTTCTGACCATTTTGATACTTGTGATGTCAAATCAGTGGCTTTAGGTCCGCGTTTTGTTGTTTTCTCGATTAGCCCGCAGTAGAGAAGGATAGGGTTTTTATATATTTTGTATTGTTTTCTTATATTTGATAATACAAATTTGAAAAGACAGCCGTTATCCGTCCACATTTGAACGCCCCCCTCCCGGATCCAGAGAGATGCGCACAGCGCCCCGCGCCAACAAGCCTAGGTGAGTCCCAGGAATCGTCATTTTGACATGATGTGGATGATCTGTCCAGCGGGTGAATTACGCGAAAACAGGGTTTTGAAGGTTCTGTTGTTCAGACACACTCTCTCTTAGGTACGGTGTTGTGTCCTAAAAATAGGCCATTCGTCCGAGTGGGAAAACCTAGGAATAAGTGATCAATAAATTATTAATGTTTGCCATAAATCAGAATAGGAATTGGTGTTTATTCGACATGAAAGTTTGCACAGACAAGGAATTTACTTTGGCAGGAGAGCCTACCTAGGCAGCCATTTTTTGGCGCCAACTAGAAAGATTACAGCATAACATGACATGAGGAGAGAGGAGGAGAGAAAAAAAACAACCACCAGACAATGCTCCAAGAGGAGTACAGTGTGGGAACAGGCAAAAACCTCAGCACATAAGCCCAACAACATTTACAACAGGGAGTGGAGGGGGGGGGTAGACAAGCTGCATCTGGACCTGCAGCCATGGTAGGCGCTAGACACAGACCCGCCAGCCACCCTGGGGAAACAAGCAGTCGAAGGCGTTGGATGGGGGTGGGGGGGCGGTGATATCTAGGTAGGATGTAGTAGGTTAAAGTTCATGTGTGAGTGGGTCTGGGTTGGCAGATTGCAGATTGTGTTGGTAAGGAGACATCCTTGGTCATGGCCCGGGTAGAGACCAAACCACAGATGTCGGTGGGGGGGAAGAGCAAGATAGTCTCGCTTCAGCGCTCTCCAGGGGAGTTGTTTTCCAGCAACGGCCTTGGCCAAGGCCTGTGCTGGTTACGGGGCCGAAAGTAGATAAGATTGGGGTAGTTAATAAAAGGCTAAAGACATTAAATGCTGCTAAAAAGATCCCTTGATGTTATATTAAAAGCCTAGTGACGTTGCAACATTTTGGTTGGTTGAGTGCGGAGATTCTCGAGAGGGAGCCTCTGACCAACTCAGAACTAAACGTGTGATCTCCGCGCACGCAGCCTAGACAGTAGACGAGACAGTAGGCCGAGGGTTGGTTGATTCAGCACGCTGGTCAGCGTCGCACGCGCACACATAATACATCCTCGTTGCGAGCCCATACGATTGTTCCATAATGTTAATGGCTAACTAATTATACAAATTATCTGACAGTACGACTGACAGTTTCACTGTCAGTCATAGCCTAACTTACATAAATTGCGAGTTTAATCATGATGATTGACAGGACACACAATAATTGATTGGACATACAATTCTAATTGATTGTTTCAGCTGGCTAAATTTAGGTTGTGAAAAAGGCAACATGAACATTATCTTGCTGCTGTCAGATAAGTGCTATACACGTTAAGTTATCTCAATCAGTGGTAACTTTGTTACGCTGAGGCATTGAAACAAGCACATTCATTTTGAACTGTTATGAAACCCATTTCGGCCGCTTATACTCGCAACTTCGTTGTTTGGGTCATGACCCAACTTTCATAACCATAGGTGAGGGTAGGAATGAAAAGAGAGAGAAAAAAAAAACGGAAGGTCGAGAGCTTTGCCTTCCGGCTCAGCTCTCTTTTCGTGACAATGGTGCGATACAGCGAATGCAATACCGCCCCCGCTGTCTCTATTCTTTGGCCAACCTCCAGCTCCATTTTCCCCTCACTCGCGAACAAGACCCAGAGGTACTTAAACTCCTTCACTTGGGGTAAGAACTCATTCCCTACCTGAAGTAAGCACTCCATCGGTTTCCTGCTGAGACCCTTGGCCTCAGATTTAGAGGTGCTGATCCTCATCCCAGCCGCATCACACTCGATTGTTCTCCGCTTCCCCCCCCTTGAGGTGGTGGACGGTTTTCCAGAAGTTCCTTAGTGCGGACCGAAAGTCCTTCTACATATCTTCTACGAACTTCTCCCACACCTGCTGCTTTGCCTCTCTCACTTGCCTCACTCATTATTACACAGTTCAGTGGAATTCTCCATTTTAATTGTTCAATATTGTATATAATCACAATATAATATAAATATATTATATAATATGTTTATTATATAATAAATGGGCTGCCGACCACAGCCCACATTGCTGCCAACCGCATACTGAAATGCAAGTATCAAAACGCACAAATCTAAAATGGGTAGGTCCGAAGTAGCTACATTACTAATGGGTGTGGTTTGGGCGTAACGTGCAATAAACCAATCAGAGCGTCATCTCACATTCCCTTTAAGAGCAGCGCTTGTTCCATGGCGGATTGCTATTATAACGGAGGATTAGCCAGGCGTACGCCAGGAGCGGTTCACCGAGGAGACCGAAGTTCTGGTCAGGGCCGTAAAAGATAGAGAAATGACATTGAATGGGAAAGGCAGAGCAGTTTTCTCATTACACTAAATTGCCCCTCATGTTGCTCATTCAAATTCTTATTTTTATATATATTTTATTTTTTTAATTGTTATATTTTTTAATTGTTTAGTTCTTAGAATTTGTTCAACTATTGTACTCTTTTACTTAATTTAAGACCGGTAGGCCCTATAAGTTTATTGTTTGCGCCTTCCTGCCACAGTTAATTCCGTGTTTGTGTAACATAGGCTACATGGCGAAGAAACCAAATTCTGATTCTGATCCTGATGGAGATGGGAGAAGAAATCCACCCAAATTAGCTTCAGTTAAACAGGCATGGGAGGAAATTGCCACAATTGTTACAAATCAAGTTCACATACATAGAGATTTCTCTTGAAAATCTTTTTATAATCATTGAAGAAATGTAACAGCCATAAATCAAAACAATGCAACGTAGCTTCGCAGAAAGAAGCCCCTGGCTTCGCCAGCAGTGCGCACGGACCAAGCTTGCGCCCTTAAAATAGCATCTGAATAATACGCCATTGACTTTAGAGCACGTTTTTCCTGGTCAGTGGCGGAATTGTTTTTCGGAAACTGCAAAATAGCACCAGAGAACGTTTTCGCCGGAACACGCCTCCTTTTTCACTGAACCGCCCACGGGAGCGCAAAGTCATTTTGACATGCATCTATGGAGGGAAAAGTCGGCTGTGCGTCGAGTGCAAACTAGGAATGACACTTGCGTCGTTGACTAAGTCAATTGCGCTGGGTGCAAGATCGAGCCCACAGACTGTCTCTCCACCTTCAAGAGAAGGCTCAAGACGTACTTGTTCCGGGAGTGCAATGGTACTTAAGTATGGTTTGCTGAACCCAATGCTAGTTTCCTCAAGGATCATAATGACTCTTGCTTTGAGACTTATTGCTCTTGTTGGTTAGTGGTAACTGATTTAAACTGTTGTATTTTCGAGGTTTCTAGCCTGAAAAATGCAGCAAAAGCTTTTGTCACATACTTCAAACACAGTGCTCTCCAATGCAGACCAACAAAAACGCTGAAGAAGTCCGTGGAGAAGAGATGGAATTCCAAACACACAATGTTTGAGTCCATCAAGTCCTAGTATGGAGAGATTCGTACTGTGCTGGAGGAAAGGGGAGAAGAACACCACTTGGATGATCTACCAGAAAGAATAGTTGGAGACATGGTGAATTTTCTCCATTGATTCGTAAAGGCCACACTTGCATTGGAAGCAAGCAAACAACCAACTGTTTACCTCGTAATTGTGTGGTTGAAACGGATAAAGCGTCACCCGATTCCAACTCTGAATGACAGCAACGTGATCAGTTCACTAAAAAGGAAAGCTACTAAAATTCTACTGGAAAAATATGAAATACACATGCTGCACAAGCTAGCAATGTTTATGCACCCCAAACTTAAGAGTCTTAAACTTCTGAACAACCAGGCATTAATGCACATGCTTGTGCAGCCTAAGGGCCCAACGTGTGCAGGGGTCCTGGATTGGCAGAACTGTTTTTTATCATTTTAAATTTACTTTAGCGCGAACAAAATAAAGACCCGAATTGGCCCATAAGTATTTTTTTTTTTTTTTTTTCACATAAGCAGGTGATTGGGTAGATGTGACTTTGGTCAAATCATGTCAATCATTTTACATTTACTTTTACATTTAGTCATTTAGCAGAGGCTCTTATCCAGAGCGACTTACAATAAGTACAGGGACATTCTTCCCGAGGCAAGTAGGGTGAATTGCCTTGCCCAAGGACACACCGTCATTTTTCACAGCTGGGAATCGAACCTGCAACCTTCTGATCTTCGGGCTCTCCCTTAGAGATAGGGTGAGAAGCTCAGTCATCCGGGAGGGGCTCAGAGTAGAACCGCTGCTCCTCTGCGTCGAGAGGAGCCAGCTGAGGTGGCTCGGGCATCTGATTAGGATGCCTCCTGGATGACTCCCTGGTGAGGTGTTCTGGGCACGTCCCACTAGGAAGAGGCCCCCGGGGACGACCCAGGACACGCTGGAGGGACAATGTCTCTCGGCTGGCCTGGGAACGCCTCGGGGTCCCCCAGGAAGAGCTGGTGGAAGTAGCCGGGGAGAGGTGAGTTTGGGCCTCCCTGCTTAGGTTGCTACCCCCGCGACCCGACCCCCGGACAAGCAAGAGATGATGACATGACATGATAACATGAACCTTCTGATTACTAGCCCGATTCCCTAACCGCTCAGCCACTTGACTCCCACCTGATTGTAGTCTTTTCATTACTCACTGCTATTGCTAGATGGCATAGTGGCAGCATTACCGAAAGAAAGTATGAAAGTGGAGCACAGAAACACAAAATACAAAGGTTAAAAGAACAACTTGACCAAGATATCCTGAAAGCTAACACAGTTACGTTTCCCTTATGTTGCCGCAAAGTCATTCGATGACCAAACATTAGTGGGAATGTGGGAAGTGAAACATGGGAAGTGAAGGACGCCAGTTGGTAACAGCAAGGTCACAAAATGACGTTGCCAGTCCGTAACCGCGATGTCCAGGCAACGTGATTTTGTGAACCTGTCAATCCGTAACCGCGACGTCCAGGCAACGTAATTTTGTGACCTTGTCAGTCCGTAACCGCGACCTCCTAGCAACGTGATTTTGTGACGTTGCCAGTTCGTAACCGTGACTTCCTAGCAACGTAATTCGTTGACAGTCCGTCACTGCAACGTTAATTAAGTAACCTATATTTCTCAATGTTACTGCTTATATTGGGGCAGTTCATATGCAGACCTCATTTGCCCAAAAATGCTTCTTGTTCTTGTATAATAGGCTACATGGTAGCCAACTTTAGGAGGACTGTTTGTGTGATGTGTAGGGATGAGTATTGATAAGATTTAACAATTCAGATTCCTTATCAATTCCTGCTTATCGATTCGATTCCTGACCAATTCTCTTATCGATTCTCCCCTCTACAGCCAACTAGGTCTGTGCGTCCTGCGCCCCCCCCCCCCCACACACACACACAGACACACACACTCGTTCTAAACAAATTTCTCAAACTGGCTTTGAAATTAGCTAATACCTACCACCTCTAGGCCTCTTCAGGCCTCTGTTTTCAAAACAAAATCTAGTCGAGATAGAAACTTTCAGTTTCCTTGTGATCAAGCTTCTATTACTCAACATCAGTAGGACTTACTGAGGTCCTAACAACAGGGGAATTAACTTCAGTGTCACCTTTCAAAAGACACATTTACATGCATGTACTCCAAATGATTCAACAACAGCTTTCAATGTACTTTGGGTATTTTGTTTAGGCATTTTCAGGCACATTTAACAGGACTATTAAAAGGTTAAACAATTGAAATACTAAGTTTAATGATGGATTAAAAATCAATATGCTCAGTTTAATAATGGGACACGCGAACGTTTGCTGATAACACATGCCCCCCCGATAACTTGAAGTGATCAATAAGATCAATACTAATGGGAGACGAATGCCAGAGCTAAAATGTATGCTTCAAACGACAGGACAGAAGATAACTTGATCGACTACACACAATAAAGGCAAATTGCTTCACACAGTAACAAGTGGTTGTGATCTCTTTTGAGCAGTTTGGCTCTACCTTAGATAGTTAGAGATGAAGCGCGAACGTTAGCTGCGCTGCTGCATGCATCGAACACATGACGTTCCAGTAACTTAATTCCATACTGTGTGTTCAAATGCTTCTTCATATTTGCAGTATTTCCTCCCTTCACAACTTGTGACAATACGGTTCTAGGGGCTGCCATAGACTCCCATGGCAGAAGATGTATAATAATAAGAATAAGTACAAACACTTAAAATGGCTTCGTGGCTTGGCCACCAAAAAAATCATCCATGTTGCACCATATTGCTCCAACACAATACTCATATTAATTGGTCGACATTCGTATACACATAACGACAAATGGAAGCACGTACCGGTACTTCCACACCGGTTCGAGCTGCCAGCAGCCACTCCCAGCAGGCGATGGCCGTCTCCATGCCGTGCTCTGTGAACATCTTGAGCGGAGACCAGCATAGATGGTGCAGCAGCTGAGGGTCACATTCTACAGATAAGGAATAATAGATATGATAAAGAGACAAAAATAGATAGAAAAAAGTAGAATGAGAAGTAGAGAGAGAGAGAGAGATGGGAGGGAGACAGATGATTTGAAAAGGTCCCAACAAGATCCGGTTTGATCAAGATTATCAGGTGCTGTTCAACGTGTTTTTAAGTAAAAGTGTTTTTTTGCTACTCTACATCAAAGTACCCACACACACCTTTGGTGCTAATAAGTAGAGCGGCCAGTTTGAACATGGCTTCGGTAAAGCCCTCAGGCTGTCGGCAGTCCAGGGCCTCTGCCATCTGTTTGACCATCAGTCTGCACAAGTCCGACTCACTACACATCCCCTCCGCAAAGTGGATCATACCTGCCACCTGGAGGGGAGTCAAAGGTCAGACAGGATTAGCAATCACAACTTTGCTGAGGCCACAACATGAACTCTGTTAAACTGGCGTGGAAAATGGAGGCCTGACACAGAGAGCATGGCACTGTTAATTCATCCTACCTCTCCAGCATAGCGGTTCCTGAGGTTGAGGGAGGCCATGAAGTTGGAATAGTCTTTCTTTACACACGAAGGCCTTTCTGTCAGCTGGGTGGTCTATAATGAAGGAGGAGGTTAGAAGAGACAGATGCATAGATGGAGGAATGGGTGATATACATACAGATCTTGTTATGAAAAAAATGTGTTAGTATCAGTACAACACTTTACCGCAACCATCCAAAAATTGGACCGATGCTAGGTTTGCAATGTTCACTAGTACATCTTTGATGTGATTCTTTTGCCACCACTATGAAATATATTTTTGAATTCCAATTATATTGACATTATGTATGCCTATTGATCTGGGAACTATGGGAGGAATTGGTTTTCCTATGATGTGTGAGCTGGATTCCAAAAGATAATAAACCTATATGGAATGATTTTTGTCACCTTTTAACAAGTTAGTATACATTATTGCAGAATTATACACAGTTTGCGAACAAAGAATTTAAGAAAATAAGAACCTAGCACTTTCATTGTGCCTTTCTACAGACAAAACTATTGTGCCTCAATGGGTACATTGATGTGCCCCAGAAGCAGGGTCATCAGGATGTTCCCTATGGAAGTCCGAGATAAAAGAGGGGTCAAGCCCATCTGCAGCCGGGACCCAGGAATGCTCCTCAGGAGCAGAGACCGTACGGTGTACACAGGTCCGTCATCCAACAACAGCGGAGGCGGCGGAGCGGGTGTCGAGAGAGGAGCACGGACGGGCATACCATCAACATCACCCACCACAGGCTTTAGCAGGGAGACATGAAAAGTGGGCGAGATGCGGTACTAAGGGGGGTGAATGGACAGATGTACCTCGGGCTGAGCTTTCTCAGCCTGACGTCTCTCGTCGATAGCCAAACTTCTTGACCAGTGGCCTATTGTGGCACAGGACGCCGATGTTGGTTAGCGTGGATCTTCTGTCGACGGACAGCCCCTTGCAGCCGGACATGGGCCGATTGCCAGACCCCTTCACTACGTTTTATCCAAGAATCAACCAAAGGCAGATTGCCAGACTCCCCAGTCCATGGGAACAACGGAGGCTGATATCCCAGGATACATTGAAAGGGTATAAGTCCCGTGGAAGCACTCACTAGAGAGTTCTGGGCACACTCCACCCAGACCAGATATTGACACCAGTCATGTTGCTGCTGGCTGCAGTATGATCTCAGAAACCGTCCTATTTCCTGGTTGTCCTACAATGTCCTCGGGCAGCCCGTAATACCTGAACAGTTAAATAACGCCATGGCAGTCTCCGAAGCCGTTGGTAGCCCCTTTAAAGGCACAAGTCTACAGGCATTGAAATTCTTGTCCACTGCGGCCAGGATGGTGTTGTGACCCTGGGAACTCGGCAGGTAGGTCACAAAATTCAGGGCAATGTGTGACCATGGGCGTTGCGGGACGGGACTCAATGATGGCCATCATTGTCTTTGGCAGGTTGAATTTCTTCAGCTTCTGTAGGAAGTACATCCTCTGTTGTGCTTTCTTGGTAAGGGAGCTGATGTTCAGTTCCCACTTGAGGTTCTGGGAGAGGATGGTTCCCAGGAAGCAGTAGGACTCCGCAGTGTTGACTGGGGAGTCGCACAGGGTGATGGGGGTGAGTGGGGCTGTGTAAGCCCACAACCCTCTCCACTGTCTTAAGTGTTGTTCTGGCTACACCAGGTCACCAGGTTGTCAGCTTCCCACCTATAATCAAACTCGTCCCCACCAGAGATGAGCCCAATGAGGGTGTTATTGTCCGCAAACTTCAGGAGTTAGACGGACGGATGACTGGAGGTGCAGCTGTTGGTGTACAGGGAGAAGAGCAGAGGAGAAAGGACGCAGCCCTGAGGAGATCCGGTGCGGATGGACCTGGAGTCAGAGACTTGTGTTCCCAGCTTAACACACTGCTTCCTGTCAGAAAGGAAGTCTGTGATCAACCTGCAGGTGAAATCAGGCACGTTCCGCTGGGAGAGCTTGTCCTGAAGCAGAGCAGGGATGATGGTGTTGAAGGCAGAGCTTAAGTCCACAGACAGGATTCTGGCGTAGGATGCTGGGGAGTCCGGGGGTGACCCTGCTGTAGGGTGAAGTGGAGGGCCATGTTAACTGCGTCGTCCACAGACCTGTTGGCTCTGTAGGCAAACTGCAGTGGGTCCAGTATAAAGCCCCTACTTAAAAAAAAAAAAAAAAAAAAAAAAAAAGGGTCCCAGTTGTCTTAGCAACTACAGGCCAATTTCAAATTTGCCATTTCTCACAAAAATTCTAGAAAAGGTTGTCGTACAACAGCTCACTGAGCACCTTTCCTCAAATTGGCTTTATGAACCTCTCCAGTCTGGATTTCGTCTTCACCATAGCACTGACACTGTTCCTGTTACTAGTTGGAGACGACGGGGGACTGGGCATTCTTATTCATATAAGAATAACGTATTTTAGAGTTTCTCTTCCCTGGAACAGATTTCATGTTCCAACCGAGGGGGGCTGGCGCTATCTTAGTGTCTAGGGCTGCATCAAATACCCGTTTTGCTCTGTTAAATTGCTGCATGATCGGTGGGGATATCATTTTAATATTACATCCCCTGTGGTGTGGGTTGGTCAACGCTGAACCTGGTCACTAGTGGACGTTGATCTGTGACACTAATCATAACAACAAGATAGCCCCAAAACATTGCGGGTAGCTAACACATTAAGCATACATTGTGAAAAACCAAATAAGTGGGGTCAGAAGCTGAGCGGTTAGGGAGTCGGGCTATTAATCAGATGGTTGTTGGTTCGATTCCCGGCCATGCCCAATGACATTGTGTCCTTGGGCAAGGCACTTCACCCTACTTGCCTTGGGGAGAATGTCCCTGTACTTACTGTAAGTCACTCTGGATAAGAGCGTCTGCTAAATGTAAATATAAGTGCCAAAGGGAAGATCCATAAGAGCATGTAGTTAAACAAGTTACAATTAAACAACATGAACCTCAAAAGTGCAACAGTGTACCTATAGAAAAGCAAGCAAAAATAATATATTTCACAGCACATTCCTACGCAATGTCCCTGACCAAAGACTCAGGGGTTATTTAACCCTATTATAACTAGGGAAAAGCAGCTTGGCGGTTCCAGTGCTTACGGGCACTGGCCTGCCTTACCTGTTCGCTAGCTGCACCTTTTAAATCACCTTAAAAAATAGTTTTTGTTGCATCCAAACATCTTTACACGCTTCAGTGCATGTCCTTGTGTTCAGAGCAATACATTTGTCATATTTCAATTTCAAACAATGCTTGTGACGCAATTGAACCACACACACACAGATTCCTGGAATAATTCTTAGATAGTTGCATTTTGTGTTTCCATGCCTACCCCCAGAGTAGTGCTCTGCCTGTTGTATCCAGCGAAGTGTAGAATGCTCTCAGTAGCCATGGCCAGGCCAGTGTGCTGGGACAAACCCGACACCCAGTTTTGATGTTTATTCAGGTACTCCTTAAAACAAAAGCATGTCAGGGTGGAAATTAATTTTCAACCAACTGTGGAGGAAATGGGATTTAATCACAATCAGTAGATCAGGTATCACCATATCATCTGTTCATATAATCTATCCTATTTTCCACTTACATATGTGTTCCAGTTATAGTTCTGATGTAGTATCTGCCTGCCTATAACAAAGATCACCTTTTGGCTGTGCATGTTATTTGTTATATCCTCTGACCTTCATGGCTCAGAGAGATGTTTATGAGGGTAAATTAGGGTCAGAAGCACAGGACAGATTTTTTTCTTCAAAACCAGATGGCCAAAAATGAGCTTGCACAACTGAAATGCATAAGCATACAAATATTTTCTGTGCTTTAAAAAAATGGGTTTTGAAAATACATATCTGTTCTACACTTTTGAAAATTGTAAAATACAATCTTAATTCTGCACCAACATACAGTTTTCCATTAGCAGATGTTCTTTTTGACCCTAATTTACCTTCATAGACTTTAATAGTACTACTGTGTCTGAACTAAGGCCGAATCCTAATACTCTGTCTTACCCATACCCCTACCCCTTAGTTTCCCCTAGCCCTTGCCCCTCGAAACTGAGGGGTAAGGGCTACATACCCCTATGAAATGAGACGCCACTTGGTTACGGGTACGTCATCTAGAATGTATTGATGTCTCCAAAGCAAGTAGTGTTATGCACTGATGTCAAATGAAATTCACTGCTAATGGAGTTCAGTTAAAACTGTAGACATGCTAGGGAAATGCGGGACTGTTGTAGAAATCAGCAATGTAGCGTTAGCGTATAACTAGCTATTTAAAAAAACGTTTCAATTAAGAACATGGTTGCAAATATATATGTACAGATATGTCAGAACATGACAAACACTTGCCAAACAGTGGATCATTTCACAAATCTAATGTAGAACATTGAAAACAACTAGTTCTTGAAGTCCTTTTTCCTCAACAAAATAAATATCTCAATAGAAAAACTAGAGAGGGTACAATTGCTGGGGAAATTGTGGGGTGTGCTTGCGTCGGTTGCTGATGGGTTATGTATATCTGAGTCCACACATTCGTAGATATAGGCCTACGTTTCAACTATATGGAAACAGATTATGAGGTCAAACGGATGAAATGAGCGAAAACAAGACAATTTCCCCACATCTGTCCATATGAGCAAGCCTATGGCAAGCCAACTAGTGCTAGCGCAGGGCATGTTAGCTGTTTTCACAAACAGATGGGAATACAGTTTAGGCTGTGGCATTGAAGACAGCGACGCATCACACAAGCTTGAGTTTAAATACATTATTGGGTGTGCTCAAGCCTTCGGCGAGCACAACCATTGTTCTTCCTCATATATTTATTATTTATTTTCCAACCCCTAAGGAACCCCTCAATATTTTGGCGTCGGTGTCAAACGTCGGTGTCAAAAGGTTTGTCTTGTTAGCTATTCTGTGCTT
Organism: Hypomesus nipponensis; assembly: GCF_054491055.1. Lineage (NCBI taxonomy): Eukaryota > Metazoa > Chordata > Actinopteri > Osmeriformes > Osmeridae > Hypomesus > Hypomesus nipponensis. The sequence continues at coordinate 12,407,885 of NC_140387.1, read as the reverse complement.
GTATTAGCATTGAGGTTCCGTTGCATGGTTTAAGAGGTTACAACGTTTTTGTGGCAAAAGGTGCCTTGTGTGCACAAAAGGAACTCAGTGCTAGCCTAACGTCACAACATCAGCACACGTTACGACGCATAGATACAACGTGCATAGATGTGCTAGTAAGACTGTTGCACAGCAAGTATCATATTGTGCCGTGGTGTACTAGCAGCATCATACATTTAATCCAGACTTGCATGTACAGTAAGTACATGTCACATTAAATGATGTATTTAAACTCAAGCTTGTGTGGTGCGTCACTGTCTTCAATACCACAGCCTAAACTTTGGCAAAATAAATGTTTTTCATTTCCGCCGCATTCAAACATCCCCTCAGTGAAGTTTGGCTAGCAATAGCAGCTACGCTAGCTTGCTCATAGCACAATTTACCGGGGTCAGCTTCTCCACGCAGGGCTCTAGACTGAGACCAAATAGTCCATTTGGCATTTTTACTGACAATTAGTGATGTGTCGTTCGTGAACGATTCGTTCATTTTGAACGAATCCTTATAAGGACTCGGGAGTAACGAGTCCTCTCAACGAGTGATTCGTTCATTTCCCGACTCTGTCTTTCTACGAGTCTTTGGATAATTGTTCACGTGGCCTGCATAGGCTCTGTACTGGTAGCCAGAGGAAACAAACGATTTGTTCATTTACCGACTCGGTCTTTCTACGAGTCTTTGGATAATTTTTCACGTGACCTGCATAGGCTCTGTAGCTAGAGGAAACGAACGATTCGTTCATTTCCCAACTCAGTCTTTCTATGAGTCTTTGGATCATTTTTCACTTAACCTGCATAGGCTCTGTAGCTAGAGGAAACAAATGATTCGTTCATTTCCCGACTCGGTCTTTCTACGAGTCTTTGGATCATTTTTCACGTAACCTGCATAGGCTCTGTAGCTAGAGGAAACAAATGATTCGTTCATTTCCCGACTCGGTTTTTCTACGAGTCTTTGGATCCTTTTTCACGTGACCCGCATTGTATTTTTTAGTAGAGGAAACAGTTTCCTTATGCCCTTTCGCGTGGCCGCTGTTCTAGTAAGACGTGAATGATATTCGCTCAAGTCATCATACTGACTGGTTTTGTTATTTTCACTTTACATTTACACTAACAGTTGAGTGCAGTGTAATTGTTTGACGTGATAATTAAATGCTAGTGTGATAATACATGACCAAATCATACAAACTCATGATACATTATTTTAAAGCAGGAATTTCTTTTGAAATAGTATCTACTGGTGCACATGTCATGCACTAACCTACATGAGAATATCATACGTGTTTGCAGTGGACGTATAGCCCCCCCCCCCCCCCCCGTTGAAATGAACGAATGATTCGAAAAAATATTCGTTCATTCTACTGAACGAGATTCAAAGAACCGAATTAGTAAAATGAACCGAACTTCCCATCACTACTGACAATGATCGCTTCCATCAAACTTATTTTGAATCGCGATTCCATCTGAAATACTGATGGTGACAACATTGTTACAATAACTTGTTTCAAAGGGGGTTCTTAATGAATTAATGCAATATGAGTAGGCTTAATGCTTGAAGATATCACTAGAAAGGAAAAACTTAAGGGGACGTTTAAGTCATTCCCAAGGACTACATAATGCATGGACACAATTTCAATGACAGTAGTTGATGTGTTATAATGTGTGCTGCTCTTATTTACTGAGTTTGATTATAACTTCCCTTCAGAAAGAGTTACCTTAGTCAATTTTAGATCCACATAATTGTATCATACTAACAAAACCATTTATGAATGTTGTTTTGTTATATTTTCAAATATAAGCAATACATGGACATTTGAAATAGCTGAACTAAAAAGTTACCAACCACTTCACACCATACATACATCTCAGGATGACGCCCAGATGGGGAGTTACTGACCAATCAAAGAGCTGATGGGGAGTTACTGACCAATCATAGAGTTCACCTTCAAAAGGATACCCCCTTTCGCTTGAATTATAAAACCCCAACGCACAAGCAAACCCCGCTTTTTTGTAAGCACAAACAATGTTAAACCATATCCAGCATCTGTTACAACAGCATGGGTTCGTAATAGAAGAGTCCAGGGGCTGAACTGGCCTGCCTGCAGTCCAGACCTTTCACCAGTTGAAAACAGTTTAAACATTTGATATGTTTTATATGTTCTATTGTGAATAACATAGTGGGTTTATGATATTTGTAAATCATTGTATTCAGTTTTTTATTTTATTTTACACTTTTTTGGAATTGGGGTTGTACAATTACAGTTATTTTGCTGCTGCTCATCAACAAAAACAGAGCTTGCCAAAAATTGTCACTGGTCAATAGATTGGATTTTTGTCGCTAGGGAAGGTGAAAAGTTGCAAAATCGAATGACAGTCACTAAATTGGCAACACTTGGCCTGTCACCATGCAACTTAACTTATGCAATGCATACCTCTATTCCTGCAACATGATTGGCATTTGGCAGTTTGTGATTTGTTGATAATTCAAGTTTATTAAACTGAACATAAGCGACCATTTGTTATATTTCTGTGGAGGAAAATAATACCGCAATAAATGGGGTGTGCTTGCCTTCGGCGAGCACAAACCATTGTCACCTCACATAAATATATATATATTTATTTATTATTTTTGCCCGCCTAGGATCAGTCAATATTTGGACGACATAGACAACGCCTGTGTCAAAATGTTCGTCTTGGTCTTGATTGTGTTGCTTGTATTGGGATTTACGTTCCATTGCACAGTTCATTGCACAAAAGTGCCTTTTGTCAATGAAGGGTAATCTGTGCTAGCTACGTCATCACGTCAACACACGTTAGCAACGACGCATGGATACAACGTGATAGAGACTTTCTAGCTCGCAAATTGGAGCTTGGATTACGAGTGAAAAATACCAGCCCCAAAAAAACACAACCATTTGGCTTTGTAGAGAAAGCGATTTTGAGTGGAACTGCAATCTCGGATTTTTGATTTAGGTCGTGAAAGGCTTTGAAATCGAGTGCAGGTCGCCCTCGAGACCGCCTAGTCTTTTAGGCGGCAGCCATGCTAGAAAGTGTCATAGTAGTATTTTTGTAGCTAATTTTATAGTTGCGTCTGCTGAGTATTTTCTGAATTTCGTACCAGGGTCAATAAATGGACAGCAGTGTTTTAAAGATATGGCGATTGCGAAGACAGCCAGTGGGTCGGCATATTTTTGTTATTGGTGTAAAACTTAAAATTTGAGTGAGACCGCGTCTTGTTTTGACGTTAGCCTCAGAGTCACAGACTCGGCTCGCCCACTGGCAGTGTAGTAGGCTACAGTACTGTCTTCAATGCCACAGCTATGGCTAAACTTTATTATGTCTTATTACACGGCTGTTCTTAATGCTGTAGAATGCTCCATTCATTTGAATGGGGCTTCGCAACGTTCTGTGGTTGATACGCGGGTTTTATATACAGAATATCGGTGAACAATTTTCTCATATTTGACCGTTGCTATGCATATTTGACCGCTGTCAAGGGAAGTGGCCTTTTTGCCTCGGATTCACGTCTTTCGTAGCACTCCGCAAGTAGTCCAGTAACTTTTCAACCCCAGCGTACTCTGTTGCTTAGCAATGTCAGCTGATTTGAAGCCTAAATAATTTTCAAAGTCTTTGAAGTTCAACGTCTTTGGCGAACTATTTCTCTGCTGATCAACAATACGAATGGTAACAAATACATTGTAAAAAGACACACTGTGAAGTTATTTTTGTTGACAAGTAGCCGTGTAATAAGTGGGATAATGTATAGAACGCCGGTCATTATCGGGGAAATAAGCCCCTGCAGGGCAAAACAAAACCCCTTTGCTTCGCGTTGGAGTGATGTTCGCCCTGTCGGGTCTACTATACATTATCTCTTACAAAAGAAACGTTCCTGTGCTTTCAAACAATCAGTGGAGTGTGGATAGCAATGGCAGCTAGCATGCCTCCAGCAAACTGCTTTTGAATTAGCCATGTCCCCCTAAATTAATATCAAACTTATTTACGTTTTGGGGGTCTTATTTTCAGTTAGCAGACGGTACTATTTGAATCGCAATTCCATCTGAAATACTGCCAGTGACAACATTGTTACAGTAGCTTGTTTCAAAGGGGGTTCCTTGTTTCAAAGGATGTTCTTAATGAATTATGTAATATGAGTAGGCTAAATGCTTGAAAATATCACTAGAAGGGAAAATGGATCCACCTGCAACTGAAGCAAGCAAGCACACCCTACAATTTCCCCAGAAATTGTACCCTCTCTAGTTATTATTGTTTTATAGCCCACCCTCACAAGGAATTACAATTGAGTAGATACAAGAACGATATATGGGTGGATGTTTATGAGGATGCTACCTGTAGGTGGGACTTGGTGACAGACGGGGCCCATTTCATGGCCTCTTTCAGGATCTCCCCACAGCGAGCGGCAAAGTCCTTCACGATACTCTACAACCACAGTAAACAAAGCTGAACAATTCCTACTCATTTGCGAGATTAGAACTTAGCTTCATTAGCCAGTTTGAAACCTTTCACAAGTGGAATCTCTTACCTCTCTGGCCTCATAGGTGTCAGGGACCGTGATCCTGTAAGGAGTGTCTGGGATGTCGTAAAAGGGTTGGTCCTTATGGATGTCCTGAGAAGGTAATATTAACAATGTAGCATTGTACCAGACACTCATAAGTCAATGTGTGGTTGTTATTTAATATGTACAGTACACACTGCACTAAGGGAGAGAGAGAGAGTCTGTAGGATGTCCAGCATGGTCTTCAGCACACGGCCGCTCCACAGCAGGTGAGGGAAACTAGGTGTGGGGGAAGAAAGGATGATCAGTCTCTTTTGTATAAGTGGGGGTGTGTGAGTACATACACTGGGGGGTAAACGTTTGGAATAATGTAGAGATTTTGCTTTTAAGGAAAGAAGGTAAGGTGTATGTTTATTCACCAAATTGGCATTCAACTGTTCACAAAGTATAGTCAGGACATTACAGATGTAAAGTACCTAAACACCACCAACACTACTTTAAAAAAAAAGTTATTTTGATCAAAATAATCAGGCCCCATTTCCAGCGATCATCAATCCGAAAACCCTTATCCTTGAGTAATCACTCAAAATGTCTAATTTGGTAATACTAAAACACTTCCCGTTATGACAAACCAAGTTGCAAGTTATTTGGTTTGTTAAATAAGCTTAACATTGTTTTAGTGTTTGTTTTTGAGTTGCCATAGTTGAAATGCAATAGAATGGCATGTCTTAGGGTTAATATTAAGTAAAACATTACTAAAAAGAAACAGCGTTCTTTAGAAACTTGTCAGTCAATAATTGTTTTTAGGAATGAATGCTATCCAATTCTTAAATTGCAATTATTGAAGATTTCATACTAAGGTGTACACTACAGTCTTCAAAGACAAAGGACAGTTTGCTCTAACAAAGACAGAAATAGACGTGGGGGGGCCAAATGTACAACTAAACAAGAGAAAGAGTAAATCAGTGTCTCTTCTTTAACACAAGAAGCACCGAGCGGGGATCATTTTTGACACGGTCCAATGAAAAAGGGCTATTGTCGGCATTCCGTATTGCCCGCAAGAAGCTGAAAAGCTTATTTTTTTCTTGCATATTACATAAGTTAAAGTGCTGAAGAAGCCACTTAATATAATAAACAACATGTTAGGATCACTAAATGCTCATCATTGGTTTATCTAAGCTTTTTGGGTTGTGGGCGAGTCATGCTTGATGTGATTTGCATAACGGTGCAGCCGGTTTTCCCCGAGGCTATTAATGCTAGTGCAGTGGTACTAGCTGTAATGTGTTGTATGTAGGCTGTGTTTGTCTGTACCAAGTACGATCCCATCCCCCCTCCTAATCAAGTAGAGAAATTGGCAGATTTGGTCCAGAGTCAAGTCCCTTTAAATATAATGTTTCAGTACTAAACAGAATGAATATGTTAATCTTGGGCATTGCATTGTGCACAGGATTAATATTTCTTTGTTTTACCTGGTAAACCGTGAATACATCTTTCAGGCTGTTTTCTGAAGATGCAATTTGCACAGACAAGTTACTGGGTGTTAAAACACACAAAGCAGGATCATGGAATTTGATTGAATGCAAATATTGTTTTCTTTTCTTTACTGTGGTAAAATAACAGGCGTTCAACGCTCCTAATGATTAACACAAAACAATCACATCTTTCAAAGTGTGAAAAGGTCTAAAATCTTTGAAGCCGAATATCAGGGCTAGAGCTTTCCTGGTTAATAAACATTAAGATACGCATATCTCCTCAACGTTTTTCAGATTTCAATATATAACACATCATTTGAAAATGTACAGTCTGCACTTAAACAATATGTAAAAACTGTGAAATTAGTTGGCAGACAACCGCCCCTTTTCACCAGAGCGTGTCACATTTGACCCCAGCAAAGAATTATTATGTTTTATCTTCGCACTTGATCAAATTCCAGGACTCTGCTTTCTTGATTTCTCATACATATATGTTTTATTACCCAGTATTTTTACATTTTCAAAATCACACCGGAAAAGCTAGTTTAAGGCAATTTTGCTCATGTTTCTGTTTATTTCTGACAGTTGCGCATTTTGACATTTTGGCCCCTGCCTTTCAAGGCTGTGATCCACTTTACATCAGCAGATAGAAAAGTCTGTCATTCAAACAAACGTTGTTTAGCCTAAATAATAGAGGTGTAACGGATCGCAAAACTCTCGATCCAATCCGAAGTTCTGAGTCACAAATCAGAAACATTTTCGGATCAGAAAGAAATGTGACAAATACAGCTGCTCTTCATTTATTTTAATTGTATTATTGATAATAATCATCTTGCGACTTAAATGATGCAGGAAGTTTTTCAAGTTCTTCCGCCCCTCTGCCAGCCATGACTGTCACTGCACTTTCTCTTATTAGCTTTTTTACTAAATGAGCATCGCAGATTAATTTGTTGCACCGTTTACGACACCAAACTTTTTTTGCTGACATTAGCTCGATCTGTTGTTGGTCTGTCCATATGCGCATAGGGCCTCCTGTATGTGGTCGCATATGATTAGCACTTATTAATAATCAAATTAACCTTTAGCGCTTCAGACGAAAACAGCATACATCTGTGTAGTCTATCTTTTCACTGCAACTCTGTACTGAGATTCAGGGAATTATTAAGTAACAGCGGCAGTAAAACTGCATTATTGTGGTTAAACTTTGCAATTGATATATATTAAAATACCCCTAGTTTATATATAGCCTATGATTATGTGCAAAATGATGACAACAATGTAACTGAATTCTATGAAGTTCATTAGCACAGTACATGAGCGTTTATGTGTAGACTGGTAAGCGCAATTATTTTGTCATGACATAGCCGGAACAATACTTTTTATGGTAAAATGCTAACATGTTTGGTAAAGCAGCTAAACACAACTAATAAATGCATTTAACATATATTCACACATGGGCGAAACAAATCATATAATACTACTTTGATAGTATTAAAAAACTAAAAATTATAGGCTGATGGTAGACTAAACCGTTTATAAAAATAGTAAGGTAGGCCAAATAAAAGGAGATGACGGTATGGGCGGGGGCTATTATGATAATTGGATTTACAATAGCAGGGACGGACTGAGAGTAAAAATATGCCCTGGACTTTTATCCAGACTGGCCCACAAGAACCGGCCCCCGTATACGCCACCACAGCTACCCTGCCAATGCATCCACATTCTGTGTTTGATGTTATGCAAGTTAGGAATTTTCACAGTTCATTTTTTAATTAAGCGCAAAATAGTTTTTTGAGCTTTAAGTATAATAAACATAGCTGTTTTTCAATTAGTAAAACCTTGTTTAGTGAAGATTATGTATTTTTGTCTCATTTTTCAGCCCCTTACGTTTATTAGCATGGTTTTCGATCATTATATAGTCTCCACTAGCTAGCTTTCGATCTCAGTGCCACTGTTGTGTGTAAGGGAGACAAAAGGTTAGTAATTACAATAGTAATCAGTAACGTAATTTTGGGATTACCCAGACTCAGTAATGTAATCTGATTACTTTCCATTACTTTTGGATTACTTTAAAAACCTAGTTTATACCCCACTTTATGTCAATAAGGGCATTACACTCTAAGTGGACTGATGGCCAGTGGTAATGTACCAAAAGAAAAAAAGGATATAAAAGGTCCAACAATGGCAGTTGACATATACTTCCCAATATTATTTACACACATGTATTTATTGTTTTAGAAATGCATAAAGCACATTTTGATAAATCCAACAAAAACTGGAGAACAATAATTGCATTAATTCATTTATTGTGGCCACTGGCCACTAAATGGCAGAGATGTAATCTAAAACAATTTACGTAGCTTTTATTAAGGAACACTGCAGACCCCTAAATAGTTCTAAATCATTGTGCCGGTCATGTTTCCAACATGATAGGCACTAAAAACACCTTCTCAGCACGTTCAGGGAAGAAGCATTCCACCAACTAACCATAAAAATAGGTTCCCTCCTTATGGAGAAATCCTAATAAGAAGAAGAATAGGTAGAAACACTTAAGCCCAATTTATACTTAGGTCTCAAACACATTGGAAAAGGTCGCCGACAGAAATGACGTCACGGTTGTCACTTTTAACCGTCGCTTGGAAGTGTCACCTACCAGGAAAAAATTCAACTGGTGTTGTTGTCGTCACGTAGTGTCGCGTAAGTGTGATTGGCTAGATAGACTGCATGCGTCGTTGACTTAACAACCCCTCTCTCCCTCTCAAAATTAGCTACGGCCATTTTCTCCGATCAATCACCAAAGCTACAAAGCGTTAATAATGTAACCATAGCTATGAATGTAATGGTAACATGATTCAGTTTACGTGACGTGAACCTTAAGCGCAAGCGACTGTTAGCTGAAGTGTAATTGCAGCAGCCTGAGCGACACCTTTTTTTTGGTCGGCGACCATTTCAAAAGTGACATAAGTATAAATTAGGATTAAAAGGTGGCTTCGCTGCTTGGCCACCAATAATAGGAATACTAACAAAAAACCCTAATAAGAAAAGGTAGAAACACAATAGGTGGCTTCTCAGCCCCTAATGAGAAAAGGTAGAAACACAATAGGTGGCTTCTCAGCTTCGCTGCTTGGATACCAATAAGCAGCAACAAATATACAGCCAAAAGTATTGGCAATGACACACATTTTGTCTTTTGTGTTCAGTTTGCTGCTTCAGGTGTTTTGGTGTTGATTCACATTGTTACTCAATTATTGTGTAGAGTGATCAGTTGGATTTTAAATAAAAGCTTCATTGGCCCCCCCAAAATGAAATTGATCACAAAAACACACATTTCACTGTTTTGGGGCCCTGGCATAAAGAATATCTGTAATTGATTGCTCATTTGTAAACACTTGATCCGTTTAAATAGGTTGGAATGTAGGTACTTATGCAAGGTAGTTAGGCTAATTGAACGGGCAATAATATGCAGGAGGAAAATGTAATTGGCTGGTGAAGACATTAAGAGTTAGTGATTTTTAATATATTGGTGATTTATTACATTTGTGGGTAGTTCCTATAAATTTGAAAGATGGAGATTTTCACCTTCCAGCAAACATAACAAATCCTTGCAAATGTATTAGTTATTACGTTTACGGAAAATGATGTACTACGTTTGTGGTAGGTAACTGCTATTATGTTACACATTACATTTGTGGATTTATTACATTAAAAGATTAAGATTTGTATTTCGTTTCGGGTTTATTACGTTTGTGGGAAGTTGTTACATTTGTTGGTCTAACAACAGGCCTTATGTGAAGAATTGCAAATAGAAAGCCACTTTTGAACAGAAAGAAACAATTCTAATTGTAACGGTACTTTTTCACATTATTATATATATATATATATATATATATATATATATATATATATATATATATATATATATATATATATATATATATATATATATATATATATATATATATATACAGTCATGGCCGAAATTGTTGGCACCCCAGAAATGTTTCCGGAAAATCAAGTATTTCTCACAGAAAAGTATTGCAGTAACACGTTTTGCTATACACATGTTTATTCCCTGTGTGTGTATTGGAACAACAACAAAAAAAGGGAGGAAAAAAAGCAAAATGGACATAATGTCACACAAAACTCCCAAAATGGGCTGGTCAAAATTCTTGGCACCCTTAACTTAATATTTAGTTGCACACCTTTGGAAAAAATAACTGAAATCAGTCGCTTCCTATAACCATCAATAAGCTTCTTACACCTCTCATCCGGAATTTTGGACCACTCTTCCTTTGCAAACTGCTCCAGGTCTCTCTTATTGGAAGGGTGCCTTTTCCCAACAGCAATTTTAAGATCTCTCCACAGGTGTTCAATGGGATTTAGATCTGGACTCATTGCTGGCCACTTTAGAACTCTCCAGCGCTTTGTTGCTATCCATTTTTGGGTGCTTTTTGATTTATGTTTGGGGTCATTGTCCTGCTGGAAGACCCAAGATCTCAGACGCGAACCCAGCTTTCTGACACTGGGTTGTACAGTGCGACCCAAAATCCTTTGGTAATCCTCAGATTTCATGATGCCTTGCACACATTCAAGGCACCCAGTGCCAGAGGCAGCAAAACAACCCCAAAACATAATTGAACCTCCACCATATTTCACTGTAGGTACTGTGTTCTTTTCTTTGTAGGCCTCATTCTTTTTTCGGTAAACAGTAGAATGATGTGCTTTACCAAAAAGTTCTATCTTGGTCTCATCTGTCCACAAGACGTTTTCCAAGAAGGATTTTGGCTTACTCAAGTACATTTTGGCAAACTGTAGTCTTGCTTTTTTATGTCTCTGTGTCAGCAGTGGGGTCCTCCTGGGTCTCCTGCCATAGCGTTTCATTTCATTTAAATGTCGACGGATAGTTCGCGCTGACACTGATGCTCCCTGAGCCTGCAGGACAGCTTGAATTTCTTTGGAACTTGTTTGGGGCTGCTTATCCACCATCCGGACTATCCTGCGTTGCAACCTTTCATCAATTTTTATCTTCCGTCCCGCCCAGGGAGATTAGCTACAGTGCCGTGGATTGCAAACTTCTTGATAATGTTGCGCACTGTGGACAAAGGCACATCTAGATCTCTGGAGATGGACTTGTAACCTTGAGATTGTTGATATTTTTCCACAATTTTGGTTCTCAAGTCCTCAGACAGTTCTCTTCTACTCTTTCTGTTGTCCATGCTTAGTGTGGCACACACAATCAAAGCTAAGTGAACTTCTCTCCTTTTTATCTGCTCCCAGGTGTGATTTTTATATTGCCCACACCTGTTACTTGCCCCAGGTGAGTTTGAAGGAGCATCACATGCTTGAAACAGTCTTATTTATCCACAATTTTGAAAGGGTGCCAAGAATTTTGACCAGCCAATTTTTGGAGTTTTGTGTGACATTATGTGCAATTAGCTTTTTTTCTCCCTTTTTTGTTTTGTTCCAATACACACAAAGGGAATAAACATGTGGATAGCAAAACATGTGTTACTGCAATACTTTTCTGTGAGAAATACTTGATTTTCTGGAAACATTTCTGGGGTGCCAACAATTTCGGCCATGACTGTATATATATATGTCCTGACTATACATTGTGATCAGTTGAATTGCACTTGGATGAATAAAAGTACCAATTTCTTTCCATAAGAGCAACATCTGTGCATTATTCCAACTATTGCTATGTGTGTGTGTATACATATACGCGTGTGGTTCGGCCATCATTGCTGTCTCACGTTTCTGCCAGACCGGAGAGGTATTTGTCCGCAACTCTGCGGATCCTCTTGTGGATGTGGTTAAAATTAACCAATAGGAACTGAGCGTGACGTTCCAACTCCTCCTCGTGGGCTTTGGTCTTGGCCTGCGGGGAGAACAGCAACAGACTGAGTATATGAGACACATGGATATTGATGTATTGAAATGCTTGTTGCGTGTATGCTTGTTTTTCCTTTTTACCAGCCCATACCTTCTCAGCCATCATCTGCAGGAAGACGTCAAAGACCTTGTCGCCAACTGCAATCACACACTGCATCATACCTGTAAAGAACAATAAAGAGAAGGAGAATGTAAATTGTATGTTAATAATGTAGTTGGTTCACTGAGACTGATCACCACAGAACTGTGAAAGGCTGCTTCCTACCAACATACCAGATTTATCTTTCTGTATGGCTCTGTCCTCAAAGTAGCGGAACATGACCTGGAACCGGTCTGAGTCCAGGGAACGCTGCATCCTGGGAGTCGGACATCAGAGGTGGATAAAATGGAGAACAAATAGATGGAATATGGGTAACTGTGGACAAGAAGTGTGCATGGCCATGTCAGAGAGTGAGTTAGATGGTCCTAACCTCATGTACTCCAGTCTGTAGACTGACAAAAGATAAGTGGACATGGCAAAGTCTAGCTTGTTGATAAGAGCGGACACATCTGGGGTGGGGTCCAGAAGGTTGATGATGGTGCTCCTCAGGTCATTCAGCTCAGCCTGAAAAACAACCGCAGGATGTCAGCTGGGAAAATGTATGTGTATGTTAAACTGGAGTGACAATATGAGTTTTCAGGACAAATTTGTATTTTAACATCAGCAGGGATAATGTGCGTGTGTGAGTCTGTACCGGAGTGACAGTGTCATTCTTTAGGGCAGAGTTGTACTGTAGCTCAGAGCGTAGAGGTTCTCCGCTCGGAAAAGTAAGCAGGGGGGACTTGGTAGCAATCTCACACACTCCCTCGTACCACTCCTCTGGCCACAAACCTACACACGCACATCGAAAGCAAAATAAATGAACACTTTTAAAGGTGCCAACTCCTACATGCTCAAAAAGGTTGACAATACATTACATTGATCTGAGAATTGTTAAGATATTGATGCGATGTCTGATGCCCACCTGAGCCCTCCACAGCAAAGCCCATGACCACGGAATACAGCCAAAAGTCTCTGAACAGTTTCTGCAGCCGAGGCTTGGCCTCCTTGATGGCTGGCAAGCGCTTGGTCAGCTTCATAGGAAAAACAGATGAGATAGTTGTTTATGAAGGTTTTTGACATATCAAAATGCTTTTTACACATAATGTTGACAATGTACAAGAAACTTATATGAAATGGTATTTACCACAGCAATAACCGGTATGAGCACACCAAGGTTTCCAGCACTACTTGATGCCTGGAAGAAAAAAAGTTCAATATTCTATGTACAGTGGTTTCAGAAGGTATTTATATCCCTTTACTTTTGCATTGTATATTTTATTGTAAATGGGGAAAAATGCTGTCTCTGACCATTAACCTACACTTAATTACCCAAAATGACTAAATTAGTACAATCTTTATCTCATAAGACCAGAGAATCTTTTTCCAAATCTGTCTTCTTCTTTTAAATGCTTTTAAATGCTGTTTGGCATTTAGACTTTACTCAAGAGTAGAGTTGCAAAATACCAGGAATTTTGTGAGTTGGAAACTTTGCAGGACAATATTTCAAAATACTATGGCATGTTCAGGATTATTCCTGAACCTTCAAATATTTTGAAGAATTAAGGGGGAATTTGGGGAAATTAATCGAAATCTATATATCGAAAATACAGCAGCAAGCAGCGATGCGGGTTCCTGCGATGCAAGATGGGAAAATGTTATAAAAATGTAAATTGTAGAAGATCGAGAGTTGGACAACAAGAGAGCAAAATGCCTTAATGTTTGGCCAACAACAATAGGCTGAAAGGGGATTTGAACTCATGAGCATAAGGTTACAAGTCTCTTTATCCTCTCTGCTACACACCAACTGTTGAGATTTTATTAATAGAAAGGGCAGAGTATTAGCTTTGGTCAGCTTTGGGACAAAGGTTAAGAAACGGTTGACATTTCAAGGTAAAATTGCATGAAATTGTGCATGGTACATCAGAAGGATGTCTCCTTGAAGCCAATAAGGTTTGAAAAAACAATGTGGACATTAACATAAATACACCCCTTTTTGTATTGCATTTCTCATTCCATTTCACCCTTTATAAAGACACATCTGCACGCACACTATCCCCATCCATGCTGTTTCCATCTCTCCCAGCACAAGTCATGCCAAAGCAGAAATGCTGTAGTGGCCGCCTGAGGTTTAGATGTTGTCCAAAACTTGCCTCCCACAATCAAAACATATCAACCGCAACACTGCTTACAGGATTTCTCAAAGGTATGTATTGACTCCCCTGAGTAGGGAGGTCTCTTTCCAGTACCTCAGTCAATCCACAATCAAGAACGGCCTCATTGGCAACTGGGCTAGGGCCAGTGTTGGGGTAGTTACTCAGAAAAAGTAACTAGTTACAAGTTACTAGTTACTTCTAACAATTGTAACTAGATGACTTTACTAGTTACTGCATTTGAAAAGTAACTTCACTACTAGTTACTTTACTTACAATTTTTTTTAGCAAATTTCCACATTTACCTCAAAGATACATGGACAAACATCATGGCCCTTTCATCACTTAATTTTTAAATTTTCAATAAAGGGCATCTCTTAGCCTTTCCACATAGTGTATTGTAATTGTAAACATGTAAAACAAAATGGCATATAAAACTCAGCCTCACTTTAAAATCTCATTGAGTTGACAGCAGTTGAAAGACACCTCTCGCCTGGACATAGAGTGCATTTTACTGTAATATTTTTGTCTTTTCGAGCAACAAACTTAAAATAATGACAATATCGCCACTGGCTGAACCCTCCTGTCTCCGTCTCATCCATTTTCCCGCTTCCCTCCTTTACGCCAACCTAGTATCAGTTATGTGATACTGGGTTGTCAATAGGTGCGTTCAACTTCATGCAGCACCGGAGTCGTCTGCAGTCCGGCTGACTTGAAGCAGCCAATGGCATTCTCAGCTTCAAGGCAGCTGACTGCAGCCGGCTGTCGGCGCCGCCGGCGCTGCATGAAGTCGAACGCACCTGGTGGCTACGCACCAGCAGCTACGTCCCTCAAATCACTCAAATCGGTCTCTGTGACAACGGTGCCCAGACAAGCAAGCACACAGGCATGCATGCAAGCGCCACTAAAAGAGAACTTTTCGGACTGGCAAAAATGGCTTGGGTAACGCAGGAATGCGCGTTCCTGAGGTCTAGTAAAGTAGTGTAGTTACCAATATTTCGAGTGTAATGCGTTACTTTACTTTGTTACCTATAATAGTAATATCGTTACTGTAATCCGTTACTATGTAACTCGTTACCCCCAACACTGGCTAGGGCACAGTCCACGTTCAACTGCATGCGACTATGGCATTTGATAGAAAAGTGGCCGACTCTCTGTTCCCATTAAACTACACAACATGCACACTCAGGGTGACCAACAAGATGATATTAACTAACAAACAATGGGCGTCATTCTCGAACACAGTTAAGAAGAATTTAAGAAGGAATTTCTTCTGAATTGGATTTAGGAAAACATTTGGCATTCATGAAAGTTTTCTCATCCAGGATTTGTTCTAAACTTCAGAAAACTTTCCGAACTAGCAGTTGTAAATCGTCCAGAGTTGTCTAAAATGCGATTCCTTAAAAAACCACAAAGATCAAAGGAATCGCATTTAAGAAAACTCTGTGTTTGAAGTGTCTTGAAGTTATGAGAAATTGTTGGTGATTGCGTTCACATCAACTCTACAGACTATGGCAAGCTGTTTTATCATTTAAGCAATGAATTATTGATATCCAGAATTCAAATTGTTGATATCCAAAATGCAATTCTTGATATCAAGAATTTGAATTTTGGATATCAATATTCATTGGTTAAATGATAAAACGGCTTTTCACACTTACTAAAAAAGCTTAGAATTGTATTTTTATATCAAAAATTCAAATTTTGGATATCAAGAATTCATTGGTTAAATGATAAAACAGCTTGCCATAACAGACATCCTCGGATTTAAATAATTATAATAATTAACCTTGCTTAGTGTGCACACTGTTAGATCCAGTGGAGAACAATTCCACTGCTCATCTTACTGGTATGATGTTGCACCAATGTACCTGTGCACCGGTTTCTTTTAGCTTGGACATAACTTGCGTTACTGTTGCTTTACTAATTGTGTCAATTCTGACTGCACACGTCACTGCTGTTGCGTGCACTTATAAGGAGCTGTCGGGGTGTGTATTTATGCCATTTCAGGAGCACAAGGATGCCATCAGTTTGTCTTGAACTGATTGTTTGATCCGGGTAATCGACTAATAAACCAAAGAATCAAACTCCCTTCCGTTGTCGTGACTTCTTCCGGCCTGCCCTTGTCAGAGAGCCTCCCTATCAATGTTCGAGAATGAGGCCCAATAACATAACAATTTGACATGCCGCATTGCATGCTGGGTACCCAAGAGCGCTGATGCTGATTATCTAGCTGTGCTCCGACTGCGTGATATGACGAGATGCTAGTGGCGGGCTAATTCTCGGAGTCTCCTGCATTAACAAGTTCGGCCAGATTAGCAAGCTATTTTTACTAATGTTTTGTTTGCGATAGAATGGTAATGCAAGTTAGTGTGGTGGGGTGAGCCCTTAATAATTAGCTCCACCCATATTATTTGAAAGGTCTTAATTGGTAGCTCCACCCAGACCAGGTAAGGCCATTTAAATGTCCAAGTGTGGAGCATTACGTGGGTTGCTCCCGTTCAGGGTTGGAGTCGTGAGAGACGGGGTTGGATCACAATCCATGTGGAGCGTTTCCCATTGTGCAGTGCAAAACGTGTTGGATTCTGCGGCATGCCCCTGCTCCCGTTAAGGGTTGGGGGAAGTTGCATGTCGGAGACTGAGCCAAAAGTCGTAATAGGCTTGAGTTTGGACCGGGTGAGTGCCTGTGGACTGTTTTTCTGCGTTTGTTCCCTTCTCCGTCGAGTTTGCTTCTACTGGCCCATTATTGTGGGGGGACGAGGCTAGTTCTAAATAGTCTGGCTGGACTAGCTGGTGACCGATACCGTAGTGTGTATTTGATGTGTGTTATATGTTTGTTTTTTTATTATGACGCACTGACTAACTTTGAGGGTTTATCCCTGTCTGCCTCGGGAGGACCTTCTTGGTTTTACGGAGTTTCTCCGCCATTAACCGTTGCTGTGTAGTTCCACCCAAGTTTTGATTATTTTGTTTCATTTGTGTGAACTTTCCGTTTTTTGGTTGTGGTGTGATTTTTTGGGAGGTTGGACTCTCCAATTAACGTGTGTGCATGTATCTTCTTTTGGCGCGGAAACTAACTCAGACCATGAAAGTTTAGCCCCGGCTCTTAACTGATCACAGTGCATCTTTATATTGTTCCCTTTGCTACTTACTATATAATAAATTATATGTATTTTTGGGGAAATCACATCTCTGTGTGTCATTTAGTTGACTGACCCGTAACTTTTCAAACTGGTTATTGTGCTCAGGCACACGCTTCCACACAAGCTAAAAACGTATTAGTTAGCTTGGCTAAACTGGTTTTCATAGCAACAAAAATCAACAAAAGATTACATCCAAGATAACAATTTCGCCAAATCTGACTGCAGCTTTGTATACCATGTGCAAAGCTAGTCCTTAACAGGTAGGATTCACAAAAAAAGTGTTTCTATTGTTGTTTTGTTATAAAACGTGCCATAAGCCACATCACAATAAAAGCCTCACCACCACAAGAAAAAAAAATCGGGGTATAAACCGTGGCTTAATTCCGAAAAATAAGGTACTACAACTAACCTAACAACTAACAAAACCGAACTTTTTGTTCCCTAACATCTATGGATTAAATAGAATAAAATAGGCTAATCTTGGGTAGACTGCATTGTACACAGGACTTATTTTGTTGTTGTTGAGCTAACCCGTGGATGCATTTTTCAAAGATGCAATTCCATCCCATCTAACAAGGGACATCCTGGGGACGTTCGGCGGTGTTCCTATTTGGTCCCCTATAGGTTATACCATGACATTATCCTTAGGACGTCCTAAGGACGTTGTGTGGACGTTATTAAAGTTCCTAAAAGGTCAGAATTTAGTCAATTATAGACATTTATTTTTAAACTTTCAGGGGACGTTCCAGGAACGTCCCTGGTTGGTTATGATATGACATGATGTTAAAAACTTTCGGGGGGTTCCAGAACGTCATTCGTTGGTCATAACGTAACCACCTAAATTCAGAACGGATATTTTCGTTTGTGTGTCATTCTGTGATGCGACTTGCTCGAGCTATAGCCTACTGTCACTGTGGAAACTGTACAGTATTAAATAAAATGTTTATGTATGGTACCAATAACTTGCATTTGTAAACATTATAGTAATAAATAATTTTGGTATGTACCATCACTGAAACGAAATATCTAAGCTGGATCCAGCCTATCCAAGCTAGCAGCGTCTCTAGAAATGTTCCATACTAGCCTATTACAGCACATCTCTCGCGGACGTTACCGCTCGTGACGTGAACCCTGTTGTTGAGTGAAGCTTTCACTGAAAACGTCGTTGAGAGACAGCAAAACTTTTAGATCCCGCATTCATTTATAGCTATAGACCGTTTGATAATCAATTTGTGTAAATGTATCTTCAACTTAAGTTTTACTAGTATAGTTCTTTGTTATTGTGTTTTTAATAGTGTTTTTTGTGTAGTTGGCTAGTTTAGAGTAATTTAGCGAACTCCTGTGAAGGTGGGACACCCGAAGGACAGAATTTGAGGTAAATATGTTTTAATACAAACTTTAGCTCTACTATCTATGTATTTGTATGTTTATCCAACGTGAAATAGCCATATTGAAAATGTATGTATATTAATTTCTAGCCAATCTGAGTTGGCACTGGTTTTCTAAGTCGGCTAAATTGAGACGTCGTATTGTCTTAATTTGTACAGAAGCTAACAATTTTATCGATAGCACTAGCAAGCTCTAAATCGGATGCCTACACACTAGTGGTGTCGTCTCTTTAAGGATAAAGAAAATACAAAACAGCTGAAGCTACTTTTGGACAGGTGAAAGCTACAGCTCTAGTCAAGTAGCTCTAGAGTAGCAAGCTACTTTTGGACAGTTAGACTAGAGCTACAATGAACCAAGACGTTTTGCAAGAAAAGTTTCATAATGACAGTTGGCTGTCACTGACACTTAGCGTCATTGTTGTCCTGGTTACGGACTCAGAAGCGCATGATCTCTTACGGTGCATTCAAACTGCAGCGTTTTTAGCGCTCTGCACCGCTGGCCTTCCCACAGTGCACCACGCTCGTGTGGGGGTTGGTTAGAAAAGTTAATACAGAGTTGTAGTACTCTAAGGTCACTGTTGTAGTTTGTGTAAAACGGTGTCTTGGACAAGTGTGCAGACTTGGGTTCATGTACTTACAATATTGATCATTATTGATATAAATATAGGTGCTCCTGTCTTGATCAAAATACAGCTTTTAAACGGTACGAAGCAAAGAATTCGGCCTTAAGGGTGTGTTCACATTTGGCAGATTTGGTTAGATAAAAACAAACTTTGATGCGATTGCTCTGTCAGCCAAGACTATAGGCCATAATTACATTTTTGTTCTGGACCAGGAGCTCCAAGAGCACCGAACTACAAGTGTGAACACGACAGTCATAAACTCCACCTGCGATGAGCAGTAGCCTAATTAGAAACGTGCACCATTTCGTGTTGATGTAAACACACAAGCCACAGTCCAAGTTATTGTTCAGGGAGCCAACATTTGAGAGCAGGATAAACAGGACAGCAAGCAGAGATCGTAGCTTCTATCTTAGAAGTTACAAACTCACAGGCTACACTTCTCTCATTTTTGCAATACTTGGACCGTGTCCTGTCAATAAATACAGAACAATAACTGTTTTGCCAGGAGAACAGGTAATCAGACCCTTGAATGTTTATGAGACAATTTCAATAGCTCCTTCTATAGACCTGCTGATCGCAAACTATAGTTTGAGTATCCACTAATCCGCCTTACATACATAGATACACATGTACATTTTCATCGGTGATATTATTGGCTAATGATTCATTAGACCCATGTTTGAATACATGCAAAAATGCTTTTATTAGTTACCTAATTCCTTAATTAATAATATTTGCAATCGTAAATGATTGTTGCCGCTCTAAAATAATGGGACATAAGAATTGCGCTCATACCATCTTCTACACACAAATGTACATATGAAACAAATGCACTTCGTATAATTAAATTCTTGTCATTATTTTGCACATAATTATATATAGGCTATATACATGTATAAACTATACGTTTTAGGTATATTTATACACTATATTAAACTTTGTCTGAAAAACAGAAGACTTGCATACAGGAGCCCTTGCGATATCTGCTGCTTTGGAATGCAAGAAAAAAAATGACCAAACGCGCACCTGGCAGCTATTTAACAGGAACCAGAAGTGAAATAGCCTTAAATGATCTTTTCCCAGTGGGATTTTGAAACATTTTAAATACTGGGTGATAAAACACGCATATCTAAGAACAGTCAAGAAAGCAGGGTCCGGGAAAAATGAGCTTAGTATTAACCAGCTATATATTCCAGAGGAGCCCTCAATCTGTACACTTAACCAACCCGTTTCTCCCACCCCCTAGACGTTTGAGCATAGAGGTGGGTCGTAACAAGGGGTAATGGCCAAATTTGCATTTATCATCAAAGGAATGAGCTTCACACTAAGGCGTGTACTCTAAAGCTGGATCTATTTGGAGGTGGAGGGTCTGTCATGGTCTGGGGAAGTGCGTCAATGCTGTGCATTACAGGGAAGATATCCTCCTCTCTCATATGGTACTTTTCCTGCAGGCTCATCCTGACATGACCCTCCAGCATGACAATGGCACCAGCCATACTGTCGTTCTGTGTGTGATTTCCTGCATGACAGGAACGTCAGTGTTATGCTATGGTTAGCAATGAGCACAGATCTCAATCCCATTGAGCATGTCTGGGACCTGTTGGATCAGAGGGTGAGGGCTAGGGCCGTTCCCCCCAGAAATGTCCTATTTTGGGGGGTCATTATGCATAATTTACAGTGCATCCAGAATGTATTCACAGCACTTCCATTTTTCCAAGTTGTAATGTTACAGTATAGTTGGTTAGGCTGTATAAAAAAACATCCCCTCACTGGTCTGACATGATTATTACATAGCAAAGATATATTCTATACTTATTTGGAGAAGGGAGACAGGTAGAGCAATTTGTGAACATTCTTCCACTAAGTGCCATGCCCACGTTTGAGCCACACCCCAAATTGCTGACTACATTCAGGGTCTTCTCTTAAAACTGCCTGGGACGAATATCTGTCTGTGCTCCAGGTCTGCTGAATCCCCCGACTTGAAATGTCCAGGAACTTGCAAGTGCCTTGGTGGAAGAGTGGGGTGGTAAATCTGGCAATGTCCATGAAGAGGAGATGCAGTGCATTACTTAACACTGGAAGAGCAGAACACCGGTCATTTAACCACAGTGAAGAGAAGACATTTTTTACATTTTCAAAATCACACCGGAAAAAGCTATTTCATTTTCATGTTTCTGTGAAATTGCTGCCAGCTGGGGGTTTGGGCATTTTTTTTCTTGCATTTCAAGGCTGCGATCCTCTTTCTATCAGCAGATGTCGCAAGGGCTCTCTTGTACAAGTGTTCTGTCTTTCAGATAAAGGTTATAACCTAAATAAGATGTATATTTTTTACATTATATGTATAGTTTATATATATAGCCTATAATTATGCAAAAAGAAAAACAACAGCTTAATTTTATTATATGAGGCGCATTTGTTTCTCTAACTTACATGGGCGTTTATACTTTTTTGGGGGGGACAACGGCACCATGTCAGCCGACAATAGAATGTTGATAATGTCGGGCTACGCATTTATAGACCAACTGCAGCCTAACCTCAACATGTGTGACCACCATTATAATTGATTACATTTTGCTGAATGATTGAAGGGTTGGACATCAAACGTTATAATGAAACAATCACCAACTGTCACAACAGAAATTAATTGACAGATTGAGGAAGGCAAGTTAACTCAAGTGCCATCTGGGAATGTTTATATATTTATACTTATATTTACACATTAAGTTTGCAGAAAATTAAAGCAGCTAAAAGTGAGAGGTTTTAGTTTTTTACTGAGTTTATATATCTTTGCATGTGTGTACCTTCAGAGCCGGTCCTTTTTCCACAGCCCTCTCACTGGCCCTTTTACCCTCCAATCCCAGCTGCACAAACAGTTCCAGCAGGTTCACCAGCAGCTCATCCACCATCTGCTCTGCTTGAAGGTTAGCTGCTATGTTAGCGAGTGCGTTGATCACAGCCAAGGAACAATGTCTGGAAAGAGACAGAACACATGCAAAATAACAATAACAGCACACTGTGTCATGATTGACAACATAAGATACTGGAGGTAGTGACTGGTGGAACATCACTGTGTTTTTAGGTATGCTCACCTGTATCCATGGTCTTTATAATCCTTGGTGGAGTAGACCATGGAGCTGGCCTTAACACTGATTTGCTGGAACAGGTTCCATACTTCTTGGTAGATGTATTGCTGATGAAAGTAAAATACACAAGAGGGAGGGAGAAGAGAAAGAAAGAAAAAGTGATGGTTTTACAACTGTTTACAGGTCGTTATAAAGGTGAGTGAGATGGAAGACTGGGGTTGGAGGGGACTCACGTTGCCGGTGATGACCATACAGCCCAGCTGGTCAATGATGAGGACATCCAGCTGGGAAGGGGGCTGGCAGAACTTCTGCTGCAGGATTTGGAGGATGGGCTCCATGACCCTAGGGGTGTCCCTCAAAGCCACCGCGATGTGCCCCAGCGACCTGATGGTGTGGTCAGGGATCAGATGAGCATCCCTGGGAGGGAGAGAGAAAGAATAACAGAGAAAATCAGGGAGGAAGGGGTGATTTATCAAAACACTTGTCCATCACAATGCCTTGTTGTAAAGAAGCTGAACCTAGATACCCTGTTGAAATATATTAGGTTTTTGTTTTAGGCTCCAACATGTTTGCATCTATCCTGGTGTGAATGAACACTTGAGAAAACGAGACAGGACAGGCAAGCAAAAAATGCTAGACCTACTTATCATTTTCCTGTGAGATGTAGAGGCGGTTTGACAGACTGGCGAGGAAAGCCTCTACAATGACACTGTCCATTGTCAGCCCGGCTTTCAGACACCTGAGAGAGGGAAAGAAAGACACAAGATGGAGTTATTATTACCAAAGAAGTTCATTTTACAGCAAATGCTGAAAGAATTGTGATAGACTGAGAAAAGATAGTGTGTGTGTGCATGTCTCACCTGCAAATGTTGTCTATGGAGATATCTCGGAGCTGCTCGTACATTGAGGGCTGGCTCCTCTTGCTGGAGTGAGCGCTAAAGGTAGACTGGGAGTGTTCATTGGTCACATGGATCTTTATGTCACCTGCCCCTTCAAGATAAGAAAAGTGCATCAAGACTACGTTTTCTTTTGAGTTTTTCTTGTGTTTGTGTATGTTTGTGTTTGTGTATGTGTGTGTGTCTTACCAGTAGTGTACTGGCTGTGGTATTTGTAAAGTTTGACTAGTACAGGAGATGGCACCACTAGGAAGTCTCTCAAGGACATGGTGACAGAGTGAGCCACCACAGGAAAGCGTTCGCACAGACGTCCTAGGCCCTGTAACACACAAACACAAACAATTCCTTAGGACAGTGGGACAAAATAGAAAGGACGCATGAGAAGGAAGGAGAAGTGAAAAGAAGAGGAATGAAAAAAGAAGTGGAAAAAAGAGGTGAGGATGATATTAAGATGAAGGTCCAGCAGTGAGATGATGGTACCTGAAGACAGCAGATGAGAAGGGGCATGTGTGCAATGATAACTTTGCTGGATGTTTTGGACTGCAGCTTCTCAGACAGTTTGGTACACAGGTTCTCAGCTCCTGGAGGATCCAAGACAGAGGACGGAGCACAACAGGACTACAACGGTTAGGTTGTGTTATAGGCAATAAACAAAGACAGACAGATGAGACAGAAATACATGAAGAAATAAATTGAGAGATGGACAGATGCACAAATAAATTCGAAACAGACAACAGAGAAGACTGAACAAAACTGAAGAGACAAAAAAGACAGGACAGAACTCACCCTGCTCCTCTGTGACGGCCCACACCATCAGGTCTACACAAGCAGCATTGGCCTGGCAGCGCAGTTTGAGCGGGCTCAGTTCACTATGGAGGTATTCAACGTCGTGGAGGATCCTTTGCAACTCCGACTGACTGCTGCTAAACTGCTCCAAAACAAAGTCATGCACCTCCTTCACGTATCCTGTCTGGAGTTCTGGAAACGGAATTTAAAAAGTACCAATTGAAGAAATGTTTTTACATGTGCTCCAGGTCCACAGGGACAATACAGGTATTGGTGTACTGTAGGGAACAAATTATGTCAAATATGTGACACACTCTGGTAAAAAGGGGTCGTTGTCGGCCAAAGTCATTTCTCAGTTTTTCACAGATTGTGAAAGTGCGGATTGTAAGCTTTCAAATGATGTGTCATACATTTAAATCTGAATATAGTTGAAGAAGATACGCATATTTGAATGTTGGTAAACCTGAAACACTACTTTCAGCTACTGGTTGCACTATCAGCAATATTGCACTATTGTACTTCACTTGTCTTAGGTTAGCATAGGTTGATAAGGTTAGTATAGGTTATTTCAGCTACTGGTTGCACTATCAGCAATACTGCACTATTGTACTTCACTTGTCTTAGGTTAGTATAGGTTTATACGGTTTAGAATAGGTTATTATGTGTATTATGTGTATTTAGAGGTTTAATATACTGTATTGAATATTGTGTATTATTTGTATATTTGGACGTTTTCTATATTTTAGCTTATAATAGATGTAACCTATGTTCTGTGTAGTTATATGCTATGTTATGCCAGGTTGCTTTGCGTTGTCTTGTCCTAAGAATTTCAGTGCCCAGTCTGACCCTGTGTTGTTCTGTACATCTGACAATAAAAGACTTGAACTATTATATTGAGTGACTTCTTCAATACTTCAATAACATGCAAGAAAATGAAAACTTTAAAAAACAAATAAAGAAATACGGAAAATACGGAATGCTGAAAATGGGCCTTTTCACCAGAGTGTGTCACATACTTTGAAACCGCAAAGGCTATGGTCATGTTACAAAAGGTCTCAATGACAAAACTGAATTAATTTGGTGTCTTGATCGTGCAATTTACCCAGAAGTTGTGAAAATATAACATTTGTGGGAGGAAGTTTTCACTACCGTATTTTCCGGACTATAAGTAGCATTTCTTTTCATGGTTTGGCTAGTCTTGCGACTCAGTCAGGTGCGACTAATTGATAATTGTTTTCAATGTTAATTCATACCAGCTGCTTGTATTTCAAATAGGGGAAGCTAATTTTTGGCCTACATCATATACATTTTCCACTTATTTTGCTAGTTCACTGGATAGTTCACCCCTACGTCACTAGCCTAGCCTACTTTATGAATGAATGAATGAACAAACGATCTAACGAAACAATATTAAACTTGAAGGGAATTATGTTAAACTGAAACAAGGAATGTGGTGTGTAATTGTATGAAATGTATGATGAAAATTGGCTAGTAATTTCGCCAGTTAAATACCAAGAAATAGGTTGCTGCAGTTTCTTTGGACTATACTTGCAAAATCCGCGATGGGGCTGAGCTTCAATAGCTTTGGTGACTTTTTATAGTACAAAATTGCTGTCAAAAGGATCAAAAGGAAATGCAGTCTTTCGACAGACCCTCCAATCATCACGCAGAAGCCCAGCATCCATATCAGCCCACTACTCATTCACCCCCAAATCTTTATGATTGCATGATCAACCCTGTAGTGATGGAGTAGTAGAGATTCTTTGAATCTCATTCAGTAAAATGAACAAATCTTTTTTCAAGTCATTTGGAAACACGTATCATATTAGTCCACTGCAAACACGTATCATATTCTCATGTAGGTTAGTGCATGTGCACCAGCAGATACTATTTTAAAAGAAATTCCTGCATTAAAATAATGTATCATGACAGTTTGTATGATTTGGTCATTTATTATCACACGAGCATTTAATTATCATGGCAAACAATTACACTGCACTAAACTGTAAGTGTAAATGTAGAGTGAAAATAACAAAACCAGTCAGTATGATGACTTGAGCAAATATTTTTCACGTCTTACTAAAACAGCGGCCATGCGAAAGGTAATGAGGAAACTGTTTCCTCTACTAAAAAATACAATGCGGGTCACGTGAAAAAAGGATCCAAAGACTCGTAGAAAGACCGAGTCGGGAAATTAACAAATCGTTTGTTTCCTCTAGCTACCAGTACAGAGCCTATGCAGGTCACGTGAAAAATGATCCAAAGCCTCATACTCTAAAGGCCAATTTATGCTTCTGCGTTTTTACGGAGACGGAGACAGGGAACGCCCTCTCCGTCAAGGAACACTCTCTCCGTGCCCTCTCCAAGCCCCTCGGAGAACTCTACGTGCACCTCCTGATATTCTTGACTATCCGTCCGTCCATCATTTTACGGATACCCCTTGGCTGTGATTGGTCCGTATTAAGAACTGCTTGCGTCAGGGGCAGGGTTGCCGTGACCAACAAGGCAAATAGAATCCTTTGACCGCCATTGCTGTAAGTTTACAATTCATATTTTAGCTAAACAGTACATCTGTACAAACAGTACAATCTGACGAGAAATGGGGTGTGTAGTTGCTGAAAATGTGCTTATTTTATTGATGAAACGGCTAATTTGTAAATTTGCTCCGACTTTTCGATAACCTAGCTAGCATCGCAGTGCAGCGCCACCTACTCTTCTGGCAGTGAATTGTTTTCAGCACGCAGAGCCTTCGGAGTAGTATAAATTGAACCAATCCGTCCGACTCCGTGCGTGCGTCTGTCCGTTAACGGAGACGCAGAAGTATAAATCGGCCTTAGCAAAGCTTAGCATAGCTAAGCTACCCCAGCCCTGGTTCGGCTGTTCGTGACAGTCAGCTATGACAGTCGCGCCTCGATTTTTGCATATTTCTCTAAAACTTGCTAAAATAAAAACGATCCTGCTAGATTATGTACACTTTGAGCTGAATGTACATACCTTGTTTGGCCAATTTGGTCGACTGTGGAAAAATAAAAAGTCGAACCGTTTTTAGTTATGGAGAGAGCCATCGCGCTAGCTCGATTATGAGAGATGTAGCTAGAATCCACACCTCAAACAAGTTAACCTAGACGCAAAACTGTATGTCCAATCCAAAAAATAAGGATATTTTCCGAGACCCAAGACTCTGCCGAATCCATTGATATCCTTTAGGTGTCTGTGCGGTCAGAAATACAACTCTTTTGGCAGTTTCCAAAACGTCACCCAATTCCGCTTTCATGGTGTGTGTCTGTTTGGTTGCCACGGTGATGGCGCAGCTGTGATTGCTAACAAGCTGGGCAGAGAGAATCACAAATTTAGCTGGAATCCACATCTCAACCAAGCATATTTAACCTAAACGCAAAACTATACGTCCAATCCAAAAAAATGAGACCGAAGACTCTCCCGAAACCAGACGTGTCCTTTATATGTCTGTGCGGTCAGAAATACGACTCTACCGGCAGTTTAAAAACACATCTACTTTCGAAATTCTCTGACGAATATTACCCACCTCTCCATTGAAGTTAGTGAGAGAATTTGAAAGGCTGCTCTCGCTTCAAGGCTCAAAGCTGAAAATCTGTAAATGTGAGCTCTTTAGTAGTTACATTGACTGAAAGAGAACAAGTTTTCCTACATTTTAAGGTATAACCTGTTTCTGTGAGTTAAACTATATGAACGTCAGGGAATTTGTTTGACAATTTAGTTAAATACCAGAAAAAGAACAGCCAGCAGTGTGCCACTCTGCTGGCTGCTCAATCCATAAAAATCAAGAAGGAGCTACATTTTTAATTTGAACAAAAACCTTAATTCTTTAAAAAGTATAAAAGTGAGAAATACCAGTCATAGCCATCATCTCCTGAAGGAGCTGAACGTTTTGATACAAAAATTGTAGGAATCGGTGAAAGTATGCAGGACTAGTTAAAGGCCAAAAAACGGCGGAAGAACTGAGAAGTTGAAAATCAATAACAGCTTAACAGCATTCTCACAATAAATGCATTGAATAATGCCACGGCATTTTGAGGACGGCCTTAATACCAAGCAACTGTTTAACTGGAGCGATCCAAAATCCAAAGGGTGGGGGTGGGCATTTCCCCCGTGTAAACTTGGACGGTGCACTTGACCGTCCATTTTACAGATCACGATTGATCAAAAATCGTTTTCCGGGTACAGCCAATTTGTTAGAGCTATTTTAGCTAACATTGTTGTTTCTTTAGCAAATAAATGGAAAGGAAAAGAAAAGGAGAAAAACAACGGGAGAGGCAAGCAAATATTGCACAATTTACATTTATTCATTTAGCAGATGCTTTTATCCAAAGCGACTTCCAAGAGAGAGCTTAACAAAGTGCATAGGTCACTAATAATAACAACAAGATAGCCCCAAAGCATTGCGGGTAGCCAAAACAAGAAGCACACATTGTGAACAACCAAAAAATAAGTGCCGAAGGGAAGAAATAAGAGCATGTAGTTACGCAAGTTACAATTAAACAACATGAATCTCTAAGTGCAAGTGTACCTGTAGAAAAAGCAGCAACAGTAAAAATAAAAATAAAATTAACTAAAATAGAATATTTTGCAGTGAATACAACAGTTTAAATCAGTTGCCACTTACCAATGAGAGCAACAAGTCTCTAAGCAAGAGTCATTGTGATCCCACAATGTAGAAGTATAGAATACATAGGCCGTCAAAAGAAGGAGAAAGTTTGCAGCCCAAAGATGCGGCTGTACCAGAGGCGCCAGGTGCCAGTAGCTGTAAGCAGCTGTATTTTTGACATTTAGAAAATTCAAATATCATTCCAAACCAAATTGTTTAAATTTTTCTAAAAACATTATACATTTGGTATTACGGTTAGCCAATATATAGGATGTACATTTTAAATGAAGTAAAAGAAATAGCCAAGAGAAAAAGGCACTCATCTAAATATGCTCAACATGTTTTTTGGCTTTAAATAATAAATGTGCTATGTGGCTCAAATGCAATTGTCTTGATTTTCTGTTTTGTGTATTAAAGCACGCACAGGTGACACAGGGAAAGAGATGGAGGCTGCTGTGGTGACAGGGTCCAGTGGAGAGACTATGACAGGTGCAGCACTGCAACTGTACACAAGAGTCAGTCTGTTAACAGGGTTATTATATGGAAATGAGTTTGTTGAATTGATTGTCATTATTGAACATAGTCAACTGATTATTGTTCTTTTGCAACATCAAATAGCAGATGCAGAAACAGAGACAAGTATGGAAAAAGAAAGTGAGGGAGAAAGTGAAAGGGGGGGGGGGGGGGGCGGGCCGGTCTGTGTTTCAAAGTCCCGGGCCGTTTTTCGGTCCCAGTCCGACCCTGGCCTCGTGTACTAACGCTTTGGCGCCCACTTCAGGCGTATTTGTTTCGCAATTTGCGCGTAAAAGCATGGCGAGGTATGTACAAACATGGCGCACTGAGGTAAAAGCGCGGACTGCCTGTCGTGGGAACTGCAAATTTGGCGTTTTGTGTCATGCATATGTATTCACGGGAGGGTCCAGGGGAAAGTGGGAGTTTCCCATAAAGATGGGAAAGTGAGCCTAATTATGCGTTCCGCGGTATGTACAAAAACTGCCTGTGAAAGCTCACCTCTATTTTGTGTTTGAAATTCTACGCTTTTTAAAAGCAGGCGTAAACCAGGATTGCCCATATGCCTCCTGGTGAAATGGCAGCAGTAACCCGTGCAAGATGAAGACAAAGGCCAAAGGATTTTTGCCACAAGAATCACACTTTTTGAATTAAGTGAACACAAAATTATTACACGTTACAGATTAAGCAGCCATGCAATATTACAGTTGCAGGAAGAAATCAAAGATTGTATCGAATCTCCGACACAGCGTTCACATTCCATTCCAGCAGTTGTTAAACTCCTCGCTACATTACAAATATTGGAATCAGGATCATTTCAAACGGTCATCGCTGTTTCGACTTTGGTGGCTGATCCATGATAGAAAGAGAAGAGAAGGCCCATTCAATTGCGCGTTGAAATGCTCGCAATGTACGGTATAGTGGGCAGAGAAAGGCGCTGATTACCCGATGACTTGCATGTTTTGTAAATACGAGTAAACTGAAGTATCACAGCGTGCGCAATCTGCGGGTTGGCCAAGGCGATAATAACACGTTTGCGAATGTACGTAGGCTACATGAGGCCCCCAGTGTCTTAATTTTATTTTCTCTGGAAATGCGCCGACACAACTTTCCAAAGTTTTGTATGTCTGCGCCAAACATTTCAGCCACAAATGTTTCCTCAACTTGAGCTACTACAAAGTTGGCCTTGTTGAAATAAAATTCTGTATCAGTACTAACTCTCTTTGGTCCAGCTACAAACCTCGGACAAGTAAGTTAACTAATGCTATATAATTGTTTTGCTTTATTGTTACCGAGCTTGCTACGCTTAGAATGTGGCTGTAACATTAGGTTTGCAGCTAACAGCTGTGTTACGGTCGCTAATGTAAGGTAGATAGCATCAAGTATTTGTGTGAATACACATGCTGTAACGGCGAGTGTTGTACACTTCTTTGTTATTTGGATAACCGTTCTGCTTTTGGTGTTATGGCGCGCACGATATCCGCCTTTACCCTCATTGAAATGACTGAGTGTGCACCTCTGCAAACCAGGGTGATCAGATGAGAAACAGCAAATTTGAGGCACCTTACAGCAACAGGGCTACAAGCCATTGCGATACATCCATTGTAAACATTAGCGCATGGTGCTGCCTCTCTCCTCCGCATTAGCATTTAAAGCTACAGACACTGAAACAGCGCGTCTTGAGGACAGCTATTTGTGGGACTGCTCGTAGTGGCTGTAATTATGCACTATGGTTGAATTTCGGGAAAGAGACTTCAGATACAGTATTAGGGGACCACTAAGGCCTATATAAAAGCATCCATAAACAGCATATCATGGGACCTTTAATGAAACATTAATTAAATAGCCTACTGACAGTTTCCTAAATGCCTCAGACGAAGGAACCTTAACATTGTAAAAATCGCCTGGGGAGTTGAATTTTGGTCCAACACTGGCAGGTCTCGAATTGATCTCACGGTACTTTGATGGCTTTGTCACAGTGACTTAGCCTCGGCGCCGTTGGACAAAAGGTCTAGGCAGCCGCCTGTAGCCGGCTGCGGCGCTGCATGAAGTCAGTCCATGTCAAACACACCTAATGTCAAACACGTTGCGGGTTAGGATAGACTGCAGTTGGTTGACAAGATTGCGATGTTGTCCCCAGTCAAAAGTATAAACAAACACACAGGGACATCATAAACATGGTCTAATTAGATCCAGTTATACTGGCAAAATATCTAAGTTATTGTCAGAACACAGTCCAAGTATTGCAAAAATGAGAGCGAAGTCTATAGCCTAGAAATTCTTGGCTATAGACTTGATGTTAGCCTGTTGTAGTTTAGCCTATTCAATTTAACATTTTTTGGAATGACAAGACACAAGGCAAGACAAGTTTATTTGTATAGCACATTTCAACAACAACGCAATTGAAAGTGCTTCAGATAAAACCATTAAAAGCATCAAAACAATGCAAAAGAAAACAATATTAAAAAACAATTAAGAACATTCAATAAGACTTTAAAAACATTCAAAAAGCAAGAAATCTAATAAAAGTTGCAGTGCAGTTTAAGAAATAAAATGCAGGAGTGAGATGCAGAAATTGATATCCTTGAATCTGGTTAAATTAAAGGCAACAGCAAAGTCTTCAAACTGGATTTAAAGGAGCTGTGGGTCTCAGCAGACCTGCAGCCTTCAGGGACCTTGTTCCAGATATGTGGAGCAGAAAAACTGAACGCTGCTTCTCCATGTTTAGTTCTGACTCTTGGAACACAAAGTAGACCAGCCCCAGATGACCTGAGGGGTCAGGATGGTTAATAAGGTAGCAGCAGATCACAAATGTATTTTAGGTGTTGATTCAATAAGAGCAGCTGCAGTGTTCTGCAATCTTGGTCAAACCAAGTTTCAGTTAAAAACAAAAAATCTAGTTTGTGCCTAACAATAAAATCATTGATAAAAAATGTTTTTACCTGATATTTAATACATCTTAGTTTAATGTGTTTAAAGCTCTATTTGCCCAATTTATTTGGACAGGCTTACAAGGAATGAATGTTAAATTTGATACATTTGCAGATTTACTATTGTTTCTTTTAGGGCTGCTACTAACGACTATTTTTCTATTGATTAATCTGTAGCCTATTTTCTTTTCAGGTGCTTGTGCATAGCGCAAGTGTTGCTGTGGTATGCCATTGCAACTTTGCACAGTGTACAAACCACTTTATTGTTTGGTGATAGCGTTAAGTCAAAGTATTCCCATACTTTTGAAGCCTCGGGTATTTGGGGACTCGGGTTTCAGAACAAATTCGGACTCTGCTGCAGCTGCCATGATATTTGAGTGTTGACTGGAGCCGACAAATGACTTGGGCCAACAACGAAAGACGTCATGCAAGCACCAATTACGTTGTGATATTGAAGAAGAACATTTGTTATAATGAATTGAATTTTTAAAAAGCGTTGATTTGAAATATTGATGTCGACGCATTTTCAGCGTCAACATCGTCGACGAACCGTGGCAGCCCTAGTTTCTTATTGCATATTATTGAGTGTCAGTCAATGATGGGCTACTGCATTGAACTAGCCAACTAGTTAATCCAAAATGTTTTTTTGTGTGATGATTAACATCTACCTGGTTAATGGTTACTCATCAATAATCTTTCCTGTTATTTTATACTATTACTACTAGAAAGTAGAGGAGACAATTGAGGAGAGCCATCCCAGTCTGAGTGGTCCTATGCAAGACACAGACCAGAGAGACCCCAGTTACGTCTAGTCCAGCCCAGTCCAGGTCCAGGAAAAACCAAGAGGTGCGTTTTTGCATTCTGCATTTACATTTAACACAGCTGCTACTACATTTAAAGTTATGTTTAATGGTATGGTAAATGTTATCAAGTGTCATCATGGCAAAACCAAATGAGTGGAAAATATACTGTAATTGTGTTGCATGTTAGGTGACTGTCCCCCTTGTAAAAAGAAGAAAAGTACAGCACTGGACCAGCTGTTTGAAGAAACATATGAAGTATGACCATCAAGAAGCTCCAAGTAGAAGGTCAGCGAGGAAATCCTGAGGTACAGAGAGATAATCCTTCTGCCTCTGAATGGCAATCCACTGGAGTGGTGGAGAGCAGAGGTGGACTTACCATTGTTGTAAGATATTGCAAAAAGATACCTCTGCATACCAGCCACAAGTGTAGCAGCAGAAAGAGTTTTCAGTACCGCAGGAGATATTGTTTCCCCTCAACGCAGTGTACTTCGGTGTGACCATGCCGATCAATTGATTTTTCTTTAGAAGAATCTTTAAAAACTTGAGCACAAATGAATTATTAGGAGGTAGCTAATGGATATCAGCATACACTTAATGTCTGACCAGAAAATAAATCAAACTAAAAGAAGAAAATTGAATCTGGAAAAAAAGGGATTGTACTTTCACAGTGTCTACTAATAATTGTTTTTTTCTCCTTATGCTGTTTGGCAGCAATTTATGCCATTACATAAAGTAATAATCTAGGCCAGGATGGCAGTTGTGTGTTTAAACAAAATAATTTGTTTACAGATATTTCCTATTGCTGCTTCTTATAGTTTGCAACTTTACTTTGTGTTTGCAGTGAAAGGTTGCACATATCTTGATTGGTATTATGTTACCTTATCTTGAGTCTGTATGATTTACAAAGGCACTTAATTTGTAGAAGCATTTATTCTCAATATGAGAAAAGTCCAAGGTCAAGCTCTGGTTTATTTATATTTTTTTCTATAGTCATCCCTCAACAAGGGACTTCTTTGGGTATCGAAAAAAAATATTTTATTTTACTATTTTAT
This sequence comes from Hypomesus nipponensis, assembly GCF_054491055.1. Classification (NCBI taxonomy): domain Eukaryota; kingdom Metazoa; phylum Chordata; class Actinopteri; order Osmeriformes; family Osmeridae; genus Hypomesus; species Hypomesus nipponensis. The sequence goes on along the minus strand of NC_140387.1, from coordinate 12,373,909 downwards.
TTAAAGGTCACATGATATGCAGTTTTTTGGATGCTTTTATATAGGCCTTAGTGGTTCCCTTTTACTGTATCTGAAGTATCTTTCCCGAAATTCAGCCTTGGTGCATAATTACAGCCACTACGAGCAGTCCCACAATGAGTTTTCCTCAAAACGTGCTGTTTCTTTGTCTGTCTAATGTTTACAACGGATGTATCGCAATGGTTCATAGCCCCCCCGTTGCTGTAAAATGCCTCAAATTAAGCCATTCTCATCTGATCACCCTGGTTTGCATAGGTGCACACTCATAGCCATGATGTCTCTCCAGGAAAAAAAAATATCGCACTTGCCTTTGCATGCTCGTAGCTCAGTTTTTCACGGGCGGGCCAGATTATCTGGGTGGTCAAAGTAGAGAGAAGGGCAGTAGCCTGGCTCCTTGTAACATCACAAAGAGGAGATTTTCAAACAGATAAATGTAGCCTTCATTTTCTCAAAGGCGGAGAAGAATACCCAGAGCTTGGTTTACACCTATCGAAAATTATAGCCACTGGGGGACCAAAGGCAGGCTAGGCGAACTCATTAAGGTTAAATAACCCTCAAAGTAAAGTTTTCATGTCATGTGATGACATTTACATTTTTCTAATACTTATTTTATACCGAAATGTATTATTTATTTTTTTCCTTATGGTGTATTTATTTGGCTGCAATGTGTGTTACTGAAATGTATTTTTTATTTGTATATGTGAGACAAACTACATACAGAGTAATTTCACAATAAAATGTTTGTTCATATTCATTGAACAAATGAAAAGAACTCTTTCAGAATATTTTCAATTATTGAACTGCATCGAATCTCATTGAATCGTTTTTTATCAACATGCATCTTTTCTTGTATCGTATCGTGCCCATGTTTCGAGATACGAATCGGATCGTCTTTTTCATGAGAATATTCACACCCCTAATATATATGTATAAACTATACATATTATATTTATACACCATATATTAAACTTTGATAGAAAAGAGAAATCGCAGCCTTAGAATCAGGGTCGGACTGGGACTGAAAAACAGCCCGGAACTTTCAAACACAGACCGGCCCAACCCCCCCCCCCCCCCCCCCTCCACCATCTCCCTCACTTACTTTTTCCATAATTGTCTCTGTTTCTGCATCTGCTATTTGATGTTGCAAAAGAACAATATTCAATAATGACTATCAATTCAACAAACTAATTTCCATATAATAACCCTGTTAACAGACTGACTCTTGTGTACAGTTGCAGTGCTGCACCTGTCATAGTCTCTCCACTGGACAGTGTCACCACAGCAGCCTCCCTCTCTTTCCCTGTGTCACCTGTGCCTGCTTTAATACACAGAACAAAAATCAAGACAATTGCATTTGAGCCACATAGCACATTTATTATTTAAAGTAAAAAAACATGTGCATATTTAGATGAGTGCCTTTTTTTCTTGGCCATTTATTTTACTTCATTTAAAATGTATAGCCTATATATTGGTTAACAGTAATACCAAATGTTTTTTTTTATGTTTTTAGAAAAATGAAAATAATATGGTTTGGAATGATATTTGAATTTTCTAAATGTCGAAATTACAGGATCTTACAGCTACTTGCACCTGGCGCCTCTGGTACAGCTGCATCTTCGGGCTGCAAACTCTATCCGTCTTTTGACGGCGTAAACATGTATGCTATACTTCTACATTGTGCAGCATTTGCTTGCTGTGCCCATTGTTTTTCTCCTTTTCTTTTCCTTTTCTTTTCCTTTCCATTTATTTGCTAAAGCAACACCGATGTTAGCTAAAATAGCTCCTACGAATTGGCTGTACCGAGAAAACGATTGATTTTTGACCAATCGTGAGCGTAAACTATTACGATTTTTTTTCTTGAATAGTGCCGTGGCCGTAGCGGCCGTTTGTTTGACCGGGCGTTTGGGAAATATCCCAAGTCTCCCGATGGCTAGTCCGACCCTGCTTAGAATGCAGGACAGAAAACGGCAGAACTCGCACCGAGTAGCTATTTAACAGAAAGCAGGAGTGAAATTAGCCTGGGTCTGCCCTCTTCTGTACCTCCACTCAATTTATATTTTGCTTCTGTACTGCGTCTGGGCATGAGGTACGTAAGTCAGATGTCACAGGTTAACTTTCTACCTGTCCAATCAGCGACAGAGAGATGGCTGAGAATGATTATGTTGATGTTGTGAGCTAGTTGGTGTTGTAGTTCCGTAATAGCGGCGGAGAAAGATGCAAGCGAAGCCACATTCGGTCTGTTGTGGCAACGCTGCCGAATATCCATAAGCTAAAGCTGGAGCAATACATTTTTTTTCTGCATTTTGTTGGTGGCCTTGATGTTGTGGCCCTCCTCCCCACGGGGTTGGGAAACAGTTTGATTTTCCAGCTACGGCAGCTAGCTCTGTTACAGTAGTGGTGAAAGAATTGGCTTGGACGAACGCTAGCAATTGGTTATGGCAGATCAGAGTGGATCTAGGCAGATCCAATAGTTTTAAACTTCAACAGAGTACCCGCCTACAAGGAAGTCAACACTTGTCAATAGAGCGAGCCCATACTCTCTGTACAAATGAAATGTACGAGAGTCTGGTTAGGACCAGGCTAGAGTGAAATAACCTTAAAGGGGTAATTTACTGATAGACTGTGAAAGACCCAGAGAAACACAAATATCCGACGAGGCAAAATCCCGGTCAATTTTGGATCCCTGCCGGTCACATTTTTTAGGTCTCGAAAAGAGGACATGTCTGGGTAAAAGAGGATGTCTGGTCACCCTAGTTTTATTCTTTAATGAATGTTTGTTAATGAGTTATTTTTCAACCAATAACTCAATTAAAATTACAAAGACGGACATTTGCAACTTTTTATCGCAACTTTCACTTGCTCCCGCAATTTCATTGCAACAAACACCTAAAAAACACAACTTTCATCGAAACCTTTTGGAAAAGCTCCCGCGAAATCAGGAATTTTAGCCCGCAACTATAACAAAAAAGGTCCGCGAAATCCTGCAGAGACTGTTTAAAGCCTTCATTTTGTAACATGTTTGCCTTGTAATTGATTCTATTCATTTGCAATGTTATTAAATGCGTATTTCATTTTAACCTTACTTTGACCATTCTTGCTTTGATTTAATCCATAGAGTCAAATAACCTTAATTATATTTATTGGCATGAACCAAATAATGCCAATAATATACACTGTTCAGTTTCCAATCTTCCTTTAAACCATAGTGGAATTAGTTTTGGTTGTTTGGCCAATATTTAACCCCCTACACAACTATGACAAGGTAAACTCGGTTTTGCAGTCAATGACCCCTTTAAAGGAAGACAGAAATTGTACAGTCAAAGATTACATCCTTACAAATAAGAAACATAGCTCATGCCAATGCTATGTCGGAGAGGAAAGAGCATTAGCCATAGTTACGTTTGATCAGAGTTGATCAATGAGGTTGAGTTGGATTTAGAAGGCTATCCACCAGGGCATGGAAGCTCCTATTGGGTCAAACGAGGTGTCTATCGAAAGGTCAGAGTTTAGCGGCCATCCCGATCGTAAATATTAGAAGCAGAACTCCTTCAATGAGCGATAGTGCGTGACTGACTGCCCAATTGAAATGGCGAAGGCAGAATGATGCAACAAGATTGTGGCTTGGTGTGGAGGTAATACATTGTTTTAGACAAACTACTTGATATAATAAGATAGTTTGAACCTTTGAGAATGTAACCAGACCATTGTTGTTGGGATGTTTTGCATAACTGGACAGCTGCAAGCCGTATAAAGTAAGTAAATAGTTTTTCCTCATGCTTTTCAACAAAGGTAGTATATCACAAAGACGTTGAGTGTACTTGCTATTGCAACTCGATCTTGAAATGGTGTAAATCAATGGAAGCACAAGAATTGTAACTTTCCAATGATGTATAGCATGTGTAGCAGTCAAACAAATACCGTAAACAGGTTCAAACTAACCAACAAGTGCAACATGTCCCTCAATAAGTTTCATTGTGTTCATGGAGGAAATAAACTAACATCAGATCCAACTCATCTTTCTTAAGTACCGTTGTACTCCCGGAACAAGTGCGCCTTTAGCCTTTTCTTGAAGGGGAGAGACAGTCAGTGTCTCTGATGGAGGTGGGGAAATTATTCCAACATTGGGCGGCCAGACAGGAGAAGAGCTTGGGTTGGGAGCGGGCGCTGTTGAGAGGTAGGACCACCATACGGTTCAGAAGAAGACTGAAGGTGGTGGGTGGGGGTGTAAGGCTGGAGGAGAGACTGGATGTAGGCAGCTGCAGTCCCATTCACCGCTCGGAAGGTTAGTACCAGGGTCTTGAATCTGATATGGGCCGTGATGGGAAGCCAGTGGAGGGCGATGATGAGGGTAAAATGGGAGTGTCTGGGTAGATTGAAGACCAGGCGGGTTGCTGCATTCTGAATCCTCTGGAGAGGGCGTGTTGCGTATGCTGGGAGACCGGCGAGAAGCGAGTTGCAGTAGTCCAACTTGGAGAGGACAAGTGCTTGGACAAGCAGCTGGGTGGAATGCTCAGACAGGTATCTCCTGATCTTCCGGATGTTGTAGAGGGTGAATCTACATGACCGGGAGACTGCAGCAATGTGGGCCATGAGGGAGAGCTTTTCATCCATAGTAACCACCAGATTCCTGGCAGAGGATGAGGGGGTCACCGTCGCAGATCCCAGGGTGATTGAGAGATTGTGGGAGATGGAGGGTTTGGCCGGGATGATGAAAAGTTATGTTTTGGCGAGGTTCAGCTGGAGGTGGTGCTTAGTCATCCAGGCGAGATGTCTGTAAGGCAGGCCTAAATTCTGGCTGAGGTCCCTGGATCAGTCGGGGGGAACAACAGGGACAGCTGCGTGTCGTCGGCGTTGCAGTGGTAGAAGCCAAGGGAGATGATGATTGGTCCAAGTGAGGTGGTGTACAGGGAGAAGAGGAGGGTTCCAAGGACAGAGCCCTGTGGGACACCAGTAGAGAGCTGGCGGGGGGCTGACAATTTGCTTCCCCAGGAGACCTGGTAGGATCTTCCCGAAGGGTAGGATGTGATACACTGAAGTGCAGTGCCAGAGATGCCCATCTCAGAAAGTCCAGCGAGCAGAATCTGACGGTTGACCGTATCAAATGCTGCAGATAGGTCCAGCAGGATGATGACGGATGACCTGGAAGCAGCTCTACACAATGGAGAGCACAGTTGCTGGAGACGTGTCGTCTCAAGCAGGTCCTTTAAAGCTTGCAAAGCTAGCAGGAGGGCATCACATGCAGAGTGGAGAGGCACCCCTCCCAACTCTATGGTCCCTTAGCATTGGTGTTTTGTGGGTAATCAGCATACTGAGGGAGTCAAGACGGCTGATTAGGTTTGTCTGATGTGGTTGGATCAGACTCACAGGTGTGACAGGATATTGGCTGTATGTGGTATGGCTGACCACGATACAAGACCAACTAAAGTCTAACCCGCAACGCGTGTAACATCCTTTCGCAAATACATTTTAATTTTGCTGACTGATTGAAGGTCTAAACAACAAACGTTGCAGTAAAATGATTACAGACTAACACGGAAAATGAATGACGGATTGACGAAGGCACGTTTATTTTCCAACCTTGCCTTTAGCTTCGTGCAAGAAGTGCCATCTAGCGGTCATAACATGGCAGTAAAATTGTCTCTGTCTGGAGACTCAGGGGTGATTTGACCCCTAATCGTGCTAATAGTAGGAAAAGCCAGCTCTTCGGTTCTTGTGTTAACTTACACATTCACACAGTCTGATCAGTTTGCCAGCTTTCCTTCCTGCCGTTAGCAGCAGCAATTGTGTTTCTTTTAGCCCCAGATAATGTTTTTAATTTCTTCATGTGTTAAATTCTCAATATTTTTTTTATATTAGTTTGCATTTGCTTTGTCAGTTGTGAGATGATAGGCTAACTCTGGACATTCAAACAAGCAGAAGGGCAGTAGATTAAAATCGACAGTTTTATATGGTGTAAAACAATGTATGATATACTGTATCTTATAGTGATAAAATGTGATTATGCATGAGGAAGTTTATACATTTACATAGAAATGCACCGGATAATTCCAACCTTCTGACTAACTGTTTGGTAAAGAGGTGCCCTACTACTTGATTGAAATGTTTTTATTTACTTTTATCAATATGCAGATTCATACTGTATCAGGTGGTTTCAGTGAAAAAGAGTTGTAAAGAATAACTGTTCTCTCAATGTGTTCTTACCTTTCAGATTGTAGAGGGTGTCTCTTAGCATCTTGAATATGGCCACGTACAGAGGATCACTGAAGGTCTTATAGTCCAGGTGGATACTAGGGTTCAGCTAAATGAAAATAAACCAGGAAGCCTTTTAGTACTGTTAAGGGTTTTCAAAATTATTCTATTATTTTTGGGAAATATACTTAAAAACAACCTCCAGCAGATCCATCAAGGTGTCATCCAAGAGTTTCAAAAACGATTCAGAGACAAACTGTTCAACCTGTTCAAAGAAAGAATGACAGTTATACACAAACACTGAACCTGATAAATACAACAGAGCCACAATACTTCATGACATAACTAATTAGGATTCCTCCGATAGGAGGAAACCTATTGTGTTTGTTTTACATTATTATCATTATTAACACCTATTGTGTTTCTACCTTTTCTTATTGAGGGCCAAGTAGCAACCTGTGAAGGCACCTATTGTTTTTGTTGGTTTTAATATTATTATTATTAGGTGCAAGCAGCGAAACTGCAAAGGCTCATTTTGTTTAGGTTGGAGAGATTGGGAGATACCATGTCTAATACATATGATACATATTAACTAATGTCTCCAATCTTCAACATATTTGGCACAGATTATCTTCAGACCAAGCCTCACAAAAGTTAATACATGGTTTTTGGATTTTCAAAACCGTTTACCGGTTACCGTCCGGTACAGCCAATCAAAGTCGGCAACAAAGCCTCCAAACGGGATGTGAAGTCATATCTCAGCAAAACTTTGCTGCATTGACATAAAACTTGCATGTACTCAGAACCTTGTTCTGAGGATGTGTAACATGTTGTTTGGGTCATTTGACCTGCAGCAAAGCTGCAAAGCCACCTATTTGGTTTCTACCTTTTCTCATTGGGTGTATGCTTTGGAAAGGCGCAACCTATATTGTCTCTCATATATATTATTTATTTATTATTATTGGGTGTGCTTGCCTTGGCACGGCTCAACCTATATTCTGCTGAGTTAGCTACCTAAAACGGCAAGACAGTAGTAGAAACGCCACAGGCAAAGACCAGGGTGAGGCTAGGGTGATAAAATTATGTTTCCAGGCTGTGATATCAACATCTTGTATTTTTGTACGCCCTTCAACTGGTTGGCTCCAGCGATTCCCATACAGTGGTAGTCTAGTAGTAAAATAGCTCAGCTGTACAACTTACTGGGGGCAGTGGCGGCTGCTGGTCTTTCAAATAGGGGAAGCTCATTTTCGGCCTACATCATATACATTTTCCATTTATTTTGCTAGTTCACTGGCTAGTTCACCCCTACGACACTAGCCTAGCCTACTGTATGAATGAATGAATGAACAATCTAAAGAAACAATATTTAACTCGAAGGAAATGTGGGAATTAGGTTAAACTGAAACAATGAATGTGGCGTATAATTGTATGAAATGTATGAGAATTGGCTAACAATTTCTCCAAGCAAATACTAAGAATTAGGTTGCAGCAGTTTGTCTTGTTTTTCGACTACACTTGCAAAATCCGCAATGGGACTGAGCTCGAATAGCTTTGGCGACTTTTTCTAGTACAAAATTGTCTCCTACAGTTTTTATCAAATTTTCTTAAAAATTTCCAGAGATTATCTCCAGACTGAGCCTCACAAAAGGTATCATATTGGTTTTTAATTGTTTGTCGGTACAGGATATCAAATTTGGCAACTAATTGAGGTCATATCTCAGCAAAAGGTCCACAAAGGTCATGCCATTCAAACTCTAGGGGGCTCTGAAATAAGCAAAAAAGTGTTTCAGCCAATAACTGTCGATTTGTTTGCCTTAATTAAGTGTTTCTTTGTCCTGTGATATCTTGTGAAATCCCATGGGTGACACTTTAACTTGTGATGCCAGCCAAATTGATACGGCCGCCATTCTTTATTCATGAGAAAAAAACTTCCCCACAGATTTTATCAAATTTTCACCAATTGTGGCACAGATTATCTTCAGACCAAGCCTCACAAAGTTATCACATGATTTTTTGAAATTTGTAACCGTTTGTCCGGTACAGCCAATCAAAATCGTTGACGAAGCCACCAAACAGAAAGTTGGGTCGAATCTCAGCAAATCTTTGATGGATTCACACCAAACTTGCTACGTGTACTTGAAACCCTGTTCTGTGGATTTCTAAAATGTTTTTTTGGAGCTGCTTGGCACCCTCATTGGTGCTTGCAGCTATATTTATATTATTATATTTCTGTGTGTTTTGTTGCTTTTTTGGTTACATTAAGGGTAAGGCCTTGTTAAGTATAAAGGGTAGACACAATATGCTCCGGCTTCTGCTTACATACTTTTGCATTGGTCAGAGAATATTACGTTTGATTTTGTTTCATTGTTCATGTAATGATTTGGTATTATTTAACCACTTTCATGGCTGTGTGGTCAATCAGTTGTTTTTGGTGTATAATTGACAGAAATAAATATTATTCTATTCTCATTGTCGTCGTCATCTGCCGCTTGTCCGGGGGTCGGGACGCGGGGGTAGCAACCTAAGCAGGGAGGCCCAGACTTCCCTCTCCCAGGCCACTTCCACCAGCTCTTCCTGGGGACCCAGAGGCATTCCAAGGCCAGCCGAGAGACATAGTCTCTCCAGCATGTCCTGGGTCTTCCCCGGGGCCTCTTCCCAGTGGGACGTGCCCAGAACACCTCACCAAGGAGGCATCCAGGAGGCATCCTGATCAGATGCCTGAGTCGCTTCAACTGGCTCATCTCGACGTGAAGCAGCAGCGGTTCTACTCTGAGCCCCTCCCGGATGACCGAACTTCTCACCCTATCTCTAAGGGAGAGCCCGAACACCCTGCGGAGAAAACTCGGGGAACATTTTTTTGGTCGCTTGTATTCGCAATCTCGATTTCGGTCCCTACCCACAGTTCGTGACCATTGGTGAGGGTAGGAACGTAGATCGCCAGGTAAATAGAGAGCTTCGCCTTTCGACTCAGCTCCTTCTTCACCACGACGGACCGATGCAGAGCCCAAATCACTGCGAACGCCGCACCGATCCGCTTGTCAATCTCGCGCTCCATTCTTCCCTCACTCGTGAAGACCCCGAGATACTTGAACTCCTCTACTTGGGTCAAGATTTCTTCCACGACCCAGAGATTGCACTGCATCCTTTTCCAGTCGATATCCATGGCCTCAGATTTGGAGGTATTGCTTCCCATCCCAGCCACTTCGCAGCGACCCGATCCTGAGGTCACCAAACCGGACCCCCTCAACGCCCTGGCTGCGCCTAGAAATTCTGTCCATATAAATTACGAACAGAATCGGTGACAAAGGGCAGCCCTGGCGGAGTCCAACCCTCACCAGGACTAGGTTCGACTTACTGCCGGCAATGCGGACCAAACTCACGAACGCCTTTTCCAAATCCACAAAACATGTGTAGACTGGTTGGACGAACTCCCATGCACCCTCCAGGACCCTGCCGAGGGTGTAGAGCTGGTCCACAGTTCCACGGCCATGACGAAAACCACATAGCTCCTCCTGAATCCGAAGTTCGACAATCCAACGGACCCTCCTCTCCAGAACCCCTGAATAGACTTTCTCAGGGAGGCTGAGGTGTGTGATCCCCCTAAAGTTGGAGAACACCCTCCGGTCCCCCTTTTTAAAGAGGGGAACCACCACCCCAGTCTGCCAGTCCAGAGGCACTGTCCCCGATGTCCACGCGATGTTGCAGAGTCTTGTCAACCAAGACAGCCCTACAACATCCAGAGCCTTAAGGAACTCCGGGCAGACCTGATCCACCCCAGGGGCCCTGCCACCGCGGAGCTTTTTAACCACCTTGGCGACCTCAGCCCCAGAGATAGAAGGGTCCCCCTTATGTCCCCAGACTCTACGTCGGAAAGCGTGTTGGTGGAATTAAGGAGGTCTTCAAAGTATTCCTTCCACCGATTCTATTGTTCTATATAAACTCCTCAAAAAAAGTTTGGAAACGTTCCTTTGGTCGATTATTTCTCCCCTTTAACAATACCAATTGGTATTGTATTCTATATCGTTGGAAAGCCCGATAAGTCACGTTTACAATGAGGTACAACTTGTAAGGATCGTGCATTCGTGGAATGAGCAACACAGCTAACCCAGCTGTCGGTAGCGGCCAAAACCTTTTGCCAAAATCCCCTGCAATATTCTTCTGTTGGTATTCACTCTCATTTTGAGGTTCAAGTGGGATCAGCTTGGGCGTGCTGTACGTGCCAGAGTGACCAACGCAAACATGTTGGTGACTTGCGACAAATCCTGGTTGAGGAATGGGATGCCATCCCACAGCAGTGTGTGACCAGGCTGGTGACCAGCATGAGGAGGAGGTAACAAGCTGTTGTGGCTGCGTATGGACCTTCCACACGCTACTGAGGTCCCTAACAGTGTAAAATGAATTAAGTGCAAAAATTTCCAATATGTGTTGTTTTTTCCTTATTACTGTGGGAGAGTGCAATTATCCAATCCACCAAGCAACTCAAAACGAGAGTGAATACCAACAGAAGAATATTGCAGGGGATTTTGGCAAAAGGTTTTGGCCGCTACCCACATGGTTAGCTGTGTTGCTCATTCCACAAATGCACGATCCTTACAAGTTGTACCTCGTTGTAAAGGTGACTAATCAGGCTTTCCAATGATATAAAATACAATACCAATTGGTATTATTGAAAGGGAGGAATAATCGAAAAAATTAGTTTCCGAACTTTTTTTGAGGAGTTTATATTTTTATCTTGACTCGGGTGAAATGACCGCGCTCGGCGCTTCTAATGATTAACACAAAAACCATCACACCCTGTCTGAAGGCGTGAAAAGGTCTAGAATCTTTCAAGGAGGATTTCTCTGCTCGGGGATTCCAGGTTTACAAACATTCAGATACATGTATCTTCAACTATTTTCAGATTTCAATGAATGACACATCATTTGAAAGCTTACAATCGGCACCTTCACAATCTGTAATAAACTGATAAATGACCTTGGCTAACAACGGCCCCTTTTCACCAAAGCGTGTCACATACTTGAAATATGCATGCTTGGTTAAATGCTAGGGTCTCTGCCAATGAATGTTTGCCTTCTTCCCCTTACGTTTGCCAAATTCTCACTGACACATCCAGGGCCCTGACACGCGCAAGCTTGGGGCCACGCACACATATCAATGGCTTCCTGGCCAGCCTGGCCTAACCAAGCCCCCACCTCTCACTCCTTGGCTTGAAGCAAAGTCCTTGGTGGATCTTTTTGGAGTCAATTTAGTGTCAATAATATTTTGCATCCATAGAAATGGTTTTGCATCCGTAGAAATAGTTTTGTATCCGTAGAAAAAGATTTACATCCGCAGAACGTTTTTTAGTTGCAACACTTTTTATGGATTAGGGCTGCCGCGATTCCGCGACGCTGAAAATGCGTCGACATCAATATTTTAAATCAACGCATCTTTTAAAACAAATTTTTTATAATAAAAAATACAAAAAACGCTTCAATTCATAATAACAAGTGTTCTTCTTCAATATCACATCGTAATTGGTGCTTGCATGACGTCGGTCGTTGTTGGCTCAAGTCATTGGTCGGCTCCAGTCAACGCTCAAATATCATGGCAGATGCAGATTCCAACTTGGTTCCGAAACCCGAGTCCTCAAATACCCGAGGCTTCAAAAGTATGGGAATACTTCGACTTAACGCTATCACCAAACAATAAGGTAGTTTGTACACTGTGCAAAGTTTCAATGGCTTACCACAGCAGCACTTGCGCTATGCACTGTTACGGCCACGGCCTGGTTCCTGTCCCTTTTACACCCCCTGCTGGTTCACCTGGATTATCCTGCCAAGACTCTACACACCTGCTGCCCATTACCTCAACATCCTGCCTACTTCAACCCGGCTTTCCAACCACTCCTCGTCAGATCGTTGTCACAGCTACTGTGGTAGTATGCGCTTTTGACCCGCAAGCATTGCTTGATTCACTTGCCTTCTGTAAACCTGTTTTCTTTGTGCCCAGGATCGTCATCCGAGAACCCAATCCCTGTCTGCCTGCCGACCCGCTGATTCACCAAACAAGACCACAACTCAGGACTACACCGAATAAATTAACTAAATCGTATCTGTACTGCGTTTGGGTCCACTCTGTACCACACCGTAACATGCACGAGCACCTGAAAAGAACACATACAGGCGCAAAAAAGGCAAAACCACCGTTGTCTGGTGTTGTCTATTCATGTTTATAAGGGATAGCCTTTTTAATCTATGTTGTCATTGTAACTGCTAAATACACGCATTATTAAAGCTATAAAGTTGTCTGCCTGCTACCTTAGAGTTTCCATTGAATAAATGTTTAGGTAGGTTATAATCGGTGTTTATTCTACGTTGGTCGATAAGATGGCTCTCTAGGTTAGCTTTTGCTATTTAACCTAGCTAACTTGTTAACCGTAACCATGACGCTTTGCTAGGACAATGGAGGCAAAAGAAGTGATTTAAAGACGTTAGCCCTACTCCGGCTCTAGAGTGTGGTAAATGTAGACTACTTGGTTCTTAGATAATTGGCGAATATCGCTATCTAATCATTACCGAACTGGCATAAGCACCAGCCCAGAACCAGCACCTTGGAATTTTTGGTTTAAAAGGGGTGTGTGTTCGTGTATGTTGGGATATGTTATGTACCTTATCTAAATATTTTAATTAACGTTGGAGTTGATAGTTTAAACCTACCAACGTTTTTTTTTGTTTTGGAAAATGAATCGTTTAGATTAATCGACTAATCAATAAAATAGTCTACAGATTAGAAAGAAAAATAGTCGTTAGTGGCAGCCCTATTATGGATGCAAAACTAATAATAATTATGGTTTGTTATTTTAAGGTGTTTAAGGGGAAAATTCCCCCACAAAAAAGTATACATTTGTAAGCTTCGATATCGTGGATCTTCGTAAAATCTGAGTCTGGATGATGACGTAAAATGATAAGAGTTGATTAAGTTCTGCGTGTGATATAGACGCATTTCCTGTTGATGGAAATGAATGGGAGGAATTTGCATATAAACTGCATGCAAAACAGGGATTTGGCGTATATATGGCATGCAAAATAGAAGTGTAAACCAGTGTCATAGATACGCAGAAGTATGAGACTGGGTTGGTGAGCAGTATTCTGATTCTACTCAACAAGCATTGTGCTGATAGGCCAACATTTTGGACCAATTTCGAAACAGCCATAGTTTTGCACTCAGACATAGTTCAGTAGAGAAAGTTTTGCATCCGTCGAAAAAGTTTGACATCTGCAACAAAGTTTTGCATCTTTGAACCAATTTTTTTTAAGGATGTAAAACTATTTCTGCGGATGCAAATAATTTTCTACGGATACAAAACTTCTTCTACGGATGCACAACTTTTTCTACGGATACAAAATGATTTCTACGGTTAAAAAATAGTATTGACACAAATTTGACTCCATAAATCTTGGTGGTATTGCATTCCCGATTTGGTATCCCAAGTATAGGAAAGTATAGACCGCTAGTGACTCCTACACTATAAATGTTCCACCATTGCCCATAGGTGGCGCTACACACCACACCCCAACTGTCTGTTTTCGAAACCGTGTGATGGGAATTCCACCCAAAAAGTCAAAATTGTCAGAAATTTGGGATACATGCCTTATTTATCTTTAGATTTTCTTTCTTTTACAATTATAAAAGAGAACATCCTATTTTTATCATTAGATAATTAACCCATTCATTAGTTGTCTATTTTTAAACATAGCAATCTTTATTTTATTAGAAAGATGTAACCCAAGCTGTTTAAGCAAAGGGAATTTAGGGGAGTCAAACTGAATTTCAAAAACGTAATGTCCGGCCCCTTGACACTTTATCAAATCTGGCCCTTCAAAAAATAATTATAATTGCACTACAATATTGTAGCAAAAACGCTCTTGGTTCCCAGCATGCCTTGCAGCAGGACTAATGCACCCTGTTGGGGATTCATGTAGTTCGAAAAAGCATTGTTTAACTCTGAATTGCTGAGTTTCTGTTCATTACTGTGTTGTTGATAGCTTATAGCCTGGGTAGCCTTAGTTAGTCACCCTAAGGGTGTAAACTATCAAACTAAGTGGCTACCCAAGCTGTTGCATTTGTAGTTAAAACGTTCAGTGGTGGGCATTTTGTTTAATTTCAGGGGAAAATTTCATTCACCATAAAGTTCTGATCACTGATGCGTGATCATGTTTTCAGGCGGTGCAAAACCCAACCTATCAACGTCACAGCCACCTATCTATGTCAGATCAAAGACAGTTTATATAACCTGCATTCAGTTACTCAGCTGGTATGATGCAAATCAAATGTATTTGTATAGCCCTTTTTAGACGCAAGCATGTCACAGAGGGCTTCACATACGTCCATAGAACTGCCCCTCAACCAACCTAAACCCTCAAGGACAAAATAATTAACACATAAAACAGACTGCAGGTAGGTATGTTCTGATATCTGCAATTGATTTAGCTAGTTGTTGCTAAATCCCTGCTAAATTCAATAAATTCGAGGGGACGGAGCTTCAGCCCTCCCCCCCCCCCCAGGATCAAGCAGAGAAGACTGCTGACTTTCATTCGAATTTGGATGGGTAGTTAACACCACATTCTTCTGTGGTGTGATGAACTTAAAAACTCATTTTCAGTTCTGCTTTACAGCCACTTTAAGTGCTTAAGAGAACACTATGTGACTGATCCGCTGAAGGACAAGTCACGCAAGTGTCGTTCAGCCGAGTGATACCGACCTTAAAACATACTGTATCTTATATAGTCTACAATATCTGGTCAATCTAAAGTCTACAGTTAATAAATACATTCTTCTCCATAATGGATTGTAAACAATAAATGTCTTAACAGGAAAAGGTCAAACAGCTGTTTCAACAACACATACTCTAAGTCTCCAATTGACCCTTTCAAGTACTTCACCCTTCCGTCATGAGTCTTAATTGGGAGGATGTAGAAAATTCCCACCCTCAAGGGTAAGCTGCCCCATAGGGTAATCAGAGGCCTCAGGACAGACAAACATTCCCTTTCATCCTCCACCTGTTGGCCTAACTTCTTTTATGTCACAGCATGTCTTTAACAATGGTCATAAAACACACAATTCAAATCAATCTTGAAAACCACATACATTCTATTACATTCGTCCATTGGATTTGTGGCGGAAATAATTATGAACAGCTTCCAAGTTTCTATCTTTCTGAGGGAGGATTCAGTTAATTTTGTTCACTTTAAAGATGTGTTCAGAGTTGCTAATAAATTGACAGAGCATACAATCTCCTGCAGTGTTTTCAAATGTGTTGACTGCTGTAGCATGATACAATGACAACATCAAATGACATGGTTCAAGATGGATTCACCCTCTAGGACGCAACTTTGATTCACCTCGATAAATTAAAAAGATAAAATACAGCTGCAAGCAGCAATGAGGCGGCCAAGCAGTCAAATGACCCAGAAAAACATTTTAGACATCCTCAGAAGAGGGAAACAAGTACACACAGCAAGTTTGGTATGAATCCATCAAAGATTTGCTGAGCTATGACCCAACTTCCTGTTTGCTGGCTTAACAGCACATTTTGATGTACCGGGCAAACGTTTTCGAAAATCAAAAAACCATGTGATAGCTTTTGTGAGGCTTGGTCTGAAGATAATCTCTGACAAATTTGGTGAAGATTGGACACACTTTGTAGGAGGAGTAGAGAAAAAACTTGTTTTCAGTCATTAAAAATGGCAGCCACATCAATTCGGCTGTTATCACAAGTTACAATGTGTCACACACGGGATGTCCCAAGATATCATGAGACATGACAATAAAGGCAAACAAATCAACAGTTATTGGCCAAAACGCATTTTTGGTTCCCACGGCCACTCCCAGTGATCAAATGACACCAAATTGTTTGGACATCCGCAGAAGAGGGTTCCAAGTCGACATACCAAGTTTGGTGTTAATTTCTCAAGAGTTGCTGAGATATGACCCAACTTCCTATTTGGTTGCTTTGTCGCCGATTTTGATTGGCTGTACCGGACAAACGGTTTTGAAAAAAAAAATATTTGATGAAATTCAGTGAGGGTTGGTCTGACAATTATGTGTGCCAAATCTGGGGAAGATTGGACAACAATTGAAGGAGGAGAAGCAAAAAAAAAAACTATCCGGTTATCTATATAACCGGAAATTGACAACATGTTGAACTCGACTTATTCCAGGGAATCCAACGGTACCTCATTTTTTTAATTCAGTCATACGGTTAAAATTAGTCTGTACACACAAGTCCAACCTCGACCAGTTGGTGGCGTTAGAGTGCTGCAATGGGAGACATAAAACTTGGTGTAAATAAAGAGGGGCCTGTCCTTAATGAGTGTGCCAAATTTTACAAAAAGTGACCATATGGTTCTAGGGGCTGCCATAGACTCCAATGGGAGAAGAAGATTAATAATAAGAAGGTAGAAACACTTAAATGGCTCTGCAGCTTCGTAAACCCAAAAGCCCCATCAGTCTGCCAGGATTTGGGAAAACTGACACAAATATTATTTTCATCAACTATAGCTTTAATATACTTGAACCTCGGTAGAGATGTGTAGGAGCAATGTTGTGTACGTGTGATATACTACATTTTGACATTTTGCAAACGTCAGGAGGAAACCTCCATTGCTGCTTGCAGCTATATTTATAATTCTGACTGCACTCATCTCGGTAGGAACTGACCATGTTTAAGAGCTGCCTGA
This sequence comes from Hypomesus nipponensis, assembly GCF_054491055.1. Taxonomy (NCBI): domain Eukaryota; kingdom Metazoa; phylum Chordata; class Actinopteri; order Osmeriformes; family Osmeridae; genus Hypomesus; species Hypomesus nipponensis. The sequence continues at coordinate 12,356,981 of NC_140387.1, read as the reverse complement.
GCATATCCAAAGGAACCTCAAACTCTCTGCAGCTGCTTCCAGTGAAGAGAGGAGACATGGAGAAACTGGAGCTGATAGTAGAGAAGTAGTAGTCTGGGTCCACCGCACTACCATCTGGGAGATATGAACCTGGAGAGAGAAAGAGAAATAGGAGGGAAGGAAGAAAGGTATAGAGGGTGGAAGGGAAGGAGGGAAGAAGGAATCCCAAGAAAAAGTTCAACATGCTGAGGCAAAACAGATGTTCCATTCATTTGAGCATTTTGTTGCAGAAAAATGGCACGACGTGTTGCAAGATGGTTTATTTTTTCAAGATTCTTTATGGGAGTGATCTTTGGACTACCATGGAGTAGATACTGGGTCAATATTTAGAGACACACTGGTTCTTTGGATGCACTGTTTTGAGTTACAATATGGATAGATTTAATGCTAGCTCAAATTGAATCCAAATTTAATTTTTGAATTGGAAATGTTCATTGAATCAACTAAATATTAAAAGCAAAATGTTGAATAATTTCACAGACTGAAATTGAATTTTAAATAAAATATTATTTTAATGTATTCAAAAGAAGGGACAGCCTGAGAAGAATGATCTGTATGAAGACAAATTAGGGTCATACAGATTTGCAAGTGTAAAACTAGATTTTCTAAAGTGGTAATCAAACTGATAACCTTCCATATTCAAGTTTGCTTTTTAAACCAACAATGTAGGATAAGTAGTGTCTAAGTAGGCCTCTAATTTTTTCTACTATTCAGAATTCGGTTTATTCACCATGAATGTTATACAAACACGGAATTTACTGTGGCAGGGAAGTGCAAACACTAAACACATACGAATCTTAAATTAAGTAAAAGTACAAAAGTTTAACTACTCCTAAGAACTAAACAATCTAAGAATAAAGCAATTTAAATATAAAATAAAATAAAAATATATATAAATAAGAATAAGAATGAGCAGCATGAATGGTCAACAATGCAATAATGATCAGATACTGGGTTAAATAATGAATGAATGTCAGTGGGAGTCCTTAGCCTTGATGAAGAGGCCAGTAGCAGAGGGAAAGAAACAGGTCTTATGGCGTGAAGTTTTGGTCCTGATGGACCGCAGCCTTCTGCCGGAGGGCAGTGGCTGAAACAGGGAGTGTCCAGGGTGGGAGGACTCAGCCACAATCTCCCTTGCTCGCCTCAGGGACCTCGAGGTGTGCAGGTCCTTAAGGGTAGGCAGATTGCAGCCAATCACCTTCTCAGCAGTGCGGATGATACGCTGCAGTCTGCTCTTGTCCTTGGCAGTAGCAGCAGCGTACAAGACAGTGATGGAGGAGGTGAGGATGAACTCAATGATGGCTGTGTAGAAGTGCACCATCATTGTCTTTGGCAGGTTGAATTTCTTCAGCTGCCGTAGGAAGTACATCCTCTGTTGTGCTTTTTTGGTGAGGGAGCTGATGTTCAGTTCCCACTTGAGGTCCTGGGAGAGGATGGTGCCCAGGAAGCGGAAGAACTCCACAGTGTTGACTGGGGAGTCACTCAGGGTGATGGGGGTGAGTGGGGCTGTGTTCTTCCTGAAGTCCACAACCATCTCCACTGTCTTTAGGGCATTGAGCTCTAAGTTGTTCTGGCTACACCAGGTCACCAGGTTGTCAGCTTCCCACCTGTGGTCAGACTAGTCCCCGTCAGAGATGAGCCCAATAAGGGTGGTGAAGTCCGCAAACTTCAAGAGTTTGACAGACGAATGACTTGAGGTGCAGCTGTTGGTGTACAGGGAGAATAGCAGAGGAGAAAGGACGCAGCCCTGAGGAGATCCGGTGCTGATGGACGGGGAGTCAGAGACTTGTGTTCCCAGCTTAACACACTGCTTCCTGTCAGACAGGAAGTCTGTGATCCACCTGCAAGTGGAGTCGGGCACGTTCAGCTGGGAGAACTTGTCCTGTAGCAGGGCGGGGATGATGGTGTTGAAGGAAGAGCTGAAGTCCACAAACAGGATCCTGGCGTAGGATGCTGGGGAGTCCAGATGCTGTAGGGTGAAGTGGAGGGCCATGTTAACGGCATCATCCACTGACCTGGTGGCTCTGTAGGCAAACTGCAGTGGGTCCAGAAAGGGGTCTGTGATGGATTTGAGGTGTGCCAGCACCAGGCGCTCAAAAGACTTCATTACCACAGAGGTCAGGGCGACGGCTCTGTAGTCATTATGTCCTGTTGGCCTTGGCTTTTTGGGCACAGGGATGATGGTGGAGGACTTGAAACAAGCTGGCATCTTTTTAGGCACAAAATACATACAATTGTGTAATTTATGTACTAATATTTACTGAAGGGCAAGATCAACACAACAATACTTGTGTACTGTACTTATCTATATTATTTTATTATATTAAGATACACAATAATGGGTGAAAGAAGGACGGGTTGACAGATTACTGTTACCCAACAATGCATCTTTTGAAAATACAGCACACACCTCCAACTACTGATAGTGACAATATAAAAAGAGCCTAGAAAGTGCTGCCAAAAGACCCTTTAAGTTTCCTTCTGGTTGGCCAAAGTGCCTCTATGTTGTGGGATCTTTGGGGATCTTTGGGGTCAGGGCGACGGGTCTGTAGTCATTAAAGATGTTTGTAAACACAGTGGACAGCTGGTCAGCGCAGTGCTTGAGGGTGGCAGGAGAGACAGAGTCCGGCCCAGCTGCTTTGCAGAGGTTCTGCCTCTTGAAAGTCTGTTACCTTCACCCTCCTGAATGGAGAGAGTCGTCACTGTAGAGGGGGTGAGGGGGAATGCCTCGTGGATGGGAAGGGGTAGTTCAGGACTGTCCAATTGTCTTTCAAATCTGCAGTAGAACTTGTTCAGGTTGTTGGCCAGGCGGGAGTCGTTGGTGGAGTGGGGGGCACTGGGCTTGTTGTTGGTCATTAGCAGAGAACTGACACTTCAGTTTCTCAGAGTACAGTCGTTTAGCCTCTCTCACCGCCTTGCTAAACCTGTTCTTCGACTCCTTGAATCTGTCTCTATCCCCACTCCTAAAAGCTTCCTCCTTCTCTGACCTCAACCTTCTAAGCTCTTCTGAGAACCAGGGCTTGTCGTTGTTGAAGCTCACCCTGGTGTGTGTTGAAATACAGCAGTCCTCACAGAAGCTGATGTATGATGTCACAGCCTCAGTGAGTTCATCCAGACTATTGGTAGCAGTCGTGAACATATCCCAGTCAGTACAGTCCAAGCACACCCGCAGATCCTCCATAGCCTCACTGGTCCACTGTTTGATGTCCTCACAACAGGTTTACAGAGCTTTAATTTCTGCCTGTATGCAGGAATCAGATGGACCATGGTATGGTCAGAGTGGCCCAGTGCTGCACGAGGGACGGCGTGGTAGGCTCTACCGACTGTAGTATAGCAGTGATCCAGAGTGTTCTCTTCTCTGGTTGGGCATTTGATGAATTGTCTGTATTTAGGGAGTTCGTGGCTGAGATTACCTTTGTTAAAGTCGCCGAGTACAATAACAAGGGAATCCGGGTTTGAAAAATGATTCCAGATCCGGAGAACAATGTTGCAGAATCACTGTCACATCTACACACCAGCCACTGTTGATGTAGACACAAATACCACCGCCTTTGGTTTTGCCAGAGTGTGCAGTGTCCCGATCAGCTCTCAAAAGTTGAAAGCCTGCCAGATGTAAGGCGGTGTCCGGGATCAAATCTCACAGCCATGTCTCCGTGAAGCACAAAACCAAAGATGAAAGAAAGTCTGTTTTTTCATCAGTAGCTGAAGTTCGTCCATTTTATTGCACAGTGAACGTATGTTGGAGAGGAAAAACTTGGAAGCACTGTTCGGATTCCACGTCTGCGTAGCCGAACTAGCGCTCCCGCTCACTTTCCCCTTCTACGGCGTTTCACTGCATGAGCAAAGCCTAACGCGGCACTGGCTAGAATTCCCACTAAAGGCCGTTATATGCTACTCCATACTATACGATTACGGACACATGGGAAGGGCCTACGCATAGTTGGAATGCCCTGAAACGCCCTCTCCGTCGTCTGCGGGGACGACGGAGACCTTTCCCGTGCACCGTTTAAATTCCTGTCGATCCGTTGTGCCGTGCTGTACGCAACGGATACCCCTTGGCTGTGATTGGTCCGCTACGACATCATTTCCAAACAACATCATTTCCGACTTCGACAGAAAGGCGTTTTCTCTAAGGTCGTCTTTTTGAAAGACGTCTGTGATGAGAACTTCTTGGAGAGAAATTTTATTGTGAGCTAGTTTATGCTCTACTCTAGCGAATTCAGAAACGTGAGTTTGTTGTCTGTGCACTGACTGCCACAGTTTAGTGACCTAGAGTAGTACATTGTAGTTTTGACTGTACATACAGTTTGTATGGATCTTTTTGTTTCCAATTATATCAGTCTTTTTGTTTATCATTTTTCACATTGGATTATACACTTGGTGGAGAAATGAATTCACAAAACTAGAGCCTTGTCTTTATCGCAGGAGTGTCAAACCCATTTTCACCGAGGGCCACATCAGCATGGTTGCCGTCAAAGGGCCAGTTGTAACTACGATGTAACGTCAGTAACAATGTAAAAACATGGTGTTTTTGTTGTAGCTTTTGTGAACATAGGGCATATTATGCTGCAATTTAAGTCCGCCTTTTAATTCTTGGACAATCTGCTGTTTTTCTTGGAGGATACATTTGCAAATTTTGTGTTTGGTGACAAAATGCAAGCGCGCATAGCGCAAGAGCAAAACTTGTTTTGCCCTTCATCTGAACGCAGAATAGCTTTTTGAGCTTTATGTAAAATAAACATTGCCGTTTTCCAATAGTCTAGGTAAAACCTTGTCTAATGAAGGTGATGTCTTCATCATTGCTGGCTCCAAATTGTCGATAAGGGAAGCAGAAACATGCTAGCTTGGCTGAGTACTCTAACCAAGTTCGAAAGCGATACCAACTTGGGTTGAATGCCAGAGGACCTTGGCTGAAAATGCACATGGGGTACGTTCGCAGAACCGGCTGCATTGGAGTGCTGTCATTCAAACCATGCTCGCCTTCACCCAGTTAAACTTTGCGTTTAACACTGATGTGCATACACTGCTTTCTAGAGGCGGGATGTCGTCACTTTGCCGTAACACAATTGAAATGCATGGTGAGAGATGTCGTTTATGGTCAATGCACACTGTAAAGCAGCGTAGACTTATTTCAATAGCCCATTAATCTTCCGCGGGCCACATAAAATGACGCGGCGGGCCTTGAGTTTGTCTTTAATATAATATTATGTGACTGCACCTGCTGCACTCATCGTCTGACTTGTGACAGCTGGTAAGAGTGTCACACGTGTGATGAGAGGTGGGAGATAAACAACGACGATTTCTAACTTACAAAGACGCAACAAAGCAACGTGTTTTCGACAAAAAAACGCTTCTCCACCTACTGTTCTGGCGGTGAATTGTTTTCAGCACCCCCAGCCTTCGGAGAACCATAAAGGCAACAGAAATGCTAATTAATCCGTCCTATCCGGCGGCCCGCCCATCCGTAACGGAGTCGGAGTACCATACTGGCACCTTTAATCTGCTGCTGGAAGCAGGAAAGTGGGAAATAAGTCCACAGGAGTTGTGGTCCTTATGTTCAGAAGTACTTCTCTTGTTAGAGAACCCCGGAAATCTTGGCAGAACACTGAATTAACAGACAAAACGAGACAAAACAGAGCGCACCTAACAACCGCGCCACCTTTGATGTTATGGTGCGCGCGATATCCGCCTCTCCCCTACTCATTAGCATTTAAAGCTACAGATACAGAAATCGCACGTGCAAAGCTCATTGTGGGACTGCTCAAAGTGGCTGTAATTCTGCACCGAGACAGAATTTTGGGAAAGAGACTTTATTAAGGGACCACTAATCTCTCTATAAAAACATCCAAAAACAGCATGTCATGGGACCTTTAAGGCCTTAAAGGGTCTTAAAATCTTTGAAGCTAAATATCTGGGCAAGAGCTTTCCAGGTTTAACAACATTCAGATATGCGTATTTTCTTTCTGATTTCAATGTATGACACCTAATTTGAAAGTTTACAATCTGCACTTTCACAATCACTAAAAAACAGAAAAAGGACCTCGGCCGACAACATCCCCTTTTTATCAGACCATGTCACATATTGTAGGGCTGGACTTAACAGATTGTTTTGGGCCATAGCTGTGCATGACTGTTGCTATGACAGATTGCTTGACATAGGAGCTGTCAAGAGTCAAGAGTGGGTAAAACGGACATACAGTGAACCTCAAAGTGCATTGACACCTCTTTCCTATGCAAATATCACAATAAAAAAATGTAGTTGTGAAACTTTGAAAAAGCCACAGAACTGACAAACTTTTTTGGCTCTGGAATGTACCTTTTCAGCCATTGGTTGGGCCATTTTCAGCCCAACCAATGTTACATACCCTATTCAAAAACCTTAAGGAACAGTGTGAGATACCCAAAAAGCCAGTCAATACTCCCTTTACATAAACATTTTGTGTTGATGTTAATAACTTGCAATTTAGGGACTATTTAGTCCTACCTTCAAAGTACTGTGCTGATGAGTCTGCTGGAGAGCTTGGAGCCAGTCCTGCCCTCTCTGGACTAGCCTACGAACAAAATACAAAAAAACCTCACCCACAAGAATGTTTCAGAAATGAGACATTCTTGGCTTCTGTGTTGTTGGCCAATGTGTATAGTGAAATACTGTAGTACAATCCCTTGTTTGCTGTGATGAGAAGTGATGATATCCCCTAACAGTGAAAAGTGACAATAGTAGTAGTACCTGTTGAGAAATGCTGGATACTGAAGAGCCTTTGCGATGGAGGGTGTCTGCCAGACACACGGTGAGCAGGGAACTTGGCAGGATAGAGCGGAAGTCATTGAAGGAGCGTCGGCGCAACAAGTCGACATCTTCACCGCTGGACAAAGGAGGGGCAACCGGCCGTGGGAACAACTTGGACAGTAGAGGTTCTTCAGTGTTGCTATAGCGACCAAATGCCCTGGTAACACCCAAGAGGCTGGGAACGGTGTACCTGCATAGGTATTCTAGGAGAAGGAAGGTCGGTGGGGTGGGTTGTGATGGTTGTAAATATTTATTTACAGCACTAGTCTAATGAAACATTAAAGTAAAAAAAAAATGCTTGCTGGCCAACTTTTCCCATTATCTGGCTGCTAGCATTATTAAATAAGGACCATTTTCCTGGAGAACATACAAATTCTAAAGGAACTTGTAATGGAAAGTATTTTTTGGCTTGAGGTTTATGGGGGCTCAGGTGGGTTATCTCCTGGGCCATTCTGTTTGCTTCTTCTACCTGTGCTGACATGGGTTCCTTTGCAATAAAAACATACAGAACAGATTGCTCTCCTGCCCATGCCCCATGACATGATGAGCACTTGGACTTGGCCTCCACTTATATGGCTGCCCACTGCTCCTGGCTGTCCTGGAAGTATGGACACCAGGAAGGGTGAAAGCAGTGGACGCATTTATTTTGTTGACACTGGAGCGTGTGTCACATGTTGACAACTAAAGATTGCTATCTAACCCATAGATACAAGGTGCTCATCCATAGCGACAGAACAAACACTCTCGTAACTAGGGCTGTCCCCACTCAGTTGACTAGTCGATTTTCTGGTCGATATGCTCTTAGTCGACTAAGCTGCCGTATGGCAGTGAGAGATCTGATTCCCGCTTGTGTCATCATTGCTGAATTAACTAAATGTTCTACAGAAATTGTAGATTATATTATTTAAGACAAATACAGCGACTTTAAAAATATATAATTAAATATATAGGAAAAGGTGTTACTGTTTTCCCTTTTGTTAATCTGCGCATTGTTTTGGTTTGGTATTTTGCACACGGCACGAGCACAATTGGCTGCAGAACTACAAACTTTGCTATAGCCTACTTTGTTAACGTCGAATGTGATGTAGCCTACCACCTGAAAAACGTAAGTTGGTTTAGCCCTACTTCGCTCATGCTAACGCGCTGGGTTGAAAAATGAATATGCCCATTATAAGAATCACATCCAAATCGAATGACATTATCTTCTCCGGCCAAGACAACAAAATCTTTCTCTGTTGCAAGGTTCCCCACTCAGCTTCACGTAAGTTCACATGCTGCAAGTTCAGGCAGTGATAAGCGCGCTCTGATGATTTGCATATGAAACTTTTTTTTGTAGTAGTAGTAGTAGTAGTAGTACATTGTAAGAGATACTAAATACCATCGGCATTTGGTTACAACAGGACTGGTGATACGAGTCTTATTATTAGTAGGCTATTAGCGGCTGAATCTGCAATGTCCAGCAGCCATTGAGTCAGATCGTGAAAATGTTTGTACGTTTTTTTTTTTTGTAAAGCGTTTCAAAGTTCGATCAGTCAATTTTCAGAGGTTTTAGTCGAGTCTTGGTCGACCAAAGAAAATCTTAGTCGGGGACAGCCCTACTGATAATAATACAAAATACTAAACTGAAGAGATTTTACCCATGGTGATTCATCAATGACGATACCCATATCAGATTTGAGGTTGAAATTACACGTTGCATAACACACTTTTGATTCAGATCTTTTGATCAAAGTTTCCCAAAATCTGGCTACATTTATGCAAGTCAAAAAACATCTGTCATTTTGAATACCTTTATCGTGGGCTTCTGGGTTATGGCAGATATCCAGCAGCAGCTGCATGATATCCAAGACAGCCCCCAGGATCTGACAGAATGAACAGAGCACTAGATGACCACCTTTCACAAACTCAACAGTGTATTATTCTGGCAAATCACAAACAATCCCACTCAACACACTCTCACACACGTTTCCTCTTAGACTCTCATCCCGCTGGGCCACATCTGATAGCAGTGTCACCAAGCAGAAGGAGAAGTTCTCTGCCACAGGAAGGGCCTCTGTGAAGGAGACAGGATAACACACTGATGACATATCCTTCTATATCAGGGGAAATATAGTATGTGCTATACAGCTTATACTTGGGACACTGTGAAAACAACAGTTTGCTGCAGCTTACTCTTACAAATATATCTCAAAATGACAATGACATCAGTTTACCTCTTCCCTTCTGTTCAGAGTTTTCTTCAATCCACTGGACCCTGGGAAGGCCCTTTAGCAGCCCAATAATGTACGGGACAATAATATCTTTGTGCTTCAAAAAAAGGAATAAAGAAAAAAACAAAAATAAACACGAGCATCTCTTATTTAACAATGATAATTAAAGTTAAAGGCAGGATAGACAAGTTGTGGTCTATCAGGACCAAAACCTCAAGCCACTGGAACAGTTTCTTTCCATCCGCAGTTGGCCTATTTAACAAAGGTAAGGACTCCCATTGCCATTAGCAATTTATGAAGTCCATCTATCACTTACTACACATTGCACAAGTCATCTACCAGTCATTTTGCACCATCTTATTTGAGATCTTATTTTATATTTTCCATTTTATAATATTGTTCAGAATGATTTAGACTGTTGTACTTTTTCTACTTTTATATTTAAGATTAGTATGTTTATCATATGCACCTTCCTGCCACAGAAAATTCCTTGTTTGTGTGAACTTACATGGTGAATAAAGCCCATTCTGATTCTGATAGAGAACCTAGCAATTTTAGCTAGAGTTTGAAAGGATTCAAACCAAAATATCCTACCCCCTCCCTTGAAAAGCCACTCCTCTAAAACACATGAACATGCTGCCTGACTACTGCTGGGACATAGGTACAGACAGGTAGCCCGTCCAATCATTGCATACAGTCAAATTGCCGTCAAATCATTAGAGCCTATCCGACTTTAATGACTGGTCGTGTTTATTAGTGCTGCGACGCACATATTGGATTAAAATGAAATCAGTGACAAACCTTTAGATCAGGGGTGTTCAATCCTGGTCCTAGGGGTCCGCTGTTCTGTATGTTTTAGATGTTTCCCTGCTCCAGCACACCTGATTCAAATGAATGGTTGTTACCAGACTTCCACAGAGCTTGATAACAGCCCATTTATTTGAATCAGGTGTGTTGGAGCAGGGAATCTTATACATTCAGGACAGCGGACCCTGAGGACCAGGACTGAACACTCCTGCTCTAGATTTATTGGCTGCTATCAGGATGGGAAGTTTAACCTGCAAGTCAGACTCCACCAAGAAGATGCCCAGGGCAATGACAGCATCCCTCCTCCTCTCATCTAGCTGGAACACCCCCCTGAAGTCCACAGGGCACATGCATTGAAGCTTCTGGACCTGAAGGAGAACAAGAACACTCTGTAGTAGAACTATGTATTCAACTGGGCAGGACAGATATCATTAGGAATCAAGAGACAATTCTGATCAGCAGCCCAGAGTATTTCCACTCCACATCATGCAAAGCAAAATTCTGACACATGCCTTTGTGTCAGATCACTATTGATATTGGTATAAAGACTAGCTATTTAGCTGTACCCAAACATCTTTAATACTCTGCTTTTTGTCGAGAATCATCATTCTTTAAATATGGACGTATTTAAATTTAAACGTAACCTAAACTTCCCACTTGTCAACAAGGCTCACCGTAGCCTAGCCGACCATACTAGCTAGGTAAACATGATTCAAGTGAATTAGCTACTGTTTGTAGACAGTATGATGGAATCGATATCTTAGTTAAAGCAATTAACTAACGATATAAATGAAAAGGGGGAGTTCCCCACCCAAAACCAGACTGCATAAAATGAAAACAAACAAAAACACACAAAACATAAATAACAAAGAAAACCATAAAACGTATGAAACTTGCTGCATAACCCCGGCTTTGCCAATGTGGAGTAGCTGCTAGTTAGCAAGCTAGAGCCAAACGTTAGCCATTTCATCCCAGCGAAACCATAACTGTCGGCAAAACAGGCCCCAACGACTATTTATAATACTATTTGACATGCAAAACAGGTCTCCACTGTAAGTCAACAACGGCCATATAAAGATGGGCCCTCAATGCTTACTAAACTACTTAATACTAACAACATATTCTCACTTTATCTACGGGAGCTGGTCGGTGTGCAGCCAACGATCGTGCCAAGGACAATACAGTGTTAAAATAAAATCCTCTCGTTCCTCCTTTCACAGACATGTTTATGGTGACAGACTGCAAACTAACTATACATCTAATTTTTTCTGCATCTTCAAGCGTGGGTCCCAAATAAACTGTGGACAAATTGTCATACACAGACTGAAGCTGAGTGAAGGCATAGACCTTTTAAGTAGACCAAGCGTTGTACCCAGCTTATATACAGTAGACACAGCGAGTCTGCTCTTTAAAGATGGCATCCCCATTCATTTCTATGGAAAGTGCTCAGTGGCGCAGTGAGGCAAGCAGAGCGCGAACGGACCGCGCCATCTTTCCAGTTCCGGTCTTGCGCATAACAGCGGCTCGCCTTGCTCCAAACTCCAAGACTTTTAAAATTGTATCTATTGAGAAATACACATTTACATACAAAATAGACAACGTTCAAACAATATTAACAACTGTGTTAATAGAAAATGTGTGTTTGCTGAAAGCAGTTGAAAAAATGAATGGTGAAAAAGTTTTTTTTTTAGTTTTTAAAAGAGGTATGTGCAATAAATAATGTAAGAGTATGTTGTGAAAGTATAGCTCAGACATGAAAATCCGTCACCTTTCGGCGAAATTTGCCGTTTTGAACCCAAAACAGGTGACCAACGTGAATCGTGTAGATTCGATGAGAAATGTTTTTTTGGGGTGGGGGGGTATTCATATTCAGTGAACTGCGAACAGGTGCGCGTGTCAGAATTGAGTGCGAGTGCATGGAAAATTAATACGAAGGGCCTTGCATCACCAGTGCAAACCACCATCAGAAGCTGAAAGCACCTGGCCTCGGTGAATGATGGTTTCAATCATTTTTATTTTTACTGGTATATCTAAGTTAAGTTACCCAGGAGCTCTGTTGACATAGATTTAGCTAACGTTAGCTACAGCTTGATGAATTGAGTCATTGAACACAGCAGGAGAGAACGCAACGTTAGCCAGCTAGCTAGTTAAAGCTCCAAATGAACGTATGTGCCGCCTACACACAACAGTGACACTGACAGATCGAAAGCTAATTTGAGACTATATAAAGACGGAAAACCAGGCTAAGAAACGTAAACCTAATTACCTTAACTAGACAACGTTTTACAAATTGGACAAACGTCTATGTTTGTTTGTTTCAAGCTCCAAAAACAATTTTTCGCTCAAATCACCCCTGAAAATTCGCAGAATTTGCATGCATTAGCAGGGCGCTCGCTGTGGTGGCGTATACGGGACCGGTTCTGGTGGGCCGGTCTGGATCAAAGTCCAAGGCCTATTTTTAGTCCCTGTCTCTCCCTGCCGTTATATCAATAAGCAGACCTGCCAACCTGTACGCAATTTGTGTAGCGGATACGCATTTTGACTTTAAAGTACGCTGGTACTTGTATTGGCTGTCAATCATGATGGAAGAGTAGACAAGTTAAGTTACAGCATGTCCACCATCTCTTGTGGGGGTTATGCATTAAGCCATTTGTGGTGCCCTTACCACATTGTGCCTCATATACTGTAAATGTTAGTCCCAGTGACAGGCTGGCATCAAATGGCTTGCATAACACTTAGTAAGGAGGCAATAATAATTTTTGACTCATGGCTTAAGTTATGTTTCTCCAGCTCTCCCCAGGTTGGCAAAAAAGTATCTAAAAATGCTTCAGATTGATGCTTTAAAATATGGACTATTTAAATTTTTCTTATGGGGGAGCATGCACCCGGACCTCCTTACAGGGGTATATACTTCTCACCTTTTTCACCCCTGACCCGTTTTCATGCCTGGTAGCTGAGAAAAAACATTTAATAAAATCACGATAGAAAAATATTTAGTAATGCATTACAATATGTTCTTACTTTTGAAAAAGGAGGGATGGAAAGAGTATCTTATTTGGAAAAATTTGAAGTGTTTCTAGTTTGAAAATTGGCAAATATAATGATGTTAAAAGTATGAAGCAGACGGTGATCTCATCAGAAGCAGGTTTTATTTGTTTACACTTACATTACATTTATGCATTTAGCAGACGCTTTTATCCAAAGCGACCTCCAAGAGAGAGCTTTACAAAAGAGCATAGGTCACTGATCATAACAACGAGGTAGTCCCAAACATTGCAATCAGCCAAAACATGAAGCATACATTGTGAAAAACTAAACAAGTGCAAAAGGGAAGACCCATAAGAGCATGCAGTTATACAAGTTAAATTAAAACAACATGAACCCCAAAAAGTGCAAGACTGTACCTGTAATAGAATAATCAACAGTAAAATATTTCACAGCGAGTACAAGAGTTCAAGAGTTAACTTCGTTATAACTAACCTACAAGAGCAAACAAGTCTCTCAATAAGAGTCTGTGATCCTGGAGGAAACTAACATCAGGTCCAATCAAGCAAGCATTCCTAAGTGCCGTTGTACTCCCGGGACAAGTGCGTCTTGAGCCTTTTCTTGAAGGTGGGGAGACAGTCAGTGTCCCTGATGGAGGTGGGGAGCTGGTTCCACCACTGGGGGGCCAGACAGGAGAAGAGCTTGTGTTGGGACCGGGTAGTCTTGAGGGGTGGGACCACCAGGCGGTTGTCTGAAGAAGACTGTAGGTGGCGGGTGGGGGTGTAAGGCTGCAGGAGAGACTTGATGTAGTCGGATGCAGTCCCGTTCACTGCTCGGAAGGTCAGTACCAGGGTCTTGAATCTGATACAGGCCGTGATGGGTAGCCAGTAGAGAGAGATGAGGAGCGGGGTAACATGGGAGCGTCTGGGTAGATTGTAGACCAGGCGGCCCACTGCGTTCTGAATCCTCTGAAGAGGATGGGTTGCGCATGCTGGGGGACCAGCGAGCAGCGTGTTGCAGTAGTCCAACTTGGAGAGGACAAGTGCTTGGACTAGCAGCTGGGTGGAGTGCTCAGACAGGTATCTCCTGTTCTTCTGGATGTTGTAGAGGGTGAATCTACACGACCGGGAGACTGCAGCAATGTGGGCCGTGAGGGAGAGCTCGTCATCGATGGTAACCCCAAGGTTCCTGGCAGAGGATGAAGGGTTCACCGTCGAAGATCCCAGGGTGATTGAGAGATCATGGGAAATTGAGGGTTTAGCCGGGATGATGAGAAGTTCTGTTTTGGCGAGGTTCAGCCGGAGGTGGTGCTCGGTCATCCAGGCGGAGATGTCTGTGAGGCAGGCCTCAATCCTAGCTGAGATCCCCGGATCAGTCGAGGGGGACAACAGGTACAGCTGCGTGTTGTCAGCGTAGCAGTGGTAAGAGAAGCCATGGGAGGGGATGATTTGTCCAAGCGAGGTGATGTACAGAGAGAGGAGGAGGGGTCCAAGAACGGAGCCCTGTGGGACGCCAGTGGAGAGCTGGCGAGGGCCTGACAGTTTTCCTCCCCAGGAGACCTGGTAGGATCTTCCCGATAGGTAGGATGAGATCCACTGGAGTGCAGTGCCAGTGATGCCCATCTCAGAAAGTCTGGAGAGCAGGATCTGGTGGTTAACCGTATCAAACGCTGCAGAAAGGTCCAGCAGAATGATGATGAATGACCTCGAAGCCGCTCTGGCAGACAGGAGGGCAGTGGTGACTGAAAGGAGGGCAGTCTCTGTGGAGTGGCTTGAAGCCCGATTGGTTGGGGTCAAGCAGGTTGTTCTGAGAGAGTTTGACAGTTGGTACAGCACGTTCAATAGTTTTTGAAAAGAAGGGTAACAATGATACCGGTCTGTAGTTCTGGAGGACGGCAGGGTTAAGGAAGAGTTTTTTGAGTCGAGGGGTAACTCTGGCCTGTTTGAAGGCAGAGGGGAAGGTGCCGGAGGTAAGAGAGGAGTTTAGGACATGGAGAAGAAAAGTTATGATGGAGGGGGAGATGGTTTGAAAGAGAGGGGAGGGGATAGGATCAAGGGGACAGGAGGTGGGGCGTTGAGAGGGAATGAGGTCAGAGATCTCTGCCTCGGACGGGAGAGAAAGAGTTAAGATATTTAGTTGCGTCAGTCATGGAGGGTGAGAGGGTAGGATACGTGGGTTTAGCGAACCGACTGCTAATGTCGACGACTTTTTTCTCAAAGAAGGTGGAAAAGTGTGTGCTATCAGGGTGGAGGGAGGAGGTGAGGGAGGTGGGTTAAGAAGGGTGGAGAAAGCAGAGAAAAATTTGTGGGGTTTTGAAGCAGAGTTAATTTTGTTCAGAAAGTAGTGGGTTTTAGCACCAGTTATGTGAGAAGAGAAGGATTTAAGGAGGGAGTGATACTTATCAAGGTCCAGACCATCTTTGGACTTGCACCATCTCCTCTCAGCTGCCCGAAGGGTGGACCGTTCTTCACGAATAACATCCGTAAGCCACGGGCAGGAGGGAGAAGATCGTGCAGGCCTGGTTGACAGGGGACAGAGAGAGTCAAGGGATGCAGTTAAAGTGGTTAACAAGGAGTCTGTGGCAGTGTTAGTGGGGTGGGACAAGAACTTGTCAATGGGAGGGAGGAAGGATGTTACAATTGAGGAGAAATGGGAGGGGGATAGGGAGCGCCGGAAACGTACAAGGGGAGGGGAGGGAGGAGGGGTTGGAGGGAGAGAGACAGAGAATTGGATAAAGTAGTGATCAGAAATGTGTAGTGGGGTAACAGAGTTTAAGTCAGTGATACAGTTACGTGTAAGGATGAGTCTAGCAGTTTGCCTGCCTTGTGGGTCACCGGTGTGCTCAGCAGCGCCAGGTCGAAGGAAGTCAAGAGAGACAAGAAGTTGACAGCCTGCGTTCCTTGGAGGTGGATGTTGAAGTGCCCAAGGACTATCAGGGGGGTTCCATCATCCGGGAGGACGCTGAGGAGCATGTCCAGCTCCTCCACAAAGTCGGCTAGCGGTCCTGGTGGGCGATAAAGAATAAATAAGCATCCTTTGATAGGATCAGTTGGCATCACATCAGTGGCGTAACAATGACTTGGCGGGCCGAGTGCAGATCTCAGCAACGGGCCCCTTAACCCACTTGTCGTCAGACGAAATTATTGAGTGTTGATCTTAGCGAGGCGCATGGAAATGTACTTATTATCAGTGTTGCGTCTTAACACGTTCATGAACTCGCTCATAATTTTGGTGAACGTGAACTAAACGTAGCCTACTGTATTACTGCCTGATGAACGATACTGTGCAGTGGACGCATTCATTCTGGTGTCTGTGAAGGGCACGTTCACTCTTTTCAATTTCGTTTAATAAGGTGCCTGATTTCTAGAGACTTCCAGGCTAAAAACACACCGTTAACAGTCTTGTGTCCAAGGTTACCCAACCTGTCAATCGCTGGTGTGCTTTCTGTCTTCTACTGTCTATGCATGGCAAGTGTGAGAAAGCCGAATTGCGTAGAGGCAGAGAGCGGTATTGCAGACGGCAGCCACATATTGAAAAAAGAACTGAACTAGTTCATTATTTGGAGCTTTGAACTTAGTTCAACATTTTGAATTATGAACTATGAACTGAAGTAGTTAGTTCATGTAGAAAGTGAACTTTCCCAACACTGCTTATTACAATACACATTGTGAATTTATTGGTGAATGTTTGATTAGATTTTTGTTAGCTAGCTTAACGTTTAGCCTATCTAGCTTAAGTTATTTTCCAACAACATCCTGCACATTGTTTTCAATATCTAACCTGGCTGCTGCCTTGTGCCTATACGTGCATTTAATGACGTTTAATAGCCGTGTCTAAATGCATTCAATAGGCTATACCAGACATTATAATACGGGTGGTTGCAATCAAGCATTCTGATTGGTTGAGAGTGAGTCACGGGGTGTGGTTTATTGAGCATTAAGTGCTGTACGCCTTATTACATTTACCTTAAAACGGGAGCGTTCCGTATTAGTGCGCACTCAGAATAACTAAAATGTTGCTTAAGAAAAAGACTGTCTACAAGTACTGGTGTGCAGCAATTTATTGGTTAGCAAGCTAAACTAGCAACATTCGGTTAATTTTTGAGCAATAATATTGCACTGTCCCGTGCTATCAGTGCTAACTAGCGTACTGGTCTAGCTACTGAAAAGTTGGACGGATGCTCAGGTCTAGCGATTAGTTGCTAACTAGACATCCACTTATTTAATTTGAGCTTCGTAGCCACGCAATTACATGACCTCCGCTGCGCGTCGGGCCTAACAACACCCTTGAACACGTACTTTATTGGCGATAAAGTACTGCCTCTCGTACCGTATTGCTTAAGTAAACGTTAGCCTACCCTGGTGGCTGAGTTTCACTCATTGCTGTTGGGCTGGGGGTCAGACGTAGCGTCCTCTTGAACACCTCACCACGAATCCAAATGAAGATAATTTTGCCAGTTTTGCCACCCTTTCATCCTGCTCTTTTCGTGCGTGCCGCTTCCTGCAGCCACTTTTGTGTTTTTGAATGAAGGGCATGGGGTAGCCTACTTACCGCAATTACTCAACATGCAACGCAATGCAACACAACAGAATGGCAAACGATCACAACGCGTGGGTGGGCTATAGAATCTTTGACAACATATTACACAGACAATATTACTTAATAAAAACTAAATTCGTTTCATTCAGCAAAAGGCAAATGAGGCAAAATGAATTATTTGCTGTTGTTAAGACTGACTATTGTTAAAATGTTTATTGGACAGGTGAGAATAACTGACACCATAATTGAGAAATGTTTGCGAATTGATCGGACTGGATCATATGTTAACCTTTCTGTGATTTATGCGGAGCGAGGGGCCCGGTCAGTTCTTCAGGTAGAGTTCTCACTTGAGATCGAGGACGGGCCCCCTTTCGCCACGGGCCCTAGTGCAGCTGTACTCCCTGCACTCCCTATAGTTACGCCACTGCATCACATAATGGTGTTCAAATGATTTGGCAGTAACATGGAGTGGTGTGGATGTGTATTTAATATGTGGGGAAAGAAGCAAACCTGTCCCACCACCCCGCCCGGTTGAGCGGGGTGAGTGAGTGAAGGAGTGGTTGACGGAGAGCAGCTGGAGTTGCAGTGTTCTCTGGGCGGATCCACATCTCTGTCAGGGCAAGGGTATGAAGAGAAGCATGAGATGCAAACGCCGGGATGAAGTCTGCCTTGTTCACAGCAGACTGGCAGTTCCAGAGCCCTAAAGAAAGAGAGAGGGCAGGTGGAGAAGATCTGGATAGGTAGTGAAGGTTAGAAGTTGACCGTATATACTTCGTGACATATCTACGTCTACGGGTAGTGTAATGAACAGGAATGCTAAGGAAACACATGCAGCTACCCGAGCTGTTAGGACCAATCAAATTGTCAGGGCGGGCTTTATACGATGATGGACAGATGATCAAAAGTAACGTAATCAACAACGTCACCAAACGTCACCGGTTTTTCCTGTCTGACGACATACCGCGCTGCACCTGAGCTGCTCCAAACTTTTCCCAAACTTTTTCTTGTTAACCGCTATTATATATTAATTCGTTTATTCATTTATTTTGTCTTTACCGATTTAATCCATACATCTACTGTCTAGTTATAGGTTTACTCGGCGCGGCTTTCTTCCTTGGAGCTCGACGCTACTGTTCCCGTTGAACTAACCAACTCAACGCTCTTGACGGATTATCTTGGTTGGCATAAACTATTCACGTAAATTAACTATAATGTTTCACGACCACTCACTTTGTCCTACATGTGCCATTTTGTTCGATAAGTTGACTCTGTTAGAGAGTCGCGTTCAGTCGCTTGAGGAAGAACGTATGCTAGTAACTTTAGATGCGACTGGCGCAACATCACAGACAGGGAGTCCTAGCGTGAGGGAGAACTCAAGTTTAGCCCCACCGGTTTCACCTTTGCAGCATGGTGGGAGTGGGACTCCTCAGACGTTAGTGATCGGTGACTCCATCACTCGTAACATTAGATTAGAGCAACCAGCGACAGTTTACTGTGTACCGGAGGCCAGAGCTACCGACATAGAAGCTAATCTTAGGGTGCTGGCTAGCACTAGGGCTAAGGCAAAGGCCCAAGCTAAGGCACATGGCGCACGCACTGATGATAGGTATAAGAATATTGTCATTCATGTCGGCACCAATGATGTAAGGCTGAGGCAGTCAGAGGTCACGAAGGTTAATATAGCTCGGGCATGTGACCTTGCTCAAAAGATGAGTCGGCATCGAGTAATAGTCTCTGGCCCACTACCTGTTAGGGGGACTGACGAGATCTACAGCAGGCTTGTCTCTCTCAACCGCTGGTTGGCTCGCTTTTGCTCAGAACAGGGTTTAGGATTTGTAGATAATTGGTCTCGTTTCTGGGCCAAACCTGGCTTGTTGAAAAGTGACGGGCTCCATCCTAGCTGGAGAGGTGCTTTTCTTTTGTCTAGGAATATTGAAGCTATTTTAGAGCAGGCCTGACACTCACTAGAACAAGCCGGGCCACAGTCTCTTAGAGAGTCTGATAGATATGTTGATAGGCATGTTGTGAGCTGTTGGGGGCCCGATAGCTCAGCTTGTAGTGTAGCCAGCGTGGATGCTGATGTTGTTTCTCCCATTGAGACGGTGTCTGTCCCCCGCCATTTTTCCAAATTCCGGCCCTCAATTATTAGGAATTATACCAATTTGATATGTATTCAGCCTTGCTCCCCCATTGCTCTTCCTACTAAGTTTTGTGATAGCAGTGCCACCTTTTCAGAAGGATTACCTACGTCTAAAGCTGCCAAAAACCCATACTGGAATGTTGGGCTCCTAAACATCAGATCTCTATCCCCAAAGGCCGTTTTGATTAATGATCTGATGTCTGAATGCAACCTGGACCTGATTGGACTCACCGAAACCTGGTTAAAACCTGAAGAATATTCCTCCCTGAATGAAGCATCGCCTCCGGATTTTGCGTACTCACACATCCCTCGTGTCTCAAAGAAAGGTGGCGGTGTTGCTATGATATATAAAGCTAGCTTCGACCTTAGCCTAAAATCTCTAAATACCTTTAAATCATTTGAGATAATTTGCATGAAACCACCAACTACTCTAAAAAGGACTAATTCTTCTACTATTGCCCCCCCTCCCTCATTTAGTTTAGTTACTCTATACCGGCCCCCCGGCCCGTATTCCCTCTTCCTAGAGGAATTTGCAGATTTGAGTGCTGATCTTGTGACATATACTGATAATGTCTTAATTATGGGTGATTTTAACATCCATGTGGATGACCCAAAAGATCCTCTAAGTAAGGCCTTTACTGCTCTATTGGATTCCACAGGTCTCACTCAGGTGGTTTCTAAACCTACCCATCTTCACTCGCATACATTGGATTTAGTTCTCACACAGGGAATCAAGATTAGTGACATCATTGTCCACCCCCACAATCCTATATTATCAGACCACTGCCTGGTTACCTTTAAAATGGATCTCTACCAGAGCCTTGAAGGCACCCAGAATATTTCTACTAGCCGCTGCATAACCCCAAACACAGCTATGGAACTGGCTAATATTCTACCTGCTGCACTAGAAGCACTGGACGTCCCAAATAAATCATTAAATGCTAAAACAAGGGATCTGAATTTGGTTCTTCAGTTATCCCTAGATTCTGTTGCCCCACTCAAACCAAGGAAAAGAAAAGACAAGAAAATGGCTCCATGGTATTCAGAGGAAAGCCGCACTCTCAAGAGGTCCACTCGAAAATTAGAGCTTAAGTGGCGTACCACTAAATTGGAGGTTTTCCGCCTGGCCTGGAAGGACAGCCAAATTGAGTACAAGCAAGTCCTCATCAGGTCCAGATCAGAATATTTCTCGAAATTGATTAGTAAGAACAAACACAACACAAAGTTCCTATTTGATACTGTTGCAAAACTCACTAAGAAAAGTACACTCTGTGTTAGTTCAGATCTCTCTCCCAATGATTTCTTAGATTTCTTTGACCAAAAAATCTATGCAATAAGGGAAAAACTACAGACTAGGCCTGGAGGAGTGGCCATCAACACGGAATTTGACTCTATACCCAGCATGCTGCATGTTGAGGCTCTTACTCACTTTAACCCTATTTCTATGGAAGCGTTCATCGAGCTGGTAGATTCCTCGAAACCCATCAGCTGCCTTCTTGATCCCCTCCCTGCCAAACTTTGTAGGGAACTTCTCCCTATTATTGGACCTCCCATGCTTAGTATTATTAATGAATCTATTATAACTGGACAAGTCCCTGACAATTTCAAACAAGCTATTATTAAGCCCCTTCTTAAAAAACCAAACCTGGATCCAGGTTGTATTAGCAACTATAGGCCAATTTCAAATTTGCCATTTCTCTCCAAAATTTTAGAAAAAGCTGTGGCACAACAGCTAACTGAGCACCTCTCCTCAAATCAGCTTTATGAACCTCTCCAGTCTGGATTTCGTCTTCACCACAGCACTGAAACTGCATTAGCTAAGGTAGTCAATGATCTATTATTAGCCTCTGACGCGGGCTCTATCTCTGTTCTGGTTCTTCTAGACCTTAGTGCAGCATTTGACACTGTGGAATATGAGATTATCCTGGAGCGTATGGAGAACTATGTTGGGATCTCTGGTACTTCACTTCAGTGGTTTAGATCGTATCTATCTGATAGATCACAATATGTCCACTATGATGGTTGCTCATCCAGGAGCACTACTGTAAAATACGGAGTACCACAGGGTTCAGTTCTAGGCCCTCTGTTATTTTCACTCTATATGTTGCCTTTAGGAAACATAATTAGAAGCTCTGGGGTAAATTTTCACTGTTATGCAGATGATACTCAGCTATACATGTCCATAAAGCCTGGAGAATTTCCACATGCTATGGAAAAATGTGTTTCCGGGTTGAGAACTTGGATGACAGCAAATTTCCTTCTTCTTAATTCGGATAAAACCGAGGTTCAAATTTTCGGCCCTAAAAAATACAGAAATAATTTATCCAATCTGACCTTAAACTTAGATGGTGTCAAAGTATCTCAAAGCCAGTTGGTAAAAAATGTAGGAGTCACATTGGACCCAGACCTTTTGTTTGAGTATCATATTAAACAAATCACCAGAACTGCATTTTTCCATCTACGTAATATTGCCAAAATACGAAAATTCCTCTCAAAGGATGATGCTGAAAAACGAATACATGCTTTTGTTACGTCCCAATTGGACTACTGCAATGTGTTGTTCTCTGGCCTCCCAATTACCTACTTGAAAAATTTACAGCGGGTACAAAATGCTGCTGCTAGACTATTGACAAAAACAAGAAAGTTTGATCATATAACCTCTACTCTTATCTCTTTACACTGGCTCCCTATCCAAGCCAGAGCTGATTTCAAAGTTTTACTACTAACTTACAAATCTCTACATGGATTGGCACCACTGTACCTCTCCGGTCTCCTTGTACCCTATTGCCCCGCAAGGACTCTAAGATCTCAAGATGCCGGCTATCTGGTAATACCCAAAATTAAGAAAAAACTGCTGGAGGTAGGGCGTTCTCATATAGAGCACCTCTTCTCTGGAACAAATTCCCTGTCTCAATTAGGGAGGCTGATACTGTTTCGACATTTAAAACTAGATTAAAAACGTTCTTGTTTAGTCAATCCTATGATTGTTAAATGTGTGTACTTTCTATGTAAACCTTGGGTGTGCGTTTGCCTATGTGTGTATCACATGTAACTTTTAAATTGTAATTTTAACTTATGTTCACACTGCCCATTTAAATTTTACAAATAAAGTAAACCTGTTATTGTATATTGTTACTGTAATAGTTCCGTTGCTGTATATTTTAATTGTTATAGTTTACTAGTTGGAGACAACGGGGGGCTGGTTGTTTTCATCCTTATTCGTATAAATATAACCTATTTTAGAGTTGTTTCCCCCGGAACAGATTTCATGTTCCAACCAAGGGGGGCTGTCGCTGTCTTGGTGTGTGGGGCTGCATCAAATACCCTCTTAGCTTTGTTAAATTGCTGCACTAGTCCACACTTGACCGGTGGGGATCTCATTCTATTACGACTGAAACTGTTAGCTGCTCCTGGCATTCTCTCTCTGTTCTCCTCTCTGTCCCCCCCACACATCCCCTGTGGTGTGGGGGGTCTGAGCTGTCAGGACCTGCCTGGTCGTTGGTCTACCAACGCTGGACCAGGTCGTCAACTGGAAACCAGCCTCCATGACGGCCAACAGCGAGTTTCCAGGTCCCATCCAACGTCTATAAAGCCGAACAATGGATTTTTGGTGTTTCAAAACCCATTGACACTGTATGACTATGTTTAGCTTGTGTTCTGCTCCTCTCTCTTGCCAACCGTCTCTGGAGGAGGGGATCCCTCTCTGAATTGCTCCTCCCAAGGTTTCTTCCATTTTTTCTCCCGTTGGGAGTTTTTCTGGAAGTTTTTCCTTGTCTTCCTTGAGGGTTTAGGTTGGTTGAGGGGCAGTTCTATGGGGGTATGTGAAGCCCTCTGTGACATGCTTGCGTGTAAAAAGGGCTATACAAATAAATTTGATTTGATTTGATTTGACCAAAGAGCGCTTGGGTTGATTTAGTTTTCAACAAACAACATATTACTTTGCTCTGATTGGTTGTAGGTCTACCCAATTGAGTGAAGAGGCATTTTTTTCTACGAGTTCGGTTGAAACACGCCCCATAGTCACAGCCCAACGGAGAGTTATCAGACTCATATTCTGACTAAAATTATGAGTATGACAACGTCAGATTAACAGTAGTTAGTATCAGCATGTCAAAACTAACATACAGACAAGCCTCATATATTGCACATACAAACACAAAATCACCCTCTCTCCATGAGAAAAAACAATGTTAAATATAAAGATATCAATAAATATTTGTCTGTACGCATCTATATTGTATGTGGGATGGAAAATTACCAAAGTAAAAACGATTTTGTCTTTGTATATTTAATTGTCCAAATAAATATGACTTGTTTATCAAACTGCATTAATCAGAAATAAGTTACAGTTAAATTGATCATAATTTAAGTGAACTGAAGTGTATTAAAACAGAAAATTGGAAATAAAGAAAGAAGAAAACCCTTTCTGCAGAAAGCCTTTGCGTTTTCCCCAAAGATCCCACAACATAGAGGCACTTTGGCCAACCAGAAGGAAACTTAAAGGGTCTTTTGGCAGCACTTTCTAGGCTCTTTTTATATTGTCACTATCAGTAGTTGGAGGTGTGTGCTGTATTTTCAAAAGATGCATTGTTGGGTAACAGTAATCTGTCAACCCGTCCTTCTTTCACCCATTATTGTGTATCTTAATATAATAAAATAATATAGATAAGTACAGTACACAAGTATTGTTGTGTTGATCTTGCCCTTCAGTAAATATTAGTACATAAATAACACAATTGTATGTATTTTGTGCCTAAAAAGATGCCAGCTTGTTTCAAGTCCTCCACCATCATCCCTGTGCCCAAAAAGCCAAGGCCAACAGGACATAATGACTACAGAGCCGTCGCCCTGACCTCTGTGGTAATGAAGTCTTTTGAGTGCCTTGTGCTGGCACACGTCAAATCCATCACAGACCCCTTCCTGGACACACTGCAGTTTGCCTACAGAGCCACCAGGTCGGTAGATGATGCCGTTAACATGGCCCTCCACTTCACCCTACAGCATCTTGACTCCCCAGCATCCTATGCCAGGATCCTGTTTGTGGACTTCAGCTCTGCCTTCAACACCATCATCCCCGCCCTGCTCCAGGACAAGCTCTCCCAGCTGAACGTGCCCGACTCCACCTGCAGGTGGATCACAGACTTCCTGTCTGACAGGAAGCAGTGCATTAAGCTGGGAACACAAGTCTCTGACTCCCAGTCCATCAGCACCGGATCTCCTCAGGGCTGCGTCCTTTCTCCTCTGCTCTTCTACCTGTACACCAACAGCTGCACCTCGAGCCATCCATCTGTCAAACTCTTGAAGTTTGCGGACGACACCACCCTCATTGGGCTCATCTCTGACGGGGATGAGTCTAACTACAGGTGGGAAGCTGACAACCTGGTGACCTGGTGTAGCCAGAACAACTTAAAGCTCAATGCTCTTAAGACAGTGGAGATGGTTGTGGACTTCAGGAAGAACACAGCCCCTCTCACCCCATCACCGTGAGTGACTCCCCAGTCAGCACTGTGGAGTCCTTCCGCTTCCTGGGCACCATCCTCTCCCAGGACCTCAAGTGGGAACTGAACATCAGCTCCCTCACCAAAAAAGCACAACAGAGGATGTACTTCCTACGGCAGCTGAAGAAATTCAACCTGCCAAAGACGATAATGGTGCACTTCTACACAGCCATTATTGAGTCCATCCTCATCTCTTCTATCACCATCTGGTACGTTGCTGCCACTGCCAAGGACAAGAGCAGACTGCAGCATATCATCCGCACTGCTGAGACGGTGATCGGCTGCAATCTGCCTTCCCTCGAGGATCTGCACACCTCAAGGTCCCTGAGGCGAGCGAGGAAGATTGTGGCCGACCCCTCCCACCCTGGGCACTCCCTGTTCCAGCTACTCCCCTCCGGCAAAAGGCTGCGGTCCATCAAGACCAAAACTTCACGCCACAAGAACAGTTTCTTCCCATCCGCTGTTGGCCACTTTAACAAGGCCAAGGACTCTTACGGACTTTTAAATCACAATCTGCACAATGACACCCTGCACATTGCAATTCGACAATTGTATCCTTCTCTTTGCACTATCTGTATTTTTAGGTTAGATTGTAATTATGGCTACTTATATTTTATTTTTTATTCTAAATCCCCTTAGTATTAGCTAGACTTGGCTCCTCTTGTATAGTTTAGACCACATATTTTAGTTTCAAGATTCCTATATGTTAATGTATGCACCTACTTGCCAAAGTAAATTCCTTGTTTGTGCAAACATTCATGGCAAAATAAAATCCCTTCTGATTCTGATTATCAACACAAAGTTTTCTGAACACTGATATTTGATATTTATGAATAAATATATTGGAATTTCAAAAGTTTACAAAATGTTCATATTGTTTCCAGACTTAAGTTAATACTCACAGAAGTTTGCTGTAGTTTGCCTACCAGGAGAAGGTGGGCGTGGAAGATGCCATAGTCTACCTAATGCACAAGGCACACTTATCTGGACAAGGGGAAAGGTGCTGTGAGAATCATGTTTTTTGATTTCTCTAGTGCCTTTAACACCATCCAGCCCCTCAGAGTGAGTGACAAGCTCTTGCAGATGGGGGTGAACGTCCTGGTATCCTGGATCACTGACTATCTGACCGAGAGACCACAGTTCGTCAGACTGAAGGACTGTGTCTCTGAGACTGTGTTGTGCAGCACTGGTGCTCCACAGGGGACTGTGCTCTCACCAGTCCTATTCACCCTGTACACATCTGACTTCACCTACAACACGGAGTCATGCCACATCCAGAAGTTCTCTGACGACTCTGCTATTGTGGGATGTATCAGGGATGGACAGGAGGGTGAGTACAGGAGCTTGGTGGAAAACTTTGTGCAGTGGTGTAGGAATAACCACCTGCAGCTGAACGCCACCAAGACCAAGGAGATAGTGGTGGACTTTAGGAGGTCCCAGCCTCCTCTGCTACCAGTCTCCATCGAGGGGGTCAGTGTGGAGGTGGTCAACACCTACAAATACTTAGGTGTTCACATGGACAATAAACTGGACTGGTCAGCCAACATTGATGCAATCTACAAAAAGGGGCAGAGCCAACGCTACTTCCTGAGGAGGCTGAGGTCTTTCAATGTCTGCAGCAAACTCCGGTGCATGTTCTACCAGTCTGTTGTTGCCAGCGTCCTTTTTTATGCTGTGGTGTGCTGGGGAGGCAGCATAAAGAAGAGGGATGTATGGCAACTGGACAGGCTGGTGAGGAAGGCGGGAGCTGGCTCTGAACTGGACTGCCTCACTACAGTGGCGGAGAGAAGGACCCTAAGCAGGTTTCCCTGAGCACATTCAGTGGCAGACTCCTGTCACTGTCATGCTCATCTGACAGGCTGAGGAAGTCCTTTGTCCCCAGGGCCATTCAGCTTTTTAATGCCACCCAGAAGGGGAGGGGGAAGGAGATGGACTTCTCTGCATGGGTCTACCTCAGTCTGCCCTCCCCTGCTCATCTCATCTCAGTCCCATGCACAGACTTTACAACCTTACCACTTACACATTCTGCACTAGCACTTTGCTCTTTGCACTTTCCAAACACACACACACACTATCCACACCAGCAGCACCAGATCACTGTCCTCCTGGACACTGACACTCATAATCATTGCACTCTGTACAATAGGGTCGGACCTTTTCCTCTATCTGAAAACACTCTCTCTGTGTGAATATGCTCTCCCTATGTGTATGTATATGTGATTTATGTATGTATGTCGGTGACGTGTATAAGTGTATATGTGTATAAACTACTAGTGACCAAAATTTCCCTTGCGATTAATAAAGTATCCATTCATTCATTCTATTGTTGGCAGACATGGGATATCCTTTCCTGGTTCAGCCGAGCAATCTCGTACAAAATGTAATTCGCTTAGTTATACGCCGGGAGACTATATTAAGTCTGCGATTTGATGTGCTTTAGTTCCCTGATGAATACCTAAGTTAAAGGGGCAATTGACTGGGTTTTTGGGGTATTTCACACTGTTCCTTAAGGTCTCCAAATAGGGTATGTAACATTGGTTGGGTTGAAAATGGCCCGGGTGCTGTTCTATGCCCTCTGACAGATCCTCTGAAATGTTCCCGGGAAAAAACACTAGCTTTTCTCCTTTTATGGTATGCTCATTAATATTTAGATGAGCTGCGCGCTGATTGGTTGGTTATCAACGAGTGAAGCTGGGAGCAAAAACGAAACATGGCCAACACTCGCTGAAACACCGAAGTTGGAGAAATGAAATAAAAACGCGCAAATAAATCTATTGTGTCTACACAACACTGTTTTCAACAGATTGACTATATATCATTTGAAATGATAACATTACCTGTTTCCACTTCTGTTGTTGAAGCAAACTGGATTGACTTAGGTGGGTAGAACGTTAGGCTACAGCTTACCAACCAAACCATATCGTGATTCTACTCGGCTTCAGTTAGTTAGCTAGGCTAGCTCTAGATATCTTGCTGTAAAATAACATGACAAAGATCTGGACAAACATGCATCGTGAATTGTAGATTTTCATTACACATGTTATTTATTTGAATGAAACACAGCCAGGAACATGAATCAACGTTAGCCCCATTGCCAATAAACTAGGCTAAATTATCACACATTCTACCTATGCTTTTGAGTTAACTAGCAAGCTAAACTTGTTTACATGCCTACAGTCTAGGGCTCTGTTCGAAAACTTAGACAGCTGTCTTAATCCTTGATGTCTTACTAGACAGGTGTCTAACGAGACAGCTCTCTTCGGGGTAAGGTATCTTAAAAACCGTTGTTTTCGAACAGCCTATTAAGACAGGATGTACGTCATGGCGCTGCGTGTACTTATGTGCTCGCACTAGCGCGCTTTGTCAGACGGCAGTCAATTGCGTTGAGTTTATTGTCACACTAAGTCAAGTTAAGCTGTATTTAAACTTGTGTTAGATATAGGCTCAATAGCTCATAACATTTGTGTTTGTATTTCACTCATTTGATAGGATTATGATAAAACGCAGCAACTAGCTAGTGTCTGCACTGCACAGCAATGCTAGCTACTATACGTTATCGAAAAGTCGGAGCATATTTACAAATTAGGAGTGTTATCAATAAAATAAGTACATTTTCAGCAACTACACTGCCCACTTCTCGATACATTTTTATTCAGATGCTGATTTACAAGTACCGTTTAGCTGAAATATGAATCGTAAAAACTTAGAGCAATGGCGGTCAAAGGAGTCTGTTTAACTTGTTGCTCACGGTAACCCCGCGCACAGAGTTATGGGTAATACGTGCCGCCATTAAGACAGCAAGGCAGCTCATATGCTGTCTTAAAAAATGACCTTTATGTGACGTATTTCAAGGTATCTTATTAGACAGGAAGAGAAGATTTAAGACATTTCGAACAGACCTCGCTGTCTTAAAAGGAAGGAAGGAAGGACGCATTTTAAGAGTTTTCGAACAGAGCCTAGGTGTTATTAATAACAGTTACTAGCAATGCTAACTTATCCTGTATCTAGAACCTGCCTTTCTCCAGTTCTTTCAAATAGATTATCTAGACAGGCGTTAGCAATAGGCCAGACTGCTGTTCGTTTTCTGGCTATTTTTCGGAAGCTTCCCTTCTAATGCTGACTACAGCTAGTCTAGCTAGAGTCATTTGATGTGTGTAGAAAAGTATTTAGCATTCTACCTGGTATGCTATATACAGGAAACGTTAGCATTGCTAATAACTGTTAGCACAACATCATACAGTCCTTATAGCTTGCGGTTGCAATGAGCATACGGTCGGAACAGCACTTCTTTCCAGGTTCAGCTTCCTAGCAAATCCTGCTTGAAATTGTCCAAGGTTGTCAAAACTGTCTTGGGTGAAATGTTCAGAGCAAATGAATGATTGAGTGTCGAACTTCGCCGGGATCTTCTCATAGACAACAGCAGCCATGCCTGTTGAATGTTTGGCTCCTTGGGAAGACTGTGAGTGTTAGCCTTCCCTGTACAGCCTGGAACACAGCATTTACGACCGTGGTCCATTTTCAATATCTTTGTTATAATTCAAAACGTTCTTCTTTGTAATTCCTTATAAGTAGCCTACACAGAGCAGCGCGCAGCTAAACTAGTATCGGAGATAGACGCTACCTCGGGCTGGTCTGGATGTAAATTCTGGGGCGTGACAAAGATACAGACCAGAGCCAATAAGAGGGCGATTACCGGTCCACGTAGGACCGGTAGCTTCGTTGAAAAGCTAGCGTTTTACAGCCAATATTTTTCTTTTTGAGATTTGAATAGGAAAGAGGTGTCAATGGACTTTGATATTCACGGTATGATCAGTTTACCCACCAAACTGTCGTTATTCATCTATGACAAGGTAAAATCGGTTTTGCAGTCAATTGCCCCTTTAACGTTACCGGTTTCCGTCACAGTCTGTAATTTATTTTAGCAACATTCTAAGCCCTTGGGCCAATACCAGAGAATGTCTAATATAGGGAGAACTGCCACTCTCGGGAAACTTCCGGGTTCTGAACTGGTAGCAGTTCCATGTGAGGGCGCTAACGAGCGAGTGCAGAATGAATGGAGGTCTATGGAGCTATACCCCTCAAAATCCACTTTTCTCAGGATATCATTTTTTGTCTAGTAATTTGAATTCTGAATTCGAAAGGGTAGGGAAAAAAAATACACACTGCTGGCTGTTACATTTTTTTTAAGTCTCCTTTCTGTTCTAAAAAGCCTTTGAAAATGTCATTGACGTCAAACACATCGTACGACCAGAGCTACTGCTTTACGGCAAGCTCTGGTCACTTCCTTTTTTCTCTCAAGGCATCGACACACAACTGACAGGTTAGGCTCTCCCTGTCAATACACATGCTAGAAAGAGTTTTGGCTTGCTTATGTTGTTGCTAATCTTGCTAATGCTCTGACATTCTGATTCCACTTCGGATGTCATCAATCGGGTGCTCTGGTCGTATTAGTCCTTCACTAACCAATCAGCATTCATTAGTAGAATGCTAGCGTGTTATAGGCAACAATGACTCACCCTGTAAGAAGTCAAAAGGACATAGGTACTCGTTCATTCAACTTTCAACCTACAATCCATGTTGAACATGCAAAAACTACAATCAAATCGGAGATTTCTCAACGACAATCAGACGAAAGAGACAAATTTAGCCGTTTAGCTCCAAAGACTCCCGTTCAACATGCACTCGCTCGTGATCACCCCCAGTGGAACTCTGGTGGAACTGCAGCCACATTCGGTACAATGGAGCTTAATAGGGAGTGGCAAGGCTCTCCTTAAACAGGCTCTGCTTATACCCAGCTAACACAGTTCCGTTGCCCTTACGTTGTTGCAACGTCATTCGATGACCAAACATCTGTTGCCGCCACGTCTTTGGCAATGTGGAAAGTGAAAGACGCCAGTTGGTCACGCAACGCCATAACCGCGACGTCGAGGCAACGGGATTTTGTGACATTGCCAGTCCGTAACTTCGACGTTAATTAAGTAACCTATATTTATCAATTCTACTTCTTATATTGGGGCGGTTCATATGCAGACCTCATTTGCCCAAAATGCTACTTGTTCTTGTATAATAGGCTACATGGTAGCCATCTTAGGAGGCATATGTTTGTGTGATGTGTAGCCTAACTCAAGCTTATCATAAACGAGGCAGCATTACCATGTAACATTTAGTAATTTTATTTCAAACAAAGTGCCAAACAGTGAATTTAAATCTTCTGCCAGTCCCCGCTACAGGTCCTGTCTGTTGGCCCTGACAATGAGCACAAAATAAGTTAGTGTCCTATCAACATAATTGCACGTGTGAAAGGGGCTATAAGTCATTTAAAAATCACATCTAAAGTAATATACATCATCAAAAAA
This sequence comes from Hypomesus nipponensis, assembly GCF_054491055.1. NCBI lineage: Eukaryota > Metazoa > Chordata > Actinopteri > Osmeriformes > Osmeridae > Hypomesus > Hypomesus nipponensis. The sequence goes on along the minus strand of NC_140387.1, from coordinate 12,325,620 downwards.
ATATTATGGGATTGTAGTTTTTTGTCACATAGCCATGTGACAGAGAGTGGACTTCTTAGAATGGTGGCCTTGCATGTGTTGTTCGAGTGAAATAAAACGTTTTGCAAACGGCATGGTAGTCATCCATTCATCAAAAAGTTATTTTGACTGTAATGCAGGATTCCAACTCATAATAGAGTTTATTTAAAAGTTGACTCTCTGAAAAAACTGTAAGTATTTGTCGAGTGAATAATTAGTTAATGATTAGTGAATGTAACTCATGTTGTGACTTTACTTGAGGAGGCACATTACTATTAACAAATGATTAATTACCGTCTCAATCCATGGATACCGCCATTGTAGAAATGAACACATGAATTACCCTGTTAACTCAGGGTTTTGGTTCACACAGTTAACTAACAGTCATAGTTTGCACGATTAACATAAGTAGTTAACTCACCTATCAGTTAATGTGTTAATGTCAATAGGAATTGATACATGATTCCAGATTCAATTAATGGTAAATCATATGTGACTCCCTATTACCAAATGATGTGTTCATGATCAGTGCATCATTAAGTACTTTCTGAGTTTTGTATTAACTGATGATGATTCATGCATTAGTTAATGCATTAATGAATAATAATTAATGCACCCTTATTGTAAAGTGTTACCATTTTCCTTTTGCTTTTAACACTATTCAACCACACTTGCTAGTAGAGAAACGTCTTTCTGACTTCAATCTTGATATGAATATTATTAGATGGATCTAGACTTTATGACAGAAAGATCACAGTGTGTGAGAGTTAATGGCGTCCTTTCAGACAAGCTCCATTCATCCACTGGCTCACCCCAAGGTTGTGTACTCTCTCCTCTTCTTTATATGCTCTACACGAATAGTTGCCAGTGTAAGTTTGAGAATAGAAACATCATAAAGTTTGCAGATGACATAGTCATAGTCAGCTTGCCGAACGGAGGGGATATGGATCATGGGCTGGTTGTCAATGACTTTGTATCATGATGTGAGGAGTTTCGCCTTAAACTGAATTTGTCAGACCAAGGATATGATTATTGACTTCAGGAGGTCGGTGATCATTCTCCAATTCATAACTATTGAGGGGATTGCGATTGATTTGGTTGAGAATTATAAATGTCTGGGTACTGTATTTAATAACATGCTGTGCTTTCAGACCATCACAGATGCCATTTCAAAAAAAGTACAGCAACGTCTCTATTTCCTGAGAAAAATGAATTCTTTAAAGGTGTGCACCAAAATGATGACACTGTTTTATAGAACCTGTATTGAGTCAGCACTGACATTTTGTGTGGTGGTATGGTTTGGGAATCTGAATCTGGACAATAAGAACAGGCTTGATCGGCTTGTCAGAGTGGCCGGTAAAGTCATTGGGGTAAACCAAGTCCAGCTCTCTGAGCTTTACGTTAGGAAGGTCGCAAGGAAGATGCAGGCCATATTGGCTTGTACTGACCATCCCCTGAAGGGGGCGTTTGAGCTCTTGCCTTCAGAGAAGAAGAAGGTATAGAGCTCCCACACAGAAATTTGGGGACTCTTGTTTGCTTTGCTATTGGGAGGCTTAATATGCCTAAATGAATGGCATTCATGGACGGAACTATAAAATTATTTGGGGTTTTCAACATTAAGTGATCCTTGTACTGTATTATACTGTATTGTGTGTTCTCGGGTATGCTGTTTATGTAGTATTTTATGATGGATTGTATGTATTTTGGTTCCTGTCTACAAATGTCCCCTAGTGGGATCAATAAAATTGACTTGACTAACTACGAAGAAAGATCATATTTCTTCCATTAATAGCTTCTCTCAACTGCCTCCCTGTAAATACAGAATCTAATTCAAAATCCTTCATCTCACCTACAAAGCACATAATGGTCGGACTCGATCATAACTTGCTGAGCTTATATGGCTGGATGTCTCCCTGTCCCCATCTCTCACTCCAAAATCTAGAGTTGCTGGACCTAGTATCTGCTTGATGGGTCTCACACCTCATTGTGTAACTTAGTGTCACATTGCTAAGTCATGTGTTGATAAGTAAGGGTCAAGATGTGGTGTGATTGGTTGTGCTTGTGCATAAAGGGAATTGTGAAGCATTGTTCTGTGTATTCTTCATCTACTGAGACGGTCATACTCCTTTTCTTCCTCACCTCTTACTCTCTCTGGTTTACAATAATCAAGGTAGAATAGGTCAGATTTAAAACTGTCGCTTTGTAACATGTTTAGCTTGCAATTCATATCATTCATTTGCAATGTTCTTAAATGTATATCTAATTTCACCTTACGTTGACCATTCTTGCTCAGATTTAACCCATAGTCAAATAACTACAATTTTCATTGATATTGACATAATTTGGTTGATGTTAACACACTATTCAGTTTCCCCTCTCCCATTAAACCATAGGGGAAGTTTTAGCTGTTTGGCAAATATTAAACACCCTACAAACTCATAGTACTTAATTACCCGACTAGAACCCTGCACTCACAGAATATTTGATATATTATAAAGATGGTTAAAAATGCAGTTGTCTGATGAAGTATGGTGGACAGATAATATTGTTTAAAGAATTGCTGTGTGAAATCTTATTAATAAAGGATGATTATCCTTAAATAACCATACACATTTTTTATAATTGGAAAACCGTAGTTCTTATCCTCAATATAGTATGATCAGTTCAGTTGTGTGATTCAAGATGAATAGGAATTTAATCTGGATATTATGACTACAAATGTGTGGCCCGGAAATGCCTATTCATCCTGAGGAGACTGAAGAAGTTTGGTATGGACTCAGTCATCCTCACTAACTTTTACAGATGCACAATAGTGAGCATACTGACTGGTTGCATCAGTGTGGTATGGCCTATATAGTGTAGTCCAGTCTTCTGAGTTGCCCAACCTTGTATCAGACACCTGCACTTTATAGATCTATAATAAATATGTTGATTTTGTCGTGAACTTGTACTTGGTGATTCACTTCATTGACTTGGTACTTTCACAGCAATTGGGTACTATCTAATATGTCTTCAGTCTTAACCCTGTACGTTTATCTGCAGTTGTGAATTTAATGGTATAGAATCATGTGTTAAAGCTTTATAGTATGAGCAATATCAATAGGTTAGTGTCAAATACACTTTTGTATAGGTTATAACAGTCTGCTGGTTTTGTTAGTGTTGGTACGCACACATTTTTTTTTACCTTTACTGATGGTCTGAAGATGTTTAATTTGCTATCTTGCACTTCTACACCAGTGCTAAACAGAGAAGTGTAGTCAGAAGGCAAAATTATAAATTAAAACTTTCATTAGCAATAGGCTACATTCATTAATAACTCATTAGTACCACCACGTTAGCAAACACAACAAATAAACTATACAATTACACTACACTGTTGCCACATGTTGGGAAATAACAAAATACAAGCAATATTACAAATGTAATGGATGCAAACTTTACAGGCATGAAAAACGGTATTGTGGTCACGCAGACTATTGTAGGTTGGGGTTCAGTGCAAGCACGGCTTCTTCTGTAGGCTATAATTGTTAAATCCTATTTGAGAAAGGACACTGTTCACAGCTGTCAATAGGAAATTACTATTACCTGAATGACTTGTACTGATTGGGAGGTTATGCCTGTTCTGATGATGGCATAAACCATGTTAGATTGTTGGCTCTGTGCAATGTTTGGGTTTCCTCTCCCTTGTCATCTGTTTCTGTGTCTTTGTTTCTGTTGCAGGATGGCAGGCAGGTAGAGGAGCTGTGATTGCTGCTACAGCACACCTGTGATCTGTGCCTCAGTCCTTAATAAGCTGTGCCCTAACAAGCTGGGTCTCTCCATTACTAGCAGGAACATCACTGTTTGCTTTTTAGTTCGTTATGATTCTCTACACACTCTACACTTGCACTGATCCCACATCCACTCCCTATGCTACTGTTTTACATGACCCTCACATGCAACCATTTCTTTGTTAGATATAGAAATAAGGATAATGTTATCCTTATTTCACTAAGTATGCATCTAATCTTCCTATGAACCCAGTTATGACAGCTATATATAAGCATAGTCAGTGACAGTGGCGGCTGGTCAATAGAGGGCCGGTGAAAAGTGTTCTATTGTTGTTTGTTTTTCATGTAATACATTTTCTAAACAATAATTACTAATTTTAAGCATTACTGTGTTAAAAATACACAATAACGTGTTGTGTGTATCTATATATACCAAAATTCTGTTTTGGGATCAATTTACTTCATGCTCGACATCTGGGGCGTTAGAAAAACGGCTGGACAATAGAGGCTTAGATAAAACATATAACTTTTTACCACAGACTACAATTAGAGACACAGGAAGATTTTGTAGAAGAACTGTTGGTTTATTTTGAACTTATCCTGTTGAGTTGGTGTTTATGTAAGGTATTTTCTTGTGGGCTTTTATTGTGACAGGGGTGTGTGGTTCTGACGTTGGAAGAAAGTGAGTGGATTGGAATGCTATGTGTGGGGGAGATACAGTAAAGATGTAGAAAGTGTGCCCCAAGACCGTGTCCGTCTCTAACAATTAATGCAACATAAACTAACCCAAACAGTCGGCTACATTGGTGACAGCGGTGGGATGGATTTTATTTTTTTCTCGTTGGGCCTGGCATGGCTCTGCTACTTACGTCGATGGGCTTGTCGGGTGCAGTCGTTTGGCGTTAGCTGTTGCTAACTCCGTGCTGTTTTTATTTTTTCACAGTTATGGTAGGCTAGAATGTTGATTCTGCACGTTGTGCCTATGGAGTTTTCTCGTTTTAGTTTAAGTTAGAGAGGAAATAAGGAGAAACGACATGGTATCCAGATCGAGGGAGAGCCATAAGCACGTGGAGGAGGGCAAGATGGACGGCTCCACGCGGAGGGCGTTAGCGTGCGCTGCTCCATCATCTCCTTCGCCACGCGGGCTGAGCTCCAACACTTCCACCGGTCCCGCCGGGCCAAGATGCAGCGCCCCCGCCAGCTGCAGTACAGGTTGTTCCCGGAAATCGATGAGAACTTTGGGAAGTTGTGTCGGCGGTTTTCCAGCGAAAATAAAATTGAGATATTGGTTGTGCAGAGGCTCGGATGAAGGAATTAAATAAATACTTGTGCTTGCATTTGTACATCCAAGCACTGAGCAACTGTTGTGCTTCATTTGTTTGCTCGCCATAATGTCTCTCCAGGAAAAAACGATATCGCACTTGCCATTGCACGGTGGTAGCTCAGTTTCTCATTGGCGGGCCAGATGATCTGGGCGGGCAAAGCAGAGAGGGGAGGTAACCTTTCTCGTATCTACGTCACTTGGAGGAGATTTTCAAACAGAGAGTTTGAGCCTTCATTTTGTCAAAGTCGGAGAAGAACACCCAGGGCTTTGTTTAGACCTATCGAAAATTCTAGCCACTGGGGGACCAAAGGCAGGCTAGGGGGACTCATATTAATGTTAAATAACTTCATAAAATGAAGTTTTCATGTCATGTCACCTTTAAAACGTTGTTAACACTTTGCTAATACGGCAGATTACGTGTTGAATGAAAAAAACAGTCAGGATAGGTGACAACTATTGCAAATGTGATGTTCCCTGTTGTGAAATTTGTCATAAAACCGCGTTTTATGTGCATGTAAATTAGCTGTGTTAGCCACATGGCTATGGTGCTAAACGTGAATGAGCTAGGAGGCTAACATCGTTGGGCTCAAATTAAATTAGCCTAAATACATTTAGTCTTATCTCTGCATTACTCGTCAGTTTACCTTTCAGTGTATTTCAAATTTGCGAAATGTGGGCGAGAAGGGAGAGTTAGTCAGTTAGAGAGGTAGGCTAAGTCTGAGTGAAAAATCGCTAACTGATACCAGCGGTTGATTCTACTGACTGTTGAGTAACCTTGTATTCTCTTGATTTCGAGGGTCATAGAGAGGACAGTAAAGATAGTAACGGCAGGGGGTCTGTGATTGGTCAACCCCCCCCCCCCCTTTGCTTCTTGCTCCGCTGCAGCTTCCCATGTATGCTTTGGCGACTTGGCACAGACAGACTTTTAAGGTTGAACCCGTTGAAAACCGGCAAGGCATTATTGAGCATTATGTGTAGGGGAGACTGGGGACAGTCGCAACAAGGGACAGTTGCAACAAGTCTTATTCCTCAAATCAGAAACATGAGTGATGACACTCATACTGCACTTGCACAGTTAGACCCCTCCCCCCACCAAGAAGACAGAACACATATTCAACATCTGCTGCTGAACAAAACGTGTATGAAAGTACATTTTTTTACAAGCTGTATTTTTGTCATACTGTCCTGACCTTTTGTATGAATGAATCAAAACTTACTTAGTTTGAATTATTGTTTTGTTGACTTCTAAGTGAGATGGTTAGCATGGGAGTCAGATGGCTGAGCGGTGAGGGAGTCGGACTAGTAATAAGAAGGGTGTCGAATCGATTCCCCGCTGTGCCAAATTATGTGTCCTTAAGGCACTTCACCCTACTTGCCTTGGGGGGAATGTCCCTGTACTTACTGTAAGTCGCTCTGGATAAGAGCGTCTGTTAATTGACTAAATGTGTCAAGGTCAGTGTGTCTAGCTAGCACATGATGTTCTGTCATGGCTGATAGCGTTGGGGGCTACAAGTTGCAACCGTCCCCAAGCTAAGCATCCATATCAAAACAGACCACACAACAGTATTTTTCAACATGAACAAGTCAATATTTTGGATCGAGCATCAGATTGCAAATTGTTAAATTCTTCCTGTCTGACACTGAAATATGGAGAGATTGAATAGCATCTGTAACACCTGCACACTGAATCTATGAAGGCCTATGTTCTACACATAAACGTGTCATGTCTATCAGCCTAAATGTAATTCAGATTTTTATTTTATTTGTATAAATTCAATGTACACTTATTTTAGAAAATGCCAACAAATACAGAAGTGTAGATGTAAAGAATTTCTGTAACAAAATGTAATCTCTTGCCTATAAAGTTTGTCTTTGAAAACATTTATTGCTCACTTCCCAGTCATGAGTGGCCCTCCTTTGCACACAGAGTACCAGTCTATGCTACAAGCATTGTCTTTTTTCAATTTCACTAAAACAGATGGCAAATCAAACATCTTCCAAGAGTTAGTTCATAGCATATTGACCTTGGCCACCACCTGCTTGCAGCCTGTCCTTGCATACTTACGTCCCCCTACAGAAGGATAGTATTCCATCTCCCCCGCTAGACGCTCAATGTTGGTACGGTCCGGATAGAACCCCTCACGCGACATCTCATCCATGAAGCACTCCATCACATGACTTTTCTCCAACAGGATCAAAGGCAGCAGCTCTGCCTCTGCCCATATTGGATGAATGTCCTCCAGAGTGTTGTGCAATATCAGGGATAATTCTTTTACCAAATTGTTGTGGCACCCCACTGCAGAATTTGTGATAGAGACACTTGAGGAATTGTGCAGCAGGTGTTTGGTGATGTGGCCATGACCCAGGTTGCTAAGGAAAATATAAACGGCGTTCAGATACTCATTGGAGTGCTGTGAGATCACAAGGTCCCTCAAGGTATCCAGTATTTCACCATGCATGTGCTCAACTTCATCAAAGATGAAGACTGGAATCTTCTCGTCCTCCTCAGCGCGTGTAACCATGTCTGTGACAAGGGTGGACAGGGCGCGGGAACAGTACCAGGCTTCGGTCTCCAGGGGGCAGTGGTGTAGAACATAGTACTGGAGCACCAGTGATTCCCCCACCACTGATCGGAAGTGTCCAGCCAGAAGACGACCCATGTGGCTTTTCCCCACTCCACTTGGGCCGTGCAAGGAAAGGACCAGGGGCTTACTGTGGACGTAGGTGGAAAGGTAATCCTTTAAGTGTGACAGCAGGGCCTCCACTGCCCCCTGCTGACTAAACACTTCCCTCCTTAGCGTCTTCTCTAAACCCTCCAGGTCATATCTGAGGACGTGGTCATCAAGGTTTTCTATTGCATTGTACACCTGGAGAGGCACAGATGATAGAGAGGAGTGAGACAAAGCAAGATAGAGAGTGAGTACCAATACCCATACTATATGGTATGTCTGTCATTAGTATCTACCATACTAAATAGTATGGCAGAAGGGTTTTAGCACCCACTGAGAGAGAATATCATTGCTCACTGATATTGACTGATTGAGTCAGCCCTCGAGACATTTTAGCCTACCTGCAGAAAGACAATGGCCAAGAGCAGGAGGAGGCAGTTCTTGGCACGGCTCTGTTCCTGTTTAGGCGGCGCCCTGCAGTCACCTCCACTAGGAAACATCACACGGGATCTCCTCATTTTCTTCCTTTTCTTCTGGGAACTATTGTAAGAGGTTGAGGACATTGTAGAGGGGGTAAGGCTATCAAAGGTAAAGATTTTGGGACTGGTGCGACTGGCGGCCCCGGTTAGGACCAGACCCATCCCCCCGTTCCCCGGCCCCACCATCATCTCTTGACGGCGCCTCTTCATGGCCTGGTACTTTAGTTTGATCCGGATCATGGCCCGCACAGAGGAAGAGAAATGGGAGAAAGTGAGAGGCGCAGACTGCATCTTCCCGTCTCCTTCTTCCTGTTCTTCCATTTCTCCCTCTATCAGAGACCCTGATAGTCTGTCACAGATGTCCTCCTGGTCACCCATCTGAATGAGATAGAGACAGAAGGGGAGAGAGATGGAAAGAGAGGGAGAACAAAAAACATATTTCTCTTTATTTCAATTGATGGGGTAATCCCTATTGTGAAACAGACTTAAGAGTTACATTTGTAATCAATGTCCAATGGCCAGTCTGTCTCAACTTCCTTTTTAAGAACCATAAAAGTTCTTAACTGAGTATATGTTTGTGTATGCATGTTTCTACCTGCCACATTTTATTTCCCCTAATCTGTTGTAAAGTTTAAATAGTTAGAAAAACTCTGAGGATGAGTTTCACTTTCAGACCAGTGAAGTTCAAACCAATGCATTTTCAATGCACCTCACCATTCTCAGAAAGAATAGAGTTTTGAGGAATTCTGTTCAAGTATAAATGGTTTCGAATCACATCAGCCAAGCCCAACATCTAAACACACTACAACTGATTAGAAGACAAGACTCATGATAAGCAAATTGTTACTGTAAAGGACGCCACTTAATCAACACACAATGCTTGTTTAAGTATTCCAAAACATAATTCCCTATTGGGGATTAACATATTTTTTGGCAGAATTATGTCTATGGCAGCTATATATGACTATTTCCTGTCTTACAAAACCAGCCAAGTATCAATAAATATATTCCTAATTTATGGTTGTCCTAATCAAAGTCCTAACCACCTTTCTACTCCATTGCAGATCCAACCATACTCAACCCCCCAAAAAGTAAATCATTTTGGAACAAGGCTCACTTTTCACCCAGTTTATGACTTGGTAAATAAAGAGTAAGCACACAATTCCAGATATTTATGTCAAACCCAGTTACTCCCCCTCACAACACTAAACGCTGAGTTCTGGAAAGCATGGTTTACTTGGAACAAAGCTAGCTTGAGTTCTTAAAGCATAGTTTAAGCCAGCATTTGCCTGCAGACAAAGGGGCTGAGAAAGACTGATACTGTCCTGCAGGTACAATCGGTAAGTTTCTATCATTAAATATATTTTTCCCAATTCACAAAGTTTGCCTGAGACAGGGGCAGCATTCCTGGCATTCTAAAGCTTTCCTTAAATGTTGTATTTTAGACCCATATGCTGACTCCATTTCCTTCCTGCTGGTCTCTGCTACAGCTCTCTCTCACCAGTTAAACACATGCAGACAGACAGGAAGACAGACACACACATTCAAGTTATGAAATGTTCCGAAACGGATGCTTCTAGTAGGAAGTGAATAGAGAATTAGAATTAGAACTGGCCAGAGGTCGGAATTAACAGTTGCATGTGCCTCATCCTCCCATTGTAAATGCCAAACAGAAAGAGAAGTGGTCTGAAGAGATGTTGGAGGGGCGAGGAATGGAGAAATGCAGGAAAAACAATCTGCCTACCTTGACAGGGAGTTGTAATCAAGCTTCAGGAATGGGACTGTGTCCTCTCGACTTGTTGCACTTCTATGTGGAGAGAGGAATGAATAGTCCTTTAGAAAAACTTTCAAAGCAACGACTGAGAGAACCACTCCTATCTCTCTCTATCTCACCCTGCCCATTCCAACTCTCCAAACTCCTCCCACTTCCTCTTTTTCTAGACTTTTTTCTCATCTCTCATTCTACTCGTATTCAGCGAAATAATACTAACCCTTTTTACAGATTTTTTGTGTGTATGAAAACATTCCACTCTTCCTATTTCAGTTAAATGAATGTCACATTAATTTGTACAAAATACATTCCTTTTATGGCTTTCTCTGATTTAACTGATAGGGGTGCTACCTCATTGCTTTTTAATTTGCATGTGAAAGCAAACATGTAACATGAGCCTAATACGGTGCATTTACATTTTTGTACACACAAAAACACCTAACTGTAGGAGAATAAAATGGTACAAGCAGCTAGTCAGTCAAATTTTAACCTCCTCTTTTATGCATTTGATACCCTAGTTGAATAAATGCAAAAAGACCAAGGGCATGTACACTGGGTTGAATAGGTCCTAAGGACATCCTGAAGAAGTCCTGAAGGTCCTGATGAAAATAGCTCTAACCTTATCTCAGGTAGGTTTTGTGTGTTGAATGCCTTATTCGTGGTGAATGAATGAAGCAATTGTATTTTTAAGAAATAAGCCCCAAGAGGCCACGGTTTGCGTTGATTTTAGAACAGGTAAGGGGAGTTGTTAGAAAACCCCCTTACTTGTTCTAAAATCAGCGCAAAACACGGACTCGCGGGGCTTATTTCTTAAAAATACAATTGCTTCATTCATTCACCACGAATAAGGCATTCAACACACAAAACCTACCTGAGATAAGGTTAGAGCTATTTTCATCAGGACCTTCTAAAACTACTACTACAAATATTTGATATGGTTTCATAAATAAAAACTATTAGAAACAAAATAGTTTAATAATAAACCATCATTCTTCCGCAACTACAAAGTATAGTTCCTACATAAATCGTTGCCACGCAACAGCCAGATGGGCACCTTTGCAGTGTTTTTTTATTTGAAATATTAGATGCGCAGTAATATGGAATGTTAAAGAATGTTATGAGGACAACCTGTAAGGTTATGCTGGATTTTACAATGGCATGGAACGCAATATAGCCAATCACAATCAAAGATGGAAACAACCAGTTTTAGAAATAACAACAATACAGGGAAATGTCCAACTAAAACAAGTTCATTCATGTCAAGTAAAGGGGATTATTTCTTCAAGTTCTTTGGTTACACTTGAGAATATAAACCCATTTAAACCATTGCCATATATTCCACCCATGCTATTTTTTGCACCCTACTTTCTATTTAGTTAAGTAGAACCTCTTGTATAGTATAGTTAGACTTGTTTAAACTTACACCACTTATTTAGGATTTACTCCTATATGTTGAATGTATGCAACTTCCTGCCAAACTAAATTCCTTGTCTGTACAAACTTTCATGACGATTCAAACCCTTCCTGATTCTGATCATTTTTGCCATATTGGAGCTATATGTTATGTCATTACTTCAAACAGCAAAGCTGCAGAAGCAACCTTTGTCTTTCTCACTTTTCTTATTGGAGGCAAAACAGTGAAGCTTCGTAGGCAACCCATCGAGTTTGTATCTTTTCTTATTGGGGGCCAAGCAGTTTAGCTGGATAAACAACCTATTGTGTTTCTACCATTTATTGGGTGTGCTCAAGTCTGGTGAGCACAGCCATTGTTCTCTCTCATATATATTTATTATTTCCCCACCCCTAAAAAATGTAAATATTTGCACTACATAGACGTCGGTGTCAAAATATTTGTCTTGGTCCAGATTGAGTTGCTTGTATTCGTGCGAAAGTTCCGTTTAACGGTTTAGGCTTGAATTATAGGCCATATTGCAGGTTTATTTTTCCAATGAATTTGTTATTTGCTTGTTGGTAATAAACATTTAAACTGTTATCCATTGTATTTGATGTTGTTCCTCAGCAGCTATCCTCAGCAAATACTGAGGATAGCCTACCAAAGTTGTACCAATGTCGTTGGCAATGCTAGCTAATGTTAGTTTGCTAGCTGTATATAACATTTCACTGGGTCTTGCAGCTGTTTTATTGACTGAAATTATTATGAAATGTTATGTTATACTATCCATTTGCCTATTTTAGCAAGTCACAGTATTTCCAAGCCCTGATAGTGTAACTGAGACGACGCAGTAATTAATTCCTCTTTCAAGTAATAAGCCCTCGTATTGAGCTTTAAATCAGCTGCACGGTCTGTAGAGATCTTGGGAGGAAGCTGCAATACAGTACATAACAGAAAGTGTTTCATTCTGCATCTATCCATTTAATTGGCTTTGACGGCAATCAAGTCTCAGCAATTCCTCATTTTCCCTCTCACGTCTACTTAGTTTGAAATGATAGCCTGTGGGCCATCATACATATTAGTAGTTTTTGCCACCTCTTCCTCATCCCAGTCAGTCGCCATAGTTCTAGTACTCGGCTGAGGCTACTCTCCCCAACGACTCCCCAATGTGACGTCATCACCGAATTGCGCTAATATGCTAATGCTAACACCAAAAATGCCAAAAACTCTATAACACCATTTGGAGAAACCATTTGTAGATATTTTAAATGATATACATATCTTGAGTGCTTCATGTACCCATAAATCAACAGTGGTGTTTAACATGCAATATGGCCTTTAAGTTTTTGTGGCAAAAAGTGCCTTGTGTGGCACAAGGGCACTCAGTGCTAGCCTAACATCACAACGTCATCACACAATAGCAACCCCATCAGCAAGCCCTCAGTATTAGTACCACATCAGCAAGCCCTCAGTATTAGTACCCTAGCTAAATCCCTAGGAAAGTTGAGGCTACTTGGTTCCCTTTCGTTCTTTGGGGAGCAGTCTCACCAGTCTTACCCGGCGTCATGGAGCCGACCAGCTAAATACTTATTTAGCACTAGCATTGCTACCTGCATATACCTACAGCTGTGACCCATTTTGCTCCTAGATTCAGACCAAGACCGAGTAAATTGTAGAGCTAGCTAACTACTACACTTCTGCTGTGTGGAAATCCCCAGAAATTCTCTCTAGTTATGATTAGGATTCCCCCAGAAGGAGGAACCTGTCGTATTTGTTAAGGATTCCACCCATGCAAGCTTGGAGCCATGCACACACATGCCAGGCTTCCTGGCAAGGCTGGGCTGACTGTTAAGACTTTCTGTGGCTAGTTTAGCCACAGCTTATGTTATTGGAAAACATCCAATAATAACCAATGAAACATGAAAATAGCAAAAAACTAGGAAAATATTAATCCACCAGTAATTTTTACATTTTAACTATGGAGGCATAGCCTATATTGAATAAATGTTAACTCCTCTGTTGTACACCCATTTTGGGCTGGTTTTGAGCACTCGTTGGGCTGGACATTTTTGCTGGACCTGAAAATGGCTGATGCCAGATTACATTGGGTGGCAGATAAATTTCGAACAGCTAGCCTGCCTAGCTTAGCCTGGTCCTAACCAGACTCGTACATTTCATTTGTACAGAGAGTCTGGCCTCGCTCCATTGACAAGTGTTGACTTCCTTGTAGGCGGGTACTCTGTTGAAATTTAAAACTATTGGATCGGATTTAGGTTCGTTTTGCAATTGTAGGCTACTGTTAACAATTATATTGTATGATAATTATACTCGGATTATTTAGATTGAGATGTAGGCCTATGCCTGATGCCTAAACATTTGAAATCACAAACTAACATCCATACATTTAACGGCTATGGTGCGTAGCCTATCAAAGCATTATCCATCATTGTTTAATGCATTAGGCTAAATGTTGTAGCCTATGTAGGCTATTTACGTAGATTTTCTATCAATGTTGAACTGATGAGAATAAGGAAATGAGAATATGCGTGGTAAATCATCGTCTTCCCGTTGGGTCAGTGTTACAGGGACGTCTGGTTAAGCACCAAGTCACGCTAAGCCTGACAGTTAGTCTGACCCTGACCAGACTAGTTTTGTAGCCTAAGTTGCCATAGTAACCGAGTTCGAACTACGTTGAGCTAGCTTTATGGAACCGAATGAACAAGAAATGAGTCCGACTAACTGACATAAGTCTGGCTTATTCGGTAAACTCGCTTTATGGAACAGGCCTCTGGACTACTTTTTCATGATCATAAACGTTTGTTAGGGCTAAATCCGACTGCATTAAATCAATGTTGAATAATCCGCCAGAGCAGGTGTTTCGATCAGTCATTAAACCAGATACCAATAGGGCCGAATCCCAATACTCCCCCTTACCCCAAGCCCTTAGTTTACCCCTAGCCCTTGGCCCTCGAAACTGAGGGGTAAGGGCTACACATCCCTAAGAAATGGGACGCCACTTGGTTACAGGTACGTCATCTAGCACGTATCAATATCTCCAAAGCAAGAAGTGTTATGCACTGATATTTAACAAAATTCGCTGCTAATGGAGTTTACTTAAAACTGTAGACATAATAGTCAAAGTGGACTGTTGTGCAATTCAGCACTGTAACATTAGCGTACCACACTAGTTATTTTTAGAAACGTTTCAATGAGGAAAATGGTTGCAAATATGTTCAGGACTGTGTATAACACAAAACAAGACTGTCATAATTTTTTTAATCAATTCATTGAGCCGAAGATATTACATTTATCGGACTCTCTGGATGATCTGGCTGCCATTGTTGCCCGCGCAACAATAGTGATTCACATAGCCCTAGGTTTCAAGTAAGCTCCCGATCTTGTTTGGTTTTAAGGGGTGTATTAGTCGTAGGCAGAATCCCAATACTCCCCCTTACCCTTACCCCTTAGTTTTGCGCGTTCCCGTGAGAGCTAGTGGTGTCCCAATACTCTTTTGGAACTAGTGGTATGGCTAAGACTAAGGGGTATACACCCCTTAAAACCAAGTAAGATTGGGAGCTCACTTGAAACCTAGGGCTATGTGAATCCTGCGCGACCGGCAACAATGGCGGCCAGATCATCCAGAGTCCGATAAATGTAATATTTTCGTCTTAATTAATTGATAAAAAAATTATGACAGTCTTGTTTTGTGTTATACACAGTCCTGAACATATATATTGGCAACCATTTTCCAAATCGAAACGTTTCTAAAAATCGCTAGTTTGGTACGCTAATGCTACAGTGTTGAATTGCACAACAGTCCCGCATTTCTCTGACTAGCATGTGTACAGTTTTAAGTAAACTCCATTAGCAGCTAATTTTGTTTAATATCAGTGCATAACACTTCTTGCTTTGGAGATATCGATATGTGCTATACGACGTACCTGTAACCAAGTGGCGTCCCATTTCCTAGGGCTATGTAGCCCGTACCCCTTACTTTCGAGGGCCATGGGCTAGGGGTAAATTAAGGGGAAGGGGTAAGGGGGAGTATTGGGATTCGGCCTTAGCCCTACCCCTAGCTCAAAAAGAGTATTAGGACACCACTAGCTCTCATGGGAACGTGCAAAACTAGGGGGAAGGGGTAAGGGGGACTATTGGGATTCGGCCTAGGTCGTGTTACGTGTTCGTAATGAAATTATGAACATATTTTGCTCCAACATTGTAGGTAGGCTACTGCAACACATTTTGCTGATCTTACATTAGCTGACAAGCTGACTAGTCGACCAGCTAACTAGCCTTTTCAAATAAGACGCTGCAGTTCACTTGATTGTGATTGGCCAAATGACTCGCCTGATGTATCACCAAAGATGCTTCATTGTGAAAACAACCGCAGTAGGTTTTTGAAACTCCCGTTTATGGGAAATTGTATCCCCCCCCCCAAATAAAAACTCTGGATCTACACGATTCCCGTGGATTATATTTTTTTCAATCAAAACAGCTATTTTCACCGAAAAGTGACAAGTTTGCAGGTATGATCATCAATATGCAAATTTGAATGAAAATAGAAAATTATTATGTAAAATTATAACACTTGTTAGGTTTTATGTTTAATGTATGCACTTGCCCACCAAAGTAAATTCCTTGTTTGTGTACACTTACTTGGCGATTAAACACATTTCTGATTCTTCTGATTTGCATTTTCATGATCATTGAATGCTTTAATTATTTGTTCCTTTCATTAGTTAAGAAGCTGAGCTTCTCTTTCTCTCTGCCATTATGCAGCCATTATTGTGCTGCTGACTGAGTCATGTACTGCACGTGCACGCCGGTGTTACGTCCCAACTGGTTCCCAATTTAACTGGTTCCCCAGCTGTACGTGCACCTATCAGTCTGCCTCTATCAGGCCAAGGTACTTAGAAAATGAGTGACTGGAACTGTCATGCGCCACAGTAGCTCGTGGTGTAATGCAACAGTTAATAGCGACGCATCTTCTCTCAATCGTGGGATCAAATCCCCCTCGAACCTTTTATTTTCTTAGCTTCCATTTATTATGGTGTGAATGGCTGTAATGTAGTGCTCACTACATTTGTTCAGAATATACAATTATGAAATGAATTAATTTCAAAAGATATAGCGAAGAAACACTCAGCCATAGGCTACACAAATAGCATAGGAAACGAATGTTTCCATGTTGTGTTACTTGTATTTTGATCGTATTGTCTGGGTTAGTATGAATTTTTTATATGTGGTGTCAGATGGAGCTCTGATGTCGTAGTAAATACGGCTACAGCCTCCAAACAACCCCAAATACGTGATTAGTAGCCTACATTCGGGTAGTGTCTATGGGAACCAGTTGATTCAGGAGAAGCCAAATCAAAATGTTACCTGAAGGCCAACGTACCAAATACGTAATCAGTTGGCTGACATTACAGAGATTGTGTAGCTCGTGGTGTAAATCAATGGACTATCGTGTGAATGTCTTTTTGCTCTAGTGCGATCGAATCCCACTTCATGCGAGCCTGCAAATGTTTTATTTTTTCTCCTTTTATTTTGTCGCGAATGGTAATCTAATGTAGTGTGCACGCAGCCCATAGGCCTACTTTCATATTTGCCACAGCAAATATGAGATCCGACTTGAAAATCGGCAGTAATATGTTTGTGAATTTGTGACGAATCTGGTGATAGAGGCAGACTGATAGGTGCACACACAGCTGGGGAACCAGTTACATTTGGAACCAGTTGGTACGTAACACCGGCAACAACTCACAGCATAGCAGAGGAGGCAGGGGAGGGGCAAAGTGAGCTTGAACAAAGTAAGAGGAGCGGTGTTTGAACAATCACTATGATGTAAAGGGAGTTGTGAACTGAATGTAGAGAAGAGAAATTTAAACTTAAACTTAGTATCGATCTTTCCATACGAGTATTGATCAATGCTGATACCAATGTTGGTATCGATACTATCGATACTTTAGATCGATCCGCCCACCCCTATTTTATACTAGACGTTGTGTTTGACCTCCTTGTCTATTCTTTTTTAGTCTATGGCCGCACTGCATCTGCAATTCTCTAAATCTCTCTTACTAATTAAACGCCGCCCACGAATAGAGAATGCAAAGTTACGTCACTGTAGGTTAACGATACGTCACGTTGTGTTGCATGTTTGGACATCGCCGCCATCTTTGCGGGCCTTTCCAGCCGGCCAGTCCAAATATGGGAACTTAAATTCCCATGGCTCCTAACTTGTTATCTTCGCCAATCACCAATTTTATATCTAAAAACTGCTAGATACTTGTGACAACATAAACTAAAAGCACATTTAATTTGGTTAAGGGGTTAATGGGCGTGAATTAATAAATTTATCGTTATCTATCGTTTGCCTAAGCAGAGTCAGAGGATACCATGGGAGATGTCCTACAGTGTTAGATGTACTGCTTCAAATTGAAAATATTTCGCAATATTATTATTATACTTCGAGTAAAGACACATTTCTTAACATATGTTGTCAATTTTGTAAATTTAAAATCGAAACTTTTTTGTTACAAAGTATTTGTTGGAGTAACGCAAGTTTTTCAGGACAAAACACAATCAGGCTTCTGCGTTTGTGACAGGCACCTACTGACCGTAGTAGCCTGTATGCCTCATTGTTTGCAGATTTCTGTGAAACTTGCTAAATACACTAGCTGCCAGCCCAACTCAGCCCACAAAATAATTTGGTCGGGAAGTTGGGTCTGGGATCGCTCGGTCGGGGAAAAAGTATGTCCAAACAGGAGCTGTTCAGACCAATCAAATTGTCAGGGCGGGCTTTATACGATGATGGACAGATGATCAACAGTAACGTAATCAACTATGTCACCAAAGAGCCCTTGGGTTGAATTTGTTTTCAACAAACAACATACTACGTTGCTCTGATTGGTTGTAGGTATATCCAATTGAGCGAAGAGGCATTTTTTTCACAAGTTCGGTTAAAACACGCCCCATACTCACAGCCCAACGGAGCGGTTTAAGACTCATATTCTGACTAGAATTATGAGTATGACAATGTCAGGTTAAAAAATAAACATTAGCTACCTACACTATGTAGGCTATCCTTTAAGCCGGAAGTATTCAATTACGCAACATCATAATTTAGTCATGATCCAAGAGAGTTTTCATTGGTGCGTGATTTCACTCCTATATTGTTTTCCTACTAAGGCCCCGTCCACACTAGACCGGGTAAATACAAATACGCGTATTCAAATTGAAAACGATCTCTGTCCACACTAGCGTTTTCAAATCGTTTTCCAAATATTTGCCGTCCACACTAACACGGATACATGAGAATCGTTGTCATGGTTACGCCACTTCTGTCACTCCCTCCCGCCACGCTGCTCTATTTACATGCACGCAATCAGCTGAGACTGACACTTGTTTTGAGGTTTAAAAAAACCTGTCATACAAAAAACAGTTACACTAACTTATAAATAAGTTATAGAGACGGAGCAGAATATTTCTTTCACTTTCCATCTTGACGTTATAACCTCTAGAGCGCAAGCTACCCCAGTGCCATGGCAACGCCCTCTCCGTCAAGAAACGCCCTCTCCAAGCCTCTCGCAGAGCTCTGCGTGTACCTCCTGATTTTCCTGACTATCCCCATAGACATAATAAAGAGTAGACGCCGCATCGAACGCTACTGCCTACTGGCGCTGACGAGACGTGGGGCCGCCATCTTGGAAAGGTCCAATCGCTCCACTCAGTGTAATCTGTTTGGTTGGGGCAATGAGCTGTCAGCGCATTTAATTAATCATACCGCACTGAATACCAAACAGATTTTCACACAGGTTTTTTTTGCTGCAAAGGTCATACATGAAGCTATGATACAGGCCACATGTTTCAGCGTATTTTAATATTCATAGTGGGCCTTTCCTTAAACCTTTTCCTGCCGGACCATTCAAATAAAATCATAAAATCATAAATTCATTAAAATGCCCATGGTTCCCGCGTCAATATCTTTGCAGTCCAATTGCCGATTTTATTTCTGAAAACTGCCAGATACTTATGACAACTTAAGCTCAAAGTACATGTCATTGGTTAGGGGTTACTGGGAGGGGGAAATAAATGTATCGTCAGCAACGGGAGCCATTGTTTTCCGAGGCGGAGCCAGAGCTGAGACCATGGGAGATTGCCTTCTGTGTTAGATCCACAGCTTCGAATTGAAATCGGCGACGATATTATGAGTAAATACAAGTTTCTTAATATGTGTTGTCAATATTGTCGATTAAAAGTCTATACTTTTTACTTATGAAGAATTTGTTTGTCGGAGTGACTTGAGTTATTTGAGCAAAGAATTACGAGTCCGGCTTTGCCGTTTTTGATAGGCAGCTATGACGGTAGTAGCACTGTTTAGCCTCGATTTTAGCAGCTTTCTGTGAAATTTGGAAAAACAACATGAACTAGCTAGATTATATAAACTATAAGCTAAATGTACGTGCCTTGTTTGGCCAATTCGGTCGATTGTGGAAGAAGTACGAGTGCTATAGCGACTGCCCTGATGCCTACAGTAAGACTTTGTCACACATGTAACAGATGTGTTCAGGGCATGGACAGGCACAACTCAGTGGGTTTTGTCATTTATTTCGCTCCTGCAAAAGACAATGGAACAACAAATGTCCTTTTTCATTTGCACCACAGCTTCCCTCGGCATTACAAAATTTACTAGTACCATACACATTCTTACAATACATACAAAGTACAGTGCAGTTTGGAACACTTGCGCGTTAAAAAAATTATGAAAAATAATACTACGTACAATAATTCCATGAAATATAATTCACATATATACTAAATGGAATGACAAATTCTTAAGTGCATTTTAACTTTGTTACACACACACACACACTGTACTACCACTTTCTTCTGCATCCATCTCCTCCCAGCCCTTGACATTTAGCAGCCCCCCTCCCAACACACACACACACACACATGTTTTGCATGCGCTAAAACCCCTGATAGACTGTTTTGCAGAACTTCTTTCTTGTGCTCCCTTTCTGCAGTTCAAGAGAGGTGAGTTTGGCAATGTGGTGCAGCCTTATTTTGAGAAACACAAACACAACCAATGACAACAAGTCAGAATAATGGTTGTCGATGCCAAACTGTGTCTCCACAGTGTGTTCCCCAAGCAGAAAAACATTCTCCGTTCCAATCTCCTCACGGACGATGTGTGTGACTGTCGACACCTTAGGAGCTTGAACTGTTGAGCTTGAAGCTCGGTGGATCACCCTCTCTGCAGCTCTCAGCACCTTTTAATAATAAAATAAAATACATCATATTTATATAGCGCTTTACACAGAGGTCAAAGACACTTTACAGAACAGAGAAAATAAGAACAAAGCACCCTTAATATACAAATATTTTTTTTAAACTAGATAATAAAATCAAACCTTCACTGTGCCTTGTGATGGAATCACTAGACCGCCGTTATTTCTAAGGGCTAGGAGGTGATAGCTCTTGTCAAATGAAGATGGTACAGCATCTCTGACCAAGCTTGCACGGCACACGTGCATGTGGCAAGCGTCCATCATCAAAAATACTTTCTCGCCAGTCACCGGATGTGAGAAACTGGTTTGGAGTGGCTCTCTTGGGTCCCCCTTCAGCTCACATCCAAGTTGATTGCACATACTTATGTTGGAAGTGTGACAGTGTAGTCAAGTGTATGAAATTCCATCAGCCCACGTGGGTAGTCGAGTCGGAGCATTTGGTACAACATTATTTTATTATTTTAATATTTAGCATTGATTGATTCATAAAAAGTTTATTAATGTACAATTTTATGTTTTAATGTAAACATTTGAAATTACATTTATTTTATGTAACATTTGATGCCCTCCCCCATATGTCTCCAAGCACGGATGTTCATCAGTCTGAAATAAACGGCTGATGAAACAGGTCGGTTAAAGTTGAGTCCGTATAATTTTGGTTCTGAGTTGTGAAATACATATATGTATGTTAAAAAGTAAGCAAATGTAATGTAATTAATGTAATGTAAACATGCCTAAGTTTTGCTTGATGCAAACTGCGTGATCCAATTGTATTATCTTGTTTAGTGAATCGTTCCGGGCACGTAGCTAGCTACATGCTGCCATTAGCTTAGCTTTGATGATTAGCCTGTAGTACTGTGGTTAAGATTGCGATTCTGTGCCTACCAGTTGTCACCAGTGTGTCCGCGTGCATAAGTTCTGGTGGGCTAATTGATGCTGTCTTTACCACAGGTACTTTATTGTTTAAATGTCACTGTTCATTATTATGTTATCTTTGTATTAAATGCACGTTCATGAGTCTGAAATAAACGGCTGATGAAACAGTTGTCACCAGTGTGTCCGCGTGCCGAAGTTCTGGTGGGCTAATTGATGCTGTCTTTACCACAGTGGTTACATTTTTGGTGCCGTGACCCGGATACTCTGAAGATCAGCCATTGCCGATCGCCGGAACAACTGCTGCATGAAGAATACACAACGCTGTTTTTGGAAAGGTTTTTAGTAAATGGACTGTTTCACTAAATGTTATGAGTAAATGTAACATGTCAACGCCTAAGGCTCCAGGTAGATCTACCTCAGTTATGTCTAATAGTGAGCAGCCGCCTTTCGTAATGGAAGACAATCTGGTAACTCCAGTTGGAAGGGGGAGGGGGGCTCAGCTTGTTCAAATGGTGGAGCACAGTCTTAATAAGGAAGTTGGTGCAACATCTTCGGTTTGCTCAGTAGATGACTTTAGTCAACAGGCTGCCAGTCAGGGGATTGGGGATGAGAATCACTGTATAGGTGAAGAGTGTCAGGGCCATACTCAGCAAGGTTCCATGGTTGAGTTGATCAAACAAATGGGTCAAGAGATAGGAAACAGTATTGTCTCAAGTCTGTCAGCAAGTCACATTAATCCACCTAAGGTCCACACTGACACTGCTCCAGTACCTAATTTGCCAGACTGGACAAAAATGAACCTCATTATGAGGTCTGACGTTCGCGAACCTCCCACTTTCAGGGGAGATGGTACAGACAAATGTAATGTATATGAGTGGCAAGAAATGATGCAAAACTTCAGAGCAGGGCATGGAGATCATGGATAGGCTAATAGGGAGAGCTAAAGATCTAGTTAAGGTTGGCATTCGTAACAACCCTCTAGCTAACATAAGCAGAGATCCTGAGGTCATCTACAGTATTCTGAAACAGCATTATGGTGAGGCTATTTCTTCTATTGGCCCGCCAATGATAAAATGAGCTACGGCTGTGCAAGCATGATATTGGTTTTTCCTCGAGAGACATCATGGCTTGCAAACGACCGAAGCATGGCAGTTAGCCCCGCCTCTCTCCTCCATAGCATTTAAAACTACAGACACAGAAACGGCACATCCTCCGGAAAGCTCATTGTGGGACTGCTCGTAGTGACTGTAATTCTGCACGAAGGCTGAATATCGGGAAGAGACTTCAGATACAGTATTAGGTGACCACTAAGGCCTATATAAAAGCATCCAAAAACAGCATGCCATGGGGACCTTTAACTTAAGTCACATAATCTCAGCTTGAAATTGTAAAACAAGATAACATTGATGACTGTATTTCACTAACTTTTACAAAGTAACAACTATGTTATCAAAATTGTACTTACTTAGTCTTATTCTTATTTGTATATATATTTTATATTTAAATTATTTATTCTTAGATTTTAGTTCTAAGAAACAGTTAAACTTTTGCCCTTTTACTTAATTTAAGATCTGTATGTTTATTGTTTGCCCTTCCCTGCCACAGTAAATTCTGTGTTTGTTCACATACATAGTGAATAAACCATATTCTTTTTGCAGTGTAAAAGAATGGGAGGATACCTGGAAGCCTGCTCTTAATATGTCTGTGTCTAGCTGCCTGGTTATTGTTTTAAGAGTTTGCAATTCTGTATATATTATTGATATACACAGTAACATTTTATGAGCTTGTTGTGATACTGTTACGGCCACTGTCTTTTTCTCTGTTCATGTTTTGTTTGTTATCGACTTACATTTACATTTAGTCATTTAGTCACTTTCTGGGTTCTGGGCATCGATTGTGGTTCAACTTGGCTGCCTCCATAACACTTAACTTATAACATGGGTAAGTTGGTGACCTAGGTAACGTTTTGGGGTTTTTGTTTTAGATTCACGGTAAGGTAAGGGGGCGCACTGGCTCTGCCTTTCCATTGCGGGGAGGGCCAGTGTCTACCAGGTTTTGGTTTTATTTTCACTAACTCAGTCTTGTTTTTCTATTCAATAAACTTTTGTATTATTTTTTATAAACATTGACTTGCATGGTTGGACTCACTTATGTAAGCCTACAAGCAACCGTCTGATCCTTTGCTTGGTGGAGGTAAGAGTAGACTACCTAGAATAAGAGTAGACTACCTATGAATACCACATTGCATACAATGTTAAATGATGGATTCCTTGTGGCTGAATATGAATAATCTGTACTGGGAGTGCGGCGCAATGACTTCGCATTCAGAATTATCCATGCCTTTATAAAGGTAATGGCATGAAGGTTGGCCAAATTAATTATACATTTTTTTTAAATTGCGTGTTGAACACGTGGTAAAACTTATACAAGTTTTTAAAGTAATAGGTCTTTATATAATGTGCGCTTCACTTAACTAAAATGATAACCATAGTAAACTTATGTGGACTACAAATACGGCGCATATTAGCGTTAAAACATATTGGCAGGGTTCTGGGAAATGTAGTTCTTTTTTTACTTTCAATTTAAAAACTATTTTTTTGAGAAGATCTTTGTCCTTATTTAATTAACTTAATATGACAAATATACATTCATTGCTCTTTTATAAAAGACTTTATAAAAGTCTTCACTTAACATTATTTTACATCATAATCTTCGAACATGGTTCCAGTATGATGTGAAGAGGGTCAATATTGGTCTAAATACAAAATCCCAGGCTGATCTTACCTTCAGCTGAAAGAAAATGTAATTGAATTTTAGGAAATTACATTTTTTAGGTGGTGCTGTTGATCCCCTGTAGGGGCTAGGGTTATGAAACTGAAAGATACAGTTTATCTAACCCCAGTTATTCACTGTACCAAGCCAGGACTATGTGCCATGAAAGGAACCCTAACCCTAAGCACAGTCTGTTTAGACCACGTCTTATGCAGAGCAACTAATCGTCTTGTAAGTTTGGGGATAAACAAATGCACAAGTGGGTCTGCCTGATATTGTTCATGCTAAACCAGGACTATGTGCCATTGAAACATAATTTTAACAGCAAAATCAAACCCATTTTTGGAAAGGTCTTAGCTTACAGGTTCATTTATGTAAGTTTGACCCTTATCTGATATATTGTAAACCCGTATCTGATATATTGACCTTTGAACCCTTGCCAGGGGTCACCTTAAAGCCCTATATTTAGTAAATCTAATTAGGGTACTAGGGTTAGGGGTTTGTTGATCTTGGTGGTACATGTTCGTGGCTTGCCCTGTCGAATATTTTGTACTAGTAAATACTTTTTTTCATATGGCCTTACCTCTAAGCCAGATAGAGGCTCAACAGCGCCACCTTGAAATGTTCATTTTCCAAATCAAAAATGTGCTTGTACTCCAATGTATGCTGCTTCTGGGCTGAAAATGAGCATGTTCCATTTAGACATTCCATGCAGAGAGAGACAAAACATTCAAAACTTGAATATAATATAAAAAGTATGAAAAAAATACATGCCAAAGTCTACTTTTGTAGTGCTGATTATATATAATGCTTATTGATCTATAATACGCTTTACATTTCAGATCAATCTGATATACAATTTGAGATGATATCGGTGTAAACACAAATTACTAAAAGAACTACAAACGGATTCCATTAAAAACTAAATCGAGATGTTGAACAACGCCATAGTTGTAGTTCAAACTATGTTTCAAGGTTTGCATGTTTAGGGTTTGAAAAGCAGAACATCTTAACAATTTATATATCACATAAAGTCGAACACACCTTTTGTGTAGGCTAGGCCTATTTACAGGGCCGGCGTTTGCTACAGGCGAACTAGGCAGCCGCCTAGGGCACCATGAAGAGGTGGGCGCCAAATTCCAAATTGCGTCCATTAATTAACCGTCACATATTCTCATGTAGGTTAGTGCATGACATGTGCACCAGCAGATCCTATTTCAAAAGAAATTCCTGCATTTAAATAATGTATCATGACAGTTTGTATGATGTGGTCATTTATTATCACACTAACATTTAATTATCACAGCAAACAATTACACTGCACTAAACTGTAAGTGTAAATGTAAAGTGAAAATAACAAAATCAGTCAGTATGATGACTTGAGCGAATATCATTCACGTCTGACCAATACAGCGACCACGCGAAAGGGAATAAAGAAACTGTTTCCTCTACCAAAAAATACAATGCGGGTCACGTGAAAAAATGATCCAAAGACTCGTAGAAAGCGAGTCTGGAAGTGAACAAATCGTTCCTTTCCTCTAGCTACCAGTACAGACCCTATGCAGGTCACGTGAAAAATAATCCAAAGACTTGTAGAAAGACAGAGTTGGGAAATGAACGAATCGTTTGTTTCCTCTAGCTACCAGTACAGAGCCTATGCAGGTCACGTGAAAAATGATCCAAAGACTCGCCGAAAGACCGAGTCGGGAAATGAGTGAATCGTTCGTTTCCTCTAGCTACCAGTACAGAGCCTATGCAGGTCACGTGAAAAATGATCCAAAGAATCGTACCTGAAGACAGAGTCGGGAAATGAACAAATCATTTCTGTTTACTTCGACGAGCCAATGCAACAGTCCCGATGCGCGGCCACGAGAAAATGAACGAATCACTCTTTGAGAGGACTCGTTACTCCCGAGTCCTTGTAAGGATTTGTTCAAAATTAACGAATCGTTGACGAACCACACATCACTAATAGTCTGTCAAAACAAAAAAAATCTGAATGTGATCAGTTCAGGTCCAAGTGGTTGGCAGATTGCTCCAGTGTAGGAAAAATATATATACAAGTCAAATCAAAGATCAGGCACTTGTCCTACCCGTAGTAGCAAGGTTTTTTGTTTTTCTTCCTCCTGAGTCTTTCAAAAGGGTCGCTAGCCTCCCTGTTAGCGAGAAAGGCTTCCCCGTCTCCATTCCAGCAGTGCGGGAAACGAGCACATAGCAAACGATGGTTCAATCAATCATTTTAATTTCCCAAAGGAATCGCAGGGAAAACAAAATAGGACCAAGTAGAAAAAACACGGCCAGGTAGTACAGTTCTCCAACCGTAGCAGTTTCTTCGGGTAGCCTACAGGAGCCAACCGCAAAAACAAAACACTCTCGGAAACAACACTTTCGCTACAAGCATAATAACAAATATTTTCTCAATCAATACCCTATTCGTTCACAAAACAATAACATATATTACTAACTAAATCAATATCTTCGCTTTCTCTTTCTTTCTTTTCAGTAAAATGTAACTTGTTTAACTCGCTATCTTTCTTGTCTCTCGTCTCTTTCAATTCAGTCAGCCTCTCCTTGTCTGCACGAGAGCGCCCTGACTTTCCCGCCTGCACATTCACCCACAGCAAGTTATCCTAACATAAAAACATGAAACAAATATGTACATGGATCCACAGCATCAACCTACGACCAAACCACACCAGCATCACTTTTCTTAATCAACAAATAAATAATAGCTATTGTATATTACTTTTGTGAATATAATAATTATTTATTTGTTACTCTTTATAAATAATTGTAATTTACATTTAATTAATTTGTACCCTGTAACCCTGGGTTACAAAAGGGTGGTAATGTTCTCAGATTTTGCTGCCTTCTCCATGACACCATCTATCAACTGAGCAGCCTCTCCAAGTCACTACAGAGGTCAGTGTCAACCCTGGCTGAAGCTCAGAGCTGCCTTTCTTCCTTTCAGGCTGTCATAGAAAAGTACAAGTCAAGATATGTGTATGTCATAACGTTAACAATTTTGTATTTCATTTTAGGTTGTGTCGGTGTGTTTTCACCTCAGTATAAACAAAAATAAATAAAAAGATCCCCATCCATCTATCTCTGCACAACTGCAGACCTGGGCCTAAGCTGAGAGCAGTGCTGGACACAGACACCTATGAGGGAGTCCTCCTGAAGCCTATTGATGCCGACCAACATGACAAGGCAAAGAATGAGCTAATCGATTCTCTGTGCCGGAGCATCACTGCTAGATTTAGTGATGTGAACAATTGTGTCCTGCAGGTTATACGGCTGACCAGTTTCCAGTGCTGGCCAGAGGCAGACACAAGTTCAGGTTGGCAATTTAAATGTAATGAACAAATCTTTAAGTTTTTTGGTTTTAAGACAACTGCTTAAACTTTTATTGTTTTCCCTTTTGTTTTCAGAATCTGGTGATGAAGAGTCAAACAAACTCATTAGTCACTTCCAACCTATTTTACTGATCAATGGACAATTCTCAAGACTGAACTGTACACAGCAGGATTCAACCAACGTACGAGAATGAAGTCTGAGAAAACAAATCTCAAACTGAAAGTTTATCAACAGCATTTTGTTTATTAAGAATCAGAGTAAATGTCATTTGTTAAAGTAACAATCCAAATTTGATGCCATCTTTTAATAACTTAAGATGCATTTGAAAATGTATAATGGTTTGCCAGTGCATAATGCATATTATCTGCCTCACCCTGGTACAGGAACCTTTGAGAAGACCTGGCCGACTGTAAACAGAATGCTGCGCTATCGCGACCCTGATGTGCTTGATCTTTTTGATGCTCTCCTCACCATCCCTGCAACTACAGCTGACTGTGAAAGAGGGTTAAGTGTAATGAAGAAGGTAAAGTGTGACATCTGGCATGCTGACAGATTGAGCTCACGCAGGCCTGACTTTTGCGCAAACATGAATCAAAAGCAACAGAGTGGCTCAGGTTCTGATAGCACCTCTGAAGAAGAAGAGCTCTGAAGATTCAAATGATAGATCCCCAATGTTTGCACTTTCTGTGTATATTTTGTTGTATAACACTTTTGATTATTTTCCTTCTTTTTGTTTGTTTGCTTTTACCTGCTAGTGACTTTACCCATTTCAATACAAGCTCAAAATAACATTGAACCATCCACACAGGAAATGCAGGATGGTTTCATCCTGCATGTTGTATAATGACATTAACGTAATCACTTTCAGGAGATTGAGTCCATCGATCATCAGTGCTAAACAGGACACGTCAAAGAAATGATTGTTGTGAGGGAATGTCAGCAGAAACGGTTGAGACGTTTGTTGGGACAAGCTAATGATTGTTGCCTAACTGGCATATTGTTATTAGCCATTTACAATCAATTGTATCCTTACTTAGTCACGTGTTGGTGATTTCACATACCCTTGCATCATACTTCTGTGCTTCATTTTATATGTTTTTCATGCCAACAATGTGAATACAATGATCAAATGCATCGAGTGAAACTCATAATTGTCCTTATTTTCACCGGAAAGAATTTGGCTAGTAGAAATTCTGATTGGCTGGTCACCTCAAAGTAGCGTCTTCCGAATGTGAAACGAATGTCGAATGTCGAATATGAAACTAACTTCACCTCGCTTTTTAAAAAATGATACAAAATCGGTAATCTCTGAAAATAGCATGAAATCCTCGCTAATCTCAACATCTTTTTCAAACTTGTTTAAAATATCTCAAATACACACCATATTATTCAAATAATGTCTGGCCTACTTCCACTCCCTTTACATTTTCAATTAAGTTTTTAAAAAATTTATAGAAAATCGCTAATCTCTGAAAATAGCATGAAATCCTCGCTAACCTCAATATCTTTTTCAAAGTTGTTTAAAAAAATCTCAAATACACACCAGATTATTCTAATAATCTCTGGCCTACTTCCACACCCTTTACATTTTCAAGTAAATTAATCTCTGAAAATAGCCTGAAATCCTCGCTGATCTCAAATACACACCAGATTATTCTAATATTGTCTGGCCCTACTTCCACACCCTTTACTTTTTCAATAAAACGTTTTAAAAGATAATACAAAATCTCTAATCTCTGAAAATAGCATGAAATCCTCGCTAATCTCAATATCTTTTTCAAATGTATTTAAAAAAATCTCAAATACACACCAGATTATTCTAATAATGTCTGGCCTACTTCCACACCCTTAACTTTTTCAATAAAACGTTTTAAAAGATAATACAAAATCGCTAATCTCTGAAAATAGCATGAAATCCTTGCTAATCTCAATATATTTTTCAAACTTCTTTCAAAAAATCTCAAATACACACCAGATGATTCTAATAATGTCTGGCCTACTTCCAAATCCTTTACTTTTTCAATAAAACGTTTTAAATGATGATACAAAATCGCTAATCTCTGAAAATAGCATGAAATCCTTGTTAATTTCAATATCGTTTTCAAACTTGTTCAAAAATTCTCAAATACGCACCAGATTATTCTAACAATGTCGGGCCTACTTCCACACCCTTAACATTTTCAATTAAGTTTTTAACAAAATGATAGAAAATTGCTGAAAATAGCACGAAATCCTCCCTAATCTCAATATCTTTTGCAATTTTGTGTCAAAAAATCTCAAACATACACCAAATTATTCGAATAATTGACGACACGCAGCTGTACCTGTCGTTCCCCCTGACTGATCCGGGGATCTCAGCTAGGATCGAGGCATGCCTCGCAGACATCTCCGCCTGGATGATCGAGCACCACCTCCAGCTGAACCTCCCCAAACAAGAACTTCTCATCATCCCGGCCAAACCCTCCATCTCCCACGACCTCTCAATCACCCTGGGATCTGGGACTGCGATCTCATCTTCTGCCACAAACCTTGGGGTTAGCATGGATGACAAGCTCTCCCTCACGGCCCACATTGCTGCGGTCTCCCTGTCATGTAGATTCACCCTCTATAACATCCGGAAGATCAGGAGATACCTGTCTAAGCACTCCACCCAGCTGCTTGTCCAAGCACTTGTCCTCTCCAAGTTCGACTACTGAAACTCGCTGCTCGCCGGTCTCCCAGCATGCGCACCCGCCCTCTTCAGAGGAGTCAGAACGCAACGGCCCGCCTGGTCTACAATCTACCCAGACGCTCCCACGTTACCCCGCTCCTCATCTCCCTCCACTGGCTACCCATTACAGCCCGCATCAGATTCAAGACCATGGTACTGACCTTCCAAGCAGTGAACGGGACTGCACCCGACTACATCAAGTCTCTCCTGCAGCCTTACACCCCCACCCGCCACCTACGGTCTTCTTCAGACAACCGCCTGGTGGTCCCACCACTCAAGACCGCCCGGTCCCAACACAAGCTCTTCTCCTGCCTGGCCCCCCAGTGGTGGAATCAATTCCCCACCTCCATTAGAGACACAGACTGTCTCTCCACCTTCAAGAGAAGGCTCAAGACGCACTTGTTCCGGGAGTACAATGGTACTTAGGAATGGTTTGCTTGACCCGATGTTAGTGTAGCCTCAGTTAGTTTCCTCAAGGATCACAATGACTCTTGCTTAGAGACGTGTTGCTCTTGTGGTTAGTGGTAACTGAGTTAATTTATTAATTTTGTTGTACTTGCTGTGATATATTGTTTTAATGTTGCTTGTTTTTTATAGCGGTTCATGTTGTTTAAATTGTAACTTGTTTAACTACATGCTCTTATGGTTCTTTCTTTTGGCACTGATTTTGGTTGTTCACAATATGTGCTTCATGTTTTTGGCTATTTGCAAAGTTTTGGGGCTATCATGTTGTTATTATTAGTGACCTATGCACTTTGTAAAGCTCTCTCTTGGAAGTCGCTTTGGATAAAAGCGTCTGCTAAATGAATAAATGTAAATGTATCAACAGAACAGTAACTGTCATGTACCAGTGGAGGCACTGTCATGTACCACTAGTTACTGTCACGTGCTAGTGGAAGCACTGTCACGTACCACTCGCTACAGTACAGTACAGTTTCGGTTCTAACCACTACTGGTCAAATTTCAAGACTTTCGTGATCCAAATCAAAATTCTCATGTGACAGATCAATGGGGAATCGCTCTTACCCTGCGTTCACTCTGCAGCGACGCGAATCGCTTGCCATTGCTCGCCTTCCCAAAGTTCACCACCCTGGGGGGGTGTTTCAAATAGATTATTTAGAATGTAGTTCTCTAAAAACACTGTTGTAGTTGTCATGGCCAAGTGGGCAGACTTGGGTTTACGTACTCGCAACATCGATCAAAGTACAACTTATATATAAAACACAAAACCGTTTTATAAACATACACGTTGACATGTGTAAAAACGTTTTATTATATTACTCAAATTATATTACTGCTAATCTGTCGATACGACCATGGAGTTCCAGCCGGGCTACTACTGTAACTAGCTAGAACAAAGTTGCGTAACGTGACAAGAGACTGAATTTAAAAGTACAGAAAACTGACGTCGGCAAACCTGTGCCAGGCCTCATTATTTTTATTCATGTATTTGTACAAATACAGGGACGTATCGTACAGGACTGGATATGCAGCCACACAGGCAATTAGCTTCTCCATCTTAAAAACTGAAATCTAGAAATGTTTACAATGGTTGCTACGTTACAAGAAACAAGAAAACACTGCGATTGGCCATCGCTAGCAAAAATCGCTCCTGATTTGCATTTAGTTGAGAAAATCTCAACTCTGTTGCGTCGCGTCGCTACCCACAATGCACAACGCAAGCGATTCGCCTGGCTCCATAGAAAATCAATGGAAAACATGTTGTTGCTTGCATCGCGTCGCTGCAGTGGACACGCACTGTAACACTGCAGCGATGCGATGCAAGCGACAACATGTTTTCCATTCATTTTCTATGGAGCCAGGCGAATCGCTTGCGATGGCCAATCGGAGTGTTTTCTTGTTTCTCGTAACGTAGCAACCATGGTAAACATTTCTAGGTTTCAAGGTGGAGGAGAAACTAATCGTTTGTGTGGTTGCTTACCCAGTCCTGTACATAGTTGTATTTGTACAGAGATGTTAATAATAAAAAACGATGCATGGCGCAAGGTTGCCGAAGTTGTTGGTGCTTGTACTTTCTAATTCAGTCTAGTGACATTACGTAACTTCGTTCTGTAGTAACTGGCTAGCTAGCTAGTCTGGCTGGAACTCACTATCGTATCGACAGATTAGCAGAGACTGAGGAATTTTGTAAAACGTTTTTTACACACGTCAACGTGTCTATTAAGCAGTTTTGTATTTTGTATACAAGTTGTATTTTGATCGATGTTGCAACTACGTAAACCCAAGTCTGCACACTTGGCCATGACAACTACAACAGCGATTTTAGAGAACTACATCTAAATTCATCCGTTTGAAACGCCCCAGAGCGTGGTGAACTGTGGGAAGGCAAGCGATGGCAAGCGATTCGCGTCGCTGCAGTGGACATGCACTGTTACGGTGCGTGTCCACTACACCGGAGCGGAGCGGTGCGGAGCGGCGGCTTCCAATCCATTTTCAATGAAACCGGGAGTTGACGCTGGTGTCAGGCATTGTGGGAAGGCAAGCGGAGCGGAGTGTTGCAAGTTGGATTTTCTCAACTTTATATAAATGAGGAGCGTGAAAATGCTAGCCTTGGCCAATTGGGTTGGTTTCTTGTAACGTAGCAACTAGCAACTGTTCGTCATGGTAAACATTTCTAGGTTTGACAATTTCAAGATGGAAGAGCAACTCATCTTATGTGTGTCTACGCACTCAGTCTTGTTTTATACGCCTCTGTACGATTAAAGAGACGTTAACAAAAAATGTATAACTAGCCCAGGGTTGTCGAGGTTGTCGTGGCCCTGGTGTGTTAAATTCAGTCTCGTCACTTTAGCTAGTTACAATACGTAACTTAGCTCTAACTTTCTTCTGTGCTAGCCGCATACTACTAGTCTAGCTACAGTAGTCTAGTTTACCCGGCACACGATTGACATTCAATGTTGAAATGCTGCTTGGCAGTCACCCGCTAGCCATACAGTAAATGTGTAGTGGCCATAACCTAGCGAATGTTACTGGAAAAAGTGCTGTACAGTACCTTAGCCTATAGCCTAATTGACACGATCATGCAACATCTAGTCAGCGTATCTGATTCCTTGCATCATGTCGTGTAAAAGCTGTATTTTGATCAAGACAGGAGCACCTATATATCAAAAATGATCGCTATTGTAAATACATGAACCCAAGTCTGCGAACTTGTCCATGACACCGTTTTACACATACTACACAGTGACCTTAGACCCCGAGGCTAGCGGTGCAGAGCGTTAAAAAAGCGTTTTTTTTAACGCTCTGCACCGCTTACCTTCCCACAGTGCTCCACGCTCGGGGGCGTGTTAAAAAAGTTAATACAGAGTTGTAGTTCTCTAAGGTCACTGTTGTAGTGTGGATTGGAAGCCGGCGCGGCGCACTGCATATTTCAATAATAGTATTCCTTCAAAAATATTTAACTAGCGGGAGGAAATTTAATTTGTTTGTTCTGAATACAGGGTGTGGTTATCTATCAAAATCCAGCTAGGCCTATGCATACAATTATTTACAATGTTACTGAAAACATTGTATAAGTCCTAGCTAGCTTGCAGAATTTGTACTCATTACAGTAGCCTACATTAATAATACAAATTAGAGTAAACACTATAAATACAACATTATACACCATGGAACATAGACAACTCTGTATTCCAGCCGGCACAATACCGGTTACATAGTGCGGGTGGCATTTAATAACTCTGCCAAAAAAAACAAACATATTTTGTGCAGTAGATAAGATCATGTCAGATCTAGAAAGCATATCGGATTTGTGCCTAATGTGTGTAAAAGTTGTATTTTGTCTGCACACTTTGCCATGATATTATACGAACTACAGCAGTGACTTTAGAGAACTACAACTCTGCATTATTCTGTCGACACGCCCCCGAGCGTGGTGCACTGTGGGAAGGCGAGCGATGGCAAGCGATTCGCCTCGCTGCAGTGTGAACGCACGGTAAACGCAGGGTTAAAGGCTGTCCTCGACATTTTTGGCCTTTTAAAATCTAACTATTTGTATGATCCGTGTGGTCCTTTCACCGTTTTAAATGCCATCCTTTCCCGGTTTTCTGCAACCACATTGCGCGCGCATCCCGAATGTTTACAAACAAATAATTGGTCTACTCTTTGGCAGTTACAATTTGTTCAGAAAATCTCAATAAGCAACATATTATTTGGCGTCTAACAATTGGAATACATAAATTACGTTATAAAACCAGTTGGGTACAAATATTGCTTTATTTTTGTATTTAATATCCTTATTATGCCATATTTCTTTCCAAAACATATTATAAAACATTTTGACGTCAGTCCGTCTTCCAGTCTGACCCGGAAGAAATATCAGGATGTTGGTGCTATGTCGGCTGTTCAAGCGATGCATTGGCAGGGATCTTAGCTGTTATGCATGTGTGAATTCTGAAAAAGTATTTTGTGTCATCGTGCAAGGAAAACAAAGATTCCTGACATTCTCAAGTTGGCTAGAGAGCTAGTTACGACAGGTTGCTTGCTAGCTATCAAACTGCCTTTGTTTTTCTTTCTTACAGTAGAGTTATCCGTCTTTAAAGACACATGAGTGTGTCTCTGGTCGTGATCCGTCTGGAGCTAGCAGACCAATCTCCGTCGCCCTTACATTTCCAGTACTGCGCAGGTAGGAAAATGTGTAGCTAGCCTAGCTATAATTTGTTTTTCTCTCTCGAAGTTACACATTTGCTAGACAGTCTGTTACAATATTAGTAAGACAGTTAACTAGCTAGTCATACATCTGGTAGCTGGCTATAGTCATACAGTACCAAGACCAAACCAATACAATAATTTATGCTAGTTGGTTGTCATTCTGTCCTTTCAGTTGCATGCCTTTGGATTGTTTATAATATAACTGCCTTTATTGCATTGCCTCATGTTATCAGACAATTGGTCCTGCTTAGCTGGACTTCTAGAATCTTTCCCTTGTGAGTCACTTGAACTTTTGTGAGTCAGCAATAGAAATTTAGCTCATAGCTAGATATTTCCTTGTTTTTTTTCATGCTCAGCTTTGTAAGGACAACAATAGCTATTGGCCGTTTACCACAAATAGTTACAATAGGTATTGTATTGAACGACAAGAACATTATGTAGAATTCATGGTTGAATTCATGATATTTTGTTGTGTGTGTGACTGCTCTGGCTGAAGCTATGGAAAATTACCTCAGTTTCTCCTCTCCTGGTCCAGCAGTTGAGCATATGTCAGAGAAGGAGCTTCATGAAAAGGCTCTGGGCTCTGCTCAGCAGGCACTGAGTGGGAAGACTGAGCTAGAGAGAACTGCTGTGCTAAATCAACACATTGGCAGCAGAGCCATGGGAGACATGGTCATCGAAACCTTTGCTACCAACCCAGGTTTGAACCACTTTGGGAATGTTATATTCTTTTAGCATTAGAACACAATAATGGTAAGAACTGTTAAATCTGTCGAACCAGTATTGGTTTAACTTGATCTTGTTCCTTGCAGAAAAGGATGAAAGTGCGGAGATGAGGCCATCAGGAGGTGAGAGTGATGGGACCCCAGAAACCCAACTGGGCACTACGGGGGCCAGAGAGATGAGCACAGCTCCTGACTCCCCCTCGAAACAGCTGCCAGACCAAATCTCCTTCTTCAGTGGCAACCCCTCAGTGGAGATTGTCCATGGCATCATGCATCTCTACAAGACCAAGTAGGATTCTGCCATAAGCAAGATTCTAGAAAAAATATAGTCCTTTAAAGACACTACGGTTTATCAATAGTTCACTAAAGGTGGATTTATTATGGAACCAAGTGACACTACCGATTAATAGAACTCTGACCATTACTTGCCTGCTGTGTTTCTTATTTGTACTGTTGCAGCAAGATGACATCACTGACGGAGGACGTGAGGCGCAGTGCAATGCTGTGTATCCTGACGGTCCCTGCTACAATGACGAGCCATGATCTCATGAGGTTTGTGGCGCCTTTTAATGATGTCATGGAGCACATGAAGATCATCCGGGATTCCACACCTAACCAGTACATGGTCCTGATCAAGTTCAGACATCAGGTGAGATTATAGTGTGTTATTATTTTGTACCACTTTGTCAGAAAGTGTTTGTGTGTGTGTCTACCCCGCTTAACCCCTATCTATCTCTTATCTTGCACACTCGTCAGGTGGATGCAGATAGCTTTTACACGGCATGCAACGGTCGCCAGTTTAACTCCATTGAGGACGCAGTGTGTCAGCTGGTGTACGTGGAGAGAGCTGAGGTCATCAAGTCTGAGCAGGTATCACTTTTCGTTCTACTAATAAATCAATAAGTCAATCAACCGGCTCAATATTGCTTTTCATAGACCGTCCTTACGACATATATATTTCATTCAGCTTTTTAGTTAAAGGCCTATCCTTTTTTTCTCTCTTTGCAATCTTCCTCTCTTTCCTCTCACTCGCCCACCACTTCCCTTCCTCTCTCCCAATGTTCTTTATTTTCTCCTAATTTCCCATCTACTAGGGAGCCAGTCTGCCTGTGATGGAGATGACAGAGCTACCTAAGTGTACAGTGTGTCTGGAGAGGATGGATGAGTCGGTTAACGGTGTTCTGACCACCCTCTGCAACCACAGCTTCCACAGCCTGTGTCTACAGCGCTGGGAGGATGCATC
Source organism: Hypomesus nipponensis (assembly GCF_054491055.1). Lineage (NCBI taxonomy): Eukaryota > Metazoa > Chordata > Actinopteri > Osmeriformes > Osmeridae > Hypomesus > Hypomesus nipponensis. The sequence continues at coordinate 12,288,552 of NC_140387.1, read as the reverse complement.
GTGAGTGAATAAACACACACATTCAAATGCTTTTTGAATTAGTGTTCTGGATTCATATGGCTTATTCATCTTGTGGACATATCTGCACACTTGATGTGATATGTTGAGGGTTTATGATGTCATTTTGAATTTCTGCTGTACAGTAGGGCTGTCAAAATTGCTAAATAACGTTCGAATATTCCCTTAAAAAAAACATATATTCGAATTTCTGGTTGCGCATTAGGTACGTCAATAACCGGACAAATTAATACTATGAAACACAACTACTTGTATACTGTAGGTAGGTAGGCTTAATTTATTTAAGTTTAAACATATTTGACAAATTACCTACACAAAAATAAGTAAATGAACTAATGGCCAAGACCCCAGACCTTGGCCTCTTGCTCACACACACGCACTCTTTCTTTCTCTTTCTCTCCCGCACCGTTGCGCTCTCTGTGCATAGTGGTGTAAAATGAACGACAACAATAAACAAATGTTGAGTTCTGAGCAAGCAATTTAAGGTCGCGATTCTTGTCCCAAATATGGCAGGCTTCATTCAGTGATTGAAACAAATATTAACATCAAAGTTTCACAGTATAGAACCGACATTGAACGCTCCGAGCGAGCTGTGGTAAACATGGAGATGTAGCCTCAAGTTGCTAGTTGTTGAATGGTGAGCTAACTCCAGCTTACATAGTTTACACACTACTTTAGCTGTAGGCTCAACAAGTTTACCATCAACTGACCAAAATCTGAAATATTTCCAGACATCACTCTTTAGATTTTTTGGGGTTACAATCACTTTCTCTGCTGCGGTCAAGCTGGGTTCTGCACTTTCTGCATCTTCCACGCAAGACAACTGTCAGCAGTGACGCTGAGGCGCGCACCCACCCGCAAAGCAGACAGGCGCACTGCCGCTGCGTTTTTTTTTTTTTTTTTTTTTTTTACATTCGAATATTAATTTTCACATTTGAAAATCGGTTTTTAACTACTATTCGAATATATATTCAAATTTAGAATATTCGTTGACAGCCCTACTGTACAGTATGGCTTTGAGTGTTTGTGCTGGAACAATGGAACTTCTAGGTGCTGCTGATTGTGTGTGTGTGCTCAGCATGTGAAAAGGATGTTAATTAAAGTGTTGCTTGTGTCTTCTTTGTCTTCTAGGTGCCCTGTATGTAGATACTGCCAGACACCAGAGCCTGTAGAGGAGAACAAGTGCTTTGAATGTGGGGTGCAGGAGGTAAACACTTTTGTTTGGAATATCTGACTCAAATTTTGAATGTACATTTACCATTAGCTGTGTCATTGTGTTCAGTACAAAACTGAACACCAGGGGCTTTTGTGACATTTACATGCCAGTGTGCCAACTTCATCGCTGATAACCGTAGCCTGAAATATGTATTTTTAGTTAATAGACAAGTCAATCCAACTATCTCAGTATATTTTGACCTGTGAGTGTGAAAGATAGGGGAACTAGTTTAAAGTCAAGCTAATAGATGAATTATGTAAATTGTAAAGTACAGTGAGGGGAAAAAAATATTTGATCCCCTGCTGATTTCGTATGTTTGCCCACTGACAAAGAAATTATCAGTCGATAATTTTAATGGTAGTTTTATTTGAACAGTGAGAGACTGAATAACAACAACAAAATCCAGATTTTTTTTTCAAATTTTATAAAGTGATTTGCATTTTAATGCGTGAAGTAAGTATTTGACCCCCTCTCAATCAGAAAGATTTCTGTCTCACAGGTGTCTTTTATACAAATAACAAGCTGAGTGCTTCTAATATCAGCTTGTTACCTGTATAAAAGACACCTGTCCACAGAAGCAATTAATCAGTCAGATTCCCGACTCTTTACCATGGCCAAGACTAAAGAGCTGTCCAAGGATGTCAGGGACAAGATTGTAGACCTACACAAGGCTGGAATGGGCAACAAGACCATCGCCAAGCAGCTTGGTGAGAAGGTGAAAACAGTTGGTGCGATTATTAGCAAATGGAAGAAACACAAAGTAACTGTCTATCTCCCCTCTGTGTGCAAGATCTCATCTTGTGGATTTGCAATTATCATGAGATTGGTGAGGAATCAGCCAAGAACCACACGGCAGGATCTTGTCAATGATCTCAAGTAGGGCTGCAACTAACGATTATTTTAATAATCGATTAATCTGTCGATTCTTTTTCAATTAATTGATTAATCGGATAAAAAAAAACAAAAAAGCATTAATTTCCTAAAACAGAATTGACAGTGCAAATTCACAGTGCAAAAAATCCTCAATGTGCACAAACAGGCACACTATTTTGAAAAAGTTATTAATATTAGCATGGATTTAATGCTATTTTCCAAGATGAGCAATTTATTTGAGTTTTGTTTTTAAACTATTGAAAATTGAAAGGTCGTGGAAGTAGGCCAGACTTTATTAGAATAATCTGGTGTATATTTCAGAAATTTTGGACACCATTTTGAAAAAAGTTAAGATTTGTGAGGATTAAGCTATTTTCACAGATGAGTGATTTTCTATCATTTTATTTGAAACTTCATTGAAAAAGTAAAGGCTATGGAAGTATTCCAGGCATTGTTAAGATACTCAGGTGTCTCTTTGAGGTTTTATATTCCTAAAAATATTATAAAAGTCTACATTTTTCAAAATGGTATGGGTTGTTTTCACCCGGTCCCTAACGCGATACTGCAAAGTAGCGTCTTCCGAATGTGAGACGAATGTCGAATATGTAGCTAACTTCACCTCTGTCAATTAACACACTGTTTCAATGTATTTAGTGTGAAATGCTCCCACACCTTGGATGACTTGGGTCGTACTGATTTCTCTGCCTCCGCCATGTGTTTCTGAACAACGTTACTCAACAACGTCTCTTCGATGGCCTTTCTTCTACCTCCACTCCGCTCCGAGCTCAACTAAACTTTTTTAATACTCAAACATCTCTGCGACACATTGAGTGACGTAATAATCGCGCGACACAACGAATCGATAATGAAATTCGTTGCCAACGCTTTTAATAATCGATTTAATCGATTTGTTGTTGCAGCCCTAATCTCAAGGCAGCTGGGACCATGGTAACCAAGAAAACAATTGGTAACTCACTATACCGTGAAGGACTGAAATTCTGCAGCGCCCACAAGGTCCCCCTGCTCAAGAAAGCGCATGTACAGGCCCATCTGAAGTTTTCCAATGAACAGCTGAATGATTCAGAGGAGACCTGGGTGAAATCAAGCTCTTTGGCATTAACTCATCTCGCTGTGTTTGGAGGTTGAGGAATGCTGCCTATGACCCCAAGAACACCATCCCCACCGTCAAACATGGAGGTTGAAACATTATGCTTTGGAGGTGTTTTTCTGCCAAGGGGACAGGACAACTTCACCGGATCAAAGTGACGATGGATGGAGCCAATCTTGAGTGAGTACTTGCTTCCCTCAGCCAGGGCATTGAAAATGGGTTGTGGATGGGTATTCCAGCATGACAATGACCCAAAACACACAGCCAAGGCAACAAGGGAGTGGCTCAAGAAAAAGCACATAAGGCCTTGGAGTGACCTAGCCAGTCTCCAGACCTTAATCCCATAGAAAATGCGTGGAGGGAACTGAAGGTTTTAATTGCCAAACGTCAGCCTCAACCTTAATGACTTGGAGAATATCTGCAAAGAGGAGTGGGACAAAATCCCTCCTGAGATGTGTGCAAGCCTGGTGGCCAACTACAAGAAACGTCTGACCTCTGTGACTGCCAACAAGGATTTGGCAGTACTAAGTCATGTTTTGTATAGGGGTCAAATACTTATTTCACTCATTAAAATGCAAATCAATTTATAACAATTTGGACATTTTTCTAGATTTTTTTGTTTGTTATTCTGTCTCTCACTCTTCAAATAAACCTGCCATTAAAATTATAGACTGATAATTTCTTTGTCAGTGGGCAAACATACAAAATCAGCAGAGGATCCTTTTTGTCCTCACTGTCATTGATATCAAATGATGATTAAACACAAATCGATACAAAAGCATAACTTCAGTGTAACTGTTCCAAGATAGTTGTAACACACCAGAGCTTGTATGGTTTTAATGATTATAAGAAAAAGGCCATTTAGGTCAAGAATGAATTCTCACCCCCACCTTGACATGTAAGTACTTAAAGTCAATAACAGCCCCTAATTCAAACCCACGTAACTATGTTGCCTTACGTTACCTTTATCTTTATAGTTGCTGCCCTACATTGACTTTGTCTTTCTATTCTGTCTCTGTAGAATCTGTGGATATGTCTGATCTGTGGGCACATAGGTTGTGGCCGCTACGTCAGTCGGCATGCTTACAAACACTTTGAGGAGACACAGCATACTTACGCCATGCAGCTGACCAACCACCGTGTCTGGGACTATGCAGGAGGTGTGTGTGTGTGACTTCCTCAGGAGCTCGTTGACGGGCATCTGATCACTACTTGACAAGATGTAGAGCTGTTGTCTCAGCAAACTTACTCTGTATAGATAGTGTTACAAGTGGTGCAAAAGTCTGCAAGAGATTGAATACTCAGATGTATGTCCCTCGGCTTACTGAAAAAATATTTGTTTTACATTTGTGATCTGCTCATTGAAGACAACTACGTCCATCGCTTGGTGGCATGCAAGACTGATGGCAAGATGGTCCAGTATGAATGTGAGGGCGACACATGCCAAGATGAGAAGATAGATGCGCTACAGTTAGAGGTTGGTATATTTGCGTGCCTGTGCATGCAAATCCCTCCCTTCCCCCAGCGTGAATGTCAACTAAAAGTATGTAAATGTGTGTTACTGGGCAGTACTCCTACCTACTGACCAGTCAGCTGGACTCACAGCGCATCTACTGGGAGAATAAGATTGTTCACTTGGAGAAAGACACAGCAGAGGAGGTAGGAGAATCAAAATAATTGAGTTACCTTGTTTATAATTTATTCATGAAAATACAGTTTATGCGTTAAATAGGCTTGATGAATATTCATAACATTTATGTAAATGTAGGCAATATTCTCATTTATCAATTTTTGTTTGTGTGCCTGGATTGGTGTTATAGATTAACAACATGAAGGCCAAGTTCAAGGAAACCTTAGACCGCTGCGATAACCTGGAGAGGAGACTGGGAGAGTTGTCCAAGGAAAAGCAGAACATGGAGAAGAAGTAGGTTGCGCAACTGGCAGTCACCCCCCATATCTCCTAACAAGCAGTATATAAGCATACTGTCATTCACCACCCATGTTCCCAAAACTGCCCCTGATTTAAAACAGAAGCATAAACAAAATTATCATTGGTATCCCTGGTCAGGTACACGCTGTAGTAAGTGGATGGGATGAAACATAAGTTCCTGCAAGTACACACACCTACACTCGCTCTCTGTCTCACACACACTCCCTCTTTCTCACATGTCTGTCCATTCCTGCCCCTCCAGGTGTACCCAGTTCAACAACCGTGTCATGAAGCTGGGCCAGGAGTTGAAGGAGGAGCAGGAAATGAACCGCTGTCTAAGAGCAAATCAGGTGCAGCTCCAGATCCAGTTGGCAGAGGAGGAACGTAAGGCCCGGGAGACAGGTGAGTTCTAAGCAGACATGTCCAGACGCTTTATCCACACCTACGGAGACCTGAAGGAGACCTGCCGATATATTTAGATCTACTAGTTTCATTGCACTTTGACCTCTGTGTGTCTGGTAACTGTGTGTGACACTGTGATCCTCCAGGTGAGAGGAAGGATGCAGCCATAGCAGAGCTGCAAGAGCAGCTGAGAGATGTCATGTTTTACCTGGAGACCCAACAGCAGATTGAGCACTTGCCCCCAGAAGCAAGGCACGAGATCCAGGAGGGGCAGATCAACATCGGCGCCAATCCCACCAATGCCGGAGCAGGACCATCCTCCGTTGGACAGGGCAGGAGAGGTCGGGCAAAGAGGGGGAAGTAAAGACAAAAATTGAATTAAGGAGGTTGAGAGGTTGAGGAAGAGACTTCGGAAAGGACAGCGTGTCTATCAAATAATCCCTGTTTGAGTACACGTGTGTTCCACAATGATGGTGGTAGTCTTGTAGACACTGCTTTTGGATGTAAGGAAAAGAGGTCGAGCATTAAGGGGATGGGGAGGGGGGGAGCTGATGCAATTCACTAAAGGAATGGGCTTTGTCAGAATTACAGTCTTCTGGACATGTCACTTGTGTGTAAGTAAATATATATTGACTTAAAGGATACAATATTTTCAAAATATAACTAAGCAGTTAACAAACAAATCTAATTGATGTCTTTCCCATTCATACTGCCTGTCTTGAGCCAGTCAGATGTGTTGTCATTTTGTTTTTGTTTTTTTTAAGTATTAACCTTGAAATGTTTATATTGGTATAGTATAAGGCATTTGCTCTCTCTCACACATCCTAACATAAACAGAAAGACTGGAAGAGAGGAAGCCACTGTACACAACTGACACGCAGCCCCAGGGAACAGCAACAGGAAGCACACCTTATCAGTTGTATTATGAAAATTGTATTTTAGTCTCTTTTTAATCAAAATAGAAGTAGTCTAAGCTGTTGTCTCGGGAGGCATGTTAATGCCAAAACCATTAATTTAAATATATGTATTTGTCTAGAATTAGGTATTCAAAGTCATGTTGTTGATGCCAAATTCAGTTCAGTGTGATTGCTATGTGAATGACAACTAGCTACAATATTTGGCCAACAAGGGATGCTTAGTACACATGCAGTCAGGTAGGAACTAAGAACCCACATAACACCATAGAACACCGTACAAACAAATACACACACACACACACACACTAGTCACACGTGTTAACCCACTTTACCCTCTCACAAACAAACACACGCTGGTCACACACGCTTGTCTCAGACGCTCAGTCGTTTTCAGCTCCAGTGGCTAACGTTTAAGGCTCGTCTAAAGCTAACGTCAAATGAGACACAAACCACAGCCTCATGAGTTGGCTAATAATAATAACGCAACTAAACGAGACGAAATAACGTTATAACATTCCGTCTCGTTTTTATTATGTAAGCCAAATTTAGTCTCATTTTTATTAGTCAACAATATGTCATTATACATTTAATTATAGTCATCGTCACATGACCAGATTTACGGTGTGTATCGTTTGTCACGTGATAAAGGTTTGTTGACGACGATTTAGTCATAATTTTCGTTGACGAAAAGCAACACTACTTTTCAGTAGCATCCTGACTGTTTATTTGCTTGGGTGAGATATGTGCCTGTACACTTGAAACAATGGTTTGCAATGTCCTTAACTCCTTAAAAGACTGTACGTTGTTAATATCATTGATAGAAGTGTAGAAACACAGAAATTAAGGTGGACATGTAGGCTACACAGAGTCAGTTATTTCAATTCAGTCTCAATTCAGTTTAACTGTGAGGGTGACACTTTCATTTTGTGGTTTTCACTTGATGTAAAGTTGTATATATATATATATCAGTCATGTTCAATACCTTTACAAATTGTATATGGCACAAAACAACATTGAGAGCCAGACAAACGCATCAGGTGCATCCGACATGGACTGCGGCTGCATGAGACGACCGACAAGAGTAGCCGCTTGCAGTCGGGAAGGGGTTAAAAACAGCTCTGTGGAGTCGGACATTCCAGCTTCTCGTGGTTTGCTGCGTTGATGTCAGTCATGGCCGATCAAGCGCTGTTTGCTTTCTTTATTTATGAATAAACTTACTCTTTCCGTTAGTGAAGAGGCGGACTAAAACCCTTCAACATTTTTTTTTAATCAATTAAACTGTTTGGTCCGGATTTGAGCATTTGGCGAAACTGAAGGTGTCTTAATAATAACAAAACATGCGTCAAAGTTGTCGTGTGTGAGTCTGGCCAATCATGAAATAGCTGTGTCGTCATTACAACCCGTGCAGTTGCTCTTGAGAAAATGCGCTCGGCTACACAGCTATGGAAGCAAATCAGTGCCATAATGTTTTGAATTTGAAGGCATTGAATACTTAGTATTGAAATTGAAACAAGACCAAATTCTCTTCTGAATATATTTCAATGTAAAATAAAATTTAGGTTGCTCAAATTCTAGCATTTTTTAAAATATCTTAATAAATTTTAGATTAAAAAATTCAAGCCCTTAAATTTTTAGCCAAAAAAATACGAGCCTCAGATTAGAGACGAAAAATGTTGACCGTCAAAAATTCAGATTTGCAACATCCGGGATACCAAGTCTAGGTTTAACAATGGAGCATTAGAGAAGAGAAAACGCATGATGACTACCAGGGGAAAACCATGCTTCGGTGAGTACGCAAGCTTTTAGTGCGTACGCTGGTTTTCACGCACACTTTGTGATGTATAAAGATTTACTAATGTGCAGACTGTCCGCAAAGTCTTGTCTGGCTCTGTAACATGGTGAATTGTAACTGAAAAGTGCAGAAACTCACCAAACATTACGAAATTAAGTTTCCACTGCTACGTTTATGACGTTGACGATTCAAAAAACATAAAATAAAAGTTTGATCATTAATGTGGATGATTACATCAAAATGCCAAAACCCCAAACAGGAAATTCTATATAGCTTTCTTTTTAATCCTTAATAACTTCGGTGAAACTTGATGTCAAATGAACGACAAAATCACTCAGGAAATGCATGTCACGCAAACCTGCATGCTGTTATGATGCGCCACCGCTCGTTTCTTCATTTAAAGTTTTACATCGGACCATTTCTTCTTAATTTCTGTCATGGTCCGGTTCTCTGAACCCACAGCATGTATGGCCCTATAATAATCAGAATCAGAATTCGGTTTATTCGCAATGTATGTAATACCAACACGGAATTTACTGTGGCAGGGAGGTCCAAAACACTAAACATACGAATCTTAAATTAAGTGAAAGTACAAAAGTTTAACTATTTCTAAGAACTAAACAATCTAAGAATACAACAACTTAAATATAAAATAATAAAAAAGATTTTATTTGTAATGCACTTTACATTTAGCTAAATCTCAAAGAGCTAGGTCTACATGTTAAAAACAAGAAAGGTTGCAAATAGTGAACGTTTTCCACTCCGCCCACTTTCTTTTGTCGCAAATAACTGATGACAGGCCGCAAAACAGGACACATTTTCTCGCCTCCACCCCTGTTGTCAGAACTTCGATCTCACAGTCAACGTATTTCTTCTTTTGATGCGGCGTTTATTGGAGGGCAGCGTTTATACGAAGAAATATGGTAATTCAGACAAAGAAATGACTTCAGGAGAGCATTTATATATTTGAAACTATTCGACAAAACTTTTGCTTTTTTTATACTCTAACATCTGCAACTTGTTGAGTGGCGTAATAGTCCGGCGACACAACGAATTGATAATGAAATGTGTTGCCAAAGCTTTTAATAATTGATTCGTTGTTGCAGCCCTACTTCTGGATATTTGGCAGCGTTGATGGCAGATTGCAATGCCCAGTAACGATTCACCATGCTGGACGTTGGCACCAACAGGAGGCAGAGCGACAGGGTTTTTTTTTCAGGCCAGTCGGTTTGGGCAGGGGCTTCTCCAGGGAACACTTGATCTTCCTCCGCCAGCCGATCTTCCTGGAAGTGCAGTGCCCGTCCCACACACCTTTTTGGCACATTCTGCTTTCCCCCTACAAGCGAATCTGATGCGTCCCTACGGGAAGATTCATGTCACTAATTGCTTAACAGACAAAGCACTATACAAATGCAATGTGCTTCAGTTAAAAGATTAATAGCAACCATAGTTTAAATTAGAGTGTGAAATTCATCTGGAGGTGTCTAGCTTTTGAAACTTTGTATCAATTTCTGACTAGTACTTGTAAGGACAGATCATATGCATGTAATATCTTTGCTGTTAAGCACTTTGAGCTGAATTATCTTGCATGACAGGTGCTATAAACATGCATAAACATGTACAACACATAAATAACCCTGTACAAATATAATATACATATGTGTTTTTAGATAAGTGATAGAGAGCATCTATACCAAACGCATTGTGTCTCTTGTTTATTGCTTCTATACGCAGGTACTACCAATCTTGATGAAGGTAAAACAAATATACAACTACAGGCACTCAAAAGCCAGGAGGGTGATTGAAAAAGCCTTTGGAATAATGTCTGCGCAATGGAGGGTCCTAGGTCGGCCCATTGAATTAAATCCGAAAAAGGTGGTTGATGTGGTTAATGCCTGTGCGGCTTTCCACACGTTACACAGACGCTGCAAACTCCTTGGCCACTAGGTATTAATATAAATTAAGGTCTAATAGCAGCAACAGGAATCAAATATGAATCAAAGATCTTCAAAGTCTAGCCTTGTAATACTTATACAATCCAACTCATCACCCTGTATAATGTGTGTTTGTGCTATCTCATCTGACAGGTATATCCCCCCAAACTTCACTGACACAGTGTCTGCATCTCAGGAGATCCAGCTGGGGGAGTGGCGACGGGTGGTTGCGGGGGACAATAACCTCATGGGTATTGGGCGTTTGTCGAATGCGAGGGCATCCCAAACTGCTGATGCCACCAGGGACATTGCAATCAATAATTTGTTACAATCAATACAGGGTCAGGTACCCCCACCCACAACAATTACTGCAATAATAAATAAAATAATAATATACATCTCATCAAAATCTTTGATGTATTTTTTTATTGTGAGACTACTCCTCAGTATTTTGCTGTGCTTGCTCCATCTCAAATATCAGTTTGTGGATCGCAAACTTTGCCTCACACTTCTTGTGTGGGGGCAGTTTTTGGAGCATGCTAGCAAACATGTCGGCAAAAACATTGTCCTCGTTCTCAGCACGGGCCTGTCCCTCCTCCCGGATCCTCCATAGCTTCTCCAGCCTCTCCAGGATTGCCTCTTCTGTGCCTTTCCTCTTTTGGCGCTGAGATGGCCATGAAGAAGCTGGCTGTGAAGAAGCTGGCTGTGAAAAAGCTGGCTGTGAAGAAGCTGGCTGTGCTGTGCTGGTCCCAGGGAAGATTGCATCAAGTTCTTCCCTGTTAATGGTTGTTTCTTCTTCATTCTCTGACTAGGAGACAATGGAATATATTGTAAAATGTCAAGCCTTAATTTGTAAGCATTGCATATTGAATACCACATTGAGAGGAAATATATATATACATTTAAATGTAATTTCGGCATGATTCCAAGCATTTTGAGCATTGTGCCTCATTTCAGATTGCTTGGATACTGTCTATTTAAAGGGTTAACAAACTAATAGCTTCAATGTTGCTGCCCCTGCCATATGTAATGTTTGACTGCAGTATAATGACACAATCATACTACTCACCGTCACCTCTCTCTCCGGAAAATTCGTCATGGTGTTGTTGGTGAGCCTGACAAAGTAAAAAAACAGCATTTTGTGGCTCAGAGGAAACTGTATGTAAGCTGATACATTTCCTCCATGTTGTCACACTGATGTGCTGATTTTCTGTGTACATAGAAGCTTGTGTCTCAGTGAAGTCGCTCCGTGTGCCCCTAGAAGAACACATATAGATCTAGGAATGCACTCTGTGCAACCTCTGCAGAGCGAGGAATAGGGATGCGTATTGATAAGATTTTAACGATTCCAACTCCTTATCAATTCCTGCTTATCGATTCGATTCCTTATCGATTCGATTCCTTATCGATTGTCTTTTCGATTCTTACTTTGCAAGGGGGGGGGGGGGAGAGCACAAATGGGTTTATTTACATTAATTTTCTTTTATATAATTTTTTATAATGCTATACTGCACACCATAAACAGTATGTTTACATAAAAAAAATGTATGACCATAAACATTTATACATATTACTCCTTATATTACTACTTAATTTAAACATGTTCTTAGAAATTGCAATGCTCCTTCCTTTTTTTTAAAGGGTATATGAACTGAGCTGCTAAAGTGAAACTGTTTGCAACCATGTATGGATCAACAATTCTTGTGCAGAAAAATAATCATGTCTTGCTTTCTCCGGGAGGATACGTGATCTCTCAGGACTTATTGTGTCACCAGCCGTGGAAAACACTCTCAGATGGGGTGAAGGATGCCTGAACACACAGATATGACTCAGCCAGACCTGAAAGCAGGGGTAAAGTGTCTCTCTTGTCCCACCACCGAAGGGTGGCGTTACTCGTAGAGGGAATGGAGGGCAGACTTCGGTACAGCTGGACCTCTTGATGGACTCTCTGGGCCATGGACTCAGGGAACTGTTCTTGTTGCAGCGACTGCAGCTCACGGTCCTCCTCTTCTAACAGTTCCTCCAAGGCTGTCCTCTTCCTTTGCTCTACGGCTGGTGTATAGTCATCTTCTTCCTCCTGTTCATCCCCCTGTAGTCCAGGCAAAGTAACAAATTTTGGAGCCAAAAATAGAAGTAATTGTACAATAATTGTTTTCAGCATAGATCATTTATATGAGGTGTCCAGAACAACATACTAAAAGTCCTAAGAAATCCTAGTTGTGGAAATATGTTTAATTCTCATCATTCTGAGATGTGTGCCAATAAGGCCAGGCAATATAACACCCCAATGAGGCTGTTTTTTTCCTTTACTCCTATCAAAATGAAACTTTACACAATGAAACTACCCATGAAAAGTAACATTTTTTGTATTACAGGTTTCTTTGAAAATTAATTTTAATATGCAAATGAGCTATATACTAATCAAATATGCCCAAAATACACCCAAATAGGCACCACACTTATTGAATATGTGCTAATTTGCATAGGCAGAAACACCATTTATATGTATGACAAATACATAGGCCCAATCTTCATCCAATCACTCTACTGCCAATGACCTGATGGTCATTATTGGAATAAATCTCCCATCAAAACATGCCACCCCCAGTCTTTTGGGTCCATACATTCACTTCCCCCTTTCCACTCCATCATTTGATAAAGACCCAAAGACTATGGAACTTTGCAGCAGTTGACGTTGGAGGGAGAGTTACATTTACATTAATGCATTTAGCAGATGCTTTTATCCAAAGGGACTTTCAAGAGAGAGATTTACAAAAGTGCATAGGTCACTGATCATAACAACAAGATAGCCCCAAACATTGCGGGTAGCCAAAACAGGAAGCATATATTTTGAAAAACCAAATAAGTCCCAATGGAAAGAACAATAAGAGCATGTAGTTAGACAAGTTACAATTAAACAACATAAACCTCAGAAATGCAAGAGTGTACCTGTGGAAAATCATTTAAAGTCAGTTACAACTAACCAACAATAGCAACAAGCCTCTCAATAACAGTCCTTGTGATCTTGGAGGAAACTAACATCAGGTCCAGCCAATCATTCCCAACTACTGGAACAAGTACGTCTTGAGCCTTTTCTTGAACGTGGGGAGACAGTCAGTCCCCCCCTATTTTGACAATCTGAAACGCAAGTATCAAAACGCAAAGCGCAAATAAATTTGTGGGCTCCGCCAGTGTTGCTATTATACTGGCGGGATAAATGACTTTGCGCCTGGCGCAAATCTAAAAAGGGTTGGTCTGAAGGAGCTACATTACTAATGGGTGTGGTTTGGGCGTAACGTGCAATAAACCAATTAGAGCCTTATCTTACATTCCCTTTAAGAGTAGCGCTTGTTCCATGGCGGATTGCTATTATAATGGCGGATTTGCCAGACGCACATCAGGAGCGGTTCACTGTCTAGGAGACCGACGTTCTCGTCAGGGCTGTAAAAGAAAGAGAAATTACATTGTATGGGAAAGTCAGAGCAGTTTTCTCATTAAATTGCTCACTAAATTGCCCGCTCATGCTGCTCATTCAAATTCTTATTTTTATACATATTTTATTTTTTTATTTGTTATATTTGTAAATTGTTTAGTTCTTAGAATTTGTTTAACTATTGTACTTTTTTATTTTTTTACTTAAATTAAGACCGGTAAGCCCTATATGTTTATTGTTTGCGCCTTCCTGCCACAGTAAATTCTGTGTTTGTGTAACATAGGCTACTAGCCTGACGTTGTCATACTCATAATTGTAGTCAGAATATGAGTCTGAGAACTCTCCGCTGGGCTTTGACTACGGGGCGTGTTTCAAACGAGCCTGGAAAACAAATGCCTCTTCGCTCAATTGGATAGACCTACAACCAATCAGAGCAACGTAATATGTTGTTTGTTCAAAACGAATTCAACTTAAGCGCTCTTTTGTGACGTGGGTGATTACGTTACTGTTGATCATCTGTCCATCATCGTATAAATCCCGCCCTGGCAATTTCATTGGTACGCCCAGATTCTGGTTTTCTGTAGTTGTTCCCCAATATGAGACCCTCCAGACCCAGCTTCACGACCACATTTTTTTGTGGGCGGAGAGAAGTTGGGCTGGCAGCCAGGCTAATAGGCTACATGGCGAATACATCGAATTCTGATTCTGATCCTGATGGAGATGGGAGAAGAAACCCACCCAAATTAGCTTCAGTTAAACAGGCGTGGGAGGAAATTGCCACAATTCTTACAAATCAAGTTCACATACATAGAGATTACTCGTGAAAATCTTTTTATAATCATTGAAGAAATGTAACACGCCATAAATCAAAACAATGTAACGTAGCTTCGCAGAATGAAGACCTTGGCCTCGCCAGCAGTGCGCACGGACCAAGCTTGTGCCCTTAAAATAGCATCTGAATAATACGCCATTTACTTTAGACCACGTTTTTCCTGGTCAATGGCGGAATTGTTTTTCGGAAACTGCAAAATAGCACCAGGGAACATTTGCGCCGGAACACGCCTGCTTTTTTGCTGAACCGCCCACAGGAGCGCAAAGTCATTTAGACGTGCGTCCGTGGAGGGAAAGTCCGCTTTGCGTCAAGTGCAAACTAGAAATGACACTGCGTCGTTGACTAAGTCACTTGGGTGCAAGATAGGGCCCATCGTCTCTGATGGAGGTGGGGAGTTGATTCCACCACTGGGGGGCCAGACAGGAGAAGAGCTTGTGTTAGGACCGGGCGCTCTTGAGAGGTGGGACCACCAGACGGTTGTCAGAAGAAGACCGTAGGTGGCGGGTGGGGCGTAAGGCTGGAGGAGAGACATTATGTAGTCGGGTGCAGTCCCGTTTACCGCTCAGAAGGTCAGTACCAGGGACTTGAATCTGATATGGGCCATGATGGGAAGCTAGTGGAGGGAGATGAGGAGCGGGGTCAAATGGGAGCATCTGGGTAGATTGAAGACCAAACGGGTTGCTGCATTCCGAATACTCTGGAGAGGGCGGGTTGCGCATGCTGGGAGACCGGCAGGCAGCGAGTTGCAGTAGTCCAACTTTGAGAGAACAAGTGCTTGGACTAGCAGCTAGGTGGAATTCTCAAACAGGTATCTCCTGATCTTCTGGATGTTGTAGAGGGTGAATCTACATGACCGGATGACTGCAGCAATGTGGGCTGAGAGGGAGAGCTTGTCATCCATGGTAACCCCGAGGTCCCTTTCAGAGGATGAAAGGGGCCCCAGGGGTCGCAGATCCAAGGGTGATTGAGAGATCGTGGGAGATGGAGGGTTTGGCCGGGATGATGATAAGTTGTTTTGGTGAGGTTCAGCTGGAGGTGGTGCTTGGTCATCCAGGCGATGTCTGTGATCAATCCTCGAGCATTAGCATCATGACATTAGCCTGTTGCCCGGACAATACATACTACAGCGGTCTATGATGCATCTGTTTTCAATCGTTAAAACAAACATTCCTCACAATTACATTTTCGTTGTAGGATTTATTATGACATTAGATTACAAGTAAACGATTTGTTGGTGAAATGATCATTACCTGTGGTTTCAAACCAGTGTAGCTCACTGCACCGCTATACTGTAGCCTAGTAGCTTGACGTTGTCATGCTCATAATTCTAGTCAGAATATGAGTCTGATAACTCTCCGTTGGGCTGTGACTATGGGGCATGTTTCAACCGAACTTGTAAAACAAATGCCTCTTCACTCAATTGGATAGACCTGCAACCAATCATAGCAACGTAATATGTTGTTTGTTGAAAACAAATTCAAACCAAGCGCTCTTTTGTGACGTTGTTGATTACGTTACTGTTGATCATTTGTCCCTCATCGTATAAAGCACGCCCTGGCAATTTCATGGGTCAGCCCAGCTCCTGGTTTTATATAGTTTGTCCCCAATACGAGCCCCTCCAGACCCACCTTCCCGACCAATTTTTTGTAGTGGGCGGGGCCAAGTTAGGCTGGAAGCCAGACTTGTAGCCTCGTCTAGTAGCTGAAAAAAATATCTCCACAGCTGTTTACAGTAGCCTTCGTAGGAAGTCAAACGGCGGCACATGTGGAATTAGCCTGGCAGAGGATGAGGGGGTCACCGTCGCAGATCCCAGGGTGATTGACAGATCGTGGGAGATGGAGGGTTTAGCCGGGATGATGAGAAGTTCAGTTTTGGCGAGGTTCAGCTGGAGGTGGTGCTCGGTCATCCAGGCGGAGATGTCTGCGAGGCAGGCTTCAATCCTAGCTGAGATCCCCGGATCGGTCGGGGGGAACGACAGGTACAGCTGGGTGTCGTCAGCGTAGCAGTGGTAGGAGAAGCCATGGGAGGTGATGATTGGTCCAAGTGAGGTGGTGTACAGAGAGAAGAGGAGGGGTCCAAGGACAGAGCCCTGTGGGATACCGGTGGAGAGCTGGTGAGGGTCAGACAGTTTGCCTCCCCAGGAGACCTGGTAGGATCTTCCCGAGAGGTAGGATGAGATCCACTGGAGTGCAGTGCCAGTGATGCCCATCTCAGAAAGTCTGTAGAGCAGGATCTGGTGGTTAACCATGTCAAACGCTGCAGAAAGGCCCAGCAGAATGATGACGGATGACCTCGAAGCCGCTCTGGCAGACTGGAGGGCAGTGGTGACTGAAAGGAGGGCAGTCTCTGTGGAGTGGCCGGTCTTGGAGCCCGATTGGTTGGGGTCAAGCAGGTTGTTCTGAGAGAGAAAGTTAGACAGTTGGTTAGATACAGCACGTTCAATTGTTTTAGAAAATAAGGGTAGCAGTGATACCGGTCTGTAGTTCTGGAGGACAGCAGGGTTAAGGGAGGGTTTTTTGAGTAGAGGGGTAACTCTGGCCTGTTTAAAGGCAGAGGGGAAGGTGCCAGAGGTAAGAGAGGAGTTTAAGACATGGAGCAGAAAAGTTATGATAGAGGGGGAGATGGTTTGAAAGAGAGGGGAGGGGACAGGATCAAGGGGGCAGGAGGTGGGGCGATGAGAGAGAATGAGGTCAGAGAGCTCTGACTCGGACAGGGGAGAGAAAGAGTTTAGACATTTAGTTGGGTCAGTCATGAGTGGTGAGGGGTTAAGAAAGGTGGGTTTAGGGAACCGACTGCTAATGTCAGAGACTTTTTCCTCAAAAAAGGAGAAGTCGTCTGCTGTCAGGGTGGAGGGGGGGGGGGTGGAGGGGGGGGGGGGTGGAGGGGGGGGGGTGGAGGGGGGGAGGTGGGTTAAGAAGGGTGGAGAAGGTAGAGAAAAGTTTGTGGGGGTTTGAAGCAGAGTTAATTTTGTTAAGAAAGTAGAGGGATTTAGCACCAGTTATGTGAGAAGGATTTAAGGAGAGAGTGATACTTATCAAGGTCCAGACCGTCTTTGGACTTGCGCCATCTCCTCTCAGCTGCTCGAAGGGTGGACCGCTCTTCACGAATAACATCCGTAAGCCACGGGCAGGAGGGAGAAGATCGCGCAGGCCTGGTTGACAGGGGACAGAGAGAGTCAAGTGATGCAGTTAAAGTGGTTAACAGGGTGTCAGTGGCAGTGTTAGTGGGGTGGGATGAGAACTTGTCACAAATAGTTCTCAAAATATCTGTCGATTGGTATTGTTATTATTATTTTTCTTCTCCTTGCGCCCCAATATCTCAAAAAGTCCCCGGTCATAAATGTTCTAATTTGGCACATTGATACTACATCCAAGTGGGTACGCCCACACCAAATATGGGCCACATCGGACCATAGGGGACGCCACAGGCCACGCCCAAAAGTCAAATTTTCAAAGTGATGGCATTTCCACCCGATTGCTCCAATTCTTATGAAACTTGGTGTGCATGCCTCATTTTACATGAGGAACAAAAAAGCCTCAAGGACCCATAAGGGTTAGGGTTAGGTCTGCTATGATGGATTTTTCTGTACAGTGATAATTTTGGAAAACATTAAAAATTCCTCTTCTCTTGAAACGAAGGTCTAATTGACTTGAAATTTTGTTGTAGGTTCAAAACCAGTCAAATTGCGCAAATTCATTTCAGGAACCTAAGAGAACAAATCGCCACTGATGCTAGTCATGATTTAAAATTCCCTTACATGACAAGTTATGGCACCCCAAGCAACCTTTTTAAAGCACAACAAGTAAGCTATTCTTTACAGCAGCAACCCAGTCATCCCGTTTAAATGTCCAATATATAGGACTAAATTACAGCTGTTTGAAATTTAACCAAATCTGACAATGGGTGCCATTGGAGAAATGTCTTGTTTTCTAATACAAAAACTGAATGATCTAATGCCTAAGTCTGTGAATGGCTAGTAGGATGAGACGCAGTGCTGATGTGTGAAGGGTGGTGGGTTTGAAATTAATCAGAAGTACAAACACTTTTTTTAAATTCTGACAGAAATTACAGTTTCAAGTCTCCTGATTAATCCCAGTGTAACTATCTATTATATCAATTTTACAACATTTTGCCATTTTGCGCAAATTCATTTCAGGAACCTAAGACAAATCGCCACTGATGCTAGTCATGATTTGAAATTCCCTTACATAACAAGTTATGGCACCCCAAGCAACCTTTTTAAAGCACTACGAATAGGCTATTCTTAAAGACAACACAAGTGATTCAAAGGGTCTAGTTTTCATCCTCACTTTCAATGACAAATCTTTTCAGCATCATCTGGATAGTAAAACTCAGCAGCTGACTCGTCGATATTGCTCATTTTGAATTAGGGACCAACTTCGAGATGGGTCTGCGGAATGTGCTACTTTTTATCCGCACTTGCACCTTCCGTACGAAACCCTTTGAATCTGGCAAGACTTGAGTGATTTGCCCCATTATCCACAAGCCTCTTGGAGCAGTGTCGTCGATGATGAGGACAACGTCTCCTGAGGCGAAATGTATCCTTTTCTTGGCCCATTTTTGTCGTTCTTGGAGTTCGGGTAAGTACTCCTTTGTCCACCGCTTCCAAAATAAGTCGGCCAAGTATTGCACCTGGCACCATCATCTTCTTCCGTAACAGTCACTTGGATTGAACATGCCAGGCAGGTAAGGTAAGGCTTGGATTTCAGCAGCAACAGATGGTTAGGTGTAAATGGCTCCAAGTCCCCAGCGTCGTTCGAAACCGTAGTTATGGGCCTGCCGTTTACGATGGCCTCCACTTCACAGAAAAGCGTGGTGAGCCCCTCTTCATCCAGCAGTTGTTGGTATACAGGGCGCTCAGAATGCGATGGACAGTCCTTATTTGTCTTTCCCAGATTCCTCCATGGTGTGATCATGTTGATGGGTTAAATATCCAGCGTATTTCCTTGTTCAGAAGATCGTTGTGAATTTGAGTGTGGTTTAAACTTTGTATGGCTTCCTTTAATTCATGCTCGGCTCTAACCAGGTTGCTTCCGTTGTCGGATCTCATGACCTTGACGGTGGCTCTTCCTGCAATGAACCTTCTAATAGCGTTAACGCAGGAGTCAGTGTTGAGACTGTTTGCGAGTTCCAGGTGGACTGCTCTGATGTTTAAACAGGAAAATATCCCACCATAATCGCTTGACTGTGGTTCTTTTCTGTTTCATCTGGAATGGGCCAAAGAAGTCCACACCCACATTTGTGAATGGTGGATCATCAGTGATGATCCTTTCTTCTGGCAAGTCTGCCATGAATTGTCCACCTTTCCGTCCACTGAGTCTCTTGCAGGTCACACACTTGGATATGACCTTTCTGATGGCTGCATTTCCTGTTGGTACCCAGTACCACTAGGTACTGGATTGGTACACTAGTACCAATGAGTTCATGAGCGACTTCAAGTGCTTCATCCTCAACTGACTTTAGGCAGTCATCCACATAGAAATTCCTTAACACAGAAGACACTGCATCGGTACTAGATCCATCCACATTATCTCTTGCACATTGTTGCAGGGCAAAGTTTGCACAACTAGGTGAGGATGTTGCACCAAAAATGTGCACAACCATCCTGTACTCCTCTAGCTTGCTGCTGAGTTGTCCGTCAGGCCACCATAGGAATCTGAGAAGATCCGTATCCTCTTTTGGCACCCTGACCTTATGGAACATGGCCTCTGTCTGCCATAAATGCGGTAGGCTTCTGTCGGAATCTTATAAGCACGCCAATAAGACAGAGCGTCCAAAGATGTGCCTTGGTACTCAGCTCCACAATCAAATACACCCTTAATTTCATCTTTTTTTGGGTGGTACACACCGTGATGTGGAATATACCATATCCTTTTGCTTTCTTTGGTGTTTTCCTCTTGCTCGGGTGTTACCTTGAGTGCAAAGCCCTTGTCCATCTTATCTCCCATGAACCTTTTGTACTCTTCATAGAACGTGTTGTTCCGTAGAAACTTTCGTTTTGGGTTTAAAGTTTTAAAGTTCTTTGTTCAGTAAAACATCGGTTTTTGGGGAACTCAAGTTCCTCTTTCAATGCGAGCCCAACACTGTGGTGTCAATCCACCATTTTGACAGAGTTTGAGACGCTTTCCATAAACTTGGGATCCTCTTTCGACATTTCCAAACGTTCCTCATGCAGATGTTCCGGGAGGTCAAGCTTCAGTTGTTGTTGTTGTAACAAGTCCTCCATTTTGGTTACGGAGATTCTATTCGCTATAACAACCAATTTTCCAGAACGTGCTGTGTCCAGTCTTCTTAACGGTCCGTTTATCGTCCAGCCCAAAACGGTTTTAACACCGTATGGGCCATTCCCTTGGCTGTTAATGACCTTCCATGGCTCTAAGGCTTTTGGCACATTGCATCCAATTAGCAAGCCAACTTCTGCATCAATCTGTGGGATCCTAACTTTCCTCAGATATGTCCATTGTGTCACGTCATCCTGTGATGGAATATTCTCTTTTTGCACTGTTATTGAATATTGTTTTGTGTGAACACTGGTGGAAGGTCCACATACTCTTCACTCTCTAGGACGCAAATCTCCAAGTCACGTACAACAGATGTTTTAGTTGACTCCTCCTTATTCATTGTTCGCAGAATTATTTCCGAATTCCGTCCGGTCACCCTGAGCTGCTGTAGAATTGAATCTGTGCAGAAGGTGGCGGTACTGCCTGGGTCCAGGAAGGCATATGTTGTTATGGTGTTGGTACCCTTTTTCAATTTTACCTTGACAGGAACAACAGCCAGGGTGCCTTCAGGCTCCCTGGCCCCAGTTTCTTTCCACCCGTCATTGTCATCCATGTCCACTAAAGCACTGGAAGCATTTGCAACAGCCCTTTCTTTTTCTTTGTAGGGCTCTTTATTGTGAATGTGTAAGACGGTAGGGTGTTTAAGGTTGCACTCTTTGCAGATAAGTCTTTGAGTACAACCTTTACTCATGTGTCCTTTTTCCAGACAACCAAGTTGTTTAGTTGTTGTAAGTTGTTGTTCCTTCAGGTTTCAAAACATACAGTGAGACAGGATTCTTGCCTGCTTATCCAAAAACAGTACAAGGTCTTTAAACCTGGCTCTTCTGTTCTCTCCTTCGTGTAGGTGGCAAGCCTTAAACCTCCATTTCTCTTTCATCTTATATGGAAGTTTAGAGAGAACGGCTCTCATGTTGGCTGGGTGATCCATCTCTTCCATGTACTCAACACTATCCATAGCGTTGAGGCAGCCGTTTAAGAACACTGTAAATGCCTTTAAAGCTTCTGCGTCCTCCACTCTGATGGACGGCCAGTTGAGGGCTTTGTCGATGTAGGCCGATGTAGTATTTGTCTCCAAAGTGATGCTTTAACAATCTTTTTATATCCCCTGTCTGATTGCATGAATTGACAGCTGCACACAAGCTCCCTTGGTTGGCCAACAGTGTATTGCTCCAGGAAGTAAAGCCTGTCCGCAGCGTTTGCTGCCATTTCCGTTTCCATTTCGAGCCATTCCTCCTTGGCTGTTAGAGTAGCTTGTGCCAACAATTCAGCCCTTTTACTTTCCAACTGGAGCTTCATAGAGGCAATAGAAGATCGGGAGACTTGTGAGGACCTTTGTGAACCTTGTGAGTTTTTTTAGATGGATGCTGGGGCTTTATCCACCCAACTTGTCACTTCCTCAATGAATTCCTGTAAAGCAGCCGCTTTGGGTACATACCATTCCGCTTTATCCTTTTCCACCCCCTCTTTATCTTTTGTGGAAAGAAAAGCTTGAACTGTGTCATTCCAATCATCCACCTCTTTACAATGTGGAACAAACTGATTCCAATTTCCATTTTACTAGTACCACGTTGCAAACATTTTCCATTAATTGCCTGATTTTGTTCTTCTGCCTGGTTAATGCACCCAGTCTTGCACTCCTTTAAGCTTTCAGTTGCTTGAGCTTTCCTCAAACACAGAATCGGTATCATTCTCCATTTTTCCTTTTTGAATTTCACTTTACGGTTGTCAAACTTCCATTGACTTGCTGTAATGTCCATAGTTTTTTTGACCGGTAAAAATTGTCCTGTTGTGTTCCACCGCCTTTTGTCCTTGAAAGCACCATCGGCGTTGCCGACGCTCCTCCTCTGTACGTTGAGATTAGAGGCAGAAGCGTGAGCCGTGATAATACTCCAGCGATTGTTTGTTTCCAGCAGTGTTATGCTGCCCAGCGTTTTGTCCACCTAGAAACCCACAGTACAGTCGATCGGCGGTCAACAAACAGCTGGGTTTTTTGACGAATTGTGGGAGCAACTTTCCTCCTACGTTTTTGTTCCCTTTTTTGTCCTTTGGTTTGCGCTTAGGTCAACGCGCTTTACAAGACTCAGACTCACTCCCCAGATTCCCATTTCTCTGCTGTATTTATTTACCTTCAGTCTTCACAATCAGATACGTTTCCACAGTTCACAAATTAACGACAGCAGAGCAAAATAATGATATAACAAAACGAACAACTTCGACTCACGTATCTGTTCTCAGCGGGTCTTGAAACAGCGGCCAAAAAAACGTATGACTACCAAACCAAAGGCCCAAACTGGAACGACAGCCAGCTGTTTATACCCCAGCTGATGGCAATTACTGCATTGCTCAGCTGTCTGATAAAATTACATGCTTAAAAATCGCCTAACGTGCGCATTTCATAACAATTTTGTAAAGGCAAAAGTTTAATGTTGAAATCACAACACATGTCAAAACAAGACGAGGTCTCACTGAAATTCCAAGTTATACACAGATCACAAAAATATACTGGCCCGCTGGCTGTCTTCAAATTGCTATATCTTTAAAGCACTGCCTTCTGATGTAGAATTGACCCTGGAACAAAATTAAGAAAATACTCATCGCAAATTGACAACAGCTGCCGCAATCGTCAATGGAGGCTGATGGAGCTCTCACGTAGCAAACAAATCTTTCTCAAAACTTTTTACATCAACTTACATTAAAATATCACCAGCTGGCTGTCTTCACAATAGTCATTTCGTCATAACATTTCCCTCTTTCTGTTTTTTCGCGTAAAATTTAACTATAAAATTACGTAAATACTACTATGACGCTTTCTAGCATGGCTGCTGGCTAAAAAACTACTGTAGACGGTGTCACGGGCGACCCACACTCGCTCAAATTACAAAGTCCAATGGAATTTTTGGGGGTGGTATTTGTCACTCATATTCCAAGCTCCAACTTGCGTGGTAGAACGTCTCTATCACGTTCTATCTATGCGTCGTTGATAACGTGTGCTGACCTTGTGACGTAGGCTAGCACTGAGTATCCTTCGTTGACAGAAGACACTTTTTGTCACAAAAATGTTGTAACCTCCTTAACTGTGCAACTGAACATAAATAAAAATACAAGTAACTCAATCGGGACCAAGACGAAACTTTTGACGTTGACGTTGTCAATGTAGTCCAAAAATTGATGGATGCTTAGGGTTAGGAAAAGAAGACGAAGAAGATTATATATGTGAGAGAACAAAGGTTGTGAACAGAAATTGTGTGACAAGTAAGTATTTTGTGTGTAAGCAGTTGAAAAAAACTGTAAATACGATGCATGTCTATGGACAAATGGTTCGGCCCACCAGCCGCTAGGTTTTGTATTGAAGTCAATGCAGCCAGAGGAGGACAGAGGTTAGCTGTCCGCCAGATGTACTATAGTTCTATCACAGACAGTGCTGTTGAAGCACCGTCAGGGTTGGGTAGGTTACTTATTAAATGTAATATGTTACAGTTACTAGTTACCCATTCACAATTGTAATCAGTAACGTAACTTTTGGATTACCCAGACTCAGTAACGTAATCTGATTACTTTCCATTACTTTTGGATTACTTTCAAAACCTAGTTTATAACCAGTTGAAGTTTGTTTACATAACTTGGAATATGCATACATCAAAGAACAAATGATGTTGCACCCCAGAAACTGTTGCAGCAGGACATACAGTAGCACTACAAAATAAATAGAACGGTCACCCCAATTTGTGTCAATAAGGGAGCTAGATATTATCCTTACACAAAACTACAGTCCCTAACAAGCAAATTCTATCAACCACCCTGACCAAATTCAACATTTTATCTTATTATGATCTTATTATCTTAAGATTTTAGAAAATGGCATCAGTTTTGAAGACTGATGCTATCTTAACTGGTAGCTATATGGTAGTGACTCCTTTACTAATGAAAATGTACAGCATACATACTTCACAGCCACTCTTATCACAAACTCCATATTTGATTGTTTGGTACTGGGCATTTATTAAATACAGTCAATTTATTATGAAAGCAAAAGAGCAGTGATTAGCTAATGTGTGGTTGTAGCTAGGACTGAAACGTGCCAAGCAAATAATGAATCTAAATTAGATAGCTGAACAGCTAATGTAGTCTCTCCCAAGATACAGCATACCTTTCATTTAGTCATTCAACTAGTATAGGAGACGCTCTGGATAAGAGCGCCTGCTCTGGATAAGAGCAGACACGTCTGCCGTGTGCTTTCACCGCAATTAATATTTTGGTACTTAATAATGTTTCAAGTTAATTAGTTAGCCAACTACTTGGTTTAATAAGGGGCTAGCAGCTGACTAGCCATCTAGCTAACCCTATTTAACATGTGTTTGCTAATTGTGGAGGACAGCAACTTTTAGGTAACCGGTACATGTGTAAAGCTGCTGCCAATTTAGCCATAACCTCACCTAATTGGAAGTGCGACAGTAGCTTCATCCTTGGCAAACATAACTTGCATTGTACTGACATGTTTTGGACTTTTTCTTCCTTGAAAACAAATTGGTTGTTTTAACGCAAGGTTTCGTTTTTCACAATGAATGCTTCTTGTTTTGGCTGCTTGTAATGTTTGGGACTACCTCGTTGTTATGATCAGTGACCTATGGTCTTTTGTAAAGCTCTCTCTTGGAAGTCGCTTTGCATAAAAGCGTCCGCTAAATGCATAAATGTAATGTAAAATGTGAAAAATGCAGTTTGATGCTGCGACATTGCGTTTTTGTTGATCAAAGTTTTAACAAGAAACGTCACGGTCAAAAGAAAATACACCATTCCCCAAATATAAAAGTAGTGCAAAGTAATCCTCAATATTTTTCAAAAGTATCTGTAATCTTATTACATTTTTTTTCCCAGTAACGTAACGGAGTACAGTTACAATTATTTTGTAATCCGATTACAGTAATCCAATTACTTGTAATCCGTTACTCCCCAACCCTGAGCACCGTATACCTTCAGTTGAGAATTGTGTATTTTTTGTGACATATATATTACAGTTTTACTTAATTGTTTACACACAATTACTGTTACTTGAGACACAATGACCACAAAATGTAAATCATGCACCAACCCCCTGAACCAATTCTGCTAAACTACAAGCACAATTCCTGCTTTACACTCAAATTGCAGTCCAAAAACACACTTTTGTTTTTCAAATCCATGATTTTTTGTTCGGACAGCAGTGCGGAGAGTCTCTCCTATTTGCATGGCAGTGTGTTCCCTGTGAAAACAATAGATTTTCTTCATGAAAATTGTGTGTAGTGTTTTGACACTTAATGCAATTTACACCATCTTGGGTTTGGGGGAACCTGACTGTCCTGACGGGACGGTCGCAGCTGGCTACTCAATGGACGCGTCGTGTGCCTAGCGGCGCTTTCCGTTGAGGACATTAAAGACATCTACCTATTCGGAACCACGATTACAGGCTTTTGCTGATTGGATTAGGTGCTGACCTGGCATATCGAATAATTAAGGAAACGGTTATAGCTGTCAAAAACCCCCTAAGGCTGGATGACATGATTGGACCGACTCTGACACCAGTGGAAAAGGAGTAGACGTGCAAATTGGAATGCGGCTACTCGACTAAACAACCTCAACCTTATCTGCTTTCGGCACCCTAACATGCACATGCCTTGGCCAAGGCCGTTGCTGGAACAACAACTCCCCTGAAGAGCGCTGCAAAGAGACTCTTGGATTCCCTACCCCCTTCCAACAGACACCTGAGGATTGCTGTCTCTGTCTGGGACCTGATCAAGGCTGTCTCCTTGGCAATACAATCTGCGAACTGAGAATTGTCTGATTGTGGCCTAGGCGATGGTGACAATCCAGGCCTACTCATACACTAACTTTTCACATATAACAGATATGCACGCACCGCCATCCAACGCCTTTGTCTGCTTCGTTCCCCCTGTGTGACAGGCGGGTCTGTGACCAGTGCCTATTATGGCTGCAGGACCAGATGGCTGCTTCTTGCACTGGCTTACCTCCCTGTTGCAAGTCATGAGTTTCTGTAATGTTGTAAAATGTATGTGCTTATGTGCTGTGGTGTTTTTTTTCTTCCTGTTCCCACACTGTACACCTCTAGGAGCACAGTCTGGGGGTTGCCTTTTTATCTCCTCTCTCTCCTCATGTTATGCTGACATTTTCCCGTCCTGTCTACCCCCTTGTCTTGTTTGTGTATATTTATGGACGGGTGGATTGCCACTTTTCACTAGTTTTTTACTATGTGACAGGCTATGTTGTGGTACTTGTATACTTCTGTGCTATAACAACTTAGTACTGTACTACTTACTACTACTATGCACACTCACTCATTGCATGGGCAAACACTTGTCACACAGTTTTACTGTCTCCTGGGGAGGCAAACTGTCAGGCCCTCGCCAGCTCTCCACTGGTGTCCCACAGGGCTCCGTCCTTGGACCCCTCCTCTTCTCTCTGTACACCACCTCACTTCGACCAATCATCACCTCCCATGGCTTCTCCTACCACTGCAACACTGACAACACGCAGTTGTACCTGTCGTTCCCCCCGACCGATCCGGGGATCTCAGCTAGGATTGAGGCCTGCCTCACAGACATCTCCGCCTGGATGACCGAGCACCACCTCCAGTTGAACCTCCCCAAAACAGAACTTCTCATCATCCCGGCTAAACCCTCCATCTCCCACGATCTCTCAATCACTCTGGGATCTGCGACGGTGACCCCTTCATCCTCTGCCAGGAACCTTGGGGTTACCATGGATGACGAGCTCTCCCTCACGGCCCACATTGCTGCAGTCTCCCGGTCGTGTAGATTCACCCTCTACAACATCCAGAAGATCAGGAGATACCTGTCTGAGCATTCCACCCAGCTGCTAGTCCAAGCCCTTGTCCTCTCCAAGTTGGACTACTGCAACATGCTGCTCGCTGGTTCCCCAGCATGCGCAACCCATCCTCTTCAGAGAATTCAGAACGCAGTGGTCCGCCTGGTCTACAATCTACCCAGACGCTCCCATGTTACCCCGCTCCTCATCTCTCTCTACTGGCTACCCATCACGGCCTGTATCAGATTCAAGACCCTGGTACTGACCTTCTAAGCAGTGAACGGGACTGCACCAAGGTTATTTTCGTTAACTGAAATAAAAATAAAAACGAGCCTTTATAAAAAAACGATAACTAACTGAAACTGTATTGTGTCTTTGCAAAACTAACTAAAATAAAATAGAATTATAGAGAAAATGTCTTTAGTTTTCGACTTTGTCAATGGATTTCATAGGTGTCAATTTATTTCATACATAGCCAGTCTATCTTCCGCTGTACCACTTTTAGTACATGCCCCTCGCCTGGTATCACGCCGGCAAAAGCCGGGAGAAAGCCACAGAGTCCTACTTGAGATTACTTCGAACAGGAACATGCTGTTCATGGCTGGTTAAGCACTGACTCTTTCAGAGTCAGATTTACAAATATGTAAACCCAATACAGTATCTTAAATCACCATTCAGCTTGCACATTGACTACTGGTTGTTATTCCTAATCCTATCAGCATTCTTTACACACATATAGGTTAGGTAGCTACATACAGTTTGCAGCTGCTAGCTTGTGATGAACTCGCGTTAATATGTGTGATTATGCACCCGTGAATATGAACACTTTCATACGAAGTTGCACAGGCACCCTGAGGGTTTTTACCTTTTCCCATTATAATTTTAGGAGTTAAATAGGAGACTATAACATCCGCTAGAAAACTAGTAATTATTTTATGCAAATTGAACTCTTCCATTTATATTGATTAAGGTTATTAAGTGTCCTTAGCTAGCTAATCAGTTAGCATAGCAAATAGATAACTATAGCAGGAAATGACCAGAAAACACAACTTAAGCTGCAATTTAACTTTAATTTCTTAAAATCAGCTCACCAGTAAAAAGCAGTCTTGGGTTCAAAGTGACGATTTTGATTATAATAATGCTCGAAATGATTGAAATCATGCAGACATTACATTTATAGCACAGATCAGTAGAAACATATTTATATATACCTCCCCTGCCCCCCCCCCTGACCGCACATCCTTGTCATATATGTCAGTTTATTTCATACATAGCCTAAATCTATTTTAGTACACTCCCCTTGCCTTCAATCATGGCGGTAAAAGTCGGGAGAATGCGACAAAGTCCAATTTGGGATTACTTTGAATATAAATGTGTCGCAAATAAGAGCAAGTGCCTTGTAATGGAAAATTGAAAGATATGTGGAGTATTTATCAAGGGGAAAAATCCCACAAATCTTAAAGTGCATTTGAAAAGCTTTCACAAGCAGGCTAACATAGCTTACCTTGACAAGCTAACGGAGAACGCCACTGAAATTAATGCAGCTTGCCTTCAAACAATGCTGTTCTTCCCAATTAGCCTACATCAGTAGCCAACAGTATGAAATAAGCCTACTCAAAATGTTCATGCTGGGGTCACAGCAATTTTCCAACCCAAGTAAAATACACCTGTAAGGTATAGCCTATTTTGCACTTTGACATCATAGTTATTGTCATTTCATATCAAAGATTCAAAAATTATATGGAGACACAATATTAAACAATGTGTAATACCGTGGGAAAAAGTTTATGGAGCTCACAGTGTAATAAATTAAATATAATAAAACAAGTACGCTTACATAAATATGATCCCTGCTCTAGAACCTAGGGTGAGTACAGCCAAAATCCCTAATCAATCAGTTTTTATCAAAGCATTTTGTTTTGGAGGCAAAAAATTAAGCTTCCCTGTCTGCGCCCCCCCCCCCCCTCCCCCCCTGGTCTGTTACATTCTGAGGTAAAGACTAAAACTAATACTGAAACTAATAAAAACTAAACTAAAACTAAGCATTTTCAAAAACTAAACTAGCAAACCCGCTTTAGAAACTAATTGTGAAAAAAATTGTGAGAAAACTAGTGAAAAATTCAAAACTACAATAACCAATACCATACAATACCACAAGAGTGAAACGAGAGTGAATACCAACAGAAGAATATTGCAGAGGATTTTGGCAAATTTATTTGGGCCGCTACCCACACGGTTAGCTGTGTTGCTCATTCCACGAATGCACGATTCTTACAAGTTGTACCTCGTGGTAAAGGTGACTAATCAGGTTTTCAAATTATATAAAATACAATACCAATTGGTATTATTGAAGGGGAGGATTAATTGACCGAAATAACGTTTCCAAACTTTTTTTGAGGGATTTAGTTTTGCTGTGTTGTACAGATACTAACCAATGTGAAGGATACCCCTCCAACCCAACTATCCAAGTTTGTCCCTTTAAAGTTTGTTTAATATATATTAGAAACATTACAAGATAGGAGACAATCACATCCATGCAAGAAATCCTCCCCAACCCTCTCTACCCACACCTAAATTACCGGTTTCAACTCTGTTGTATGTTTTCATGAAGTGCATTGAGGCAATCATAGTGAGCAAATCTTCAATTTTTATTTACAAAAAAACATGATTTGATCATGTAACTTAGGTGGGGAGAAAGAGGGTTGGGGAGGAATTCTTGCACGGATGTGATTGTCTCCCATCTTGTCTAATATATATAAAAGAAACATAGCTGGTGTGTACATCCAACTTGGTGTGTGTGTCTTCTACTAAATAATCTGCTGCTGTGTCGCAAGATAATATAAATCAGGCGTATACAGGTATAAACAATTTAAATTTAAGACTTTTTCGATTCCACCGCTCTAACTGATCCCCATTGTCCCAAGTTTGAAATTCTTCCGACACAACGCAGTTTGATTCATAAGCATTTCCGTGCATCGACCTTAACCAAGAATACTCAAGAATACAATTATTCTTAAGCTATTTGTAATTGAATTTGCATTTCTCCATGTTTCTAAGTTGAGAAATCAACCATTCAACCATTCAACCATTGAGAAATCAACTATCAACCATTGCTGTATCACCTGTATTACTGATGCTTAACGTCATCAAAAGCTATGCTCTGACCTAAACAACAGTGCATAGCGTACCGGAAAAAAATATTCGACCTTGCAGAACAGAACACTTGCATTTTCGCAGTGACATGACAAAAAACTAAATTAAGACCCATCCAATCTGAATTTAAGACAAATAAATACTTTATAAGGCCTCATTTTTGGGATAAGTGATTTAAGACTTTTCAAGACTTAAGGACCCGCGGCCACCCTGATAAATAGACATACAGATCACAGTTTTTTTTTTTTAAGCTAATCATTGCTGCTCTCTGGTGTTTGGAAGTAATAACACCTCCAATCATGACATATCTCTCATTTGTGTTGTATGGTTATTCCATTATTCCAAAATAAAACTAAAGAATGGAAACCAAGCATTTTCCCATAATCTGGTTCTGACATCCGAAATGGACAAAACAATATTATGAGCCTATTTCTCATTTTTTGCAGATATCAGTGTAAAGGATATGGAATAATCAAACCAACGATTAATGGCTTGTTATACCATTTGTTTTATATGGTTATTTAACTATCCCCCCCCCCAAAAAGAAATAACCAAAAACAAGCCGTTATACTTAAAGGGGTGATTGACTGTTTTTTGGGGGTATTTCACACTGTTCTTTAAGGTTTCCGAATAGGGTATGAAACATTGGTTGGGCTGAAAATGGCCCGGGTGCTGTTCTATGCCCCCTGATACATCCAGTGAAATGTTTCCGGGAAAAAACGCTAGGTTTTCTCGTTTTATGGTATGCTTATGAATATAAGCTGCGCGCTGGTTGGTTTACAATGACTGAAGCTGCTCACTGAAACAACGAAGGTGGAGACTTGAAATAAAAACGTATAAATAAATCTATTGTGTCTACACAACAACAGATTGACTAGGTATCATTTGAAATTATTACGTTAGTTGTTTTCACTTCTGTTGTCGAAGCAAACAGGATCGCCTTAGGTGGGTAACATTACTACAGCTTAGCAAACAAACTATCGTGATTCATCTCAGCTTCAGTTAAGTCCAGCTATCTTGACGAAAAATAGATCCGGACAAACATGCATCTTGAATTGTAGATTTACATGACAACACGGTTATTTATTTTAATGAAACATAGTCATGAACATGAAATAACATTAGCCCCATTGCCAATAAACAAGGCTAAATCATCACAAATTCTACATAAGCTCTTGCGTTAGCAAGCTAAACTAGTTTACAT
Organism: Hypomesus nipponensis; assembly: GCF_054491055.1. Classification (NCBI taxonomy): domain Eukaryota; kingdom Metazoa; phylum Chordata; class Actinopteri; order Osmeriformes; family Osmeridae; genus Hypomesus; species Hypomesus nipponensis. The sequence goes on along the minus strand of NC_140387.1, from coordinate 12,256,622 downwards.
GCCTACAGTCTAGGTATTTTCGCTATCTATTTGTTCTTGCATTCCTTGCAAATCAGCGTTAATAAAAAGCAGATGAGCTAGAGTCTAGCTAACATTGACTCGACAGGTATGGCTGATGTTTGTTTATACTGTAGCGTAGAAGATCCCTGTGCAGTTCGACCCTCGACACATTTGCGCGAAGCATTTCACCAAAGATAGTTTTGAAAACCTGGGACAATGTAAAGCAGGATTTGCTATGAAGCTGTTGCTGAAAAGAGGTAAGTTCCAACCTTACATTCATTACAACTGCAAGATGTAGTATGATGTTGTCGGTTACAGTTATTAGCAATGCTAACGTATTCAGTATCTTGCACCTGCCTTTCTCCAGTTCTTTCAAATACATAATGTAGACAGACAGGCATTAGCAATAGACTAGAATACTATTCGTTACTGGTTATTTTTTCGGAAGCTTCTCTTCTAATGCCGACTACGGCTAGTCTAGCTAGAGTCATTTGCAAAGTAAGGTATGTTGAAGTGTATAGAAACGTATTTAGCATTCTACCTATGCTAGATACAGGAGACGTTAGCATTGGTTATCAGTGTTGGGTAACGTTACTTTTTAAAGTAACTAATTACAGTTACTAGTTACATTCCTTGTAAAGTAACTAGTTACGTTACTTAGTTACTTGCTGTAGAGAGTAAGGCGTTAAGTTACTTTTGCGTTACATTAAGAAAAGTAATTTATTTCTAAAGGAGACATGACATGAAAACTTCATTTTATGAGGTTATTTAACATTAATGAGTTCCCCTAGCCTGCCTTTGGTCCCCCAGTGGCTAGAATTTTCGATAAGTGTAAACCAAGCCCTGGGTGTTCTTCTCCGCCTTTGACAAAATGAAGGCTCAATGCTCTGTTTGAAAATCTCCCCCTAGTGACGTAGATAGGTGGAAGGTTACCTCCCCTTTCTCTGCTTTGCCCGCCCAGATCATCTGGCCTGCCCATGAGAAACTGAGCTACCACCGTGCAAGGGCAAGTGCGATATCGGTTTTTCCTGGAGAGACATCATGGCGAGCAATCAAACGATGCATAAAAGTTGCTCAGTGCTTGGATGTACAAATGCAAGCACAAATCTCAAAATTCATCCAAGCCTCTGCACAACCACTATCTCAATTTTATTTTCGCTGGAAATGCGCCGACACAACTTCCCAAAGTTTTGCATGTCTGCGCCAAACATTTCAGCGACAACTGTTTCCACAACTCGGGACAATACAAAGCTGGCTTTGCTGGCCGTCTGGAATTGAAGACTGGATCAGTACCAACTCTCTTGGGTCCAGCTACAAACCTCGGACAAGTAAGTAAACTAACGCTACATAATTGTGTTTCTTTACTGTATATGTTTACCAAGCTTGTTACCCTTCGAATGTAGCTGTAACATCAGCTCTGCAGCTAGCAGCTAACAGCCCAGTTAACGATTAATTAACGATTTAAAGTCCGGAAAATATGTATGTGAATACACACTGTAATGCTGTGTAAAGGGTGTTGTACCCTTTATTGTTATTTGGATAGCCGTTCTGCTGTTGTTGTAATGGCGCATGCTCCTCATTAGCATTTAAAGCTACAGACACCAAAACAGCGTGTTCTGAGGAAAGCTCATTGTGGGACTACTCGTAGTGGCTATAATTCTGCACCATGGCTGAAAGAGACTTCAGATACAGTATTAAGGGACCACTAAGGTCTATATAAAAGCATCCAAAAACAGCATTTCATGTCTCTTTCTAAGACAATTCACCTTGGTCACTGTTATGCCCGGAAGGCACATTTAATGGGTTGACCTCAGCAATAGCACATATTGTACAAAATATTCGGTGTCACTCACATACAACATGATCAATCCTCATTATACAGCAAGACGGATCAAGGTAATAATCCAGTATATTGAAAAGCAATATTTGCATGAAGTTCTTCAATCAAGAAACTCTTTAATCAATAAATAATGTTGTAAAATGTCAGGCAGAAGTCTAGTAGTTAGCTAGCTCTACAAGGGCGAGGTTTGAATCTAGGAGCAAAACGAAGCTATGCTATAGCTAGGTATATGGTAGCAAAATGGTGTTCACTTAGGTACTGAACCAGACTATTTTACTTACTGTAATATAATCCTAAACCAAAACCACTGAACGATACAGCACACAAGCTCGAGTTCAATACATTATTTTATGTGACATTACGTAGGCCTGTACATGCAAGTCTTAAATAACTATTTAGCTGGTCGGCTCCATGACGCCGGGTAAATTGGGCTCGTGAGACAGCGCACCAAAAGAACGAAGGGGATCCCACCTGTCTAGCAGATTAAGATGTTTTTGTAGGTACTTATAGCGAAAAGTAGCCTAAACTTTCCTAGACTTTTAGCTACATGTTGAGTGCTCTCGACCAAAAGACTAAATTAAGTAACGCGTTACTTGTTTGAACAAGGAACTAGTGACGGATTCATTCAATTAAATAAGTAACGCGTTAAGTTACTTGTTACCTAACAAAAGTAGTCCTAATATTGTATTGGTACATTGTATACTGTATTATTACAATGTAACGCAATGAAATGGCGTTACAATGTAACGCGTTACAATGTTACACCATTTCATCATTTCATTGCGTTACATTACACCCAACACTGTTGGTAATAGGCTAACAAAATCATACTTACAGCTTGCATTTGTGATGAGCATACGGTTGGAACAGCACCTTTTTTCAGCAACAGCGGCTTAGCAAATCCTTCTTTAAATTGTCCACGGTTTTCATTCAAAACTGTCTTTGATGAAATGGTTCGAGCAAATGAATAAGCGAGTGTCAAACTTCCAAGGGATATTTTCATAGAAAAACATCAGCCATGTCGGTCAAGTGTCTGGATCCTTGGGAAGTTAATGAAAAGTGTCAGCTTTTCCAGTACATCCTGGAACTGCATTTACGATGGTCCATTTTCAATATACTTTAAGGGTCACATGATATGCTGTTTTTGGATGCTTTTATATAGGCCTTAATGGTCCCCTAATACTGTATCTGATGTCTTTTTCCCGAAATTCAGCCTTGGTGCATAATTATAGCCACTACGAGCAGTCCCACAATGAGCTTTCCTCAAGACGCGCTGTTTCTGTGTCTGTAGCCTTCAATGCTAATGAGGAGGAGAGAGGCGGCACCATGCGCTAATGTTTACAATGGATGTATCGCAATGGCTTGTAGCCCCGTTGCTGTAAGATGCCTCAAATTTTCCCAATTCTCATCTGATCACCCTGGTTTGCAGAGGTGCACACTCATAGTCATTTCAATAAGGGGAAAGACGGATATCGCGCGCGCCATGACACCAACAGCAGAATGGTTATAATCCAAATAACAAAGAAGTGTACAAGATGCAGAAGAGTGTTAATGTTCACTGTATTGAATGAAGATGAGAAATCCATAAATAAGATCCTAACAAAGGAGTTGGGAGAGTCAAGGTGTCTTGTGACAGTGTCCAGAAGAGTCAGGTCATCCTCTACACCTCGCTTTGATTTATAAGCAAACTTTAGTGGGTCCAAGCTCTCTCCGACCATGGTGATGGGTTCATCTACAACAACTCTCATGCATTTGCAGAAGATGGAGGTAAGCGCCACAGGTCGGAAGCCATTCATCGCTCTGACCAAGGCTCGTTTGGGAACCGATTCCAAGTCTTGCAGAAGCCCAGAGTCCCAGATGCGAGGTATAAATACCCAATGGTTGGGATCAGAAACGTGGATGGGTTGCCGGTTAAGTATAAATCCCCAGTTGGGTGGAGTCACAGTATAGATCAAGCCAACCATTAATCAAAGAAGTGGGGAGGGGGGGGGTGGGGAAAGGGGGGGGGGGTTTGGGGGGGGGGTTTGGGGGTTTCTTACAATGATCCAAGGTTCAGGTGGGGACTGAGTTTTTTCTGGGGTAGGTAAAATACTTAGTAATAAGTAATTGAAGTTTTAGTACTAGCTTGGATTAGAATCTGCGTGTAATTGGTAAATATACCAAACATTCCTAGGTCTGCAAGACGTTTTATTTAGATGTTTTAATAAGAAGGGAAGGGAGCTCAGAGTTGTGGGAGTCTTCCGTAGATCGGGGTCCAAAGACTTCCCAGCCATCATCATGTGTTGCCCCCGTGATTCACCTTCATAATTTTTTTTTTCATTTTTATAAAGTTTTGAACAAATGAAACACAGGAACAGTAACAGACTTGAAAATTTACAAAAACGGAACAGGATTGAGAACAGGGGATAACTGTAATTTAGGAAGTATGTACAAAATATACGACTGGGGGTAGGTGGGGTTGGGGTTTAGGGAAAATGCAGGTAGGGTTGGGGTTAGGGTAAGAAGCAGGTAGGGTTGGGGTTAGGGTAAAGTGCAGGTAGGGTTCGGGTTAGGGTAAAGGGTAGGTAGGGTTGAGGTTAGGGTAAAGGGTAGGTGGGTTTGGGGTAAGGAGGATGAGGGAGCGTCAGTCCGGAGTAGGTCCTGGAGGTCCAGGGAGGTAGCATTCATTGAGTCCCCATGGATGCACGGAGTCATGGTGTCTTATCCATGTTTTTTCTTCCCGACGGCGAGTCTCTGTGGACCAGTCCCTGTTGTGCGCCAAATGTCTACTCCACATGTTCTCGGTGCCATGTCGTTGAAAGTGGCGGGCTAGGATTGTACCCCGTCGCTCAACATTGATGGCATAGCGGTGGGTAGATATTCTGGCTCCAACCGAGTTGGCGGTCTCTCCGATATATAGCTTTTTACAAACGCAGCAACCAATCACGTAAATGCAGTTTGTGGCAGATTTCGGTATAGATGCTGGAAGTTTGTAGGCCTGCTTGGTTTTTGGATTCCAGACCCAAAGTGCTTGGGGAACAGGTTTTAATTGGGATGTCTGTGTTGGAGCTTTGCTCGTACCAGAAGGTCCTGTAGATTTGGGTTTCTACGAAAAGCCGAGATAACCCTGAAGTCTTCCATGGAAGGTGAGGTTTCCCATCCTCAAAATGGGTCTTGAAAGTCCGGTGTAAATGCGTCGCATACTTCGAGAAAGTGGAAATAATTGGGATGGTACCCAGTGTAGAGGCCTGGTCACCAGGCCTCCCAGGGGGCAACAAATTTGAAGCAATGTTCCGCAGGAAGGTTCTGGTGTAACCTCTTCTTTTTAGGGATCGAAAAAGAGTGGTAGTCGCCTCTTGCACATACTCAGGTCGAGTACACAACCTGTTGAAGCGGATCAGTTGGGACTTGACAATTCCCTTGAACGTATGTCGGGGATGAAAACTGGCCCTATGCAGAAGGGCGTGCGAATCTGTGGGCTTAAAATAGACTTTTGTCGTGTCATCACACCAAGCTGGTGGGGGGTCAGATGGCTGAGCAGTTAGGGAATTGGGCTACCAATCAGAAGGTTGCCGGTTCAATTCCCAGCCGTGTCAAATGACGTTGTGTCCCTGGGCAAGGCATTTCACCCTACTTGCCTTGGGGGAAATGTCCCTGTCCTTACTGTAAGTCGCTCTGGACAAGAGTGTCAGCTAAATGACTACATGTAAATGTAGCTGAGGTGCACACTCCTTTAAGATGAGTTCCTTCGGTCCATCCGGGCCAGGAGCTTTGGTAGAATGGAGACGGGTACAGATGGAGGCAACCCTCTTCTCCTCTACACAGATGGATACAGAGCAAATGCTCATGTTGTGTGGGATGCAATCCTCAGCAGGATCTGCATTGTTGAACCTGGCATAGAAAGTGTTCAGTTCCGTACCTGATTGTACCAGCATTCTGAGTCCTGCCCATCATGGTGTTAAGACACTTCCAGGCATCCCTTACATCTCCCCTGGTGAACCTCTCCTCCATTTTGTTCTTGTAATTAAGCTTGGCAAACTTGATCTTATGCTTTAGCTCTTTTCTGAGATCTTGGACACGTTGTTTTGTCTCCTTGGATAAAAGCTAATTTCTTCAAATTTAGACAGTGTTTGAGCTCTTTTGTAATCCAAGGCTTGTTATTACCAAAGGTCTTGACTTGTTTAGATGGAATGACACTGTCTGCACAGAATGATACATAAGAGCAGATGGACTCATTAAGTGTGTTCAAGTCACCATTGCAGGCCTCAAAGAACATTTCCCAGTCTGAGCTCAAAGCGTCCCCTCAGCCTTTCTACAGATTCAGTATTCCAGACTTGGATGTTTTTTGTCTGAATCTTGTGTTTTAATTTATGTCTGTATTTAGGCAGTAGTAATACCACATTATGATCTGACAGACCAAGGGCAGGACGGCGCGTGGATACATATGCCCCTGGAATGTTTCCAAAACATAAATCCAGCGTTCTATCCAATCGCATTGCTGATGGGGGGAGTAATGGGATGATGTCACAGCTGTTGAAATCCCCAAGCAAAAACACGGGCTGAACAGATGCCCTGGAGACGGCATTGTTGTAGCATTCTGAAATGGGCTCTGATGCAAGTTCGTTGTCAGGGCCAGGTACATAAACAAGGATCACAATTATTTGTTGAAATTCACGGGGTAGATAGTGGGTACGAAACAACACCACCATCATTTCATTGTGGCAAGAGCAGTGCCTCTCATGAACAGTGTAGTTTGTCTCCCACCTGTCATTACCAGCCATGCAAAGACCTTCCCCAACTGATTTCTCTGTTCTCTCCGTGTCCCGATAATAGCGAATTCATGTGAACCCATTAAGGCTTAATGCAATGTCCACAGACAACCACATTTAAGTGAAGGAAAATAAACTTGTGTTTCTGAATCAAGCTTAACCAGTGCGGAAAGTTCATCCATCTTATTGCGCAGGGATCACACATTTGACAGAGTGAAAGCAGGTAATGGTAGTTTACCTCCTCGTCTTCTTAATTTGTTCTTAATTCCCCCTCTCAACCCTCGTTTCCTCCGTATCCTTTTCTTCAACAGGATTTTTGGTATAAAATCCAGTTGGCCTGTTGTTATTGACTGGCAAGCTTGTAGTTTCAGAAGTCCGCTCTGGCATAGATGCCATTTTTGATTGAGATGGTCCCATCAAAACTCTCATAACTTGATGCAGATTGGGTTTTAACGTCTGCAAACGCAGACTTGCAATTGTCTATATCTCTTACACGATCTGTGCACAGAGTGAAACTAACAAAACTATGGTAAGTTTGTAAGACTGTTTTGAGCGCACTGACTGGGCACTTTTTTCACAGCAGTCTTGAGGGCTACACTTGCACTGTTCTGCACTACATTAAGACCTGCATTGACAATATCACTGTTGAGAAACAGGTAAAATCCACAGATGCCGTGACATTCTCTCTGAAAACAGAAGAGATCAGGCGGGGATTTCTGAGTGTGAACCCCAGGAAGGCTGCCGGCCCTGACGAGATTCCGGGGAGAGTTCACAGAGATCACATCAAAGCCTCCCTCCCCTCCACACTGGATCAGCACCTGTTTGCCTATAAAGCAAACACGTCAACCGCGGATGCCATCAACTCAGCCCTGCACTGTGTGCTGACCCACCTTAAACATCCTGGCACCTACGCAAGACTTGTTTGTGGACAGTTCTTAGTTTTGAATTCAACTGCATCATCCCCAGAGACTGGTGTCCAAGCTACACGGTCTGGGCATCAGCACTAACATCTGCAGATGGATCCATGACTTCTTAATAAACTGTCCCCAGTCAGTCCGGCTGGACTCCCAACTTTCCTCTGTCCTCACACTCAGCACTGGGGCCTCCCAGGGTAGTGTGTTGAGTCCCCTGCTATACCCCTTATACACTTACGACCGCACCCCAGTTCATGACAGTAATATTTTTTTCAAGTTTGCGGTTGACCACTGTGGTAGGACTTATTCACAACAATGATGCGTCTACCTGCAAGGATGAAATCCAAAAACTCTCCACCAACAACCTGTCTCTCAACACCTCTAAGACCAAAGAGGACCATGCCCTGGTCTACATCAATGGGGACGCTACGGAGAGGGTTAAGGACTTCAAATTCCTGGGGACATTCTGGTGTGGTTTAGCAGCTGCACCCCTGCTGACAAAAAGGCGCTGGATAGAGTCAGGAAATCAGCACAATACATAGTTCACACACATCGCCCCTCACTTACTACACTACTCCACACCACTCCCCTCATATCACACCAGATGCCTGCAGCGGGCAGAAAATATAAGTAAGGATTGTTCCCACCCAGGTCACAACCTCTTCACTCTGCTGCCATCTGGAAGGCGTTACAGATCTTTCCGGGGTCGCACTTCCAGACTTTTGAATAGTTTTTATCCAAGTGTCATAAAACACCTGAACTCATGACCCATAGGGACCACACTGCACTTTATGGACAGTCGTCTTTTAGCTACTTACCTTCTCTTTTTTTTTTTACTGTGTTCTGGTTTATTTTTTATGTCTTAATTCATGTTTTACTATATTGTCCTGTCATACTATGTGTCACCACCAGGAGAAGTGCAATTTAATTTCGTTGTTATGTGCGATGACAATAAAAGGCATTCCTTCATTGCTGAAACTACTTTGGCACCAATACAGTCTAGATTCTTAAACTGTATATGCTACAGGCCTAGCACAGTTATATTTAGGAAACTTCTCCCATGCTTCTTTGCAGATCCTCTCAACATCTGTCAGGTTGGATAAGGAGTGTAGCTTTTTTCAAGTTTCTCCAGAGATGTTCGATTGGGTTCAGGATCTGGGGTCATTTTCCAGTCCTGAGCACTGTGGAGCAGGATTTCAACAAAAATCTGTCCGTACTATGTTTTGTTTTCTCTTTCAATCCTGTCTAGCCTCATTGTCTCTGTTAGCTAATATCCAAGATAGTCTTATGTGTGACACACTGTATATGGACAGACGCAGGGCCGACTCAAGGTATAAGCGAACTAAGCGGCTGCTTAGGGCCCCCTTGGCCACCAGAGGGCCCCCAAGAGCACATGAAATTACAGTTTAATGTACCGTGTTTCATCGATTAAACGCTGCCCTCGATTAAACGCTGCACCAAAAATTAAAAATGAGCGATGACCCAGAAATACGGTAGGAGCAGCATGTCCTGAAATACCTAGGAGCAGCATGTCATTTTAAAGGTCACATGAAATGCTGTTTTTGGATGCTTTTATATAGGCCTTAGTAAGTCCCTAATACTGTATCTTTCCCGAAATTCAGCCTTGGTGCATAATTACAGCCACTACGAGCAGTCCCTCAATGAGCTTTCCTCAAAACGCGCTGTTTCTGTGTCTGTAGCTTTAAATGCTAATGAGGAGGAGAGGGGCGGCAACATGCGCTAATGTTTACAACGGATGTATCGCAATGGCTCGTAGCCCCCGTTGCTGTAAGATGCCTCGAATTTAGCCATTCTCATCTGATCACCCTGGTTTGCTGAGGTGCACACAGTCATTTCAATGGAGAAAGGCGGATACCGCGAGCCATAACACCAACAGCAGAACGGTTATCCAAATAACAAAGAAGTGTACAACACTCGCCGTTACAGCGTTTGTATTCACACACACACTTGATGCCATCGACCTTTACATTAGCGACAGTAACTCAGCTGGCTCGTGGCCCCATTGCTGTAAGATGCTTCGAATTTGCCCATTCTCATCTGATCACCCTGATTTGCAGAGGCGCACACTCATAATAATTTCAATGAGGGGAAAGGCGGATATCGCGCACACCATAACACCAACAGCATAACGGTTATCCAAATAACAAAGAAGTGTACAACACTGGTGTTCCAGCGTTTGTATTCACACACACTTGATGCCATTTATCTTTACATTAGCAACAGTAACTCAGCTGTTAGCTGCAGAGCTTATGTTACAGCCATATTCTAAGGGTAGCAAGCTAGGTTACCATATACAGTAAAGCAACAAAATGATATAGCGTTAGTTAACCTTGACCAAGGAGAGTTAGTAATGATCCAGAATTTAATTTCAGCAAGGCCAGCTTTGTGTTGGCTCAAGTTGAGGAAACAGTAGTTAGTGGCTGAAATGTTTGGCGCAGAAAAGTTGTGGGAATTTGGGAAGTTGTGTCGGCGCATTTCCAGCGAAAATAAAATTAAGATACGGGTTGTGCAGAGGCTCAGATGAAGGAACAAAAAAAAGATTTGTGCTTGCATTTGTACATCCAAGCACTGAGCAACTGTTATGCTTTGTTTGTTTGCTCACCATGATGTCCCCCTAGGAAAAACAGATATTGCACTAGCCCTTGCACGGTGGTAGCTCAGTTTCTCATTGGCGGGCCAGATGATGTGGTCGGGCAAAGCAGAGAGAGGGGAGGTAACCTTCCCCCGATCTACGTCACTAGGGGGAGATTTTCAACAGAGCAATTGAGCCTTCATTTTGTCAAAGGCGGAGAAGAACACGCAGGGCTTGTTTCACACTTATCGAAAATTCTAGCCACTGGGGGACCAAAGGCAGGCTAGGGGAACTCATATTAATGTTAAATAACCTCCCAAAATGAAGTTTTCATGTCATGTGATTTAATAAACATTCTATTGTGTTGCACTCGGGGTCCACTGCTAGCTATGCGTTTCAAATATCTAAATATAGCTACCTTACTTAGCAAATAGCTCTAGCTAGAAGGAAATAGACATTAGAAGCTTATGAAAAAAAATGCCAGAAAACGAATAGCAGTCTTGCGTATTGCTAACGCCTGCCTAGATTATCTATTGAAAGAACTGGAGAGAGAAGCAGGTACTCTTGCCTTACCAAGTTAAACTAGTTTACATGGCTACAGTAGGTGTTTTTGCTATATAGCTGTTCTTGCATTCCTTGCAAATCAGCATTAACAAAAAGCAGATGAGAAAGAGCAAACTAGTCTAACTAACATTGACATTTGATTGTTGTTTAATCTGTGATTTAGAGGACCGTACTGTTAAAACTATCTGTACGAACATTTAATGTAGCAAACTAACATGCTAGCGCAGACAGTCTAGAATACAATATTTCTTAGATTAAACTTCGACCTCAAATAAACGCCGCCTCGAATAAACGGCGCACCAAAAATGAACAATGTGTAATAAATCAATTTTTAATCAAATAAATACGGTAATTAAGAAAAAATTATAATAATTGAGGACACCGATGGGCCCCCAAATCAATTCTGCTTAAGGCCCCATAAAGGCTTGGGCCGGCCCTGGACAGACGTTCCATCAAATAGACCTTGGAGGTCTGGCCCCCTATAGTTTAGTGTGCAATTTATTAATCTGTCTTTGATACTGATGAATTTAACATACAAAAAAATCATGACAATAGCAGTATATATTAGAATGAGCAATAAATGTTTAATGTACAAAATAACAACCACTGTTAAATAATGATTTAATACATTTTTGGGCATTACCCGGAAAAAAACAGTACAGTATCTTTTTTTAATCCTTGGAACATGGGGGTATGGAACGCATTATAGTTGTTTAAAAACCTTTTTTTTAAAACTTTTGAACACAACTTGCATGTGTAATGCCATCCAACTAGTCAAGCTTTGATTTAGTTTACGATTGGCTTTTAAATGTTATGTGAGTAATCTGCTCAACAAATTGGCCCTCTCAAATCAATAACCAAATATATATTCATACTGTTATGGACTAGAAACCATTAGTAGATTCTCGTTTTACATTGAGACTGATTGACAGAACACCACATAATTCTCCAGAGATTTTTTTTTAAATAAACCATTAACTGCAGGAAATCAAATTCTATGGTGGACCAACAAAAACTTGCCCTGGATTACACAGCTTCAAGCTCTATAAGCTTCAAATGGGCTACTCTTGTGTTCCATCCTTCATAATATAATAATGATACACCTTACACATACAACAGTAATCTCATTCAATTACTGTAATAAGCATGTAATAAGCCTACATTCAGACCAATTATAGTATATTCACTACACATTGTCATAAGACACCATTCAGAAATACTATAGGTGGATAAATGGTTGACAGTAGTTTGCCAATGTAATCTAACAAACAAAAAAGTTCCTTATCCAGGGCTGTTTTGAGGAATAATCAACATTACACCTATACTAGACAGAATATCTTATAGGCCAAGTGATTTCCAGTCTCTCCACATTTCCCTGCGCAACTTTATAGTTGTTAGTTCTTTTTTCCCTCGTTCCCAGAATATTTCTGATGTTATAGCTAGCAGGCGCTGGAATTTTGGAATCCGTCCTTGCATGATGGCTGACGAAAATTTCCAGTGAACGGAAACCGCAACCTGAACCTACCCAGAATACGGCAAAGAAAGAAAGAAAAAAAAGCTCTTAACGGATTGTAAAAGCCTCGTCAAAACAAACCAACAAATGCTTCGACTGGTACGACGATGTAATGGTTGTGATGCGGAAATAAACTGTAGGTTACTCGTTTTCATCAAATGAAAACTATAGCCTAAGTAATTTCAATTCTTAAAAAGAAGCAGTTGTGCAGTCACCTTTTGGCGGAGGAGGCTTTCGGAGCTCAAGAAATCTGTTTCGGATCGTTTTTTGAAAGGTAACGTCAACCCACTCATACATGTATTGTTTTCGTTTTGTAAAAGAAAATGTACATATTTTTTATTCCACGGGCCGCAGTTGCTAGTCTTCTAGCCTACCTTATAATTAGCACTAGCAAGGATGTCTGACGTTAGGCTATCAATTGCACGACTAGAAACATTATAAATAAATAAAGGTCCTGTCTTTAAACGACTCAGAACTATCTGTTGATTTTGACAGTAATATATAATGTATCTGGTGCTGTTTAACAACCGTTAATTAAAAAATCAAGACTTCATGTTAAAAGAACTGGCACAGTTATGTAGCGCACATTTTCAAAACGTGGGGAATGACGGACGAGGAGGAACTATCTGAAAACAAAACCTCTTGCAGCCATGTTTTGTGAATTTGCGAGCCAATTCCCCACATTCAGTTGTTATTCGACCGGTATGGCGGTGTCTTTTCCTGAGATATTGTTCTAACTTCAATGAAAAGTGACCACCCCAATTAGTCATTTGGCTCCATCTTACTTTATTTATTTTTTACTTTTATGCTCTGCTAAATGGTTTAAGTTCATTTTCACTATGAAATTGGCGCCATCTGTCGGCATTAATTTCAACAATCGAAGAATTTCTTAAATTTCATGTATTTTGTGTCACATGCACTGAATTTAATTAGGCCTAATAATTGAAAAATGTTCAGTGTAGTCGAGTCGTTGATACTGTAAAATCCTCTTTGGGGTAGTGTTAGACTCTTACTGTGGTTTAAGTGATCAAGTAATTTGCCCTTTTCAATATGGGTATGCAATAAGGCAAGATAATTCTTAAAGATGCAATTAACATTGCATTTAATTTGTCCAGTTAATTGAGCCATATTAATGCCTTTAAACTATATCCTGTTTGGTATGTTATTTATTAAGGCAGCTATTGTGCAAGTGTTCATATCATATTCAACCTTTCTACCAGTTAATTTGATGTTTTGATTTCAGTCTAACCTGTGTTGATGATTAAATAAATAAGCAAGACAAAACATTCACTGTCTGGTTCTGATTAGATGTTTTAGATGCATATGCGGATTTGGCATTTAACCTAAGGTATTAAATGTGTATCTTAACTGTACTGAAAAATATATGACAGAGGAACCCCCAAGGTGCAACCTATAAAGGGAGAGTTTTTCACAGTATCTGCTAGATACTGCATGGCATTGTTATTGATTTATTTGTATGGAAATGTATTTATTTCCAGATTCCAATAGAAATGTAACATGTTGTAAAGCTAATGGTTGTGAATTGACATCTGTGGTATTTTCTAAACTAAAACAAAAATTCTTAGCTAGCATTGTGGAAATGCTGTACAGTAATGAACTTCATTTACACCAATAACTTTGGTGAAACTTGAGAGACCACTGCACCTTTTTCTTTCATGAAAAAAAAGTTCAGAGGGACAATTTTGAGTGAGGAACAAAAGGGTAGTATATTAAAATGAAATAATTAAATAAACAACACCACACAAATAAAACAGAGGGAAACAGCCTCTAAACAAAGCTTGCAAGGAAACATCATGTCAGCATATTTCTTGAAAGAAAAACAGCCATAACCAATTTCCAACCGTTGACTTTCATTTTGTACACACAAAACATTTCTCATCTTTTGGATCTGTCTTTGTAAGATGTAATGGAAGCCATTTTAGGTTTGGCTATTCATAACTGAACCTTCAGAACCATTTGAATTGAGTTTGTGGAAAACTAAATTGTGCTATGCATGCAAATTCTAAATACAAGCTCTGGCATTCTGCATTTAATCTCATTGAAATGTTGGACATTACATTCGGAAATTCGAGAAGGCAACCAACGCCATGTTTTTTAAAGAAGAGCATAGCCTATAATACATACATACAGTACTGTGACAGGCATAGATATCACAGATATCTATCACAAATTGAGTGCTTTGTGTTTAACTTGAAGTAGCCACTAGGTTTAGTGGAAAATAGTCCCTATATACAGTAGGAAACTAAATCATTTTCCTATTAGGTGATCAGGGGAAGGTATTTTGATATTCAGCGGATATTTCCTTCCTCCTTTATTCTGAAAACATACCTTGGTCTCATGAATAATACAGATGGGCGTATACATTTTTGGGTAGGCGGAATGCATGCAGATGGAATTTAAGGAGCTACATACATTTCTGCTTACAGACCATTCCAGCCATTAAAAGTAGAGAATTAAAGATTTGCCTATTTATTTGCATTTTTAGGGTTCCTCCATCCTTAAATCTGAACTTTTTTCAAAATTGTGTCAAAAAATCTTACATATACACCAGATTATTCTAATTAAGTCCGGCCTACTTCCACAACCTTTCAATTTTCAATAAAGTTTTAAACAAAACTCAAATAAATTGCTCATCTTGGAAAATAGCATTAAATCCACGCTAATATGATACACTTTTTCTAAATTGTGTGCCTGTTTGTGCACATTCTGAAGATTTTTTGCACTGTGAATTTGCACTGTCAGTTCTGTTTTTGAATAGAGGGTTGGAAATTCATGCTTTTGTTTTGTTATCCGATAAATCAATTAATTGACAATAGAATCGACAGATTAATCGATTATTAAAATAATTGTTAGTTGCAGCCCTAATTACATGACTCTAGTACCGTGTGTAGTTTCACCTTGATATATGAAAATATGACTATTCAGTGTTTCCCCTATGTTAATTTTGTTGTGGCGGCTCGCCACGGCTAAATTTCTGCCGCCACGGTATCAGAAATAGGGCTGTACAAGATTTTAGGCCGTCTATTGCAGGGATTGTTAGAGTGCATGTCGCAGAATAGGAAGGACGCGCTTCACAGCGCAGTTGAGATTGCGTGTGTGTGTCTTTGAGAACTGTAAGTCGTATAACTTACGTTTTCAGTTCATTAAAGCCTGTTATTGTATTAGTCTACAGTTATTGCAAATTTAAGTTAACTGGTGATTTTCGTTGTTTGTATTCTTCCCCTGCTAGCATAATTGCATGCCTGTTGATTCGATAGCGATTGCTGCCCTTGCTCACGTTTGTATTTTAGGTGCATTATTATGCTGAACTAGTTTTAATTAATAGTGGGTATATTGTTATTATTTGCTAAAGAATGCTTAGCCGATCAAGATCAAATGAAGCCAACAGTGTACATGCTTTCGAGTAGGCTAGGCTTGATCGATAGGCTAGGCTACTGACCATTTACAATAAGTTGTTACGTCAATTATTAATTGGCAGCATATTTCTGCCATTTAGAACAAAGTTTAAGTAGCCTAACTGTATTGCTTTACGGAAAACAGGACAAAAATATATATGCAATATTACATTTGTTATTAGACTATTACATTACATACTCCAAAATACAGGGTTAGAACTTTTTATAACTTTTTTTGGGGGGGGGGGCGGGGGGGGGGGAACAGACCTGCCCCCACTGCTAAAAAAAATCCTAGGGGAAACACTGCTATTATAGCGGTTTGAACTTTGACCAAATCTGACTCATGCTAATACAGTAGTGTTAATGAGCAACATCAATGACAGACTCATCAGTTAGTGTGTGGCTGAATGGATAGAGTGTTGCTAGCCACCATATGGTTGCAGGGCTCTACAGTGTGAGTATTTCACTCGCATTTGCCCCTAAAAATAGATATGTGCGAACCCGCCCCCCAAAAATTGAGCACAGTGTGCGGTTTAAGATTACAAAATACCGTAATCTATTTACCCAGAGGGGTGGCTTCTGGGGCTTGAGTCCCGAATGTTTTCGCAAAGGCACCAAATATGTTAGGTTCAAATAACTTTGGGGGTGTCATTTTTGCACCCTTGCGGTCACTGTAATTTTTGTATTATCGTTAATAACATTGCAACATTTGTTTTTCTAATATCATTTACAACTTATTGACAGAGCAGGCTATCTGTTGATATGATAATAGTTAACATTAAATGCCAAACTGTAGATAAGTGTAAACTGTAGCTGGTGCTATAGTCAGAGCTAGCTTGCTACCCAACCATTGCAAAGTTGACAAGGTTTGAGACATGATGAGGATCACAGACATGTAACAAGCTTACAAATTCATGTCTGACTGCACAGAATCGGTCCAATGTAATGTTTATGTTACATTGTTACATGTTACAAAAAATATTGCGCTCAAATTAATCGCAAACAAAATTCTGGGTCAACGTGTGATTTTGGTGGAAGGTTATGTAATGCCAAAATCAGTAATTTAGTGTTTGCGTTAACACTACACCTTTGGCTGTTTTAGGATGACAGAAGTTGCCGTCTAAACATGGCCGTTTTGAACGTATTAAGACATTTGGACCATCTATGCTTCCAATTGGTTGGTGTCTTATCTTTCCATATTCCACAGATGTGTCCCTTAGTAGTGCACGCATACACACAAACATGCAGTATAAATATGTATGTAATTAATTGTTTAATGAAAACTGTGACATTTTTTTGCCTGACGTTGTCATACTCATAATTCTAGTCAGAAAATGAGTCTGACAACTCTCCGTTGGGCTGTGACTATGGGGCATGTTTCAACCGAACTCGTAAAACAAATGCCTCTTTGCTCAATTGGATAGACCTACAACCAATCATAGCAACGTAATATGTTGTTTGTTGAAAACGAATTTCAACCCAAGCGCTCTTTCGTGACGTTGTTGATTACGTTACTGTTGATCATCCATACGAGCCCCTCCAGACCCAACTTCCCAACCAAATTTTTGTTGTGGGCAGGGTTAAGTTGGGATGACATTTTTCACTGTGCTCCTAAATTTTTGTATTTAGTGCATGACATTTGTAAAATATTGAAGTTAGTAGTAATACTAAGTTTAGTATTTCCCATTCATTAGCTAGACTTTGGCAGCCCGCCATAGTCAAATTCATCCCGCCATAGTTTCATAAAGTTTCAAAATTAACAAAAAATATGAGTACACTTCTCATTACATGAAATATCTCGTTGTGAGAGATACTGATTGAGCAAACGCATCTCTCACTCCCAGTCAGCCACCCCCTTTGTCCCCCACGGTATGTGTGCACGCCCTTTCAGTCACTCACGCGCGCACTGGAATGTTCCTGGCTGCCTGGTTCCAATGGATTTTTTGCCAACACATCGTATGACTGCTAAGTTAGTTGTCAGTCTCCTCTCTTACATCTAGCTAGTTAACATGAGCTCATTATAAATGTTATCGTAGTAATTACAAGCGGCTCTGACAACGTAACTTTTTTCAGCTTCTGAGGAGCAAGTTGGCGCATCATGTAACCATAGGCTATGAATGAAGTTGAAGGAGCTAATGCTATTGTTTAACGCTTAATGTTTCTATCCTTGAGCATGAGCATACTAAGTTAGTTCAAGTCTTATTCGTCAGGTACACAGAACAACACAAGGTCAGACTGGGCACTGAAATTCTTAAGACAAGACAACGCAGAACATAATTTACATCTATGCTGAGCTTAAATAAGTGAAACTTCCTAAATATACAGATAGCAATAAATATTTGACTATACTAACCCTAAATGCACATAACCTAAGTGGAGTACAGTACAATAGTGCTAAATTGCAGATCAGTGACCATACAGGAGCCTGGTGGCGAGGTACAGTAGTGCAATGTTACTGATAGTGCAACCAGTAGCTGAAAGTGACAGTGTATAAGTGATTAGTGTGCAGTAAATCAATGTCCATATCAGTGTCCGTTCAGAAGCCTGATGGCCCTTGGGTAGAATTTGTTGTCCAGTCTGCGGGTGTGCGACCGGATGCTGCGGTAACGCCTGCCAGAAGGCAATGGGGTAAAGAGACTGAAAGATGGGTGGGAACAGTCTCTTAGAATCCTGCCGGCTTTCCTTAGGCAACGTGTGTGGTAGGTGTCCTGTAGGGCTGGGAGCTTCCTGCCGATGATAAACTCAGCAGAACGGACCACACTTCGTAAGGCCTTGCGGTCCCTGTCTGTGCAGCTCCCATACCACACTGTAATACAACCAGTCAGAATGCTCTTTATAGTGCATCTGTAAAAGTTAGTGAGGATGACTGAGTCCATACCAAACTTCTTCAGTCTCCTCAGGAAGAAGAGGCGCTTACGGGCCGATTTCACCACCTTGTCCGTGTGAACAGACCAGGTGAGGTCGTTGCTGATGTTCAACCGGAGGCACTTGAAGGAGCTGACCTTCTCCACTTTAGATCCATTGATGAGTAGGGGTGCATGGTCTTCCTACTGCCTCCTGCTATAGTCCACAATCATCTCCTTGGTCTTGCTGATGTTGAGAGAGAGGTTATTGTCCTGACACCATGATGTCAGGGTGTCAACCTCCTCTCTGTAGGCTGACTCGTCACTGTCACAGATGAGGCCCTTGATGGTTGTGTCGTCAGCAAACTTAACAAGGAGGTTGGAGCTGTGCGTTGCCGCACAGTCGTGAGTGAACAAGGAGAACAGGAGAGGGCTGAGCACACAGCCCTGGGGGGTACCTGTGTTGGTAATCAGTACAGATGAGGTGCGGTCACCGATTCTCACCACCTGTGGCCTCCCCGTCAGGAAGTGGAAGATCCACTTGCAGATGGAGGTGCTTAGTCCCAGGTTCACAATCTTGGAGAGTCTGGAGGGGATGATGGTGTTGAATGCTGAGCTGTAGTCAATGAACAGCATCCTCACATATGTCTTCCCCTTGTCCAGGTGGGAGAGAGCGGTGTGCATAGTCAGAGCGATGGCATCGTCTGTAGACCTGTTGGACCGGTATGCAAACTGCATAGAGTCCAGGGTGGGGGGCAGCGAGGAGCAGATGAATAATTTGACTAGCCGCTCAAAGCACTTCATGATGACAGAGGTCAGTGCTATTGGGCGATAGTCATTCAGACATATGACCTTGGTGTTCTTGGGCACAGGGATAATGGTGGTCCTCTTGAAGCAGGTGGGGAGTACAGACAGGTTAAGAGAGAGGTTGAAGATGTCACTGAAGACCCCTGCCAGCTGGTCAGTGCAGCCCCTGAGGGCTCTACCTGAAAGGCCGTCTGGGCCAGGTGCCTTGCGAGGGTTGATCTTCTTAAAGCACAGCCTCACCTCAGCTACAGTTAGTGTAGGCACACCACTGGCTTGGACTTCAGGTAGCTTTACTGCAGGGGGGTCACTGTCCCTCTCAAAGCGAGCGTAGAAGGAATTCAGCTCGTCTGGCAGTAGGACAGAGGACTGGGTCTTATTGTAGCCTCTCCCTTTGTAGTCAGCAATGGCTTTAAGTCCACTCCACATGCGCCTGGGGTCAGAGCCATGGTAGCTGGACTCCATGTTGGTCCTGTAAGCCCTTTTTGCTGCTTTGATGGCCTTCAGAAGGTTGTATCTGGCCTTCCTGTACTCATCAGGGTCCCCAGAGTCTCAGCTTGGCCCGGACCGCGGCATCAACCCAGGGCTTCTGATTTGGGAAAGACCGGACAACCTTCTAGGGGACAACGTCATCAATGCAGTGTTGGATGTAGCTGGAAACAGTATCTGTGTATTTGTTGATGTCCCCATCTGCTGCCTCCTTGAACATCAGCCAGTCAGTGGTGTCAAAGCAGTCCTGGAGAATCGCCACACTCTTGTCACTCCATAGGTGAACTGACATCTCAACCGGTCTGCCCTGTTGAAGCTTTTGTTCTTATGCAGTGAGGACAAGAATGGAGGTGTGAACAGCCTTCCCAAAAGCAGGGCGGGGGAGGGGTTTGTAACTGCCCTTGAATGCTGTATAACAATGGTCAAGGATCTGATCTCCACATGTGAAGAAGTTAATGTGCTGATAGTACTTGGGCAGGACTTTCTTCATGTTGGCTCTGTTGAAATCACCAACAACAATGAAGGCTGCCTCTGGTAGTAGGCTATTTTAAAGAGAACAAAATCCACCAGTGCCACCAGTTGAGTAATAAACAGCCACAGAAGTAGCTAGCTGGGACAGGACAGCAAGGGAGTTTGACAGGAGATAAATGGACAGTAGGTTAGAGTAGTTTCAGTTGGTGTGTGTGGTAAATCATAATTTTGTTAATGCCATCTAGGTTCAAGCAAACACTGTGAGGTGGAATCCTGAATTATGACTGTGGTCACCAAGATGTGTGCCAAACCTTTAACCCATTACACATGACAAACAACATAATCTTAATCATGAAAAGAGTGCTTGTGTGCCAAAATACTTTAGAAAACCTCTCAATTTAGCTCTGAAAGTGCACAAGATTGATGGATTTAACTTTAAAGGGGTCATTGACTGGGTTTTTGGGGTATTTCACAATGTTCCTTAAAAGGAGTGAGTTCTAAATATTACCGACGCTTCCACCAGAGTGAGTTATTTTTTCCAAACAGAAGCTAGCTAGCTTTTGTTAGCTTCCATTACCTAGCAACCTAGCATAATACTCGTAGCAATGCTACTACCTGCTAGTGTTACTTGTTAACCTAATTGCACATTTTGAAGCCATACTATAGCGTTTGTCATATAGTTTTTGTCTATCGGAAAATAATCGGTTGGAATGTTCAGAATCACACGTGTGACGGTACTCTGTGGGGCCCGCTTTCGAACGATCACATATGTGTGACGCTACTGATTAACAGGTTACGGTCTCAGAATAGGGTATGTAACATTGGTTGGGCTGAAAATGGCCCGATTGCTGTTCTATGCCCCCTGTTGCCTACTGTGAAATTGTCCCGGGAAAAAACGCTAGTTTTTCTCCTTTAATGGTATGCTCATGAATATATAGATGAGCTGTGCGCTGATTGGTTGGTTTTCAACAAGTGAAGCTGCGGAGCAAAAACGAAATACGGCCAACAGCACTCACTGAAATATCGAAGGTGGAGACTTGAAATAAAAATGTGCAAATAAATCTATTGTGCCTACTCAACACTGCTTTCAACAGATTGACTAGATATCTTGCTGAAAAATAACCAGACAAAGATCTGGACAAACATGCATTGTGAATTGTATATTTACTTGTAACACGGGTTATTTATTCGAATGAAACACAGTCAGGAACATGAAATAACACATTAGCCCCATTTGCCAATAAACTAAATAATCACACATTCTACCTATGGTCTTGCGTTAGCAAGCTAAACTAGTTTACATGCCTACAATCTAGGTGTTTTAACTATAAAGCTGTTTTTGCATTTCTTGCAAATCAGCGTTAATAAAAAGCAGATGAGCTACAGTCTAGCTAACATTGACTCGACGGGCATGGCTGATGTTTGTCTATACCGTAGCTCTAGCGTAGAATATTCCTGTGCAGTTCGACCCCCACATTTGCTCGAACCATTTCACCAAGGACGGTTTTGAAAACCTGGGACAATGTAAAGCAGGATTTGCTATGAAGCAGTTGCTGAAAAGAGGTCCGTTTCGACCTTATGTTCATCACAACCGCAAGCTGTAGTATGATTTTGTCGTTAACAGTTATTAGCAAAGCTAACATATCCTGTATCTAGCACCTGCCTTTCTCAAGTTCTTTCTAATAGATTATCTAGACAGGCGTTAGCAATAGGCTAGACTGCTATTCGTTTTCTGGGTATTTTTTCGGAAGCTTCCCTTCTAATGCCGACTACAGCTAGTCTAGCTAGAGTCATTTGCTAAGTAAGGTATGTTGTTGTGTTTTGACACTTATTTAGCATTCTACCAAAGCTAGATATAGGAGATGTTAGCATTGCTAATAGGCTAACTGCTAGCGACAAAATCATACTTACAGCTTGTGTTTGTGATGAGCATACGCTCTTTTCAGCAACAGCGGCTTAGCAAATCCGTCTTTAAATTGTCCAAGGTTTTCATTCAAAATAATAATCATCAGTAATAATTTTGTGTTGTACGTTATAGGGATCTTCCTGTAGATAAACATCAGCCATGCCTGTTGAGTGTCTGACTGTTTCAAGTTGTGAGATTTAGATAGGAAAGAAGTGTCAATGGACTTTGAGGTTTACTGTATGTCTATTTTACCCACTGAACTGTCGTTATTCAACTATGACAAGGGAAAATCGATTTCCCCTTTAATAGTTTTCGCATTAGAACTTGCACAAACCAGTGCACTGAAATTTGTCATTTTATGTCTTGGGCTCTGTCTCCAATCTGCAGATTAATAATACATTTACATTTTTTAATTTAGCAGATGCTTTTATCTAGAGCGACTTCCAAGAGAGAGCAGTGTTTCCCACAGATTAAAAACCTATTTGTGGGGGGGCGGCGGAAATCAACCGCCTCCTGTAGTCCACAATCATCTCCTTGGTCTTGCTGATGTTGAGAGAGAGGTTATTGTCCTGACACCATGATGTCAGGGTGTCAACCTCCTCTCTGTAGGCTGACTCGTCACTGTCAGAGATGAGGCCCACGATGGTTGTATCGTCAGCAAACTTAACAAGGAGGTTGGAGCAACAAAATCAACAACAAAAATAATTCCTGCATATGCAGCTAGCAACACTAGTGCAAAACATGAAGCATACATTGTGAAAAACCAAATAAGTGCCAATGGGAAGAACCATAAGAGCATGCAGTTAAACAAGTTACAATTAAACCTCAAAAGTGCAAGAGTGTACCTGTAGAAAAGCAAGCAACAAAAATATAATTAAAAGCGAGTACAATAAGTTAAATCAGTTACAACTAACTAACAAGAGCAACAAGTCCCTCAATAAGTCATTTTGTTCCTGGAGGAAAGGTCCAGCAAATAATTTTCACCGTTGTAGTCCCGGAACAAGTGCGTCTTGAGCCATGTCTTGAAGGTGGGGAGACATTCAGGAGAACTAAGGCCCCGTTTACACGGAAGAAAAACGCATATATTTTCATGCGGTTTGGCCTTTCATTTACACGAAAACTGAGGTTTTATCACGGAAAACGATCATTTCTAAAAACTCCGGCCAAAGTGGAGATTTCTGAAAACTCAGTTTTTGTGTTTGCGTGTGCACTAGCTTAAACTGAGTTTGAGGTCCTCAAACGTCACAGTATGGGACTAAAAAAGCATCACTTCATGTGAGCGTCCTGTTTATAGTAATAGGTGCGTTCGACTTCATGCAGCGCCGGCGTCGCCTGCAGCCCGGCTGACTTGAAGGAGCCAATGGCTTTCTCAGCTTCAAAGCAGCCGGCTGTCGGCACTGCTGGTGCTGCATGAAGTCGAACACAACTAGCATAATGGGGTCATTTATTTGTGAATTGGGTTACATTTCTGAATCACGAAATTCATTTGTGCATCACATTTGTGAATCATTCAAACAAATGAACCTCGCTCCTGAAAGGTGAAGGAAGTCGATCGTGTTATTCGTAGTTGTTAATTTTGAAAATTCTGATTGGTTTGCATGGCTTTATCCTTCACATTACACTGCCGCCTACAGGTTTGGCATAGTTATGATGGTGCTCTCCGGGCGTAGAGCATGGTGATGGGGCGTATATGCGGGTTAATGTAAACAGAAACGTTTTTGAAAACGTACTTGTGTGTACGACGTTATTTTTGAAAATGGAGGGGCAGAAATTTACATGTATTCATTTAGCAGACGCTTTTATCCAAAGCGACTTCCAAGAGAGCGCTTTACAAAAGAGCATAGGTCACTGATCATTACAACGGGATTGTCCCAAACATTGCAAGTAGCCAAAACATGAAGCACACATTGTGAAAAAGCTAAACAAGTGCCAAAAGGGAAGACCCATAAGAGCATGCAGTTATACAAGTTACAAATTAAAACAACATGAACCACAAAAGTGCAGGACTGTACCTGTAGAAGAACAATCAACAGTAAAATATTTCACAGCGAGTACAAGTCTTAACTTCGTTATATCTAACCTAAAAGAGCAACGAGTCACTCAATAAGAGTCATTGTGATCCTGGAGGAAACTAACAAGTCCAGCCAAGCATTCTTAAGTGCCGTTGTACTCCCGGAACAAGTGCGTCTTGAGCCTTTTTTTTTGAAGGTGGGGAGACAGTCAGTGTCCCTGATGGAGGTGGGGAGCTGGTTCCACCATTGGGGTGCCAGGCAGGAAAAGAGCTTGTGTTGGGACCGGGCAGTCTTGAGCGGTGGGACCACCAGGCGGTTGTCTGAAGAAGACCGTAGGTGACGGGTGGGGGTGTAAGGTTGCAGGAGAGACTTGATGTAGACGGGTGCAGTCCCGTTCACTGCTCGGAAGGTCAGTACCAGGGTCTTGAATCTGACACAGGCGTTGATGGGTAGCCAGTGGAGAGAGATGAGGAGCGGGGTAACATGGGAGCGTCTGGGTAGATTGTAGACCAGGCGGCCCACTGCGTTCTGAATCCTCTGAAGAGGGCGGGTTGCGCATGCTGGGAGACCAGCGAGTTGCAGTAGTCCAACTTGGAGAGGACCAGTGCTTGGACTAGCAGCTGGGTGGAGTGCTCAGACAGGTATCTCCTGATCTTCTAGATGTTGTAGAGGGTGAATCGACAAGACCGGGAGGCTGCGGCGATGTGGGCCGTGAGGGAGAGCTCGTCATCCATGGTAACCCCAAGGTTCCTGGCAGAGGATGGGGGGGTGACCGTTGCAGATCCCAGGGTGATTGACAGATCGTGGGAGATGGAGGATTAAGCCGGGATGATGAGAAGTTCTGTTTTGGCGAGGTTCAGCTGGAGGTGGTGCTCGGTCATCCTGGCGGAGATGTCTGCGAGGCAGGCTTCAATCCTAGCTGAGATCCCTGGATCGGTCGTCGGCGTAGCAGTGGTAGGAGAAGCCATGGGAGGTGATGATTGGTCCAAGTGAGGTGGTGTACAGAGAGAAGAGGAGGGGTCCAAGGACGGACACCGGTGGAGAGCTGGTGAGGGTCTGACAGTTTGCCTCCCCAGGAGACCTGGTAGGATCTTCCCGAGAGGTAGAATGAGATCCACTGGAGTGCAGTGCCAGTGATGCCCATCTCAGAAAGTCTGTAGAGCAGGATCTGGTGGTTAACCGTGTCAAACGCTGCAGAAAGGTCCAGCAGAATGATGACGGATGATCTCGAGGCCGCTCTGGCAGACTGGAGGGCAGTGGTGACTGAAAGGAGGGCAGTCTCTGTGGAGTGGCCGGTCTTGAAGCCCGATTGGTTGGGGTCAAGCAGGTTGTTCTGAGAGAGAAAGTTAGACAGTTGGTTAGATACAGCACATTCAATTGTTTTAGAAAATAAGGGTAGCAGTGATACCGGTCTGTAGTTCTGGAGGACAGCAGGGTTAAGGGAGGGTTTTTTGAGTAGAGGGGTAACTCTGGCCTGTTTGAAGGCAGAGGGGAAGGTGCCAGAGGTAAGAGAGGAGTTTAGGACATGGAGCAGATAAGTTATGATAGAGGGGGAGATGGTTTGAAATATTTGTTTCTGTAAATACCCTGCTATGTGTAATTGTGGCCTAAGAATGCTTTGATAGGATCAGTTAGCATCACACAATGGTGATTTGGCAGTGACAGAGAGTGGGGTGGATGTGTATTTAATATGCAGGGAAAGAAGCAAACCTATCTCACAACCTCGCCCGGTTGAGCGGGGTGAGTAAGAGAACAAGTGGTTGATGGAGAAAGCAGCTGGAGTTGCCGTGTTCTCTGGGTGGATCAATGTCTCTGTCAGCGCAAGGGCGTGAAGAGAAGCATGAGATGCAAACACCGGGATGAAGTCTGCCTTGTTCACATACTTAAAATACATAAAATCACTAATCTTTGAAAATAGCTTAATCCTGGCAAATCTTCACAAAATCACAAATTGTGTCAAAAAATCTTACATATACACCAGATTATTCTAATAAAGTCTAGCCTACTTCCACAACCTTTCAATTTTCAAAAATGTTTAAACAAAACTCAAATAAATTTCTAATCTCTGAAAATAGCATTAAATCCTCGCTAATATTAATAACTTTTTCAAAATTGTGTGCCTGTTTGTGCACATTCTGAAGATTTTTTGCTTTGTGAATTTGCACTGTCAGTTCTGTTTTTGAATAAAGGGTTGGAAATTAACGCTTTTTAGTTTTTTTTATCCTATTTTCGATTAATCGAAAAAAGAATCAACAGATTAATCGATTACTAAAATAATCTTTAGTTGCAGCCCTAGATTTCACAATATTAAACGATAACTGTGATATAAGCATTAAATGAAACAATAGACGTTTTTCTATCGTCAAACAAAATATATCGTCATATCGCCCAACCGTAGTTCACAGTCACATTTTTACCACCTTGGTTGACTTTCGCGGACGATGTGTGGCGTCACAAAAGTGAGAAACGAGTGTAGATGACGTTACCCATGCAGTTGATTAAAAACTCATGGACCCTCCCACGGACCCTCTAACAGCTTTCATATGATCACATTTGCGTGATTGAGCGATGTTTAAATGTAATTCCATTCATAGAACACTACGAATCAAAGTTTTTTATTTTTTATTTTGGCTTCCTAAAATATATTTACACAATGTAAAATGGAAAATAGTGCCCTGTTGAAGTTTTGCTACATTTTCTTTATTGTTTTTCATCTTTGAGGAGATGCACTGAATTTTGGTGAATAAGAGGACCTATTTTATTTTGATACACATATTTGTACCAGTGTTTCCTATATTTTGATTTTGGCGTGGCGACCCTCTACAGCAAAACTTCTGCCGCTACGGTATCCGAAATAGGGCTGTACAAAAGGCTGTTTATCAGCAGCGATTGTTTGAGTGAATGTTGAAGAATAGCGTATAACTTATGTTGTCAGTTAAATTAAGCCTGTTAGTGTATTAGTCTATAGTTCTTGCAAATTTAAATTAAGTCAACAGTTGATTTGTGTTGTTTGTATTCTCCACCTGCTGAACGCCCTTGCTCACGTTTGTATTTTAGGTGCATTATTATGCTGAAGTAGTTGCACTGCATTAAGATAATGTAATTAATAGTGGGTTTATTGTTATTATTTGCTACAGAATGCTTAGCCTGTATGTCAAGATCAAATTAAGCAGGCAGTGTACACATGCTTTAGAGTGGCCTACCTTAATCCATAGGCTAGGCTACTGACCATTTACAATAAGTTGTTACGTCAGTTATTAATTGGCAGCATTTCTGCCCTTTAGAACATACTTTGAGTGAAAGGGGTGTCTTTAAGTAGCCTAACCTTATTGCTTTAGGGGAAGTAGGACGAAAATATGTGCAAAATTACATTAGCTATTAGACAGTAGACTATTACATTAACCTGCTCTGAAATATAATGAACTTCGTTTCGGCTGGGGGAGAAGCAAACACTGTACATTATAAGGAATGTTGCACAATATGTATGTGAAAGCAGTTATAATTAGCCTGTGACAATAACATTAGTTTTGGTTAAAATCAACAAATAATCGTGAGAATTAATCGCCGGGTTCGAATCCCCGCCGTGCAAAATAACGTTGGTCCTTTGGGAAAGGCACTTCACCCTACTTGCCTCGGGGGGGGGGAATGTCCCTGTACTTGCTGTAAGTTGCTCTGGATAAGAGCATCTGCTAAATGACAAAATGTAAATGATAAAAATAATCTTGATTATCATTTAAATTTGGGTCAAGTTTACACATCTCTTATTCAGTAATTCTTTCACATGTATCACATAAGGTGAAACTTTGCATGGAACTACAGAGTCAGTTTCAAAACCAATGGTCAAAATGGAATGGGTGATTTCTGGACACCTAAATATTGAGACCATGTGTACATTTACATAAATGCGCACCTTTCAGCCATTTCATCTTTTATTCCTTATTTCTTATAACCCTATTGGAAGACATGTATCCTACACATATTGTACCATAATTAAAGTCAATTGGACCAATGGTTCATGAGAAAATTATTTTAAATGTTTTTCCAAATTACGACTGTATAGGAGAATCCATGAAAATGACTTGATGGGTCCTTGAGAGTTTTTATTCCCCATGAGAAATAAAGCATCCATAACAATTTTCACGTATTTTGTACTTATGGGGTGGAGGGAAAATCACGTAGACTTGGCCTGTAGCGCCACCTCTGGGCAAATGTGGGCCATTTGTGGTGTGGAAGTAACTTGTGGCCTGTAGTTTCAATGTGCCAAATTAACCAAAGGGATCTTGAGTTATTGGGCACTTTAGGGAGATAAACGATAATAATAATAAGAATACTATCAATAACGATAGTGAGCTTTGCTGATCGCAAGCACACTAACAATCACTATAAAACCTTTTGCAGAACGTTAATCTAATCAATCTCTTTAAGTCAAATACAGCCAACGCTAAATTTAATGTCTCCCCCTTTGAATCTTTCAGCAGAGTAACGCTCGAGTAATGAGTGTGCCAGAGTTGCCCAAAGTTGGACAGGAGCATGTAGACAACGATGTTGGAGGTTCTGGCTGCTCCTCGCCTACTGCAACGAGAAACACTACTGCCAAAAACAAAGCCCACATCACAGTGAAGAAGGAGCCAGGAACCGCAGCAATCAGCAATGGAAATGCTGGTGACTCCAAACCTGCGGAAATCTGTGTGGTTATTGGTGGTAGTGGGGGAGGAGGAGGCGGAGGTTCGCGCAATTCCCAGACACAAGGTATACACACACCCATGTGTATGCTCACTCAGAAGCACACACTGGGCCCAAGCCACCCCTCTCTTTAACACATTCCCCACTTTGAGAGAACACGTTCTCTTGTCTTCATCTACCTAACTCGCTTTTAAGTTTCCTGCCCCAACTCCACCTATTTCTGGAATAGCTCTGTTCAACTGTACTCACACACCTGCACTTTTCAAACACCTCCATCTCAGGTCTCGTGTTAATACATAGTAACTGTGTATATACTCAATGTGTATTTTATCCAGTTCCCTCTAAAGCTCAATCCATTTTTGACACAGGCTCCTATGTTTGTGGAGTATGTGGAAAGAAATACAAGTATTACAACTGCTTCCAGACTCATGTTCGCGCACACAGAGGTAAGGCTTCATTCCAAAGCATTTAGTCTCTTCCTATCTAAACAGCGTACAGTTTTAGTGTACAGGCAAGCAAATAAATGCTGCTCTATTCAAAGTCATATTTATCAAATGTATGCAAAAAATTATTGGATTTCCAATCATTTATTTGCATAAACTTGACATTCAAGTATTCCTCATCCTGACCTCCATTGTCTTAATGTGAAGTACGCCAAATGTTTTATGTAGGGTGCTTGGTGACAGTAAGTTGTTTGACTTCTTACTCAATCCTCTTTGAAAGTGTCAGTGTTTCCCCTATAATTGTACAGCCTTGGCTGGCCACCAGGCCTACGAGAACCCCCTCAAAAATGTATGCCAAAAAAAATGCCATACAGTGCATCCGGAAAGTATTCACAGCACTTAACTTTTTCCACATGTTATGTTAAATCTGTATTCCAAAATGGGTTACTTTTTAAAATTGTATTCTACAAACAATCCCCCATAATGGTAACGTGAATTTTTTTTTGAAACTTTTGCAAATCTAAAAAAAAAAAAAAAAAAAAATCACTTCCACGTAATTATTTACAGCCTTTGCCATGACACTCATAATTGAGCTCAGGTGCAACCTGTTTCCACTGATCATACTTGAGATGTTTGTACAACTTGATTGGAGTCCACCTGTGGTAAATGTAGTTGATTAGACATGATTTGGAAAGGCACACACCTGTCTACATAAGGTCCCACAGATGATAGTGCATGTCAGAGCACAAACCAAGCCATGAAGTCCAAGGAATTGTCTGTAGACCTCCGAGACAGGATTGTATCACGGCACAGATCTGGGGAAGGGCACAGAAACTTTTCTGCAGCATAGAAGGTCCCAATACAAATCCAATTGTCACTCTGACAGAGCTCCAGGTTTGCTCTTTGAAGAGAGGAGAACCTTTCAGAAGGACAATCATCTCTGCAGCACTCCACCAATTAGGCCTGTATGGTACAGTGGCCAGATTAGAAGCCACTCCTCAGTAAAAGGCACATTACAGCCACTTGGAATTTGCCAAAAGGCACTTGAAGAACTCTCGGATCATGAGAAACAAAATTCTCTGGCCCGATGTAACAAAGATTGAACTCTTTGGCTTGTATGCCATGTCTGGAGGAAACCAGGCACCGCTCATCACCTGGCCAATACCATCCCTACAGCGAAGCATGGTGGTGGCAGCATCATGCTGTGGGGATGTTTTTCAGTTGCAGGAACTGGGAGATTAGTAAGGACTGAGGGAAAGATTAATGCAGCAATGTACAGAGAGTCCAAGTCTTTTATTGTCAGGTACACAGAACAACAAGGTCAGACTGGGCACTGAAATTCTTAAGACAAGACAACGCAAGCACCTGGCATAACTTAAGTACACAGAACATAATTTACATCTATACTGAGCTTAAATAAGTGAAACTTCCTAAATATACAGATGGCAATAAATAATTGACTATACTAACCCTAATACTAAAACTTCCTAAATATACAGATAAACATAAATAATACACTAACCCTAAATGCACATAAAACCTATTTCAACCCTATAACCTATGCTAACCTAAGTGGAGTACAGTACAAAAGTGCAAAATTGCAGATCAGTGACTATGTCAATGACCATACAGGAGCCTGGTGGCGAGGTACAGTAGTGCAATGTTACTGATAGTGCAACCAGTAGCTGAAAGTGACAGTGTATAAGTGACTAGTGTGCAGTAAATCAATGTCCATATCAGTGTCCGTTCAGAAGCCTGATGGCCCTTGGGTAGAAACTGTTGTCCAGTCTGCATGTGCGCGACCGGATGCTGCGGTAACGCCTGCCAGAAGGCAACGGGGTAAAGAGACTGAAGGATGGGTGGGAACAGTCTCTTAGAATCCTGCCGGCTTTCCTTAGGCAACGTGTGTGGTAGGTGTCCTGTAGGGCTGGGAGCTTCCTGCTGATGATGAACTCAGCAGAACGGACCACACTTCGTAAGGCCTTGCGGTCCCTGTCTGTGCAGCTCCCATACCACACTGTAATACAACCAGCCAGAATGCTCTTTATAGTGCATCTGTAAAAGTTAGTGAGGATGACTGAGTCCATACAAAACTTCTTCATTCTCCAATATCCAATGAGAAAGCAAGCTGAGAAAAGACGGAAGCATAACAAACTGAGTCACGGCGCAGCACAAAGTTAAATGGAATTTATTTGTGGCAACAGCAAACCATTTTCTTTTTTTCCGTACATTTTCTGTGAAAATCATTGCAAAGAATATCATCGTAATTTCTTCCTGCATATTGTCCGCCATGCTTATTCTTAAGTCTTGAGAGATTTTGCGAGAATTCTTGTGTTAACAGTTGGGACACTAGTTGGAAATCTGTTTGTGTGTGTCTTTATCAAATCATGGCACACCACACACTGTAGGCGCGAAACGGCTAAATCTAGGATTTTTTGTCTTCATGTGTGTGGTCTCTCACAGTTTGAAGATCTTACAAGATCAAAAAAATTGTTTAGTCTGTCCCCAGCATAAGCACACAGCCAAGATAACAAAGGAGTGGCTTCGAGACAACTCTGTGAATGTCCTTGAGTCTCCCAGCCAGAGCCCAGACTTTAACCTGATTGAACAGCTCTGGAGAGATCTGAAAATGGCTGTGCACCGACCCTCCCCATCCATTCTGATGGAGCTTGAGATGTCCTGCAAAGAAGAATGGGAGAAACTGCCCAAAAATAGGTGTGCCAAGCTTGTAGCATCAAACTCAAAAAGACTTGAGGCTGTAATTGCTGCCAAAGGTGCGAATACTTTGTGAATACTTATGTACATGTTATATTTTGGTTCTTAATTTTTGCAAATCAAAAAGAAAAATGAAACAAACTTTTTTGGGGTATTGTATGTAGAATTTTGAGGGGGGGGGGAATAATTGAATCCATTTTGGAATAAAGTTGTAACATAACAAAATGCGGAAAAAGTGAATTGCTGTGAATACTTTCCGGATGCACTGCATATCCATTTATTCAGAAATCATTAACCCTGAGAAATCTTGACATGATGCGAATTACTGCAGAGCATGAAGTTTCATACTATAGGATGCACACGTGCATGTCGGTGCCTGAAAAGAGACAAAGCTCTTACATGGAGACAACCAAATTCATAAAAAAAATCTGCCCTCCTACGTACTTCCGCCCAATTTTCAATTTGCTTCTGTACTAGGTCTGGGAATTCGGCACGTAAGTCAGATGTCTCAGGTTAACTTTCTACCGGCAAATCAGGGAACAGAGGGAGTGGCTGAGAACAATGACGTTGAGGTTGTGCGCTAGTTTGAGTTGTAGTTCCGTAATGGCGGCGTAGAAAGATGCGAGCGAAGCCATTCAGTCCGTTGTGGCAACGCCAAATATCCAGAAGTTAAAGCCGGAGCAAGAACAATCTTTGATCCCCACGGGGTTAGTTTGATTTTCCAGCTTGCTCCGTTTGTGGTGAAGGAGTTGGCTAAGGTGAACGCTAGTGATTGGTTATGGCAGATCCAGAGTGGCTCTGGGCAGATCCAATAGTTTTAAACTTCAACAGAGTACCCGCCTTCAAGGAAGTTAACGCTTGTCAATGGAGCGAGCCCAGACGATATGACAAATGAAATGTACGAGAGTCTGGTTAGGACCAGGCTTTTAGGACCTAAGGGCCAAGTTTAATATTGGCTAAACAACCAAAACAAATTCCCCTATGTTTGAAGGAAGAGGGAAAACGGAACAGTGTATTTACATTAAACAAATTATGTCAATACCAATGGAAATTGCAGTTATTAGATTGCAGTAATTGCAATCTTTTTCTCATTCTCTTGCTCTGCAGACTCTGAAGGCACGATAGGAGAGGTGACACTCCAGCCTCCCAACAGTGAGTAAATGGATATGAAAATGAGCATACACACAAACACATGAGTATTAGGGATGCCACAATTTTGGTCTGGAATTTTTATTGTCTGCATTTTGGTGATGAAATTGCAGTTTCCAAAAATGGCTTTTCATGGCATTTAATAATTGAAAGCATATAATAAGTAAAAACATTGCGTAAAGAAACCTGCAGTTACACCAAGTGTACACACTCCTCTGAAGCCTTAAGGCCTTTCATCTGTATTTACACAATAAGAAGATGTCAGAAGACAATGTTATTGTTCTCTCCTCCTCCAAGCATCAAGTGACCCTTAATCACAAGATTCTGCAGTCACACTAACTAACCCTACAGGCTAACTCCTACTTTATCTATAATGTATTGTCCATTACAGTGTGTTGCCCCACCCTTTTTTGTGATCTGTTATGTTGGACCTGTACTAAGACAAATATTATTAATAATCACCATTTACTATTGAACTGATGTTATTGAGTGTTATGTCCAGGCAGTGATGTCACTTGTTGCCCGTGCGTGTGTCCCACAGCCACAGTGCTGGTCTCTCTGTGTGTGCACTGCAGATAGTTTCCGCTACTCTTGTGATATTTGTGGCAAGAAGTACAAGTACTACAGCTGTTTCCAGGAGCACCGAGACCTGCATGCTGTTGATGGTAACTTGTCTTTCCTCTTCACTATGAGAACAAAGAACATTTTTAATACTTTCAATTATCTGTGCTTAATTGTTCTTATGTCACAAAATGTAACTAGGGCTGATCACAAAAAAGCAAACACCAGACACTTCAGGCAGAGTCAATGTAACACATAGGCAATTGAAAGGATCTACAAGTACTTGTTTAGTGCCCATGCCTGTGAAGCAGCCCGTGATTAGGATGAATCAACCCACCTTAATTGATTTGGTTACACAGAGATTCCTGGAAGTATAGATAGTGCCCATGATGCAGACAGCGATTAAAGGGTTAATTGACTGATTTTATAGGGTTTTTCACACTGTTCCTTAAGGTCTCCGAATAGGGTATGTAAAATTGTTTGGGCTGAAAATGGCCCGGGTGCTGTTCTATGCGCCCTAATGCAACCCTGTGAAATTGCCCTAGAATGAAACGAGAGGTTTTCTCCCTTTTCTGGTATGCTAATGAATATTTAGATGAGCTGCACGCTGATTGTTTGGTTTACAACAAGCAAAGCTGCGGAGAAAAGACGCAACATAGCCAAACATTCATCGTGAATTGTAGATTTAAATGACGACAAAGGTTATTTATTCGAATTAAACACAGTCAGGAAAATGAAATAACTTTAGCCTCATTGCCAATAAACTAAATCATCACACATTCTACTTATGCTAGATACAGGATACGTTAGCATTGCTAATAACTGTTGGCGACAAAATCATACTTACAGCTTGCGGTTATGATGAGCATACGGTCGGATGTGTATGTACATTTTGGGCGTGACAAAGGTACAGACCAGAGCCAAAAAAGGTGGATTTAACAATCTGGTGTCAATTCGGTAGCCACCGAACTGTCGTTATTCAACTATGACAAGGTAAACTCGGTTTTGCAGTCAATGACCCCTTTAAGATGTTGGTTAGTTGATTCAGTGTTAGCTTAATTGGAGTTTGTGGGCATTCGCATTAATGCAGAAAGAGTTTTTTGTCACCAGTAAACAAATATTTTCACTAGAATCAGAATCATAAGGGATTTTATTCGCCATGAGTGGTGGCACAAACAAGGAATTTACTTTGGCAGGGAGGTGCATACATTAAACATATAGGAATATTGAAACTTAAATATGTGGACTAACTATACAAAAGGAGCAAAGTCTAGCTAATACTAAGGGGAATACAAAATATAAGTATCCATAATTTACAATTTAACCTAAAAATACAAAAAAATACAGATAGTGCAAACGATACAATATTGCAAATTGCAATGTGCAGGGTGTCATTGTGCAGAATGTGCTTTTAAGTCAGTGTGAGTCCTTGGCCTTGTTAAAGTGGCCAACAGCGGATGGGAAGAAACTGTTCTTGTGGCGTGAGGTTTTGGTCTTGATGGACCGCAGCCTTCTGCCGGAGGGGAGTAGCTGGAACAGGGAGTGTCCAGGGTGGGAGGGGTCGGCCACAATCTTCCTCGCTCGCCTCAGGGACCTCGGGGTGTGCAGATACTCGAGGGAAGGCAGATTGCAGCCGATCACCTGCTCAGCAGTGCGGATGATACGCTGCAGTCTGCTCTTGTCCTTGGCAGTGGCAGCAGCGTACCAGATGGTGATAGAAGAAGTGAGGATGGACTCAATGATGGCTGTGTAGAAGTGCACCATCATTGTCTTTGGCAGGTTGAATTTCTTCAGCTGCCATAGGAAGTACATCCTCTGCTGTGCTTTTTTGGTGAGGGAGCTGATGTTCAGTTCCCACTTGAGGTCCTGGGAGATGATAGTGCCCAGGAAGCGGAAGGACTCCACAGTGTTGACTGGGGAGTCACTCAGGGTGATGGGGGTGAATGAAGGCTGTGTTCTTCCTGAAGTCCACAACCATCTCCACTGTCTTTAGGGCATTGAGCTCTAAGTTGTTCTGGCTTCACCAGGTTGTCAGCTTCCCACCTGTAGTCAGACTCGTCCCTGTCAGAGATGAGCCCAATGAGGGTGGTGTCATCCGCAAACTTCAAGAGTTTGACAGACGGATGACTGAGATGCAGCTGTTGGTGTACAGGGAGAAGAGCAGAGTAGAAAGGACGCAGCCCTGAGGAGATCCAGTGCTGATGAACCGGGAGTCAGAGACTTGTGTTCCCAGCTTAACGCACTGCTTCCTGTCAGACAGGAAGTCTGTGATACACCTGCAGGTGGAGTCGGGCACGTTCAGCTGGGAGAGCTTGACCTGGAGCAGGGCGGGGATGATGGTGTTGAAGGCAGAGCTGAAGTCCACAAACAGGATCCTGGCGTAGGATGCTGGGGAGTCCAGATGCTGTAGGGTGAAGTGGAGGGCCATATTCACGGCATCATCCACTGACCTGTTGGCTCTGTAGGCAAACTGCAGTGGGTCCAGGAAGGGGTCTGTGATGGATTTGAGGTGTGCCAGCACCAGGCGCTCAAAAGACTTCATTACCACAGAGGTCAGGGCGACGGGTGTGTAGTCATTAAGTCCTGTTGGCCTTGGCAATTTGGGCACAGGGATGATGGTGGAGGACTTGAGATAGGCTGGCACATGGCATGTTTCCAGGGAGGTGTTAAAGATGTTTGTAAACACATTGGACAGCTGGTCAGCGCAGTGCTTGAGGATGGCAGGAGAGACAGAGTCCGGCCCAGCTGCTTTGCGGGGGTTCTGCCTCTTGAAAAGTCTGTTAACTTCACCCTCCTGAATGGAGAGAGTCGTCACAGTAGGGGGGGGGGGGGATGGGGGAGGCCTCATGGATGGGAAAGGGTAGTTCAGGACTGTCCAATTGTCTTTCAAATCTGCAGTAGAACTCCCGGCCAGCCGGGAGTCGTTAGTGGAGTGGGGGGCTTTGTGCTTGTAGTTGGTGATTTGCCTTAGCCTTCTCCAGACAGAAGCAGAGTCGTTACCAGAGAATTGACGCTTCAGTTTCTCAGAGTACAGTCGTTTAGCCACTCACCGCCTTGCTAAACCTGTTCTTCGACTCCTTGAATCTGTCTCTATCCCCACTCCAAAAAGCTTTCTCCTTCACTGACCTCAACCTTCTCAGCTCTGCTGAGAACCAGGGCTTGTCGTTGTTGAAGCTCACACTGATGGGTGGTGGTATACAGCAGTCCTCACCGAAGCTAACCAACATAAAGTAACTGAAAATATACTGAAAATAAAGTATCCACTTCATATTGTGTTTGTTCTTTTCCCGACCCTCTTGGGGAGACTCAAAGATGGTTATAAATACCCCTGCGCTCTGTGCTTAGATCCAGCCATCCCTGTCTCTGTGGGCATTAATTACAGTCTTGCTGTCAATTAGCTAGCCAGCATTGCCAACCTTGTCAGTAAGCACTGTTCATCTGGTGACGCAGTATGCCAAAAACACATGTTTGTGAATTGCCAATTTAAAGGTTGTCTAGCAAGTAAGCCTTCATTTCATTAAGGCTAGCAAAGCAAAATTAGGGAAGCGTCTGTGAAGACTGAGTAATGGGAGGTCACCCTGCCCATGCAGACTCCACAAATAACCATCTGTGAGTCCCACAAGGCACAAGCGAGCGAACCGCCGTTGCAGCAGGCGCATGTATAGCAAGCCGAGAGGCACTACGGCATGAGCCGTCATCAGTCCTAAAAGGGACAGTGCAGAGACGGTGCAGGAGGTTCTGAAGGGGCGGAGAGCGGAGGACAGGGCTTCCCTTCATGGTGCCAAGAGCCTGGCTCTCATCTTGACAATGTCCAGTTGAAGCCCCAAGTAGGGCTGGGCAATAAATCGTTAAAAATGACTATCGAAGTAATGACTTCCCTCGATAAAGATAACGTAACATTAATTCATTTTCAATAATATAAATAATGTCGATAGAGAATAATTAGGAACAGCAGTCCATTTAATTTCTGTGATGCAGCAGGAAGTTGCGGAGAAATGTTAGCCTACACCCACTAAAATATACTGAGCACCGAGTGGAGTAGCTAATGTTAACCGCTTAATTAGTCTTATTGCTGAAAACAGTGGCAGCAATAGCCATGGCGAGGGAGCAACTTCCAATGAAGAAATTATTGATAAAAAGGTTTGTCTTCTTCAGGTATTTGGAAGTTGTTTGGCTTTTTGAAATCCGAC
Organism: Hypomesus nipponensis; assembly: GCF_054491055.1. Taxonomy (NCBI): domain Eukaryota; kingdom Metazoa; phylum Chordata; class Actinopteri; order Osmeriformes; family Osmeridae; genus Hypomesus; species Hypomesus nipponensis. The sequence continues at coordinate 12,218,768 of NC_140387.1, read as the reverse complement.
AAAGAGCAGAGCAATGTTCGGTGCAAATTGGTGTAGTAAACAAACAGGTGGCTGGCCACCAAGTCTGGTAATACGACAAACTGTAAATGTGGACTTCTGTTTGACCTCGACCTACGGTCTCGGTTAACAAACGTTTTAACAAATCTCTGCTTACAAAGGTGTTGGTAGATCTGTTAAAAGGTCCATATTTTTTTTAAAATATAATATAACAACACGTAGGAAAAAGTTGAGGAGGAGACTTATTTAGCTACTACTACAGATCTGTGGTCTATCGTTTAATTATTGTTATCGAATGTAAACACAAATATCTACATTGATAATTTTCTACCCATACCACCCAGCCCTAGCCCCAAGTATAACTGTCAGTAAGGCCAAGGAGCACTCTTTTTCCAGTTGACAATAACTGGGTGAGGTTATTCACCAGTGAGATTGTGTTCTTGGTGGTTAAATCTGGAGACCGAGCCAGGATAAGGAGATTGTTGAGGTACCCGAGAACGTGTATGCCCCTGTGGTGTAAAGGCTCCAGGGACATCTTTACACACTTGGAGAACATTGCGGGAGCCAGCGCATAGCCGAACAAAAGGCAGGTGTGCACGTACCTGTCACTCGAAGTCGTTGCAGCGGCAGTGTGCACCCAGCATTAAGGCCTTGTCTGCCAGAGAGGCAGATATGCAATCACAGGTGGAGGTCAGACGAGTCTTCCTCTTCGAAGCTCATGCACTAGATCCCAGCACCAGATAAACAGCCAGAGCTTGTTCTAGTGGGAGAATGCCTTCCATCATCGATGTGGCGTACTCCTCTGTCCATGTGAATGTTAGTAACGCTTACACAGATGCATGGGATGGAGGAGGGTGCATGCCAAAAACCTTCCGTGTAGTCCCATAGTTTGGGCATGGAAGGGACAAAAAGGTTTAGGCGTCTTTGTTTTCTTAGCGTGGGGCCCCCAGAACCATAGGTTGTCTTCCTCCTCTGGAGGGGAACTTGGTACGGGAGCACCCACAATGATTGCGGCATGGAGGACCATCTCAGGGAGATCTCTCCACACCAACACCAGGGCAGCAAAGGGTCATGCAAGGGCTTGCCATTTTTGTCCGAAGAGGTGTGCCCTGATGAGAGATGAGGAAGGTTTGGGGAGTGGAAAGCGGCCTCTGCTGGAGGGGCTTGCCCAGTCTTTCTCCAAAGGGTCCTTGGTGGCGTAATCTGTGACTGACCTCTCTCTTCAGAGAGCATCGCAAAAAAACACCACTTTGAGGGGATCCTCTTCCCTACAGAATACAAAGCGGCTCTGTCGTACTCCGAGGGAGAGGCAAGCATAATGCAGGCAAGCATTGGGAATACAGCAAGCCATCCTTGGCATGACGTGGGCCGAGACACACGAAGTGTAAGTTGTGGCTGTCCAGACTGTTGTTCATGTCATGGCAGTGGCAGTGAGCCCTGTCGGGGGTCAGATTGCCTGAGCGGTTAGGGAATCGGGCTATTATTCAGAAGGTTGCCGGTTCGATTCCTGGCCGTGTCAAATTATGTTGTGTCCTTGGGCAAGGCACTTCACCCTACTTGCCTCGGGGGGACTTTCTCTGTGCTTATTGAAAGTCGCTCTGGATAAGAGTGCCTGCTAAATGACTAAATGTAAATGTAATGTAAATGACAAGGGATTTTGGTGGTGGAGAATGAGCCGACATTATTGGTCCGCGTAAATGCCAGCGGGTTTCTTTTTGCATGATTGGCTACATGAACGTAGAGGGGTAAAGCAATAGGAGCAGATCTCCTATGGGCTCCGCGACATAGAATGCGCACTGCACAAGTTTGCGCTAACATCAGCAAGTTAACATACAATGTCCTTTTTCTATACAGTGCAATTAGTTTCTCTCCAGGATATTTCAAAGACATATCAAGCATTGAATCAGCAATGAAAGTATTGGGGGAGCGTGTCTTAGTATTTGGAGGGAGTTTACTCATATTCAGGGGAAGTGGGTTCATATGTGAGGGCAGACAAGTCCTTTTTGGTGGGGGCATGTGTTCATTTGTGGGATGTACTCATATTAGTGGGTGTGTTTTGCACTTCTGGGCCAATGTAGATTCAGGTACATTACCCCTCGGGCTGTCATTGAACAATCTAGACTTTTTTGTTTATTTTTCTCTCTTCTATTTCTATAGACCCATATGAGGCGGTGATCTTACCTATAGACGACCTCAAGGAGGAGGATCGAGTGGAACCCTATCAAAAATTAGGACCAAGTAAGAATGCACCGTGTGGTGGACTGCTAATGTTGAGGAAATAGATCCATATGAGAGATATTCAAACAGTAATAAAATGTCATGACCTTCTGCTCTCTTGACAGATCAGTAATGCCACTTTGTTAGTGTCCTCATGTAGCATGATGCATGGATAATATATTGTATCATTTACTCTATTTTCAGGACTTTGGTGTTTAAGGAAGATTATTTTGTCGGTGATGTCTTTTATTTTCACCATGTCTGTCAAAACGTTAATATTTTATTTATTTGTTTGCAGAAACTGGAAGCTATGTGTGCGAATTCTGCGGTAAACAGTACAAGTACTTCAACCCTTACCAGGAGCACGTTGCTCTTCACACCCCAATGGGTATGTTTACTGACTCATTTAGCTGTCAGAAATTACCACACACTTGTTATTTATATTGCTACCTTGCTAAATTCAGTGCTGTATATATACATACATATAGTGCCCTACACTAATATTGGCACCCTCGGTAAATCTAAGCAAATAAGGCTGTGAAAATGTGTTTATTGTTTAACCTTGACCTTTTGTTAAACAAAATCTCAAATGTGACAGGGTCTGGGGTCTCATTTATAAAACTGTGCGTAGGATTCTTACTAAAAGTGTACGTACGCCCAAAAGCCTAAAATGGCATACACACACAAATTCAGATTTATAAAACTGTGCGTACACACACCTGTATGCAATGTTCCCTTTATAAATCGCAGATTACCCAGAAGTGTGTGTACGTGAATCAGGATGAACACGCCCTAAACACACCCATTTTAACCATAAATGGTCAATGCAAAGCACCTCACTAATCTACTATATTAATTGCCCTAATCTCATGACCCGGGTAGCAATTGTTCTTGAATCATGGCGAACAAAAAAGAGAAAGTTCTTGGACACAGAGATTGAGGTTCTTGTACGCGAGGTGGAGGCCCGAAAACCGACATTATTTGGTGGCCGCAGCAGTGGAATCACAAATGTATTAAAACTATACGAGTGGCAGCATATTGCGGCTGCCGTCAACGGTGCCAGTGGGACAGAGCGCACAGTGGCAGAACTTTTAAAAAGTGGTCCGATCTGAAGGTAAAGTATACCACATCTTTGTATTCCTTTACTGACATTGCACCTAATGAAGAAAGTGCCAAAAACTGACCAAGAGATGGTGTAGGCCTACTTAAGGTAGAACAATAAAGGCTAATCTCGAAAAAGATTTACCGGAACATCAGTTACGGGAGGATGCATGTGATGTTAATTGTAGGAACAATAACCTACATTAATATTAATTATTGAATTTGCTGAATTTCTATTTTGACCAAGAGATGTTGTACTTTGGGCAGAAGAATAAAGGCTGATCTTGTAAGGCTATCAACCTGCCCCCACCTCTCATATGGTAAAATATGGAGTTACTGGATGGAGTCTCAACTTGATGGCTCTCACACTTCATTGTGTAACTTACTGTTGCATTGCTAGTCATGTTGATAAGTAAGGGTCAAGATTCTCACACATCATTGTGTAACTTACTGTTGCATTGCTAGTCATGTTGATAAGTAAGGGTCAAGATTGTGGTGTGATTGTAGTTGTTCTTGGGTATAAAAGGAATTGTGAAACATTGTTCTGTGGATTCTTGATCTCCTGAGACCTTTTCCTCAGCTCTGGCTTGTCCTACTCCTTCCTCACCTCTTGCTTTCTATCTCTGGTTACAATAATCATGGTAGAGTAGGAAGAGTTGACCTTCATTGATTTAATTCATTTGCAATATGATAATGATTATATTAGTTAACCTTAATTTGACCATTCTGGGAAACGTTAACGTTAACTTAGGTATTCATCAGGGAATTAAAGCACATCAAATCGCAGTCTAAAAATCGTCTCCCAGCGTATAACTAAGCGAATTAAATTTTGTTCGAGATCGCTCGGCTGAACCAGGAAAGGATATCCTATCTCTGCCAATGCTAGCAAGTTCAGAAAGTGGGAGGGGATAGGTAGAAACAGAGTTTGGCATGGAAAACCTACTAGCGAGCAGGTTAGTTTCACGGAGTAAGTTACCATGGAAACTTACCGAAAGTTTTAGTTACCTCTCTTTCTGGAACGGAAACCTTGGAATTTGCCTCTTTTCAGGGTTAAACACCTCAAAGTTTTTACTAAACCCGCTACCTGGAATACCCTCCTGAGGCCTGTTCCATAAAGCTAGCTCAACGTAGTTTGAACTCGGTTACTATGGCAACTTAGGCTGAGAAACTAGTCTGGTCAGGGTCAGACTAACTGTCAGGCTTAGCGTGACTTGGTACTTAACCAGACGTTCCTGTTACACTGACCCATCGGGAAAACGATGATTTACCACGTATATTCTCATTTTCTTATTCTCATCAGTTCAATAAGTTCAACATTGATAGAAAATCAATTTAAATAGCCTACATAGGCTACAACATTTAGCCTAATGCATTAAACAATGATGAACAATGCTTTGATAGGCTAAACACCATAGCCGTTAATGTATGGATGTTAGTTTGTGATTTCAAATGTTTAGGCATCAGGCATAGGCCTATATCTCAATCTAAAATATCTGAATATAATTATCATAGCAATATAATTGTTAACAGTAGCCTACAATTGCAAAACGAACCTAAATCCGCCCTCCATTTCCCCGACCCAAAAACATGTTAAAAAGTTAGGCTACTGGATGTATTTATTAATAGTAGGCTTTTTATTTTAAACAATGTCAAAATAGCCCATTTTAGATGAGTTTAGAGGGTGTTTTTTAATCAACGAAGGTCTAAAAAGGTCCTCGACCTACATAGCCTATCGTTCACGACGTCAATCATGGCGTGTCATTTTATTTTGATTGAAGCGGTGGATGAGGGAGCCGTCATTGTACACGATTTAAAGGGAACGTTTTTTCTGGAAGGAGTCACGTGGCCGTGTGCATTGCTTTTGCCGTGGTGGATTGTATGATCCATGTTTTACCTCGGACTGCTTAAGAATAGGGTGCACGCTCAATTAGCTTGACTACTCAAATCTGACTTGAATTAGTAGGACTGCGTGAGCTGAAATTGGCCTTTATGGAACCGCTTTAGCCCCGCTTGACTGATTAAACTTATTCAAGTCTGGTTTAGGACTTTAAGTCCACTGTTTTAAGTGTTGAGGACCTCTCTCAGTATAATAAAAAACTTGTTTAGGGTAACAAAATACACTAAATTATTTGATGCTTGTTTAGCTAAGCTTCCTGTTGAGTTGTGGGTGCGTGATGTGATTTGATTTGTATCACGGGTGCATTCGATTTCATTAGAACGTTTATTGTGTAGCCTGTTCATAGGTTATTGTTAAACCTATTCAATTTAGCAAGTTTCGGAACGACAAGATGGGCAGTGTATAATAAGCAGTGGATAATATCACACTGGTTGGGAATGTCTTTTGTGTTTTTTTGTAGGCTATTACTGTAACATTGGGAGTCCAGTTCCAAGTGTGGATAGTAGGTTATGCAAGAGCAGAAGCGCATTATGTGTAAAACACAAGTATCATTTGATCAATCAAGTCAGTGGCCTCTCTACTACAACTAGCCTGACAGATCATACATTTGGTTCCCTTTACATGTACAGACTAAACAGAATAAATAGGCTCATCTCAGTCATTACATTGTGCACAGGATTTCTTTTTAGTTGGTAAACCTTGAATGCATCTTTCAGGCTGTTTGAAAGGTGCGATATCCCATCCCCCCATGTAACAATCGATTGCATAGTGCAGTGGTTCCTGTCGTGGAAGTTTTTTTAGAGAATCAATCGTTTAAGCTGAAGGGTAAAGTAAAGAGTTGATGCTTATTTGACGTATGACGTAAACATAATAACGTTATCAGCATATCATCGACACACAAACATAAGACAATAACACAAAGACAATTCCATATAGCTCCATCTAGCATTCTACAATAGAACCGGGAGAATCCACCCCACCCGCACTACTCAGCTGATGGCCCTGAACCCCCCCAAAACATTCTTCAATAGATAATTTTATAGATACGACAGTACTCAAAAGTAATTGATCCATCCTACAGCAATTCAGCTATACTAAATCTCTTCTATCATTGGTTAACTCCTTAGAACAATACAGTTGAATCCACATTGTCTTCAGACCAACTGCTTCTTCCCCCCAGGTGATAAGAACTTTCCCAGGTCACCCAGACTTCCCGTCTCTAGACTTCTAGTCTTCTAGTTAGGTGTCATAAAACTGCAAATGGCATCTCTACCAAATGGAGTTGAATAAACATTCATTGTATCAAGCTTCTTAGCCAATTGTAAACTTCTCTTAAAAGACATTCATTGTACATAGGCCCAAATTTTTTTCACATTCCCAAAGTGGGGGTCGCAAGACAGCGAGGGGAGGTCACAAGATGATTTCCAGAAATCAAGGAACATTTTAAAACAGTATTTTTAAGAAGCTTCCCAATGGAAACCTTGACAAGACTAAGGTTGTTTGCACCTTGTGCGATGCAGAATTAGTTTACTGTACGAGTTCTTCCAGTCTCAAATACCACCTAAACGCAAAGCATCCCTTAGCTAATGCGGTATATGCCAGGCCAAGCACAGATGTAGCGCAGGGGAAGTGTCGTCGTCAAACTACTGTTTGAGTGCAACCGAGGCAAGCTCCACAGCTCTATCAGCCAAGCTAACTAATGTCCTCGCTCACCTGGCTTGAGAAACTCGTTCTCAAAGTCTTACTTTTAGTCATTTTTAGGGTAGCACACATATTCTGAATGCCTTCAGCGGAATTCAAATGAGCCATTTTAATCTAGATTAATTTCAATATTACAGTGAGTCAATCTAGATATAAAAAAAAAAATCTATGCCCACCACTTATATATATATAGCCCCCTAACAAATATTTTCTGTGTTTTTGCAAACTGTCAATAAATTTGGTTAGTTCTAGATTCTGATAACATTATTCAAATCTTCAAGTAGGTTGAGTCCTATGGCTTAGTGGTAAGAGCACTGTCCTACAGGCTAAGAGATTGTGTGATTGGTCCTTACTTTAAACTCTAAAGTAAGGAATCAATCAAAAAAGTTTAGAGGAAGTATGCTAAATGAATAAATGATTACTGATATTGTAGACCAGGGGATGATGTTTTGGGACATGCTTGTGCAACTGGGAAAGGGATGGCCACATATGAAGATACCGCTTCATGAGCACGGTTTCGAGCGTAACATCACTACCACACATATAGATATCAAATATTTCTGGTGTTAGATAAACCTGAGTTGTGTTTGCAATTGTTTAATATCAATGAGAGCAGCACACCTTTGTGATAAAAAAAGATCAAAAGGTTAAAATAAAGACACATTTTCACAGCCTTCTTTGCTCATATTTACCAAAGGTGCCAATATATCAAACGTGTTTTATTGGATAAATAACATATTTTTGCAATAGTAGGTAAGTAAACCAGTAGAACAACTTTCCGTACCTGTTATTCTGATCACCTTCTTCCGAATAGGTCGCTCATTTGAAATAAAAAAACAAAGGTTGACGCAGCGTGGGACCATTGACACCAACAAATACAACTCCAGTCAAATGGGTAAGAAAAACATAAAGCCTTCAAATGGGATCAAAAATGTCTCCTGCTGCTGTCATATGTTCAGCGCTTGACATTAAAATTTTTGCTCACCAGCCACTCAGGCTTGTGGTTTTCCAAAGTTACTAGCCACTCAGCAATTTCACTAGCCACAATTTTGTTGTTGGGAAATTAAGTTTTATTTGATTAAAGTTGACTACGATTTGCTACAATTCACTTGAAGAACTAGATTTACAATCCTTTCAAATGTAAATTACCATTGTAAACATCCAGAATCAAGACAACATAAAATGTAGGCTGTGTGTCGCCAAATCTTCAGCTCTAAAGGCCGATTTATACTTCTGCGTTTTTACGCACACGAGGAACGCCCCCCTCCGTCAAAAAATTGCCTCTGCGTATCCACGCAGAGCCCTCGCAGAGCTCTGCGTGCGCCTTCTGATTTTCCTGACTGTCCGTCTGTCCGTGCGTCTTTTTAAGGATACCCCTTGGCTATGATTGGTCCGTATTAAGAACCGTTTGTGTCAGGGGTGGGGGCGGGGTTGCCGTGACCAACAAGAGAACAGAATCCTTTGACCGCCATTGTAAGTTTTTACAACTCTTATTTCAGCTAAACAGTACATGTAAATCAGCATCTAAATTAAAATGTGATGAGAAATGGGCAGTGTAGTTGCAATGTGCTTATTTTATTGATGAAATGGTTCATTTGTTCATCTGCTCCGACCTTTCGATAACCTAGCTAGCATCGCAGTGCAGCGTCATCTACTGTTCTGGCGGTGAATTGTTTTCAACACGCAGAGCCAACGGAGTAGTATAAATTCCACCAGTCCGTCCGACTCCGTGCGTGCGTCTGTCCGTTAACGGAGACGCAGAAGTATAAATCGGCCTTTATAAGTGTTTAAAGCTCCTTTTGTATGAACATATGCAACCGATTAAGACAAAGACAAAGATTAGCGTTAGCTCATTGCATATAACGGGTTGTAAAGATGTATTGAAAATATATGAACTAACCAGAATTTTTTTTTGTCCAGTTAAATATTTATAAACAACACGATTATTTTAGTCTATTTATTGTCGGTTTCACTTAAATCACCAGTTTTGTCTTCCCTCCAGGTTTTCCTACACCTGTTATGTAGCCTACCGCCACATCCTTGCCTTGCACTGAGCAGGGTCCTCAAGTTTTATCGAAAGCCCCACGAGATGAGCTTTTGCGTGTGTTCGCGCATCTATGTTGCTAGGCAACAAACGTACGGTAGCTGAGATTTGTTTAACACGGGGAAACGATACGTGCTGGTTGAAATGCGTGTCTCACGGTCAATGCGTGAGGCTTGAGAACTCTGCAATTAGTTTATTATTTTATTTTGAGAAGACTACAATAAAAAATCTTATAGCGAGAGATATGTAGAATTCCACCTTCCAAAGTGGCTAGTAAGAGTGACTGCTTTACCTGCCACAGCCAAATACTACCCGCATTGGGCGGGTGCTAATGTCATGCCCTGCAAATGTTATACTAAATACCCATTTGCAATAATACAAAATGTTCTCAAAAGAAGCTCTATAACTCTTAGCAGTGTCTCTCACTGCTAAGTGAGACACTTGGGACTCCACCACCCTCTCTGCCAGAAAGTATGCTATGAAGATATATAAAAAGTTGAATACTCCCACACTGCTGGGTAAACTGGATAGCATTAGGTGATGAAGCAGATTTCAATTCAAATAATATGTGAACATAAGTTCCATTATAAGCTATGGTCATTTTAATTGTAGTGCAGCCTTACAAGAAAAAAAGAGAGTACACTGACTGTACCATGCATTACTTCTCGGATTAAATGTACTTCTGGGTTCAAACGGCACAAATTAAAATAAGAAATTACCTACAAAACATGGATATGTTACTTCACATAATTCCAGTTTTATCAAATAAAAAGATATGAGAATCTGCAAAGGTCAAGGAGCAGTTTACATTTAGTCATTTACCAGACGCTCTTATCCATAGCGACTTACAGTAAGTACAGGGACATTCCCCCGAGGCAAGTAGGGTGCAGTGCCTTGCCCAAGGGCACAATGTCATTTTGCACAGCCCGGAATCAAACCAGCAACCTTCTGAGAAATAGCCTGATTCCCTAACCGCTCAGCCATTTGACTCCATGCACATGCAAAGTTTTTAGTCCGTATGAAATGGCGACATAGTTGCAGCAAGGTTATGAAAGTGCATGCATAAATGTGACACAATCTGATGAAAATTCGGTATTTTCCGGTAGGAGCTGAAAATGTTTTGAACAAATGTAAATGTGAGAGGGTCTTGTTACAGTACTGGTCTGTTGGAGTTTTTTTAAATAGTATATCAATTGGATACTTTCTGGCAACTGATGTTTTTTTGCTTTATATATGATTTGTAATGTTTTTAGGTCTACAAATTCTTTAAATTTGAGAGCCTTTAATTCCATAAAAAGGGAGTTTGTTGGCTCCCTATTGGTGGTTTTCTTTACTATTCGTATCGCTTTTTTTTGAAGCCTAAAAATTTGATTGGTGTTTGTTTTATAAGTGTTTCCCCATACTTCCACACAATAAGTAATGTATGGTAGCACAAGGGAACAATACAAAGTGTATAATGACTTTTCATTTAAGAAATCTTTAACCTTGTACAATATTGCAATTGATTTGGAATTCTTAGTATAAGATATTTAAGTTATTATCTATAATTACTCCAAGAAATTTAATAGCTGACACCCTCTCTACTTCAACTTCATTAATCATGAATTTACCTACTGTATTGGATGCACGATTACCAAATACAATGAATTTAGTTTTACTTATATTGAATAGTTTATTCGAATCAAACCATTTTTTTTGTATTACCATCTCTTTATCCATAGTATCCAAAAGTTGTTTCAGATTGTCACCAGAACAAAATACGTTTTTATCATCGGCAAATAATATTAATGGGCAATGCAATGGGCCCAGCACAGAACCTCGGGGAACCCCACATGTTACCTGCACCAATTGTGACTTGCTATTATCCATTTGGACATATTGTTTTCTTTTCTCTAAGTAATTACTTACCCAAGAGTAAGCTACCCCTCTTATGCCATAATGTTTCAATTTTTCAAGTAAGATGTCATTATCAACAGTGTCAAATGCTTTTTTAAGATCTAAAAATACCCCAACTATATATTGTTTATTTTCTATTGCGTTAGATATGTTTTCTACAAATTATATTAATGCATGTGACATTGTTCTATTACTTCTAAACCCATATTGTTTTTCATTTAATATGTTGTATTTTATTATAAAATCATTTAATCTTGTATAAAATAAATTTTCCAATATTTTTGAAAACTGTGAAAGCAAAGAAACAGGCCTATAATTTGAAAATGTATGTCTATCTCCAGTTTTATATATAGGTATGACTTAAGCGATTTTCATTTTATTAGGAAACAAACCTTTTTGAAGAGACAAGTTGCATATATGTACCAGGGGTTTCTCAATACACTCGATAATTTGTTTTACCACAGACATATCCAAATCATTCCAGTCAGTTGACTTCTTATTTTTAAATGATTTAACAATATCAATTATTTCTTTTCCATCTGTTCCTCTTATAAACATGGAGTGCTTATTTACATTACCCGTTTCCCTTTCCGGTCTACTTTTCCTATCAATTCCTACAATCTCCCCAGCCAGACTGGGGACAACATTGACAAAATAACCATTACATTAATTAGCAATTTGCTGCTTATCCCTTATAATTATACTATTCTCTGGCATAAAATGGGTATCCTGTCCTTCCAACGTTATTTCTTACTATTTTATTTGATATTTTCCATGTTTTTGCTATATTATTTCTATTATAATCCAATGTTTTACTATAATACTCCCTCTTACTATTTCTAATAATATTAGTCAGTTTGTTTTTATATAACTTATATTCTTGCTCTGCTTCTTTAGTTCTTAGAGCTCATATAATGCATTTTTCCATTTGCATGATTTTTGGATTCCCTTAGTTAACCACAGTTTTTCAGCAAATTTCTGTTTCCCCATTTTCTTTACTAAAGGACAGTTGTTGTCATAAGAAGTTGTTAATATGGATATAAATGTATCATACGATTCATCTACATCGTCAACATAAACTTCTTTCCAGTCTTGTTTTATAGTATCTTCTTTGAAATAGTTAATTGCACCCTTGGTTTTATGTCTTATTAATTTACCTTGTATGTCTTTATTGGTTTGCTTACAGAATGGTATGGTTACAAAAACCGGCAGATGGTCACTTACATCATTAATTAGAAGTCCACTTGTTATTTTTTTTATCAATAACATTGGTAAATATATTGTCTATTAAAGTTGCACTATGTGTAGTGATTCTACTTGGACGCATGATGGCGGGTTATAAGCTCATACTATATATTGCATTAATAAATTCTGTTATTGTATTATGGTAAAGTGGGTTAAATAGATCTATATTAAAATCTCCACAAACAAAGGCCATTTTCTTATTGTTTATACTATCATACAACCCCACTAATGCTTCTGTAAACGTTTCAATACAAGAACCCGGGGTTCTATACACACAGCTTATAATTATATTTTTTGCTCTCTCTATCTCGATTTCTACAGTAACACACTCCATAACTTTATCTTTAACAAGCAACATATTTTCCACAACTCTGCTCCTGTAGTTAGTGTCAATGTACAGAGCAACTCACCCTCCCTTTTTTCCCCTTCTGTTCACAAAGAACATCTCATATCCTTCTATTTCGTACATCTCAGCTTGAGCATCATTGAGTCAAGTCTCAGAGATTGCTATAACTGTCATTTTTTGTTCAATTTGTTGTAAACACTGTTTGATTTTTGAGAAGTTTGAATTTAAGCTTCTACTGTTAAAGTGTATTATAGATACTGCTTTATCAATTTTTACCTTGACATTGAATTGTTCATCAGTATAATATTCACAATTTATTTGTATATTATTGAAAAAGTTATTTTCAGGATCAATTTCGTTCAGCTTCCTTCCTTGCCTCAATAATTCTGTTTCGGCTTTTCTGTTGGCGAAACGTATGACAATTACCGGCTTGGTTTTCTTATCATTTGTGGGAAGGTTATGACAGGTTGAGATCATGTCAGTTTGTATTTCCATATTTTTGCTTAGAAAAAACTGGACAACCTCTCTTTCCAGAGAGTATTGTTCGCTCGTGTTGGCATCCTCTCCTTTCTCTCCGTCTACCACACCGGCAAAAGTTTGATGTCTTGTTGCAAGCCCACTTATGATTAAGTCATCCATCCGAGAATATTGTTCCAAATCATCGAGGCGTCGCTCTAGATCACCGATTAGTTTGTCTTTCTCCTTGATTGCTAGTTTCAACTCTCTTACTTCCTCCATTAGTCCCAGCAGTTTGGGTTGTGTAGCCACCTTGCTTATCTCGCCAGACATGAAGTTAAGAGACTGTTTGATCTCTTCCATCCCTTCTACATAATGTTGGTTTTTCTTGGGTGGCATTGAGTATAATCGATAAATGACCAAACACAACAATTCAGACAGTTCAGATAGCACACAACCTATATCTAAGCTATATCTCAGCAAGTCCAAAAATGTAAATCAGTTACCACTAACCACAAGAGCAGCAAGTCTCTAAGCAAGAGTCATTGTGATCCTTGAGGAAACTAACATCGGGTCAAGCAAACCATTCCTCAGTACCGTTGTACTCCCAGGCATCCCATAATACAACAAGATATATGCTAACATATATTTGACACTAACAAATCGACACATAACCTTTATTTATCCAGTTGTCAATCACGATTGTGAGTCTCGAGGACTTGACGTCACTTAATTCCTTCCATCGCTCGATACAGTCGCCATACCATAATTTGACCAACAGATGTCCCTATGGAGAAGATGTATTGAACGCTTTGAAAAAGTGATACTTTTTCGACACAATTGTGTCAAATAGCTCGTTGCTTCGGAAAGCTTTGTTTCCCCCATCACTACTTATCAGTCCGGGGGTCTGATCTGAAGGGAGCAAAATGGAGCAGAGCCAGCTTCTCCCAAGTCTCAACAATTTCCCTATGAGATTAATAAAGTCTCTCTCCCATTCAAATGTCTAAACGATTGGAGTGGATAAGCGCAAGGCGGTTTTCCTTAGTTCTAGTGTAGATAGCTGGTCACATGACCCCCTTGTCTTCAGACAGGGACTATGTTACTGACACATAATGATAACTTCTAGTAAACTTGTTATATTAGTCCGTTTTCCAGAAATACCTTTCAAACTTGTTTACGTTTTTGCGGACATATTTTTTGTTTACAGATAGTACTGTTGGAATCGCGATTTCAGCGAAGATACTGAGAGTTGGCAAAATAATTTTTAAAGAAAATCTAATAAAAATCATAAAGTTTGTTCTTTACAGCCCATAACCAAATTGTCACTTAGAAAGTATGTATCCCCTCTCCTGAAGCCGCCAATTCTGTCAATCAAATCTTTGTGATTGTTGCACCTAAAGTCCACAACCAGGCAACCTATGGAGGATGCCTGGGTTTCCTACAAATTCATAAATAGGCAGAATGTTCATATCTTAAAGGATTTTTTAAACCTTAACTGGGATTTGATGTACACATTTCACACTAAACTTTAATCTTGGCTGTTCTGTCCGTTGCTTACAGATGGTCCCTTCCTCCGAAAAATGGAGAGCACAATGCAACCCAGCTTGGTAGACATCACCAGTTCACAGAATTCAAGTGGTGAGCATTACAGTAGGTAACATGTTTGTATGTACCGTATTTCTTCAATTAAACGCTGCAGCGTTTATTCGAGGGCAGCGTTTAATTAGCAAGAGAGATTTAGTGTGTTGTAGATGCAGTGCGGCCATAGACAAACAAAAAATAGATAAGTAGGTCAAACACAAAGCCTAGTATAAAATTGAAGCCGCTTGTGTGTCTACATTGTGTATAAATCTGAAGCAGCATGCCTGAACGTTCTTACACTTTAGCTTTCAAACAGCAAGCTGTGCAGAAAGCACTCACCAGCCGCAACAGATCTGTAGCACGCAAACTTTGGGTTGATGAAAGGCAAATTTTTCAAAGGGTGAAGTCAGCTACCCCGCTATATTGTACACTTGTGATGTACTTGTGTAATAAATACTGTGTTTTAATATAACCAATTAAATACACTTTTTTTTTTTTTTCGGTGCAGCATTTAATTGAGGGCAGCGTTTATTACACAATGTTCATTTTTGGTGCTGTGTTTATCTGAGGGTGGCGTTTGATAGAAGAAATACGGTATGTTAAAAATAATTGAAACCTTGCTTTTTCTGAACCTCCCTATCTCTCTTTCTCTCTCAGGTACTCCAAGCCCCCTGGTGGCTGGTTCTTTCTCTACATCACAGAGTGAGTCTGATACCCCATGCTGGCTTCTTCACACGTTCAATTCCTTAATTTTTTTGGTAGTTAAGTATTCCCATGAAACATTTATGGCTAGTTCAAATTAATTCATTATTTTGAACCTCAATTGTCATTGTTCTCTAGTCTGCATTTATTTTTAAACTTACATTCTTTGCTGAGACAGTAATATTTGATTAGGGAAGCTAGATTTGGAGCCTTGAATATTGGCATGTTAAGAGTAAAGTTTGGTTTATACTTGTGCTGGTCTGCGTTCGTAATGTAATGTGCTGGTGTGCGGAGACCTGCTCAGCATTTATAGTTGTGCAGCCTTTTGGTGTAGCAAAAGAAGTAACTATGTAGTCATCTGGGACAACGCAAAAAGCTTTGTGGAATGACGCATTTGAGAGAACTAGTGAAATTAAAGGATGTGTCGTCTTTGTTGATACCTGAAGTCTAATTTTGACTACTGTGTAAACCCTCCCTCCGCCATCCAACCAATCAACATATGTGTGGCTCTGCGGTTGACATACGCACTAGTTACACACTTTTAGATTTTTTAGCTGGTGCAGTCTTTGTGGCCTGGCTGTGCGGCCCTGTTGGGCTCTCTGCGGTGTCCGCGGACCCTTTACATTAAAGTATAAATCAAGCTTTAGTTTTGTCATAACAGCAATTCAGTACAAAACACTCAGTATTCGGTGACTTATACTTAATCAGAACATAAGGCATACCAAAGTATGGAGAAAATGTATCAGTAAAGACAAATGTATTTCAACAATCTATTTGTACACCAAAGTTTACTACAAGAGTTCAAACTCCATTACTATAAATATAAAGTGTAAAACTATACCTATGAACATCAGTGAAAGTGTTTTATAAAGTAGGTTTGGTTGTATTTATTAGCAGGCATTTCTTTCTCCTTACATACCTGGTAAAGGCATGGTCTTAGATCTGTGGGGTGTTGACATGGGCTGGTCCACTGACACTTTGTGTTTTAAGCTCTTAAACCAGCCACACTATTCTGGGTCTTGTGTTTTTAGAACCATACACATGTGGAGCCTGT
This sequence comes from Hypomesus nipponensis, assembly GCF_054491055.1. Classification (NCBI taxonomy): domain Eukaryota; kingdom Metazoa; phylum Chordata; class Actinopteri; order Osmeriformes; family Osmeridae; genus Hypomesus; species Hypomesus nipponensis. The sequence goes on along the minus strand of NC_140387.1, from coordinate 12,202,531 downwards.
GGCATCCAGTTTCAGTTCTACAACAACCTACTGGAGCACATGCAGTCCCACGCTGGTGAGTGAAGAGCACCTGGAAAGAGAGATTTACTTGATAAGAGTTACAAATAAAAAGTACAAAAGTCAAAGGGTGTGATTTGCATTGTCTAGTCTGGTTCTTTTTTGAAATGCTAGTTAGGGTTCTAGCATGGCTGGCTAATTGCTCAATATATACTTGGAAATAGTAGCCATTCAGTGTCCTCTGATTCAAGAACTTTTAGATAACTACTTTTGCTAATGTTTCTGTGGATTCTAAACCTGCGCATCAAGACAATTCATGATCCCGTCTATCTTGACAAGAGCTCCTGACCCAGCTGAAGAGTAGCAGCCCCAAAGCATGATGTTATCACCCCCATGCTTCACAGTCGGTGAAGTATGGTGTTCCACTCATGATGAGCTGTATTTTCTTTTAGAATCTTTTACAAAAATGTAAACCTTTGTCTCATCAGACTATTTTTACCATATGGTTTGGAGTGACTGAATGCATCTTTTGGCATAATCGAAGTTCAGGCGGATCAAAACATTTTACATGGTTTGGCAGGAGGTAGTTGTAGGGAGGCATGGAGGGACAATGTGACCCGATTCCACCATCAATGATCATGACCTTATACAATCCCAAATCCCAAAAAGTTGGGACGCTGTGTAAAATGTAAATATAAACAGAATGCAATGATTAGATTGATCCCATATGTCATTCCCAATAGATCATTGAGAACATCAAATGTTTAAACTCAGGTCAGAAAATTTAAGGAAAAAACTGGTAATTTTGAGTTTGATGAATGCAACACGTCTCAAAAAAGTTGGGACAGGGGCAATAGAGGGGCTGGAAAAAGAAAGTGTTACACAAAAACACAGCTGGAGGAACATTTGCAATTAACTAGGTAAAATGCAAACAGGTCAGTAACATAATTGGGTATAAAAAGTGTATCTTAGACAGGCAGAGTCTCTCAGAAGTAAAGATGGGCAGATGTTCATCAATCTGCAAAAACCTATCTACATATCTACATCCACATATTGCGGAACTATAAAACATAAAATTGTGAAGATTTTGAATATCGCATCCACACTGCATAATATATTTAAATAATTCAGAGAATCTGGAGAAATATCTAAGTGTAAGTGACAAGGGAGAAAATAAATTCTGCATTTGTAGCGGGGTTTGCTCGTTTAAGAATAAATATACTTGATCTATTATCAGTTATTTAGTTAGAGGGGGGCACAACCCTGATATTGAGTAAGGACACCAGGGAAACCCAGGTTTAATATGTAATAAACAATCTTGTCTGAAGGAATGAATCTGTTCAAAGTGTAGAGCGGATCAAATAACATGAGGGATCAGAATATACAAGTAAATATTTTACACAATGATTTCTTGAAATATAATTAACGGTAATGGCGATATGTTAATGGCCTCAGTAAGAGTTTGATGGGATAACACTTGAAACAAAACATGTAATGGGTCAGATGGAAAGAGCGGGAAGGGGGAAGGAGAAAGAATCAAGGCCTTTGTTTAATTACGGGAATGTCTGGTGGTAAACTAACAGGAGTTCGTTTTACGTGTAGTCTAATCAAAACACACATAATATAAATTACTTCATGTCAATGTTACAAGTAAGAAATATAGCTAGTCGCCGGTGTGTCGAAGTTGCGGGTCAAAAGCACCACTTAAAGGTCCCATGACATGAAAATGTAACTTTAGAAGGTTATTTAACATAAATGAGTTCCCCTAGCCTACCTTTGGTCCTCCAGTGGCTAGAAATTTCGATAGGTGTAAACCAAGCCCTGGGTATTCTTATCCGCCTTTGAGAAAATAAAAGCTCAAACGCTCCAATTTGAAAATGTTCCTCTTATCTCGTCATAAGAGGAAAGGTTACCTCCCCTTTCTCTGCTTGCACGTCCAGAGAATTAGGCCTGCCAATAAGAAAGTTAGCTACGACCTGCAAAAGTGATATTGTTTTTTTTTCGACAAACAACATGGCTTGCAAACGACTGAAGCATGGCAGTTAACCCCGCCTCTCTCCTCCTCATAGCATTTAAAGCTACAGACACAGAAATGGCACATCCTAAGGAAAGCTCATTGTGGGACTGCTCTTAGTGGCTGTAATTCTGCACCAAGGCTAAATTTTGGGAAAGAGACTTCAGATACAGTATTAGGGGACCACTAAGACCTATATAAACGCATCCAAGAACATCATGTCATGGGACTAGTGCTGTCAAACGATTAAAATATTTAATCGCGATTAATTGCATTAATGTCACATTTTTATCTATTCTAAATGTCCCTGATTTCTTTTTGTCCCAATCTTTTTTCAAATTTTAATGCTCTTATCAACATAGAAAAGTGGTTCGGATTGCTTTGTGCAAATATTTTTTTTATTGAAAACAACATTGCAATCGCCTGGCTTTGACGAGGGGGCAGAGAATTCGCATCAGCTGTGTGCTTGGCCATCAAGTGGTATTTCAGACTGGACGTGCTGCGATGATAGCTCAGTTTACAACGACAAAACACACAGATCACTGGTCTTGTCAATAGAACCATTTGGCAACTTTTTAAAAGCAAACTTTCCATTCAGAATCTTATTGGCATCCATTTCGGCATCTCGCGCTCGTCATCCACTCAAAACATAACGTTAGCCTACTACCAGAGAATGTCTAATATCCGTAAACGGGCTCTGCTACTACTCTTTAGCCAGCTCGCAAGCCAAACGAGTGTTTGGCGTGCCTGTTGTTTTGTTTCCGGTCTAGCTAGATCCGGTGTGGTGTTGTAGTTTTTCTAACGTCGGTAGTTGTTGCAACAGCATGTGAAAAAAACTACAAAGTTTGCTAGGCCAAAAAGAGCGTTAATCGCGCGATAAAATAATTGACGCCTTTAATTTGGGTTTGCGTTAACGCCATTAATAACGCGTTAAACTGACAGCACTACATGGGACCTTTGAATCTTGGCTGTAGTAAACAAATCTGTGTAATACGATCAAAAGGTTCTTTCGTGAAAGTATTCCTATTAATCCGCGATGAGACTGAGTTTGGTTATCTCAGTGTCGCAATTAGAATTGCATTTGGTTTCTTCTGCAGAATCATCCAAAAAGTGTTGCAATCACTAAAAACAACAACAAAATAATCAAAATGTAGTTGTTTAGCCCTTTTTACAAGCCATGTCACAGAGGGCTTCACGTACGCCCGTAGAACTGCCCCTCAACCAACCAATGGACTCCCAGAAAAACTCACTAGAAAGAGAAAAAATTTAGGATACCTTGGGAGGAGCAATTCAGTGAAGGACCCCCTACTCCAGAGACGCTTGGTGAAAGAGAGCTACAGAACACACTAAACATAGTCATACAACAGGGAAGTGTCAATTGGTGTTGAAACACCAAATTTCAGTGTTCAACTTGGTCAGAGTTGGTAAATGTCAGTTTTCGCTACAGGGCTGGAGGACTCACAGGCAAGTGGATGAGGGAAGGGACCAGGAACTCGCTGTTGTCCGTCAGGGAGTTCGATGTCAACTGGCGACCAGGTCCAACGTTGGCAGACCGACAACCAGGCAGATGCTGACAGCTCAAACCCCCCAAACCACAGGAGAGGTGGGGAGGGGTGTGTGGAGGGGGGACAGAGAGAGGAGAACAAGAATAGGAGAATGCAAGGAGAAACTAGAATTAGTGCTGCAATTTAGCAGACCAAAAAGGGTATTTGATGCAGCCCTAGACACTAAGACAGCGCCAGCCCCCTCGGTTGTAACTTGAAATCTGTTCCAGGGATGAGAAACTCTAAAATACGAAGAAAAAAAACGTTGTCTCCAAGTAGCAAAGAAACAATAATAGTAACAATATACAATAAGAGCTTTACTTTATTAGTAAATTCAAGTTATATGATACCTATGCAGACATATAGATGCTTTCTTTTCAAATAAAGTTAGTAATATGACTTTGAAATCTGATCTGGCTTGGATTGGGAGCCAGTGTACAGAGAAGAGTAGATGTTATATGATCACACTTTCTGGTTCTGGTCAGTATTCTAGCAGCACCATTTTGCACCAGGTGTACATGTTTTATGTAGGTACTTGGGAGGCCAGAGAATAATACATTGCAGTAGTCCAATCGGCATGTAACAAATGCATATTTTAGTTTTTTCAGCATTATCCTTTGAGAGGAAATTTCTTATGTTACGTAGATGAAAACATTTAATTTTGGTAATGTGCTTAATATGGTACTCGAACTAGAGGTCTGGTCCATTGTGACTCCTAGATTTTTGACTAGCTATCTTTGGGAGACTTGGATGCCTTTTAGGTCTAAGGTGAGATTTGATAAATTATTTTCTGTATTTTTAGTTCCCAAAATGTGCACCTCTGTGTTATCCAAATTGAGAAGCAGGAAATTTGCTGTTATCCAAGTTCTTATCCCAGAAACACACGTTTCCAGAGCGTGTAGTAGTTCTCCAGGCTTTAGGGATATGTATAGCTTGATGTCATCTGCATAGCAGTGAAAATGTACTCCAAAGCTTCTAATTATGTTTCCTAAAGGCAGCATGTAGAGAGAAAATAGCAGAGGGGCTAGGACAGAACCCTGTGGTACTCCGTATTTTACAGTGGATCTCCTGGAGGAGCAGCCATCATAGTGGACAGTCTGTCAGATAGATACGATCTAAACCACTGGAGTCTCGTACCAGAGATTCTCCATATGTTCGTATGAGGATTGAATGATCCACAGTGTCAAATGCTGGGTCCAGAAGAACCAGGACAGAGATAGAGCCTACGTCAGAGGCTAATCTGATCATTGACTCATCGGGCCCTATCTTGCACCCAGCGCAAATGACTTAGTCAACGCAAGTGTCATTTTTAGTTTTCACTCGACGCAAAGCCAACTTTTCCCTCCACAGACGCACGTCGAAATGACCTTGCGCTCCCATGGGCGGTTCAGCGAAAAAGGAGGCGTGTTCCGGCGCAAACGTTCCCTGGTGCTATCTTGCAGTTTCCGTAAAATAAATTCCGCTACTGACCAGGACAAACGTGGTCTAAAATCAATGGCACATTATTCAGATGCTATTTTAAGGGCGCAAGCTTGGTCCGTGCGCACTGCTGGTGAGGCCACAGTCTTCTTTCTGCGAAGCTACGTTACATTGTTTTGATTTATGGCGTGTTACATTTCTTCAATGATTACAAAACGATTTTCATAAGAAATTTCTATGTATGTGAACTTGATTTGTAACAACTGTGGCAACTTCCTCCCATGACTGTTTAACCGAAGCTAATTTGGTTAGGTTTCTTCTCCCATGCCCATCAGTATCAGAATTCGGTTTATTCGCCATGTAGCCTATGTTACACAAATACGCGATTTACTGTGGCAGGAAGGTGCAAACAGTAAACATATACGGGTATAAATTAAGTACAAAAGTACATTAGTTAAACTAATTCCAAGAACTAAACAATTTAAAAATATAACAATTAAAAAATATATATATGTAAAAATAAGAATAATAATTTGAATGAGCAGCAGGAGTGGGCAACTTAGTGCAATGAGAAAACTGCTCTGCCTTTCCCATACAATGTCACTTCTCTATCTTTTAAGGCCCTGACAAGAACGTCGGTCTCCTCGGCTGTGAACCGCTCCTGGCGTACGCCTGGCAAATCCTCCGTTATAATAGCAATTTGCCATGGAACAAGCGCTGCTCTTAAAGGGAATGTGAGATGATGCTCTGATTGGTTTATTACACGTAATGCTCAAACCACACCCATTAGTAATGTAGCTACTTCAAACCAACCCTTTTTAGATTTGCGCCAGGCGCAAAGTAATTTATCCCGCCGCCAAAATAGCAACCAAGCTGGAGTCACGCCCACAAAGTTACTTGCGCTTTGCAATTTGATACTTGCGTTTCAGATTGTCAAAATAGGGCCCATCATGTTGAATCTCACGGGATCCTTTTTGAATGCCAATCCATTTTCTGGACTTACTGTATCAATGGACTAAGCGAGTGATTATTTGTTATTGGTATTTATATTTATTATCCAAATAAAGGGGAAGTGTCATGAGGCAAGTAAGATAGTTCATTGGTCAGGTCCTTGGCCTGGGTGTTGTCCAAACTGGTTCACAGATAGGTGTGAAGGGGTAACTTTTGGATGGTGTCCTTAATATTTTCATACCTTGCATATACTTCATAATATATCTTCACAACATTAATAAGTCCCAAACCTGACTTGAATTATCTTAACAAGTCAAGTGGGGCTAAAGCGGTTCCATAAAGGTCAATTTCAGCTCACGCAATCCTACTAATTCGAGTCAGATTTAAGTAGTCAAGCGAATTGCGCGTGGACCCTGTTTTTAAGCAGCCAGAGAGGTAGAACATGGCAAAAATCAAATGTTCATGGCCACGTGACTTCTTCCAAAAAGAACGTTCCCTTTAAGCAGCTCCCTCATCCACCACTACATCAAAATAAAATGACACAGCATGACTAACGTGAACAATAGGCTACGTAGGTCGAGGTCCTCTTTTATAAACTTTTACTTCATTGATTATAAAAACACACCCTCTAAACACATTTAAATTGACTTTTTAGAAAACATTTACATGGTTTTTGTGTTGGGAAAATGGAAGATAGATGTATGGATTTAGGTTTGTTTTGGAATTGTAGGCTACTGTTAACAATAATGTTGATTTGAAAATTATACGGGATAATTTAGATTAAGATATCGGCCTATATGCCTGATGCTAAACATTTGAAATCACAAATTACCTATAGCGATACATTCAATGCATTAGGCTAAATGTTGTAGCCTATGTATTTAAATTTGTTTTTCTATAAATGTAGCCTTCATATTGAACTGAGGGAGAATGAGAAAATGAGTGTCTGTGGTAAATCAACGTTTTCGTTCGCAGATTATATTGCCATGGAGACAACCTTAATCAGGTCCCAGACAGAGACAACAATCCTCAGGTGTCTGTTGGAAGGGGGTAGGGAATGCAAGAGATGTCTCGCTGTAGCGCTCTTCAGGGGAGTTGTTGTTCCAGCAATGGCCTTGGCCAAGGCCTGTGCTGGTTAGGGTGCCGAAAGCAGATAAGATTGGGGTTGTTTGGTTGAGTATCCGCATTCCAATTTGCACGTCTACTCCTTTTTCCACCGGTCTCCGGCGGTCCAATTATGTTGGCCAGCCTTAGGGGGCTTTTTTACAGCTGTAGCCATTTCCTTAATTTTTCGATATTCCAGGGCAGCGCTTAATCCAATCAGCAAAAGCCTGTAATCGTGGATCCAAATAGGTCGATTTCTTTGTTGTCCTCCATGGAAAGCGCCGCTGGACACCTGACACATCCATCGAGTAGCCAGCTGCGAACGTCAGGACAGTCAGGTTCCCCCGAACCCAAGATGATGTCGGTTGCATCAAGAGACCAGCTGATCAAATCTATGATTTTTAGTTCGGAGAGCGGTGCGGAGAGAGTCTCTCAGTATAAGACACAAGACACAGGACTAGACAATACGATAGAAGCCAAGCAGGGAAGGTCAGGGGAGGAGAAGGAGAAAATGCGACCGCCTTCGTTGAGAGCCAAAGAAGATGGGGTTAAGAAGGGTGGAGAAGGTAGAATAAAAGTTTGTCGGGGTTTAAAGCAGAGTTAATTTTGTTCAGAAAGTAGTGGGTTTTAGCACCAGTTAAGTGAGAAGAGAAGGATTTAAGGAGGGAGTGATACTTATCAAGGTCCAGACCGTCTTTGGACTTGCGCCATCTCCTCTCAGCTGCCCGAAGGGTGGACCGTTCTTCACGAATAACATCCGTAAGCCACGGGCAGGAGGGAGAAGATCGTGCAGGCCTGGTTGACAGGGGACAGAGAGTCAAGTGATGCAGTTAAAGTGGTTAACAAGGTGTTGGTGGCAGTGTTAGTGGGGTAGGACGAGAACTTGTCAATAGGAGGGAGGGAGGATGTTACAATAGAGGAGAACTGGGATGGGGATAGGAAGCGGAGGTTGCGCCGGAAAGTTAAAAGGGGAGGGGAGGTAAGAAGAGTTGGAGGGAGAGAGACAGAGAATTGGTTAAAGTAGTGATCAGAAATGTGCAGTGGGGTTACAGAGGTTAAGTCAGTGATACAGTTACATGTTAAGATGAGGTCTAGCTGTTTGCCTGCCTTGTTGGTCGCCGGTGTGCTCGGTGTGTCTTGAGAACCAGGCACTGTGCAAAGTTCAAATTTTGCAGGTGTTTGTGTCAGAACCCAAGGGAGAACAGTTCCGCGTTTCAGGTTGTTTGGATAAGCTCTTCAAAATCCCCCAAAATTATTTTCAGACAGTTTTATGATGAAACTCTTTCAGCCATGTTGAGCTGGCACTACACATAGTGCTGAGCTGCACTATAGGCTAAATAGCGCTTTGCTATTTAGCCTATAGTCCACGAAGCTCTTGAACAACTTTTGTTTTTAAAGATGAAATGCTGGCTAGCTAACTAATAGAAAGATAATATTGAAAGTGGATACTTTTTTTCAATGTAGCTGGAATGTTATTAGCTACAATGCACTTTCAGTTCACTCTCACGCCTCTGTGAGGAGTGGAAATGCTGTGTATATGATGAGTGGTTTGTGAAAATTAAATAGTCCTACAATGTGCACCGCTTTCTATGACAAACTCATTAAATACAAGCGGACTCTGTAAAAGATTGCGGATGCCAATAATACGGGCAGGTGAGCATGGTTTTCTGTTTTGGTGAAATGCAAGCCAGCTATCTAGGAGAAATACATTATTTAAGTGGATACTTTATTTCAGTATATACAACTGGAAGGTTATTAGCTATAATTGTTGCTGTGTAGACTAGGCCTTCAAAAACTTCTCATTACGGATTAGCCAGATTTTCATTGCTTTAGGCCAGTGGTCTTTACTATTTTTTTTATGAGAGCCACTGTCACTGCGTTTCCATGATGGTATCAATTCAAATCTAGCTTTATTCAGACAATGCAATTTTTGGGGGCAGCTGTTATTATCCTAATATATATGGCAGTGAATAAACCGAATCATTGGCCGAAAACATGTCATATCCCAGTACAATACGTGGCGCAGTGGTGATACGACCCTTTCCGCTTGACTTTTTCACCACTACCAACAACATCAACATTTCAAGAAAGACGGCGAACGGAAAGCAAGGTGAAGCTACGTTTCGTGCATGATGACAATAGGAGTACTGCGAAAGCAAACGGCGCTATTGGCTCGCGTTTGGTTAGTTTCTGCTGGGCCTGCTCCCAGCAGCGACAAATTATTGTCTCTTTCGACTTCCAGGTCACGACCTGGGAGGGAGGACGGTGGGATCTCACGCATGCGCAAAGACGCAGAGTCTACTTAATAGCCCAATTCACAGTTTACAAGCATGCAAGGTCCGAATTGTCAACCGACTCGGATAGAGTTATCTATCTAAAGTGTTGATCGGATTGTAGTCGGACCGCAATTATTCGAACAAAGGTGTTTACAAGAAAGGGATGATTCTATTTCAGTCCAAATAAGCCAGTAATTCAAATCCATGTATCAAAAGTTACATCCAGACATAAATAGCAGGTCTGTCTGCTTATCAATCTGTCATCCCTAAACATTTGTAATTTTGGTGACAACAAATAAGGAACACCTTAATGCTGGGATGAGCGGAAGCATCCATGCATTTCCTTTACTTTCTTCATGTTGTATTTGTTGCTTGTAACTTATATACAGACTGACTCCATTTTCAGTCTGTATATAACACTATATATATAAGCTGGAAATAACCTCAGCTAAGCTAGCGTTGTTGTTATAATGTGCGTATAAAGTGCCAGGTTGAGCCTGTCTCTGAGCCCTCCCTAGCTCTACAGCGCCTCACAACTTTCTGATGTAAATTTGTGGTGAAAGATGGAACTGCAGCGTGCTCTCAGAGAGCCATTGGGACAGATTTCTGGCTGCCCCACCTATTTTCACGTTAGGTCAAATGACCATATTATTTACTGCCATGCGAGCCACAAATGAAAGCATGGCGAGCCGCAGGAGGCTCGCGAAACATGCAATGAGTAACACTGCTATAGGCGTCATCAAACAAGGGCGTACTTGCTGGACAACCTTTCAATTGGCAATTCAAAAATACGTTTTTTGGGGTATACTTTAGCCTTCTCGTCCGGCATGGATATAGAGAGCCGCAAATGTAAAGTTAATTGTGGCTCCAACAACCCATTGGCTCTCAGTTTACAGTAACTGGTTTATTTATCTTTTAGCACAATTCATCTTTCTGTCCCAACAGCCGATAATGAGAACCACACCAAAGTGGATTCTCCAAAGATATCCCCAGGCCAGGCATCACTGGACCAGCAATGGAATTCAACTCAGCCCCAAGCCCAGGTCCAAACTGAAGTACAAGTCCAGCCTCACAGTCAACCTCAGCCAACACAACGAAACCTCATTAATCGTTAGTATTACATTTGAACTCATTGAACTTTATTTGGGAGAATTAAATTTAGTCATTTAGCAGACGCTCTTATCCAGAGCGTCTACCTCCTAACTCTTGTCTTGTGTCTTCCACTTTCTTTCTTTGTCCTTCCACATTCTCATCTATTCTTTTAATGAATGTTCCATTTCTCATTTTGTCTTTCCCTCTCTTCTTTCTGCAGAGAACAATACTTTACCTGAGAAGGAGAAACAGCAGGTGGCTGAGCGTCTTCTTAGGGTAATGTGCTCTGATCTTAACCTGCTTAATGTGCTCAATAGCAAGGACTTCTGGAAACTGGCCCAGACCCTGGTTGACAGTGGTGCCCGCCATGGTGCATACTCCACCCGTGATACTCTGGGAAACATGAGTACACTGGCACTTTGCCAGCTGCCCCGCATGTTCAACCAGGTCAAGGTAAAGGTCACATGTGCTCTGGGCTCCAACTGCTCTCTGGGTATTGCTATCACCTGTCATTCCCAGACAATTGGACCAGACGCCTGCTACATCTTGACTGCCTACCAGGCTGAGGGGGTACGACTAAAGCGCTACGTGCTGGGTGTGAAGGAAGCAGACCTGAGGGAAGGTCCAGAGCAGGTCCATCAGTGGGTACAGAACGTGCTGTCGGAGTTTGTGATGTCAGATATCCGCACGGTGTACGTGATAGAACCTAGGGTATGGGCCACAGGAGTTGGGGGATTAACTTTGGGTAGTGGTGGACGAGGGAGGGTGTGTCTGCAGTGTGCTGGATGCTCACTGGGTGCTGTCGTCCAGGCCGTGTTAGGGAAACGGAGCCTCCAAGCACGGGGGCTCCATGAGCTTGCCGAGCTCCTTGCTACCTGCCGAGACATCGCCACATCCACTAGCCTTTCACTATGTGAAGACCCCTCAACTGAAGATTCAATCTCTGGTTCCAGTATTCCAGCCCAGTGCCCCACACCCCCATGCTGGGACCGCACGGCTGAGGCCCTACTCCAAGTACATGCCCACTTTGAGCAGATCTGTGAGGCTTATGGCCGCAGCAAGGCCACTGCCCCACTACTGCAGGGCCTCAACAAGCACCTGTTGGGCACCTTAGCATTCCTGTTAGCTCCCCTGCGCTTAGCAGCCCTGGAACTGAGCAGCCAGAGAAGGCCCACCCTGCAGCAGGTGCTGCCTGTCTACCTGCGCCTGGAAAAGCTCTTTACCTCAAAGGCCGGCGAGGCTGGGACGGGCACGGCAAGCAAGCTCTGCCACTACTTTCTGGAGGCACTCAAGGAAAATTTCAAGGTATGTACCACACAAATATGTCTGGATGCATGAAATGTATTATACTGTGTTCTAGTATAGTTTGGTGTTCTGCTTTTAAGCTTGGACCTTTTTTGTCTCCGTTATTTCTGATCTCAGAGAAAGCATGATGAAAACCGCATGATGAAAACTTTTACAACGTTCTTTTCACTTATGTAGTTTGAATTCAGTTACTATGGCAACTTATGCTGCAAAACTAACCTGATCCGGGGCAGACTAACTGTCAGGCTTAGCACGCGTTGTTGCTTAACCAGATGTTTCTGTAACACTGACCCAACCGGAAATTGATGATTCACCACAGACTTTCTGGCGTGATGCCTTTTTTTTTACCATTATCAGTTCAATATGTACATTTATAGATTATCAACTTAAATAAAATAAATGTATGCATTACACAATGATCAGCAACGATTTCATAATGATACAAACCTACATAGCCTACTTTAAACTTATGGCTATATGGTAGTTTTGTATATAAAATCTTTAGGCTGATGTTATAACAGTAGCCTGCAATTGCAAAACAAACCTAAATCCATCAATCTATCCTCCATTTTCCCAGCACAAAAAACATGTTAAAAAGTTTGGCTGCTGGATAATGTATTGGTTAATACTATTTATTTAAAACAATGTCCAGGGATGTGGGGGCTAAACGCACGTAAACGCCGTTCACACACCTCCCGAAATTCGGAAATAGCGTTTATCCACCTCTAAATTGCGGAAATGGCGTTTATCCACCTCTAAATAGCGTTTATGCGAGTTTACGCACATCTACGTTCCCTGCGCCTCGTATTCTGCCGTTGGAATAATCTGAAATAAATTTGGTGTAATTTTAAAACACCAAAGACTACAATTCATATTGTTTAACATATAAACGCTGTCTGAATAATTTCATCTGCGCTGTATGGTCTGTGACCCTCCAATCAATGCGTTGCGGTTGTGGCGGCGACACCAATCAGGATCCACGAAGTATGTACACACATACACGTTGTGGATTAGTCTACCTGTTCGGAATGGATTAATCAGCCATGGATATCAGGCGATTTTTTAAGTGACCATCGAGTGCTCCCACTCCCACAGATGCCCGCAAAAGGCCTCAAGTAAAGTACAGACTACAGAGTAAGATTAATTCACGTTTGTAAACGTTGTTTTGGTTCAAACAACATCGCATTAAGACAGGGACAAACGCCTAGCCTACGATTAATAAAGTGCTGTCAAATACGATGATGCACATACAAGCCAACCATACCGGTTCCATCAAAATAGGTCATTTTTTTTTTATTAAGTGGTGGATGAGCTGTCATAGTACATGACTTGAAGAGAATGTTTTTTGGGGAAGAAGTCACATGGTCGTGAACATTGTTTTGCCGTGGTGGATCAATATGATCTATGTTATACCTCTCGGACTGCTTAAGAATAGGGTGCACCCGCAATTACATTTACATTTAGTCATTAAGTAGACGCTCTTATCCAGAGCGACTTACAGTAAGTACAGGGACATTCCCCCGAGGCAAGTAGGGTGAAGTGCCTTGCCCCAAGGACTCATCATTTTGCACGGCCAGGAATCGAACCAGCAACCTTCTGATTAATAGCCCGATTCCCTAACCGCTTAACCATCTGTTACATGTCAGTAACAACGTCCCTGTCTGCAACTTATGGGTCAATTCTAAGGTAAAAATTTGGGCTGAACGATTAATTGAATTTGCGATAATGTCGCGATGTGACAACAAGATTTTGTAATCGCAAAGGCTGCGATTTCACTTTGGTCACGTGACACGTGAGAGTAAGGCAGTTCACAAACAAAAGAACAGTTTTGCACGTCACACTTTACCTTGACCTGTACAATGGCCTCAGGCTCTAAAGAACCTGACATTACAGACACTTTGCCAATTTTGCCTTTAATAAAGATGCCGCGCAGTGTCAAATATTGTGCAAAACCTGCCTGGCTAACGTTGCAACCTCAGGGGGGCACACCACCGACCTAATTTGGCCCTAAAAAAACACCACAAAGCCATGTACAATACATAGCTAAAATGCTGCTTTGTGCTGTTTTTGTTGATTTTCTTACCAGCAGCGATATGTTTGTTAATAGCAGTGGCTATTTTATTGCATAATTAAGGTATACCAAGGTACTTTGTTAATTAGTGGTGGCTTGACCAAAACTAGTATAGCCAACAAAATTAAAGATGCTTATCAAACTCCCACAATGCCTACTTTACTGACCCCCCCCCCCCCCAATTGAGTGACTTCTTCAACACTAACTTCGTAATATGAAAAAATAGGTTAAATATATAATTAAAATATATAATTTCGCATTCTAGCGCTGTTTGAAGAATGCCAACCTTTTTCACAGCACTTTCCATTCAGGGATGAATAAAGTTATATCTCATCTTTCAATGATAAAGACACGTTCTAATTGAATCATTCAAACATGTCAAACCACACGTCACATTTTACATTTAGTCATTTTAGCAGACACTCTTATCCAGAGCGACTTGAAGCAAGTAGGGTGAAGTGCCTTGCTCAAGGACACAACATCATTTGGCTCGGCTGGGAATCGAACTGGCAACTTTCATATTACTAGCCCGACTCCCTCACCGCTCAGCCATCTGTCACTGTCAACACGTTAAATATTGTCCAATACCAATGTTCAGACAAGAGATTGTGTATCCCTGGTAACAAAACATCTGGCGAGTCAGGTTACATGCTCAGAGCACTGAATTTCAGTTCTACTGGATTTCCATTAAACAGGGCTTCACTGAGAACTCAAATGACCTTTTTACTGTAGTTTCCAAGTTTAAAAGTGTTAAGTGTTTTTAAACGTCTATTTAACATCTAGCTTTGAGTACATTTACAATGAATTAAATAATTCATTTACAATAACGTTTTGCATAAAAACTTTCCTTCATTTGTCCACTCCATTGCAATCCACCACAATTTGTAAGACTTGAGGGATGCACACCTGAGTGAGTGGTCAGAAGTACGGGGTCTCCCCAAGGGTTGATAGGCTGGAGTGGGCAAGAAACATTGATGCCTTATGCAAGAAGGGCCAAAGTTGACTTCTTACTGAGTACACTAAATTCATAATGTTCTACCAGTCTGTGAGTGCCATCTCTACGCTGTTGTGTGCTGAGGTAGTAGTGTGAAAGCAGGCTACAGTTGGATTGTGTGTTATAGAAGTCCATTTTACTGTTGCATCTCACTACCCAGACACAGTGGACCGTAATCTTAATGAAAGGTACTAGGATTTATACCATGGATTTACAGATTAATTTACAGACACCATGTTGCACGCCAAGGACATGTTTAGCATTTTCTAGGCATGCCAATGACTACTGTTAACCACTTTGTATTTGCACTAATGTACATTGTACTATTCATTTTAATATTCTGATACTTTGTTTTTTACTTGTTTGTTTTTGTGTAGATTTTGTATTGTACTTGTGCAGTTGTGTTGTAAAAATGCAATTTCCATCTGGGGAATACTCTACCCCTCAGCTTTATGTAGGTTAGCTTTGTACAAATACAACACTGGAATGAATTATTCATAAAGTAGTTTGACCAGGGTCTAACCACAAAGAAACTTGACTTCTTAGGTGGAGCGAGCCCACCAGGTAGCCATGGTTCTGGATCCCCAGCTAAAGCTGCGTGCCGTCCCTGCTTACCAACACGAGGACATTATTGCTCGGGCCTGTGAGATGTCTACAGAATCCCGAGATGCCAACCTCAGTGGCACTGGTAGCTGTGGAGGGTCTGGGGGTGAGGAACGGGATGGCGAATATCCGTCCAAACCCAAAAAAAGCCGGGTTGAGGCCACAGAGGGAAGTAGTGTTGGCGGCATTGCCCGGGTACCCTCAGGGTTGTTGCCATGTGCGGTTTCAGATAGCGATGACAGCCAGACCCAGATCAGACAGGAGATGTTCCAGTACCTGGCCGAGCCCCTCCTACAGGGCTCCCCAGACCTTTTCCAGTATTGGAGCTCGGCTGTGGGAGACAAGTACCCCAGACTGGCACGTCTAGCGCTGTGGCTGCTGGCAGTGCCTGCTGTGGGTGTGCGGAATGAGTGTGTTAGTGTGTGTGAGCAAAGCTTAGCCATGAAGAGGAGACAGCTTGTCACACCAGAGGAGATGAATAAACTAATCTTTCTCCGTTCCAATATGGCCTAACTAACCAAATTTAAACCAATGTTCATCCCATGGGATTATTAACTACATTTTCCCATGGTTTAATGAAGTGTATCTAACCATTGCTGTATTGTACAATGCAAGGTTAAGCTTTTGTCTGGAACAGGAATGTCCATAGAACACTCATCCAAAGTTTTGATCAGTTATGTACTGTCTGGTACCAACTGGATAATAACCTAATTTATCTTGTTAACATAGCTTGGTTAGTGATGTTAACAAAATGTTTTAACTTATTGTCTGTTTTAATGTAAATTGTAATTTTCTTACATTTTAAAATAATAACAAGCTTACTCACAATTTTTCCAGGTTTCTCTCTCTGACCCATTAAAGTATAGTTAATGTAATGTCTTTACTTACAGTATTGACTAGCATTCAAATAAACTGTGAATTTAATCAATTTTCCTCAGTTGAGACAGATCCCTCTGAGGATAACATTTAGTTTCGGATGGACTTTTGGTCAGTGATGCCATACCATCAAGTCTGTACTGTACACTGTACTCAATTTGTCTAAGATGATTTGACGGGATCTATGTATAACTGTTGCTCATTTCGACCAAAGCTGTCAAACCATGTTTGTACTGTGCCTGAGTCCAAACGTTATTAATCAAATATTTGCCTGTTATTTATTGGTCTTTTTTATTTCAATGTGGAAATAGTTGAACTTTTCACAAGCAAATACTCAAAAGAAATATACTTTTATGGTTGTTTTAATAATTTTAACTAATGCACTGGATTTATTTTTATGTGCTTTTTGGTAATGTTTTATTCGCTAGCTTTTTACCCACCTTATTCTTTTCTTTTAAACATTGATTGATTTATCTTATTGAGGACTGTTGTAACGATTTTTGTTATTTGAGTACCTATATACAATTTTATGGCCAGTGACTGCGATTTCACATTTTTACATCCCATTTTTTATTCTTTTTTGAGGGGGATGACTTGCGCATGATTAATTTGGGAATTTTTTGAAAAGGAAATAGTCTGAAATGTCCTTTCAGACAATTATATAGTCATAGTATATAGCCATTCCATTACTATACAAGCATAGTGTAGGGATTATTTTATAACTTCAGTTATTATAAATGGACTAGGAAAAATGCCATTGTTGGCAATGAGAAATATTACAGAAATATGCATGCAATCAATATTAAAAGTACTGATCTACTATCATATAAGCCAGAGTTTCTTCTAAGATATATACATTTCTTGAAGTGTAGATCAAATTAAACGAATTAATTTCAATAATTAGTGAAGGCACTGAACTAGAATCAGTTTAGCCTCCCAATAATCCAACTTCAACCAAAAAGAAACAAACAAACAACTGATTTGAGTTAATTGTCTAAGGGTGGGTTTCTCCTACTCCGTTTAGGTGAAGCAATGTTTGTACAAGAGGGCTGCTGTTTTATTACACTAGAGGGTGCAAGTGTTTTAGATATACAACAGTGAACACCTTATAACCCCATACCTCTTTTTTATATCGTAACATTTCAAAAGCTGTGATACACAAATCTTAATAGAAGTACAACTAGAAACTATGAAAACAGTTAAACTATAATACAGATATTCACAGTGTTAAGAGTAAAATACATTTGGAGACCAATTTATAAAGAGGATTAAACCCTCATAGTAAGTTTTTGTTCTTAAATGTTGGGTGTTTTTGACAACCTAGTGATGTTTGATGTAAATGCAAAGCGACTGACATGAATTGATCTACATCCCTTCTGTCTTTCAGTTAATATTTCTGTCGTCTTAATGCTTATTTTTCACTCTCTGCCTAACTGCAAAAAAATTAAAAACCTTTTGGCCTAGTTATCATACTTTAGCAGTCCCCTTTTCTTAAGTTGTGTCAACTCTATTCCTCAACTCTGATCATTTAGCTATTCTATTTTTATAGCAACATTTTTTTTAAATACTGCAGACAGTTGGATTCCAAGGCTTTAGTTTCTGGACTGTACACAATGTTCTTCATACTTAAACCACTGTAGTATGTGCTGTTAAATAAATTTGCTCAAATTAATGCATTCTTTTGAATTGTACTTTTGTCTTTCGTCATGATATTGGAATGTATGAAGAAAAAAAAACATTTATACTTTCACTGTGTGAATATGTCTGTAGTTAAGTGTACATGAGGAACAGATGCATGTTTGTGCACGGTCCTGCATGAGAGAGGGAGGACCAACACATAAAGAGGAAGGCATAAGTGACTAAGGGAGAATAATAGAGGGCCTCACGAACATGTAGTGGGGGAATGAGGGATAACTTGTATAAGGACACACATGGAGAGACCTTACTGTAGGTGCGTGCGAGGGCTCCACAGGGGAATGAAAGAGAGAAGGAAAAGAGAGGGCGTAACTCAGCCCCCTTACACCCGGGTCAGTAAGACCTCAGGGTGTTGCAGCCATGCAGAAACACCCACACTGGTTTCCAAGGTTACTCCCACCAGAAGCCTGCATCGCAAAGGCCTAATTCACAGCATATGTGCTCTCATTCCTACTCATGTCTGCACACCCCTCCCCTTGTACTAAAGGTGAGTTTTTCCACACCGTGTAACCACAGAGCTGGATGTGGTTTATATTTGCTTACAGCATTAGGTTTGGGGAAGTCCTCATTTTCATTACTTTGTAGAAGCAAAAACAACATATGCAACAGACAATGGCTTCTCTTATACGCTATATAACATGGGTTGTGAAAAAGTTTCAGCCGGCAGCAGATTTTTACCAACTAACTTAAGTTGCAACCTATCACAAGCTTTACATTTCTATATCAAAAAGTATACTTGATCCAATTCGAAATTTGGTCTAAATCTGCTAAATCTATTTCTAAAGGAACATGAGGTTTGATACCCTATTCATACCAACAGTATGTATTAGCCACCAGGTGTCGGTATCTAGCTATGGTTGTTACTGAAAGCCTGATTTTGGATCACTTTGAAAGAGAAAATTCCTTTGCTTTTCACTCACTAATCTTCAACTGTTAAACTGTTCAATAAACACATTTATTAAACAGTTTGCTGACCTTGTTAAGAACCAGGGGCCCTTTAGTTCCAACTGTTTTGGCTGTGTGTGGGTCTTCACATTCTATTTACATGGGACAGTGAGCACAACTTCACAGGGACACAACATATGGTTTGGTGTCCTACCTTCCTTTTTCAAGGATTATGTGGGAATCCTGGTGCACTTCCCTCCAATACAAAACTCTAATACAGCTTTTAAAATATATATGTAAATAAAGACAAAATTGCCAGTCAGCCCGTGGGCACACCACCTGCCAATTCCAGTCAGGAAACTGAGGGGTGAGACATAGAAGGACAGAACAGAACAGTTCCTTCCTCTGCTAGGCCTGCAGTGAGCACTCATTGGCAGCACCCCTGTAGCACCTTCTCTCAAAGACACTGACTTAATCCCCTGTGACACCAATGCACAGAACTGCCAGGGCACATTCACCCCACCACTGTCAGGTGTCGCCCCGACTAACACTCCACCTAGCCCCTTGACCACACAGGTACACAGTGTGCCTGCCTGTCTCTGTACACCTACACATACATATTAACACACACATGTCTAAATTAAATTACATAATGCTAAGTCCACTTGGGCATAGAGCATGAAAGACGGTATTGTATGTAAAGAGATAACATAAAGGAGAAATGCGTAGTTGTTTCTATATAATGTATACAATTGGTGTGTCCTGCAGTTTTGGCAAGACAATGAGGTCTACAATCCTTGAGTCATAAAATGCACAGGTATGTCATTTTGTTTGCTCTTCTTTACTTTCAAGTCAACGCAGAGCAATCAGGTAAAGAGGCAAACGTGTGAAACTGTAGGAGTCTTGGCCAATGGAAGTGTGTGTGCTCATTGTGTGAAACAAAGTCAAGTTTAAATCACCTCCAACGTAACTACAGGCAATTCTATGTACAACATTATTTAATGTTGTCATGATCTAAAACCCCTGCATAATGTCTAACAAGCAAAGAGAATGCTTTAAAAGTGACAAACATGAAAAACACATTCAAAATTCAGATTTGTATATAGTATGTGGAAAGATTGATGTTTTGCAGTTACATACTCCAGGCTAAACAACTTCAAAGAGAACAGTTATTTGGTCTAAAATATATCATAAAACCAATGAGACATAGACTGCACAATTCATGTGATATCACTCAAATTTTCCATGTTGTCACAACATTCATTCTGTCAATGGACAAGCAACAGACTGGGATCCACTAAAAGCTAGTTTCTCTAGGGTAGCATGCTGTTTTAGGTGGTTAGGAATTACATTCTACCACTCAAGAGGCCAAACAGCTCAGGCTTTGGCACATTTCCAGCTCATTATAAGGGGCCACTCTGGATTCTGGATGATATAGCTATGAGTGACTTTTTATTTTTCATTCCGTCATCTCATTTCCATGATTTGTAACTCTGACTCTTTAGAATTAGTCAGGAAGCATAATTCATTCTCGGTGCAAGTGCCCCACCAAAAATTAACTGGGCAATTTGCATTGGCAAGAATACTGAAAAATTGCCCCCTTTTTAAGATTTTCAGATAATAAGAATGATTTTTATATACCTTCTCTTCACACTATCATCACAATGTGAACAAATTATCTAGACACATCTTATAAATAAGCCATATGAATGCCTTAATCTAAACTCAACTACATTTTTGTAATTGCAGTGTTTGAGTGTTCTTCATCATGGTCCAAATGTATTTATTTACGTACGTAGCTGGTAAAGGTTGTGCTTGCGAGGTGCTGGGATCAAGTACCGGTGAGGGGAAAGATTGGGAGGACTGACAAGCAGTGCAACTACCCCCTGTTACATATACAGTACTGTCTAGCACATACCGGTATTACACAAGGTAGCTGTGGCTCAGGGGGCAGAGAGGGTCTTCGTTAACTGCAAGGTTGGCAGTTCGATCCCCAACTCCTCCAGGCCATGTGCCGAAGTGTCCTTGAGCAAAACTCTGAACCCCAAGTTTCTCCTGATGGGAAGTCTAGTGTCTTGCATTGGTGTGTGAATGGGTGACTGAGGGGCAAAAAATGCGCAAAAGCGCTTTGAGTGCCGCTAAGGCGTACAGTTAACTACAGAGGGTACCCGTTTCTGGGGGAATTGTGTGGTGTGCTGGGGCAGTTTTTTTAACCTCTACCTCCAAACCTATTTAAATTAATACTCATCACAGCTTTGATTTAGTTAATCTATCTCAAAAGATCACTACCAATGCTGAATAGTGCAGATGTTGACAACACCTGTCTTGTGTCTTACAAGAGGTACTACCTTTACACCTTACAAATGTATACTGAAGCTGTCACTTACCATCACTGCCGTTATACTGGTGTCTGTGTAGTGTGTAATTTAAAGTGTAAATGAGACTCATATTTATTTTTCCTAAGATAACTAAAAGGCATATTTGAGACTACACAACAGAGATGTAGGATCCCTCTTTACGCAAATACACAAACACACACTTAGCAACTTTTAATATATGTTGAACATTTTTGCATAGACTATGACACAGTTAATTGAGGTTGTTGATTTAACTACAGAAGTATTTCACAGTGTGACAACACTAAACGTAAAAGTCTAACCATCTGCGTCTGAAAGAAAGATATGAAATGGCAAATATTGTAAATGTTATAATGTGTTAAATTTGTGTTTTTGTTATAGTTAATCTGTAATGTAATTCCATAATTTCCACCAGGAATAACTATCAAACCGTATTTTAGAAAAATTGCTTACATGGGTTTTTCCTACCCAGACCATTTATCTATGGCTCTGTTCCTACCTACCAAAATGAGACCATCTTGCATTAAATCAAGGTTTCTTGGCACTGCAGCCCAGCTCTTCTAACCACTAGACCTACTGTGTTATGCTCTCTGTCTACAATCCAGCTTTCATGTCTTATCCTCCACCAATCTGTGGCTCTTTCTCAGTATTCTGACTCCTGTTTGTAACTCTTAATCTACCAGAATGCATGAAATCCAATGCCAGGTTGGTAAGAATTGTGAAATGTTTATTGTAGGTCAACCTAGCTAGAAATTGTAAGTTCCAAGAACGTTCCCGTTGGTGTAAAAGACGTCGCCTTATAACGTTCCCAGAACGTCCCATATTGGTCTCAATGTGGAGTTCTTTAAAGGGTAGGAGGACGTTATTTCTGGGCCTTTCAGGACGTTCTGGGAACGTTAAGGGAACCATTATAGGACCTTTTCTCTGTATCAATGTTAATCTTTGCAGAACCTTTTAGAGACAAATCAAACCTTCAGGGGACCAACCTATACTGGCCGGGTTTCCCAGATTCGTTAAGATGCTCTTAACGCTAAGATCTTCTTAAGAACGTTCAAACAGCACTCTAGAATGCTCTTAGAACGTTCCTAAAAAGCTCTTAGCGTTAAGAGCTTCTTAACAAATCTTGGAAACCCAGCCAATGTGTTTTCGGTCCTTATCCCGTTACCTTAACCACTATTGGAACAATATTCCTTCATCTTTATAGAAAATGAACACAGTATAGGCTACATCAACTTTGATAGAAATATAAGGAGACCACCATGGGCTATTAGCAGTACTGTAGCTACTTGAATCAACCTGGATTTTCGTGTGTGGGTATTAAAATGAAGAGACACAATTCAAGTTAATGATCTTTTATTATCAGATTGGATGTTGATTCCATCAAGCTCCTAAAAGAACTCCAACACAGAAAAGAGAGAACAACGGAACAGAGAAACATACGTTTTTCCTACAGTTCCACGTCTACTATTGGTCTCCGCCGACCCTCCGACCCTTTGAAATTAGAAGAAAAAAATTCAAACCCCACTGTTAAACCAGAATGTGTTAGCCTATGTGTATGTATGCCTAGTTACTTATTACAATACAACACTTTGACATAACATGTATATGTTTATATTGCTCTATTAGCTACATCCCTTTAAAGGGGCGATTGATTGCAAAACCGATTTTACCTTGTCATAGTTGAATAACGACAGTACGGTGGGTAAAATGAACATACAGTGAACCTCAAAGTCCATGACACCTCTTTCCTATGCAAATCTCAAAATGAAAACTTTTGGCTGTAAAACGCTAGCTTTTTAACAAAGCCACCGGACTGACGTCAGTCCGGGGACCGCCTTTTTTGGCTCTGGTCTGTATCTTTGTCAAGCCCCAAAATTTACATCCCGACCAGCCCGAGGTAGCGTCTATCTACGACGGCGTATTAGGGCCAGTAGGAGAAAAAAAAATCGGAGCCGGAGGAGGGAGGGGTAATATTCAGAGATTAAAGTCGTAAATTTGCGAGAAAAGGATTCAGCAATAAGGAAAAGGGCTACTCCTGATTTTTGCCCAGAATCACCAGATTGTAATAAGCATTCGGACTTTGAAAAGACATTGCCGCCGAAGGAAACATCATACTTATTTGGATGAGGTGATAACTTTTGTGCATCAGGAACTACAATGCAATGGACAGATGCAAGGATATTGCTAGTTACATCAACGGGCAATTCAAATTTGATTTGTGATCAGGACACAATACGACAGATCCTCAAATTAGTCGATCCTCAAGGTGTGGATAAGTTTAGAAAAGAGCAGCATCTTGGCTGTGTCCTGATGAACCACGAACCAATTGAAAAGTATAATTTGATCAGGTCATCCATTACTGGGCTTTATACATGGCAAACGACGGTGTCTGTGCTGTGATGAGGTTGACCATGCAAAGTGAAGGAATGAGGTTCCTTGATAAAAAACAAATCCATATTTTCGACTTAATAATGTTGGAGAATCTCCACGTTTTTTTCTCACAAATTTACTAGTTTTTTTCTCCCAAATTTGTGACTTTACAAACTCGGAGAATCTCCAACTTTTTTCTTGCAAATTTACTAGTTTTTTTCGCAAATTTGTGACTTTATAAACTCGGAGAATCTCTGACATTTTTTCTCACAAATTTACGACTTTAATCTTGGAATATTACCCCCCCTCTCTCCTCCGGCTCCGATTTTTTTTACCTACTGGCCCTAATACGCCGTTGTATCTATCCGATACTGGTTTAGCTGCTCACTGCTCTGTGTAGGCTACTTCTAAGGAATTACAAAGAAGAACGTTTGAATTATAACAAGGATATTGAAAATGGACCACAGTCGTAAATGCTGTGTTCCAGGTTGTACAGGGAAGGCTAACACTCATAATCTTCCCAAGGAGCCAAACATTCGACAGGCATGGCTGCTGTTGTCTATGAGAAGATCCCAGCGAAGTTCAACACTCAATTATTCATTTGCTCTGAACATTTCACCCAAGACAGTTTTGGCAATCTTGGACAATTTCAAGCAGGATTTGCTAAGAAGCTGAACCTGAAAATAGGTGCTGTTCCGACCGTATGCTCATTGCAACTGCAAGCTGCATGTACAGTATGATTTTGTTGCTAACAGTTATTAGCAATGCTAACGTCTCCCGTATCTAACATAAGTAGAATGCTAAATACGTTTCTAAACACATCAAATGACTCTAGCTGGACTAGCTGTAGGCGGCATTAGAAGGGAAGCTTCCGAAAAAAATTGCCAGAAAACGAATAGCAGTCTGGCCTAACGCCTGTCTAGATTATATATTTGAAAGAACTGGAGAAAGGCAGGTGCTAGATACAGGATACGTTAGCATTGCTAATAACTGTTAGCGACAAAATCATACTACGCACCTCTTTTCAGCAACAGCTTCACAGCAAATCCTGCTTTACATTGTCCCAGGTTTTCAAAACCGTTTTGGTGAAATGGTTTGAACAAATGTGTCGAGGGTTGAACTGCACAGGGATCTTCTACGCTATGGTATAGACCAGTGGTTCTCAATTTTTAGCATGAGTACCACCTTAGAAATGATTTGTCTCTCCAAGTACCACCAGAATTCAAATAGAGTAGCGTAGGCCTGTAACTACATACAGATTACATCGAAGGCATTAATATTAATAATGATTATAGTTCACATGACTGAAGCAACCAAGTGTATGTAAACTCATGTATTGTATTTAAAAACTTACAACATGACAATAGTAATAACTGATTTGCATCAAAACATAGGCCTACCCAGCAAATGGGGTTTTAAAAATACCAGTCAATCTAGTGAGGTTTAACAAGTATAAATTGTACTGCATCAAAACATGAATATTCAAATACTGGAGTCAAACTAAATTAGCAATTGCCTTGCATTAATCATTTACAGAGATAAATTGAACATAGACAATTATGAAAATAGGCCCTACTGTGATATTCTCAAGTAATGCATTCAAATGGAATGTAGGTTACTTATAAGAAGAAGAATAGAATGGAAATTGGTGATGACGACTCGGGGCCTATCATGCTCAGTGAGAGGGGTGTGCGTGGCTCTGTGAACAGAGTGCTACGATGTCTGAGTCAATTGCGGTTAGCTTTAGCCTCAGACTTGGTTCAGCATCCAACCTGCTTCTATATTTGGTCTTAATGTAGGCGAGAGAAAAGAAGCATTTCTTGCATAAATAAGTGGTGGCGAATGGAATTAGAAAGCCACGGCCTTGTCCGAAAGCGCCGGATATTCGCTGCGTCGCTGCATTCAAAAGTCCATCAATGTCTGGCCTCTGAAGGTTGACACCAATGTGTCGTCACAGGACAGTTCAATGAAAAGCTCCTGCTCTCTCCTCCAGGACGTCAGAAGCCTTAAGAACAAACGGATCGCTCATCCATGTATTCCCCTGCGCAATCATAGGGAAATATTCGGCAAACTGTTGTCGGAGAGATTTCAGGTGCTCAGCAATGTTGTCCCTGACTTGATCAGCGAGCCTGAGGTCATTGTCCGAGAGAAAAGTCTCCAGATTAGGGAAAGCTGACACATCACCAGTCCTTATTTTTATTTCGAATAATTACAGCTTTTTCAGCATTGCACTGATTTTGTCCTGGACATCAAATGCACTGGTAGAAAGTCCCTGCAGTCCCAAATTCAGCTCATTCATATGGGAAAAAATGTCAGACAAGTAGGCGAGCTGACTGAGCCACACAGTGTCATCAAAAACACCTGATGCGGGGAAGTTTTTGTCCTGTAAGAACACTTGGACCTCTCTGTGCAATTCGAAAAGCCTGGACAGCACCTTCCCTCTTGAGAGCCATTTTACTTCTGTATGCAACAGAAGTTGGACATGCTCGCTGCCCATCTCATCACAGAGAACATTGAATAGGCGAGAATGCATGGGTCTGGCTTTGATGAAATTTATAGCTTTTACAGCTGTGTCTAAGATAGCCTTAAACTCTAAGGGCATTTTCTTCACTGCAAGAGCTTCGCGATGAATGCTGCAGTGAGTCCATTGTACATCAGGTGCCAACTCGCGGATTCTGGCTACCACTCCGCTGTGGCGACCTGTCATGGCCCTTGCGCCGTCTGTGCAGACTCCGACGCACTTTTTCCAGTCTAGCCCAGTCTCTTGGAAAAGCCATTCATGAGCTGAAAGATGTTTTCCGCTGTAGTTCTTGTCTGAAGTGACTGACAGAACAG
Organism: Hypomesus nipponensis; assembly: GCF_054491055.1. Classification (NCBI taxonomy): domain Eukaryota; kingdom Metazoa; phylum Chordata; class Actinopteri; order Osmeriformes; family Osmeridae; genus Hypomesus; species Hypomesus nipponensis. Next base: position 12,176,143 of record NC_140387.1, on the reverse strand, counting down.
AAAATTCAGTTTCTTCATTAGTTTGTTTCTGACGTATAGGCCTACAAGCAAATTAGCCAAATCCGCGACATAAGCGGTCTCGTCTATTTGTATGGAAAAGTAAGGATTGCATTTAATTTGTTCCACCAGTATGTGTTTAACATGAGTTGCCATTGCTTGTATCCTACGTGACACTGTGTCATTAGAGAGCGGCACCAAGCTAAACTGTTGCGCAGCTTTCTCCCCACACATAATGCCCGTCATCTCTTTGGCCAAAGGTAAACACAATCAAGTGCGGCTTACCAGCTTTTGCTATACGAAGGCTGGCACGATAGGAAGCTTCTTGAGCTTTGGTAACGGGTGTAGCGCTGTGCCGAATTGTTGTCTTGGACTGCTTTAGCTCATTGCGTTTTCTGAGAAAAAAGTCTACTGGCTTTCAGTGATGGATGTTTAGTGTAAAGATGCCGTCTGAGATGTGATGGCTTCAGACTTTCATTGCTGAGAACATCTCCGCACACAACGCACTGTGGTCTTGGTTCATCCTCAGCCCCACTCCAAGTAAATCCAAGATTAATGTAAGACAACAACACAGTACATAAAGATTAAAGCCTAGTTTAATTTCAATTCAATTTAGAAACCTTGTGGCCTATGTGTTAAGTGTGTGTGTGGACATGCACGTTTATGTTTCAACTTTTTTTTCGTGCAAACTCCGCCTACCACTAGAAGGGCTCTCGAGTACCACCAGTGGTACGCGTACCACAGATTGAGAACCATTGGTATAGACAAACATCAGCCATGCCCGTTTAGTCAATGTTAGTTACGGTGCGTTCACACTGCAGACTTTTTTACCGCTCAGCACCGCCGGCCTTCCCACGGTGCACCACGCTCGGGGGCGTGCCAGACAGATTCATTCAGAGCTGTAGTTCTCTTAAATCACTGTTGTAGTTCTATAATGTCATGGCAAATGTGCAGACAAAATACAACTTTTACACACATTAAGCAAGAATCCGACACGCTTTCTAGATCAGCACACAATAGGTTATCTTTTTCCACACTTTTTTTAGGCCGAGTGAAAGATTAAATGCCACCCGCACTCTATGTAACGGGTCTTTTTCCGGCTGGAAAAAAAGATGCATCAGACATAAACGTTGACATGTGTAACCTTTTATTATATTACTCGAAATCTGTGCAAATCATTCGCTAGATTATGACTTGCCTCTACACATTCACTGTATGGATAGCGAGTGGCCGCCAGCCAGCATTTCAGCGTTGAATGTCAATCGTGTGCCGGGTGAGCTAGCTAGACTATGCAGCTAGCACAGAAGAAAGTTACGTAATGTGAAGAAACTGAATTAAAGTACAAAATACAACAAACCAAGGACGCCGACAACCTCAGCAACCCTGCGCCAGGCATATATTTTTTTGTTTACGTCTCTGTAATCTAACATAGACGTATCATACAATACTGGGTATGAAGACACATACGATGAGTTGCTGTTCCATCTTGAAAATTGTCAAACCTAGAAATGTTTACCATTACCAACAGTTGCTACGTTACAAGAAACAAGAAACCAACCCGATTGGCCATCGCTGGCGTTTTCACGCTCCTCATTTACATAAAGTTCAGAAAATCCAACTTTCGCTGCCCCGCTCGCCTTCCCACAATGCCCTATGCGAGCTTCGCCGCCCCGCTCACCTTCCCACAATGCCCTACGCGGGCGTCAACGCCTGGTTTCATTGAAAATGAATGGGAAGCCGACGCCCCGCTCTGCCCGCCCCGCTGCAGTGTGAACGCACCGTTAGGCTAATTTTCAAGGAATGCAAGAACAGCTAGGTAGGGAAAACACCTAGACTGTAGGCATGTAAACAACTTTAGCTTGCTAACACATGTTTGATGATGTAGCCTAGTTTATTGGCAATGGGACTAACGTTGTTTCATGTTCCTGACTGTGTTTCATTCAAATAAATAACCTGTGTTATGTAAATCTACAATTCCCGATGCATGTTTGTCCAGATCTTTGTCAGGTTATTTTTCAGCAAGATATCTAGAGCTAGCTAACTGAAGCTGAGTTGAATCACAATAGTTTGTTGCTAAGCTGTAGCCTAACGTTCTACCCACCTAAGTCAATCCAGTTTGCTTCGACAACAGAAGTGGAAACAACTAACGTTATCATTTCAAATGATATGTAGTCAATCCATTGAAAACAATGTTGTGTAGACACAATAGATTTATTTGCGTGTTTTTATTTCAAGTCTCCAACCTTGGTGTTTGCGTTTTTGCTCCCAGCTTCACTCGTTGAAAACCACCCAATCAGCGCACAGCTCATCTAAATATTAATGAGCATACCATAAAAGGAGAAAAGCTAATGTTTTTTCCCGGGAACATTTCAGAGGATCTATCAGGGGTCATAGAACAGCACCCAGGCCATTTTCAACCCAACCAATGTTACATACCCTATTTGGAGACCTTAAAGAACAGTGTGAAATACCCCAAAAACCAAGTCAATCGCCCCTTTAACATTTCTGACCAGTGTGTCAAGAGCTAGTCTACTGTATTGTAGCCGGTTGGGGTCCCCAATTGCTATATAGCCTAGAGTTCACTCAAAGTTCACCTAGCTCATTACAGTAAATGTACACATTGTTGTAGGCATAGGCTACAAGCAATACTTATCGCAAAACATTTTGATATTTTTCTACTTCCATTTACTTACCTAACAACGAATAATACTGCTCTGACTCGATAGTCTCTGGCTGCTAGGGAGTCAGATGGCTGAGCGGGTAGGGAATCAGGCTAGTAATCAGAAGGTCGCTGGTTCGATTCCCAACTGTGCAAAATGACGTTGTGTCCTTGGCCAAAGCACTTCACCCTACTTGCCTCGGGGGAATGTCCCTGTACTTACTGTAAGTCGCTCTGGATAGGAGCGTCTGCTAAATGTAAATGCTCATTATGGAACGTTCTTGCTCAAACAGTCAGTGATGAGCCGACGATGAGCCGTATGGAACACCGAGTTACTAAAAATTAAATAAATAAATACATAGGTAAATAAATACATAAATAAATATGGCTCTGAAATACATTCTGAAATTTAAAAAAGATGGCAATAAATATAGCATTATATAATTGTATAGCTGAATCCATTTGCCAACATCAATAAATAAATACATTTACATTTAGTCATTTAGCAGACGCTCTTATCCAGAGCGACTTACAGTAAGTACAGGGACATTCCCCCTGAGGCAAGTAGGGTGTAGTGCCTTGCCCAAGGACACAACGTAATTTGCAGTGGCGTAACTATAGGGAGTGCAGGGAGTGCAGCTGCACTAGGGCCCGTGGCGAAAGGGGGCCGTCCTCGATCTCAAGTGAGAACTCTGCGTGAAGAACTGACCGGGCCCCTCGCTCCGCGTAAATCACAGAAAGGTTAACATATGATCCAGCCCGATCAATTCGCAAACATTTCTCAATTATGGTGTCAGTTATTCTCACCTGTCCAATAAACATTATAACAATAGTCAGTCTTAACAACAGCAAATAATTCATTTAGCCTCATTTGCCTTTTGCTGAATGAAACGAATTTCGTTTTTATTTAGTAATATTATCTGTGTAATATGTTGTCAAAGATTCTATAGCCCACCCACACGTTGTGATCGTTTGCCATCCTGTTGTGTTGCATTGCATTGCATGTTGAGTAATTGCGGTAAGTAGGCTACCCCATGCCCTTCATTCAAAAACACAAAAGTGGCTGCAGGAAGCGGCACGAACGAAAAGAGCAGGATGAAAGGGTGGCAAAACTGGCAAAATTATCTTCATTTGTATTTGTGGCGAGGTGTTCAAGAGGACGTTACGTCTGACCCCCAGCCCAACAGCAATGAGTGAAACTCAGCCACCAGGGTAGGCTAACGTTTACTGTCTGGTATAGCCTATTGAATGCATTTAGACATGGCTATTAAACGTCATTAAATGCACGTATAGGCACAAGGCAGCAGCCAGGTTAGATATAGAAAACAATGTGCAGGATGTTGTTGGAAAATAGCTAAAGCTAGATAGGCTAAAAGTTAAGATAGCATATCTAGCTAACAAAAATCTAATCAAACATTCACCAATAAATTCACAATGTGTATTGTAATAAGCAGTGTTGGGAAAGTTCACTTTCTACATGAACTAACTACTTCAGTTCATAGTTCATAATTCAAAATGTTGAACTAAGTTCAAAGCTCCAAATAATGAACTAGCTTAGGTTAGTTCAGTTCTTTTTTTCAATATGTGGCTGCCGTCTGCAATACCGCTCTCTGCCTCTACGCAATTCGGCGTTCTCACACTTGCCATGCATAGACAATTTATTTCAAAATGATGTTTTTGACAACATTTATTTATTTCTTGGGACTTTTATTTTCCAATGCCACATTTATTTATTTTTTGAGACTTTTACAAACCACATTTATTTCCACATATATTTCCACATTTATTTCCACGCTGTATTTATTTCTTATTTCACATGCAAACGAGAGGTGCGTGGTTGTCTTCAGACCAACGCTGCACACAAGATCGAAGGCAGATATAGGGACATCTAGATTCGGTAGATGATGGAAGACATTTGTCGTGTCAGAGATCGGATGCTGGCCTTATAGATCAAATTGATCAGCATGGCTTGTCAGGATTTATTATTTTGGCTCACTTTGTCGATTTTGTAGAGGTACTTTTGACTTTTGACAGGTACGAGAAGATTTTGACAAGTTTGAGAGTGATGCAAAAAACATGTCTCCATCTTTGTCCCAAGTCCACAAAGTGGACATGCAGAGACATACAGAGACATACAGAGGTGATCTAGAGGAGGATGTTATGGACACCTCAGGAAGGTCACTACTGCAACATATAAGAGCAAGGAAACGACAATCAGTGTTGCCAAATGTTGACATAGCACTCCGGCTATTTATGACTTAGCCTGTAACCAACGCCACCGGGACGCACTCTTTTTCGAAACTGGGACTAATTAAAAATAGACCCACGAGATCCACAATGGGCCAAAACCGACTCAATCACCTGTCTCTGATGTCCATTTAAAATGATGTTCTGCGCAAATTGGATTTTACCCGCCTCATTAAGGACTTCTCTGCCAGAAAATCAAGAAAGAAAACATTGTAAAAGGTAGGACTAGAGATACAATGTGTGTGTGTGTTGGGGGGAGGGGGGGGCCTTGGGGCCCCTGACCACCTTAATCCGCCCCTGCACGTGGATATAGCAAAAGTTGTATGTGACCATAAAATAACCAAAACATCGTTCCCCCAATGTCATACACAGAATGTGACTATCAGCGAACTATATGGGGACGTTCTTTAAAAGTCCAAAATGTCATATTTGTAATGTTTGCAGTGTGACCACAAAATAACGAACATGGAACGTCTCCATAAAGTCATACACGAAACAAAAAAGTATGTTCAGAACCAAATGAGAACGTTTTTAAAACGTCCCGAATGTTCTGTAAAGGTTCGGGACGTTCGTCACATTTAGATAACTTTTAGGGAATGTTATGCAAAGGTACAATAACGTCCCCTCCTGCGTGGGAACACAATCGAGTATTCAGTCATGTAATAATTGTTTATAGCTAACTCACTGCAAATATTTAATAGTTTTCTTGCGATCCCATTTTAAACATGTTTGTCCAATAAACTGTGCATTGTCGCTGTAAAGTAAGTAAAGTAAACTGATTATTTGCATTTGTTTTTGAGAATATGCAACAGCAAAACAATTGTAGATGTTGGCGCAGCCAACTGCGCCATGTTATTTACATTATTTACAACTGCAGATTATCCAAATTTATCTGAATCTCTTGCTAACGGATTGCCCTCTTTCAGGCTCTCACGAGTGCTTATCCAATCACAGGACGCGTACATGTCAAGCTCAGTGTAAGGCCTTCTCGCTGGCCTTGGTGTCGCAGACTCGAGATCTGATTGGCTATTGCAATTGACCGTCTCCATTCACTTACAGCGCACAGGAGTCTGCTCTGTTGATTCTGAAGGCCTCAGGTAGATTTCATAGAGCCTGACAACCCAAGCTAGCTGAATTATGATTTGATAAAAACTACATAATATACAACACTGTCAGCATCTCAACCAAGAGAACAGACTACGGAGCACTAGCGGCTGGTGATAATTTTTTTGGGGGGGACAAATAAACAGAAAGCAGCACTTCGAAACTTGTCAAAACAACCACCACTATTTTATTTAAACAGCTACGTATTTAAGAAGAGCAAGACAATACGATACAAAATTGAAGTAACAAACATGAGAAGTTTCTTTTTTTTTACTATATCCTCCCATCCACTACCAAAAAGCATGTTGACCACTTGAGCATCCAGTCAGCCAACTCTGTATCCAATTCTGATTCACCAGGGACGCAGCGGGCATCGCCCTGGAGGAGAATCTTCAAGAAACCAATTAGAGACCAACTTTAGGTCACATGCTTGCAAAAAGTTTAAGGACCTTCATAGACATTCATTTATCCCAGTGGTTCCCAACCCCGGTCGTCGGGACCCCCTGTCCGGCATGTTTCCCTGCTCCAACACACCTGACTCAAATGAATGGGTTGTTATCTAGCTCTGCAGAAGCCTATTAACGACCATTCATTTGAATTAGGTGTGTTGGAGCAGGGAAACATCTAAAACATGCAGGACAGGGGGTCCTGAGGACCAGGGTTGGGAACCACTGATTATCCGACGTACCTCTATGGAGGAATAATATTGCCCAAATTAATAAAATAAATACACCATTAAATAATGTTTTTAATGTGTCATTAATTAATTAAAATTTGAATTAAATACATAAATGTGTTATTACATGTGTCATGAATTTATTAAAATACCAATTCATTTTATTTAAAATACATAATAGTGAAATCATTATTTCACTATTTAACTTAACACTATTTCACTGTCAAACTCACCCATCAAAGTTGGTAGGCGGATCCTAACGCCTGATCTTGTGATCGCCTGTTTTAACACAGAGGTAGTGAACACATTCCAATAAACTGGGAGGCGCTATTCATCTGTACATTGGTTTAGATACTCTATTAAACAAAACTTTTAATTGCAACAGATAAAAATAAAGGGGAAGACTCGGTCCTGCTAGCCCCAATGTTGAGACAGTGTGCGAGGTGCAGGACAAAATGTCTAAAACTTGCTGCTGAGAGAGGCTGCAAATTTGAGGAAGCTCTGAGTAGAACTGCTCCGGCTTCGGCGGCTCACCACCCACTGACTTTGATTGGCGAGTTTGACAGACAAAATAAATTCATGAACAGAGTTGGGTAACGTTACTTTTCAAAGTAACTCATTACAGTTAGGAATTACATTTCTTGTAAAGTAACTAGTTCCGTTACTTAGTTACTTTCTGTGGAGATTAAGGCATTGAGTTACTTTTGCGTTACATTAAAAAAGTATTTTATTTCTAAGACAATTCACCTTGGTCACTCTTATGCCCAGAAGGCACATTTAATGGGTTGACCTCAGCAATAGCACATATTGTACTGAATATTCAGTGTCACTCGCATAGAACATGATCAATCCTCATTATAAAGTAAGACGGATCAAGGTAATGATCCACCATAATGAAAAACAATATTTGCAAGTTCTAGTATCAAGAAACTCTTCGATCAATAAATAATTTTGTAAAATGCCAGGCAGAAGTCTAGTAGTTAGCTAGCTCTAAAATTTCCCATGGCTAGGTCTGAATCTAGGAGAAAAACAAAGCTAAGCTATAGCTAGGTATATGGTAGCAAAATAGTGTTCACTTCACTTATGTACTGAACCAGACTATTTTACTTACTGTAATATAATCCTAAACCTAAACCACTGCAACAATACAGCGATGCATCACACAAGCTTGAGTTCAAATACATTGTTTAATGTGACATTACGTAGTCCTATTGTACACGCAACTCTTAAATAACTATTTAGCTGGTCGGCTCCATGACACGTGACACTGCTCACCAAAAGAACGAAGGGGAACCCACTTGTCTAAGAGATTAAGACATTTTCGTAGGTACCTAGTGAAAAGTAGCCTCTTCTTTCCTAGACTTTTAGCTAAAGGCTGAGGGCTCACGACCAAAGGACTAAATTGAGTAATGCATTACTCGTTTGAACAAAGAACTAGTAACAGATTCATTCAATGAAATAAGTAACGCGTTAAGTTACTCGTTTCATAACAAAAGTAGTAAGACTACTGTAACATGTTACATTGTAACGTGTTATATTGTAACGTGTTACCCCCAACACTGTTCATGAAGCACTGCAACACGTGGTGACATGAAAATGCAATTGACTGAGGGCGCTGTTAAGCGTATCGCATTTGAATATTGTCCACTGCACAGTAACACAGGACCATGAAATAATTCGTGAAATAAGTGTATTTTGCATAAAATGAATTAGTATTTTAATAAACTAATGACACATTTAAGTAATTATTTAATGGTGTATTTATTTAATTCATTTTGGCACTTTTAGTATTTTTTTTTTGAAAGACCATATTTATCCAATAGCATTGCAAGGCAAGACAATAGGACCTTTTGGTTTTGTAAATGTTGTCATTCCAAATTTGTTTTTTGGAGAGCTAAAGGTGATCTTGAAATTTTTTAATTGGGTCTTACATGGCTAGCAGGCATAATGTAAAATGTTTGCGTAGTGCTCCACTACGGTTAGTAATAATATAGGGTGACCAGATTTGAGTTTGTGAAAAAGAGGACACTTTGTCGCGTTGGGGGGGGGGGGTGTATTGCTGCACTATCTGATTAAAATGACAGTTCTCTGTACAGTCAGTGCTCGCGCAAGAAAGTGGAACGTAAGGAAGATACCCTTTCCAAAACTTGTAAGAGCGTAATTGTTTGTGAAAGACCCAGAGAAAACCAAATATCCGATGAGGCAAAATCCCGGACAATTTTGGAATTCCTGCCGGATGCATTTTTTAGGTCTCGAAAATAGGACGTCTGGTCACCCTAAATAATACTAATGACTAATGAGGTGTGGGACTGCTAACCAGAAGAATGAATTACTATTTTACAGAGTTTTGGGAGCTATGCAAGCGCTAGCGGTACTTTGTGCTACCTCTAACACTGACAAAAATATAGAGTGTTGATATCACAGAAAAGCATATCAAACTAATTAGCTAGAGCTACATAAGATACATCACTTTGACCTGTGCATGTGGCCTTGCTGTTCTAACAGGTAGCTAGAGTAACCAGCTACAGTAACCAGGTACAGTACCTCCTGGAAGTTAGCTAGCAAACAAAATACTGACAGATGTCTGCTGAACAAACAGGGTAACACCACAGATGTAGCCAGCAAACAAGGCAACATGTAGCCATGTTTTCTGGGATAACACCATGCTGGGCTGTATTTTGTTTTTGTCAGCTGTAACTAGCAATGCAAGTAACAAAATGACTTAAGACTTGTTGTTCACAAAGTCGGCCTCCACTGACTCACAGCTTGTATTGATTGTACAGGCCGTGTTCTGAATGCATGCGTCGTATGACGTTCTGATGTAGACCCAAAAGCCATTTGCTTTGAGAATAATGGCTGGCTGATGAAGTTATTGGCTGGCTAGCCAGCTCAGCCAAAAACTAAATGGCTGCTGCAAGCGCCAAAATGATAATAGCTACAAATTGCTGAAGCTGCCACTTCCACTCCTAAAGTATGTTCAAAATGGCATAAATGTTGCCAATTAATAATTGATGTAACAAATTAATGTAAAAGGACCAATTATTTGTTGTAAACATTCGGAATGCGCGCAACATGGTGGCAGAAAACCAGGAAAATATAGCCTTTACAACGGCTCGAGAATTACACGGATTATACAAATAGTTCGATTTAAAAAGACCAAAAAGGACGAAGAGGACAGACTTTGAGAAAGTGAGTCCCCATTGATCTGTCACATTAGAAGTTTTACAGTCAAATCTACACCAAAAAAAGTCGTGCAGGGAAGCTTTCGAGAGATATGCGAACTCTGCTTTTTGTACCTAAAATACAAACGTGAGCAATGGCAGCAATTGCTATCGAATCAACAGACGTGCAATTTACTGTAGCTAGCAGGGAAGAATACAAACATCGAAAATCACCAGTTAACTTAACAAGAACTATAGACTAATACAATAACAGGCTTAAATGAACTGACAACATAGGTTATACGATTTACAGTTCTCAAGGACGCACACACGCAATCTCAACTGCGTTGTGAAGCATGTGTCCGTGCTATATTCTCCGACATGCACTCAAACAATCACTGCTGATAGAGGGCCTAAAATTTTGTACAGCCCTATTTATGAGACTGTGGCGGGCCGCCATGGCAAAATCTGACGCACTGACGCTTACAACATTACAAACATCTAACTGAACAAACACAACAACCAAAATCCATTGCACGGCTGTTGTAACCACACTATTTTCCACAAGTTTTTGCCTATTTGATATACCGCACTGTATGCTGGGTACCCAAGGGGCGCTGACGCTGATTATCTAGCTGTGCTCCGACTGTGTGATTTGAGTATTGCCTTTGGTCAGCTTTGGGACAAAGGTTAAGAAATGGTTGACATTTCAAGGTTGAATTCCGCATGGTATATCAGAATGATGTCATCCTGTTTAACTAAACAGATAATCAAAATTATGACAGGCCAAAAGACTGCAGCTGGATTTGAAACTGTGACATTGCTCCTTGCAGTACACTGTCTTAGCCTAGTGAGCTATTCTCAGTGTTGAGAACCATTGTGGTCAGTTACTGTACAGAAAAGTAAGCTATTTGTTCTGTGGCAAGCATTATGAAATTTGGTTGAAGTTTAAACAGCTGTAATTCAGTGATCTTTTGAGATATCAAGGCAGGGGCAGGCAGGGAGGGCAGGCCAGCTGGATGAAGCTGTCTTGGGGGTAGGGCTGAAGAGACGCTGTCCAGCAAGTGAGAGGTAGTCCAGCAAGGGGTCTGTGTTGCTCTCAGCATCCTCTGTTGCATCCTCTGTTACACAACATTTTCTGTTGTTGCTCTTAGCATGCTCTGTTGCACTTTGTTGAGCAGACTTCCGCATTACCTGTAAAAGTGAAGAAAGGGTCCATGTCAGTGGTGACAAATGAAGCTTTTTCCATCTATACTTGATACAGACTTCAGTTTTGACTGTGAAATGCAGTGGCAATACTTAAACTTGAATCCAAATGTGTATCCAAACCCATGCAAAGTAACTCAAAACACTGGTTTGATTCCAGGCTCTAGTAAGAGTATTTAGCTCTAATCTGGTCAATTTAAACATCTGGCAAAAGACCAGCTCGACCTTTGCCTGTAAACAGTGATTCTGACTGTCAGAGACCTTTAAATAGGCTGATCGAGTAAAACTAGCCTAGCTAAGGTAGGTCGCTTTTTCAGGCAATTGACAAATGAATCGCCTTGAAAAATCCTATATACTGGCTATCTTCAGCAGGCTCTTGTCTACAAAAAGTAGTCCTCCCTGATGTTTCTGGAGTAGAATTGAATGAAATACAAAATTGTTTACACACTGCCAGTGGGCAAGCTGAGTCTTGACTCTGAGGCTAACGTCAAAACAATGTACAGTATCCCCGGGACGCAGTCTCACTCCACTTGCAAGTTTTGCACGAATCACAAAAAAACATCTGGCTAAAAGCATAATTCCCACATCTCTTGAAGGCTGCCTGCTCGTCTTTTTTGGTGTAGACTAGGGCTGCCGCGATTCGTCGACGTAGACGCTGAAAATGCGTCGACATCAATATTTTAAATCGACGCATATTTTCAAACAAATTTTTTATTATAAAAAATACAAAAAACGCTTCAATTCATTATAACAAGTGTTCTTCAATATCACATCGTAATTGGTGCTTGCATGACGTCAGTCGTTGTTGGCTCAAGTCAGTGGTCGGCTCCAGTCAACGCTCAAATATCATGGCAGATGCAGAGTCCGACATGGTTCCGAAACCCGAGTCCTCAAATACCCGAGGCTACAAAAGTATGGGAATACTTCGACTTAATGCTATCACCAAACAATAAGGTGGTTTGTACACTGTGCAAAGTTTCAATGGCTTACCACAGCAGCACTTGCGCTATGCACAAGCACCTGAAAAGAAATTATACAGGCGCTAAAAAGGCAAAACCACCATTGTCTGGTGTTGTCTATTCATGTTTATAAGGGATAGCCTTTTTAATCGATGTTGTCATTGTAGTTGCTAAATACACATATTATTAAAGCTATAAAGTTGTCTGTCTGCTACCTTAGAGTTTCCATTGAATAAATGTTTAGGTAGGTTAGAATCGGGGATTATTCTACGTTGGTCGATAAGATGGCTCTCTAGGTTAGCTCTTGCTATTTAGCTAACTTGTTAACCGTAACCATGACGCTTTGCTAGGACAATGGAGGCGTATGAAGTGATTTAAAGACGTTAGCCCTACTCCGGCTCTAGAGTGTGGTAAATGTAGACTACCTGGTTCTTAGATAATTGGCGAATATCGCTATCTAATCATTACCGAACTGGCATAAGCACCAGCCCAGAACCAGCACCTTGGAATTTTTGGTTTAAAAGGGGTGTGTGTTCGTGTATGTTGGGATATGTTTGTTTTTTTTTGGGGGGGGGGGAAATGAATCGTTTAGATTAATCGACTAATCGATAAAATAGTCTACAGATTAATCGAAAGAAAAATAGTCGTTAGTGGCAGCCCTAGATAAAACGCAGCAACTAGCCAGTGTCTGCACTGCACTGCGATGCTAGCTACTGTACGTTATCAAAAAGTCGGAGCAAATGTACAAATTAGGAGTGTCATCAATAAAATAAGTACATTGTCAGCAACTACACTGCCCACTTCTCGATACATTTTTATTCAGATGCTGATTTACAAGTACCGTTTAGCTGAAATATGAATTGTAAAAACTTAAGAGCAATGGCGGTCAAAGGATTCTTTTTAACTTGTTGCTCATGGTAACCCTGCGCACAGTTATGGGTAATACGTTCTGCCATTAAGACAGCAAGGCAGCTCATATGCTCTCTTAAAAAATTAGCGTTATGTGATGTATTTCAAGGTATCTTATAAGAAAGGAAGAGAAGAATTAAGACATTACGAACACACCTCGCTGTGTATTTTTTCTTAAAAGGAAGGAAGGAGGGAAGGACGCATTTTAAGACATTTCGAACAGAGCCCTGGTCCTGCCTCGGATGCCATCATGCGGGATCTCTGGTCGTAGTCAGTCCTTCAGTAACCAATCAGCATTCGTTAGCAGAATGCTAGCGTGTTATGGGCAACAACGACTTACCCTGTAAGAAATCGAAAGGACATAAGTACTCGTAAATTCAATTTTTGACCTGTAATCCATGTTGAGCATGCAAAAACTACAATCAAATCTGAGATATCTCAACGACAATCAGGCGAAAGAGACAAATTTAGCCGTTTAGCTCCATAGACTCCCATTCATTTTGCACTCGACCGCGATCACTCCCAGTGGAACTCTGGTGGAACTGCAACAAAATTCGGTACAATGAGGCTTAATAGGGATTGGCAAGGCTCTTCTTAAACAGGCTCTGGTGTGTGTTTTTTTGAATGATGACAAGCCGGAAAGAAAACAAGCCAAACTGAAATTGGAGTAATGAGGCTATTTTTAAAATGTGAAGACTACAAAGTACAGATAATTGCGTGAAAATGTAGTCGTCTGAATTAATTACTTCAGTAAAGTATAGATACCCCAAATTTCTACTTAAGTAAGGTAACAAAGTATTTGTACTTCGTTACTTGACACCCCTGGTCGGAACGCACCTCTTTTCAGCAACAACTTCATAGCAAATCTTGCTTTACATTGTCCCAGGTTTTCAAAACCGTCTTTGGTGAAATGGTTCACCAAAGCTCCAATGTGTCCAGGATCAAACTGCATAGGGATCTTCTATGCTACGGTATAGACAAACATCAGCAAGGCCCGTCTAGTCACTGTTAGCTAGACTCTAGCTCATCTGCTTTTTATTAACGCTGAGTGGCAAGGAATGCATTAATGAACAGTTAGATAGCAAAAACACAGACTGTAGGCATGTAAACTAGTTTAGCTTGCTAATGCAAGAGCATAGGTAGACTGTGTAATTATTTTGCCTAGTTTATTGGCAATGGAGCTAACATTATTTCATGTTCCTGACTGTTTCATTAAAATAAATAACCTGTGTTGTTATGTAAATCTACAATTCAAGATGCATGTTTGTCCAGATCTATTTTTCAGGAAGATAGCTAGAGCTAAATGAAGCTGAGTTGAATCACGATAGTTTGTTTGCTAACCTGTAGTGCTGACGTTACCCACCTAAGGCGATCCTGTTGGCTTGGACAACAGAAGTGGAAACAACTAATGTAATCATTTCAAATGATATTTAGTCAATCTGTTGAAAACAGTGTTGTGTAGACACAATACATTTATTTGTACATTTATTTTCAAGTCTCCACCTTCCTTCTTTCAGTGAGTGCTGTGGCCGTGTTGCGTCTGCTCTGCAGCTTCACTCTTTGTAAACCAACCAATCAGCGCGCAGCAGATCTATATATTCATGAGCATACCATAAAAAGAGTAAACTTAGCGGGAAAATTTCACTGGATGTATCAGGGGGCATACAGTCCCTGACAAAAGTCTTGTCACTTATCCATTTTGTAGAAACAACTATTTATAACCTGACTTTTAATTAATCAATTGGTTTTAGAAATGGCTCATATGAAAGCTAAGACCCCCCAAATTATGTTTAATATACTAAAATAAATTTGCTTCACTGAAGAAAGATTGATCATTTAATGAACACAGAAAGGTCAGAAATTGGCAAGACAAAAGTTTTGTTGCCTACAGAAAGTAATGTGAAAATTAAAGAAATAATTTACTTCAAATACAAAAATATGTTGCATAACATAAGTGAATGAAGTAGTGGTGCTTTGAGATCCATATTTAATATCTTGTATGACTTCCATGAGCTTGAAGGACTGCATCCATGCGGTTCGACAATGATTCATACAATTTATTGATGAAGTCATCAGGAATAGCAAAGAAAGCAGTCTTACATGCCTCCCAGAGTTCATCAAGATTCTTTGGTTGCATCTTCCATGCTTCCTCTTTCATTCTACCCCAGACATGCTCAATGATGTTCATGTCGGGTAACTGGGCTGGCCAGTCCTGGAGCACCTTGATCTTCTTTGCCTTGAGGAACTTTGATGTAGAGATGGAAGTATGTGATGGAGCACCATCCTGCTGCAAAATTTGACCCCTTTTATGGTTGGTAATGTAAGAGGTAGCTAATACATCTTGATATTTTAGGCTATTGATATTGCCTTCCACCCTGCAAATCTCTCGCACACCCCCATACTGGATGTAACCCCAGACCATGATTTTTCCGCCACCAAACGTAACAGTTTTCTGGGTGAATCTCGGATCCATGCGCGCTCCAGTAGGCCTCCTGCAATATTTGCGGCGGCTGTGATGTAATTCCACCAGGATTCATCTGAGAAATCCACTTTTCCAGCGTCCATCCTTTTTGCAGGCTGTGGGCCTTGGCAAATGCCACACGTTTTTTAAATTGCCTTTTGTTTAGTGCTGGTTTCTGAGCACTGATTCGACCATAGAGGCCATTTCGAGACAGAATTCTACAAACTGTCCTGGTTGACACGGGGACTTGAGGTGACCAGGCCTGGTGGAGCTCTGCTGCAGTGAAAAAGGGTCTGGCCTTGGATTTTCGAGCCAACAAACGGTCCTCCCGAGCAGTTGTCTTGCGGGGTCTGCCGGACCTAGGCTTGTCAAAAACATCTCCAGTCTCTTCAAATCTTTTTCTCATTCTTTGTACTTGGCGCTGAGACACATTGAAGGTGTTAGCCACCTCAGCAGTGGATCTGGTCTTCAGACTCTTGATAATCAACACTTTGGTCTCAGAGTGAATCTTAGGCATGTTGTCAGAGGTCAAGTTGCAGTTTATGTGAAGGTCTGTTGTGCTGGGGTTCTTTTTATACACACCCACTAATTGATTGATCAATTATTGATCACAGGTGAGGCTGTAATCTAGGATTGGGTGCATCATATAACAAGGCGACAAGACTTTTGTCTTGCCAAAATCTGACCTTTCTTTGTTCATTAAATGATCAATCTTTCTTCAATGAAGCAAATTTATTTAAGTATATTAAACATAATTTGGGAGGGTTTTAGCTTTCATATGAGCCATTTCTAAAACCAATTGATTAATTAAAAGTCAGGTTACAAATAGTTGTTTCTACAAAATGGCAAAGTGACAAGACTTTTGTCAGGGACTGTAGAACAGCATCCGGGCCATTTTCAGCCAAATCAATGTTACATACCCTATTCGGAGATCTTAAAGGTTACATGACATGAAAACTTTACTGTAGGATGTTATGTAACATTAATATGAGTTCCACTAGCCTGCCTTAGGTCCTCTGCAAACCAGGATGATCAGATGAGAATGGCTAAATTTGAGGCATTTTACAGCAATGGGGGCTACGAACGATTGCGATACATCCGGTGTAAACATTAGCGCATGTTGCCGCCCCTCTCCTCCTCATTAGCATTTAAAGCTACAGACACAGAAACAGCGCGTTTTGAGGAAAGCTCATTGTGGGACTGCTCGTAGTGGCTGTAATTATGCACCAAGGCTGAATTTCGGGAAAGATACTTCAGATACAGTAATAGGGAACCACTAAGGCCTATATAAAAGCATTCAAAAACAGCATATCATGTGACCTTTAAGGAACAGTGGGAAATAGCCAAAAACCCGAGTCTGCAAGGCTTTGGGTGAAGGATCTGGAGCTCTGAATCCCACTGAATTCTGATGAAGTCCTGGCAATAAATAAGGGGAATTTCAGTTTTCTCCTGCTTTTCATTCGCAGGGTTATGGGCCAATCCCAATACTCCCCCTTACCCCTAGCCATTAGTTTACCCCTAGCCCATGGCCCTCGAAACTGAGGGGTAAGGGCTACATATCCCGAAGAAATGGGACGCCACTTGGTTACGGGTACGTCATCTAGCACGTATCAATATCTCCAAAGCAAGTACTGATATGCACTGATATCAAACGAAATTCGCTGCTAATGTTTACTTAAAATTGTAGACATGCTTGTCAGAGAAATGCGTGACTGTAACATTAGCGTACCAAACTCGAGATTTAAAAAAACGTTTCAATTAGGAAAATGGTTGGAAAATATACATGTACAGGACTGTGTATACCACAAAACAAGACAGTTTGAATTTTTTATCAATGAATTAAGCCCAAATATATCACATTTATCAGACTTTCTGGATGATCTGGCCGTCATTGTTGCCGGTCATGCAATATTCACATAGCCCTAGGTTTCAAGTAAGCTCCCGATCTTACTTGATTTTAAGGGGTGTATACCCCTTTGTCTTAGCCCTACCCCTAGCTCAAAAAGAGTATCGAGACACTGCTAGCTCTCACGGGAACGCGCAAAACTAAGGGGAAGGGGTAAGAGGTAAGGGGGAGTATTGGGATTCGGCCTAAAGCTGGGTCACTGGACGCTTCCTCTCTCAGCTACTCTTCATGACTGTCACAGTCGACATTCATCTGTGACTCATAGAGTGCATCATCATAGAAGGCACGCACATTGTCACTCACCAATTTCAGAGAGCAAGTTCAAGACATCCTTCTTTTTTTCTTCCTTCACTGTGCTTTCATTGGGAAGCTGACTTGACTTGGCTTTGCCCACTTCTTTCCTCTCTTCAGCACTATTAGCAGTATTCACCGTTATACACAGCCTTGAATCCCACTTTGTCGTTTCTCAATTCCAGCATTCTCGCTTCACTTAGCTTAGATGACCTCTGTGACTTGACAAAAGCCTGTGTTTCTGTCTTGAAATTATAAGCCTTCCAGTGTTGCCCATAGACGTGTACATTTCCATGACTGCGCAAAATCTGCTAGTTTTCCTCTGGCAGAAGAATGGTATCCTTCTTTCGGATCTGTTGCTCAATCCTCCCAAACACAAGATCCACAGGCAGAAAACTGTGCCCCTCTATAGGAAACACATACTCTGCTCTGATCCTTGTAAAGGCCTTCATAAAGGAAAACAGCATGGACAGCAGGTTGATATTTTTGTTCTTACCGAAACAAGAATCACTGAACAAGCGCAGCCTCTGAGCGCGGTCAAGAGCACCACTTAACTGTTGATGTAAACAGAGGTCCAGGGGCCTGTTCCATAAAGGCTGCTCAAATAAGTTGGACTTAAAGTCCCAAACCAGACTTGAATTAGCTAATGGCGCGTGCACCCTATTCTTGAGCAGCCCGAGAGGTCAAACATGGATCATACAACCCACCACGGCAAAAGCAATGCACACGGCTATGTGACTTATTCCAGAAAGAACGTTCCCTTTAAGCCTTGTACTATGACAGCTCCCTCATCCACCGCTTCATCAAAATGAAACGACACGCCATGATTGACGTGAACGATAGGCTACGTAGGTCGAGGTCCTTTTTTAGACCTTTAGTTAGTTTGTTGATTAAAAAACAGACACTTTCTAAACACATTTAAATAGCCTACCATTAATCAATACATAACCCAGTAGTCTAACTTTTTAACATGGTTGTGTCGGGAAAATGGAGGATGTAGCCTATGGATTTAGGTTTGTTTTGCAATTGTACACTACTGTTAACAACTATATAGCTATGATAATTATACTCTGATTATTTAGATTGAGATAGGCCTATGCCTGATGCCTAAACATTTGAAATCACAAACTAGGCTATGTAACGTGGCGTGTAGGCTATCAAATCATTGTTCATAATCGTTTAATGCATTAGGCTAAATGTTGTATCCTATGTAGGCTTTTTTAAGTTGATTTTCTATCAAAGTTGTTTTCCCGTTGGGTCAGTGTTACAGGAAGGTCTGGTTAAGCACCAAGTCATGCTAAGCCTGACAGTAAGCCTGCCCCAGACCAGACTAGTTTTGCAGCCTAAGTTGCCATAGTAACCAACCTACGTTGAGCTAGCTTTATGGAACCGAATGAACTAGAAATGAGTCTGACTAACTGGCATAAGTCTGGCTTATTTGGTAAACTCGCTTTATGGAACAGGCCGCAAAGCTGAAGCCATCCTTTTCTGTTTTCATGCTCCATCCATGTGTACAGATTAACATCCTCCACTGCCTGCTTACTTCCCTTCCCATGGTGAATAACGACACCAAAGACCATACATGTGGAGCTGTCTGGAATAGTATGCCTGACCTATGGGGGTTCTAGGGAGTAGTAAATTCTGCATCATGTCAAAGCAAAGTCACTGCATCATGATCTACCTTCCCCAGTAAATCAGAGAATACCCGTGCTCATCTTCTATGTAGGATGCAGACTCTGCATTTCTCTTCTTCAGTCAAGCTAGGGTCGTTAACTCTTAGTTGAAACCTGGTACATGAAGAACAGGCATCTGTTGCAGGATGCCCAAACCCAAGGTTGAACTGCTGTCGAAAAACAGTGACAGGGTGTAGCTGATTGCATCGTGATCTTGTTGTTCAAATAGCTTGTGCATTCTTTTCATGCTGAGGTCACTGGCAATGTATTTCTGGCCAGGTGCTCCCCTTCTTCCATAATGGCTGGCCCTACATGTTTTGATATGATCCATCACAAGCTGCTTCTTGGTATTACTTTCTGCAACCTTACGAGCACCACCCCTGAGTTCTGGTCAGGCTGTAGCATTGAGTGCATAATACTTTGCCACGAGACACACGATCCTTGCCAATACCTGCAATGACAGAAAAATGACATTTATTTGTTTGTATGTGTGTTGCCAGCAGAGGCGCCAAACACACAATTTGCGGAGAACAGAGAGCACACAGACAACACAACGGGGGTTATGTGGAAAACACTTTTGTATTTGGTAAAACATGTCTCATTACTTCCAGATCTGTACGCTCTAACCAATGTCCTTCACTAACCAATCAGCATTCATTAGCAGAATGCTAGCGTGTTATGTGTAAGAAAAGGACGTAAGTACTCGTTCATTCAACTTTCGACCAATAATCCATGTTGAACATGCAAAAACTACCTTCAAATCTGAGATTTCTCAACCTTAACTTGAAAAATGCAACAAAGTAGCAATTCATCCACTGATTCTGACCAAGCAAACGGATTAATAGGTGTGAAAGCACCCTTACTGATGAGTAACTTAGAATCGTCCGGCTGAATTGTTTGCAAATGGCTGCTTAGTCAAAATGAAGCTGATCTGTGATTGGACAGAAATCCCAACATGCAAAGCAATGCAGGACATTAAGTCAAGCATACATATATAAACTATTCATTCATTCTACTTTGCTTCTTACATTCAACTATATGTCAGATCTGTGTATGAAACATTATCAATAGTCTTCATATGAATTTGTGATTGAATCAGAGTTTTGGTTTATGACTAGAAAATGTAAAAAGTATTTAGTTATATTTCCTTTAATTTGATAATTTTTGGAGATATAAAGTTGCCTTTGCACAGGGTAACATGTTGCCGTGTCTTCCTCGTATTTAAAAATGTAAACAAATCTTTATTGTACAGAAAAATCCAATATGGAATCAGTTATAAGTTCTTGTGGCTTTTTTGTTCCTCATGGTAAATAAGGCATATGTAATGAATTTCAGAATTTTGGGACAAATGGCATCACTTTGAAAATATTAAGGCGTGGCCTGTAGCACCACCTATTGTCTCACGTGGCCCATGTTTGGTAGTTACTAATGCTCTGCAGTTTCAACATGCCAAATTTCACAACTTTTTACAGTAATTGTCTTGCCATTGACTCCCATTGCATAAGAAAAAAGCCTAAAAAACAATAGGTTCCTTCCTACCGGAGGAACCCTAACACACTGGCTTCCCATCACGGCCCGTATCAGATTGAAGACCCTGGTACTGACCTTCCGAGTGGTGAACGGGACTGCACCCGACTACATCAAGTCTCTCCTCTAGACTTACACCCCCACCCGCCACCTACGGTCTTCTTCAGACAACCATCTGGTGGTCACACCGCTCAAGAGCGCCCGGTCCCAACACAAGCTCTTTTCCTGTCTAGCCCCCCAATGGTGGAATCAACTCCCCATCTCCATCAGGGACACTGACTGTCTCCCCACGTTCAAAAAAGGATCAAGACACACTTGTTCCGGGAGTACAACGGTGCTCTTGTTGGTTAGTTGTAACTGACTAACTGAGAAAATTATTGTACTGTGTGATTATTGTACTGTGTACTTGCTGTGAAATATATTATTATTGTTTATTGTTGCTTGCTTTTCTACAGGTACACTCTTGCACTTTTTGAGGTTCATGTTGTTGTCGTCGTCGTCGTCATCTGCCGCTTGTCCGGGGATCAGGTCGCGGGGGCAACGACCTAAGCAGGGAGGCCCTGGCTTCCCTCTCCCCGGCCACTTCCACCACCTCTTCCTGGGGACCCCAAGGCGTTCCCAGGCCAGCCGAGTGACATAGTCCCTCCAGCGTGTCCTGGGTCTTCCCCGGGGCCTCTTCCCAGTGGGACGTGCCCGGAACACCTCACCACGGAGGCGTCCAGGAGGCGTCCTAATCAGATGCCCGGGCCACCTCAACTGGCTCCTCTCGACGCGGAGGAGCAGCGGTTCTACTCTGAGCCTCTCCCGGATGACCGAGCTTCTCACCCTATCTCTAAGGGAGAGCCCGGACACCCTGCGGAAAAAGCTCATTTCGGCCGCTTGTATTCGCGATCTCGTTCTTCTTCAGGTTCATGTTGTTTAATTGTAACTTTTTTAAATAACATGCTCTTATGGTTCTTCCCTTTGGGACTCATTTGGTTTTTAACAATGTATGCTTCATGTTTAGGCTGCCCACAATGTTTGGGGCTATCTTGTTGTTATGATCAGGGACCTATGCACATTTGTAAAGCTCTCTCTTGGAAGTCGCTTTGGATAAAAGCGTCTGCTAAATGTAATGTAAATGTACGGAGGAATCCTAATAATATATATGAGAAGGAAAATAAGTTGCGCCTTGCCAAAGCATGCACACCCAATAATACTAACAAATACAATAGGTGCCTTTGCACCTTTGCTGCTTGACCCCTAATTACAATGGGGGTACCCAATCCTAATAAATAAATAGACAAAATAGACAAATCTATGAATAACATAAGATTCTGGTGACTTTGCCACCCACGTCAAGGAAAATGTATAGACGAAAAGCAAAGTCATTGGTCCCATAGCTGCTGTGCCACAAATTGTATTAAAAAAACAATTGTGGGCCCACAATTCCCTTGTTTCTGCTGCCAAATCTAAGAGTATCTGGAAATGGTTGTGATAATACCATGAGAAAATATTTTCCGGTGTTCCCCAAATACTTTCTTAAATTACTTAAATCTATACCAAACCACAAGCAGAACCCCAGAGCATCATGGCTAACACATTACTCTCATCCCAGTCCTTGACAATGTCAATCCAAGATAAAAATGCTTTACGGGTCTGAGATGCGCCTGGGGTGTTCATTCAAACACACAAACATACATGCACACACACTACCTCTATAGTGACTCACTTTCTTTCTTTACCCCCTCTGCCCACACACACATACTCACACCATTTTCTCTATCCCACTCTCTTATGTTCTGATGTGAGATTGTAGCTCATTAGACCTGATAAAAAAGATGGGCTGATTGATCAGGCAGGGAGGCTATTGATCAGACTGATCCTCTCCTGTAACTCCTGGCCTTTGATTGACAGCAGTTCCATAATGAGGCCTTGAGGGGTAGAGGAGGATGTTTTTTTTGTTGGTGTGGTGTCTGTGGGAAAGACCATTCATGGGATAGGACTAAGATTCAATCAATCTGGTGCTGTTGTTGTTGAGATGCACTCAATAACCCCAAAGTAGAACCGTATATCACTTGTTGCCAAAAACACATACAGCTTTGTGTTTATTGAGCTGAAAATAGAGTATGCTGATTCCACAGATGTGTCAATGTACATATGCAATACAGAATGTTTTGTTAATGTTCCTGTGTATTTTATACTGAACAAGTAATATATTGGAATGTACATTTCAGTTATATTATGTAAATTGCTTGTTTTTTACCAACCTCAACACATTTTAAAATGTGATATTGTTTTCCTGCCACACCTGGTTAGGTTAGTCTTTGAATTTAGTCTCAAAGCTAAACTGTAAACCAAAGGAAAATGAAAAGTATCATGTTCATAGTTGGTCACGGTTTGGATGTCTAGATAAATTCTTGTGTAATGGTCTTATTTTTACCATATATCAATTTCCACTATTTTGTCACACTACACATTGTGCAATCCATCTATTTAAAGTATGCATTTAGGGTTTCTTGACCAACAAAGCAGTTGCCTTCCTCTGTACCTCAGTCTGATCAGTAATAATGCAGTAATTCTAAACAACACAAAGCCAAACTACACAAAACTCATAATCCTAAGCTTTCATGGTGCAAATCCTTATTCCTGTTTTCCACATTGTGTTGACAGGGTAGACAAGTAGGAGAAACATTTTGTGATTCATTTAAATACTTTTTGTGTTTTGAATGTAAGTAAGGCATTATTCTGAAATCAGCAATAACTATATAAAGAAAGGGAGATATGGAAAGAAAAAGACAGACAAGTTCACCAAGATATAAAACCAGACAAACAAGGACTGCTTAAAGAGGGAAGACTATCCATGTCAAGAGCTAATCAATTATATTAAAACACACTGACTAGCGTCTGTGCTTTAACACACTTACCTCACTCCCTTTACTTACATCTTTTCTTAAGTATAACACACTCTATAGTACACCTGTTCAAACAAAAGCAAAGACATACAACTCCCTTAAACACTCACACATACATAGTGCCCACATTAAGCTCTTCCTTAACAATAACAATAGGTTCCCTCTGGTATTGTAAATACCTAGTACTTAAGTACTAGGTATTTACGGAGAAAATAAAGGGTATGTGTTTTGTGTATTATTGGGTATTTCTGATTGGTACCAAGGTGGTAAATACAGAGATAATTTGAAGTATTTACCCATTAACTAAATACTAACGTGCTGGTTATTACTGGGTAATTTTCACTGGTAATAATTAGGTAAAGACAGAAAACAAAACTTTGTATTTACCTGGAAACTTATAAATATTAGTATTTAAATACCGCTAGTAGTAAGTTGGTAACTACAGGAGATATACATGGTAAATTATAATGTGTTATTGGCAGTGTTGGGGGGTAACAAGTTACAAAGTAACAGATTACAGTAACAATAGTACTATTATAGGTAATGAAGTAAAGTAATGCATTACACTCAAAATATTGGTAACTACACTACTTTACTAGACCTCAGGAATGCGCTTTCTTGCGACACCCAAGCCATTTTTGCCAGTTCGAAAAGTTCTCTTTTAGTGGCGCTTGCATGCTTGCCTGTGTGCTTGCTTGTCTGGGCACTGTTGCCACAGAGACCGATTTGAGTGACGTAGCTGCTGGTGCGTAGACATCAGGCGCATTCAACATGGGCTGACTTCATGCAGCGCCGCAGCCGGCTGCAGCCGGTTGCCTTGAATCTGAGAATGCCATTGGCTGCTTCAAGCCAGCCGGGCTGCAGACGACGCCGGCGCTGCATGAAGTCGGACGCACCTATTGACAACCCAGAATCACATGATGCTAGGTTGGTGTATAGGGAAGCGGGAAAATGGAGACGAAGACAGGAGGGTTCAGCAAGTGCCGATATTCTCATTGTTTTAACTTTATTGCTCGAAAAGACAAAAATATTACAGTAAAATGCACTCTATGTCCAGGCGAGAGGTATCTTTCAACTGCCCTCAACTCAATGAAATTTTAAAGTGAGGCATATTTCTTTGGTCAGATAGTGTGGACAGGCTTAATATTCGTTCAAGTGAATGGAGTTTTATATGCCATTGTGTTTTACATGTTTACAATTACAATACTCTATGTGGAAAGGCTAAGAGATGCACCTTTATTGAAAATTGAAAAATAAAGTGATGAAAGGGCCATGATGTTTGTCCATGTATCTTTGCGGTAAATTTGGACATTTGCTTAAAAATTTGAAAGTAAAGTAACTAGTAGTGAGGTTACTTTTCAAATGCTATAACTCGTAAAGTAATCTAGATACAATTTTCAGAAGTAACTAGTAACTTGTACCGCCTTACTTTTTCTGAGTAACTACCCCAACACTGGTTATTGGGTAAATACCACTGCTACTAAGTAGGTAAAGACGGCCAAGGTTTATGTTGGTAACAGTCCACGTCTAATTAGAAAATAAGATAGTACTTTACAATAAAATACCTTTTCAGATACATTTATCGATGATGGCCATACTCATTTACTTTGCTGGTAACAACCTGTGCGGGAAGAGTTTTCCTCTACTATAATGGTAAATCTTCTTGGATACTGGGTAAGTTCTTGCGCATGTTTGGACAATTTACTCAGTAAGTAAGCTGAAACTGTACTGTAAAAGGAAGCTGTGTTTGTTTCCATGGTGTTACCAGGCTCTTACTATATCCTTTGCAATCGAATATTACTTTGTCAACGTTACCCTTATTATGAAAAGTGACGGGCTCCATCCTAGCTGGAGAGGTACTTTTCTTTTGTCTAGGAATATTGAAGCTATTTTAGAGCAGGCCTGACACTCACTAGAACAAGCCGGGCCACAGTCTCTTAGAGTCTGATAGATATGTTGAAAGGCATGTTGTGAGCTGTTGGGGGCCCGATAGCTCAGCTTGTTGTGTAGCCAGCGTGGATGCTGATGTTGTTTCTCCCATTGAGACGGTGTCTGTCCCCCGCCATTTTTCCAAATTCTGGCCCTCAATTATTAGGAATTATACCAATTTGATATGTATTCAGCCTTGCTCCCCCGTTGCTCTTCCTACTAAGTTTTGTGATAGCAGTGCCACCTTTTCAGAAGGATTACCTACGTCTAAAGCTGCCAAAAACCCATACTGGAATGTTGGGCTCCTAAACATCAGATCTCTATCCCCAAAGGCCGTTTTTATTAATGATCTGATGTCTGAATGCAACCTGGACCTGATTGGACTCACCGAAACCTGGTTAAAACCTGAAGAATATTCCTCCCTGAATGAAGCATCGCCTCCGGATTTTGCGTACTCACACATCCCTCGTGTCTCAAAGAAAGGTGGCGGTGTTGCTATGATATATAAAGCTAGCTTCGACCTTAGCCTAAAATCTGTAAATACCTTTAAATCATTTGAGATAATTTGCATGAAACCACCAACTACTCTAAAAAAGACTAATTCTTCTACTATTGCCCCCCCTCCCTCATTTAGTTTAGTTACTCTATACCGGCCCCCCGGCCCGTATTCCCTCTTCCTAGAGGAATTTGCAGATTTTAGTGCTGATCTTGTGACATATACTGATAATGTCTTAATTATGGGTGATTTTAACATCCATGTGGATGACCCAAAAGATCCTCTAAGTAAGGCCTTTACTGCTCTATTGTATTCCACAGGTCTCACTCAGGTGGTTTCTAAACCTACCCATCTTCACTCGCATACATTGGATTTAGTTCTCACACGGGGAATCAAGATTAGTGACATCATTGTCCACCCCCACAATCCTATATTATCAGACCACTGCCTGGTTACCTTTAAAATGGATCTCTGCCAGAGCCTTGGAGGCACCCAGAATATTTCTACTAGCCGCTGCATAACCCCAAACACAGCTATGGAACTGGCTAATATTCTACCTGCTGAACTAGAAGCACTGGACGTCCCAAATAAATCATTAAATGCTAAAACAAGGGATCTGAATTTGGTTCTTCAGTTATCCCTAGATTCTGTTGCCCCACTCAAACCAAGGAAAAGAAAAGACAAGAAAATGGCTCCATGGTATTCAGAGGAAAGCCGCACTCTCAAGAGGTCCACTCGAAAATTAGAGCATAAGTGGCGTACCACTAAATTGGAGGTTTTCCGCCTGGCCTGGAAGGACAGCCAAATGGAGTACAAGCAAGTCCTCATCAGGTCCAGATCAGAATATTTCTCTAAATTGATTAGTAAGAAGAAAACAACACAAAGTTCCTATTTGATACTGTTGCAAATCTCACTAAGAAAAGTACACTCTGTGTTAGTTCAGATCTCTCTCCCAATGATTTCTTAGATTTCTTTGACCAAAAAATCTATGCAATAAGGGACAAACTACAGACTAGTCCTGGAGGAGTGGCCATCAACACTGAATTTGACTCTATACCCAGCATGCTGCATGTTGAGGCTCTTACTCACTTTAACCCTATTTCTAGGGAAGCGTTCATCGAGCTGGTAGATTCCTCGAAACCCATCAGCTGCCTTCTTGATCCCCTCCCTGCCAAACTTTGTAGGGAACTTCTCCCTATTATTGGACCTCCCAATGCTTAGTATTATTAATGAATCTATTGTAACTGGACAAGTCCCTGACGATTTCAAACAAGCTATTATTAAGCCCCTTCTTAAAAAACCAAACCTGGATCCAGGTTGTCTTAGCAACTATAGGCCAATTTCAAATTTGCCATTTCTCTCCAACATTTTTGAAAAAGCTGTGGCACAACAGCTCACTGAGCACCTCTCCTCAAATCAGCTTTATGAACCTTTCCAGTCTGGATTTCGTCTTCACCACAGCACTGAAACTGCATTAGCTAAGGTAGTCAATGATCTATTATTAGCCTCTGACGCGGGCTCTAACTCTGTTCTGGTTCTTCTAGACCTTAGTGCAGCATTTGACACTGTGGATCATAAGATTATCCTGGAGCGTATGGAGAACTATGTTGGGATCTCTGGTACTTCACTTCAGTGGTTTAGATCGTATCTATCTGATAGATCACAATATGTCCACTATGATGGTTGCTCATCCAGGAGCACTACTGTAAAATACGGAGTACCACAGGGTTCAGTTCTAGGCCCTCTGTTATTTTCACTCTATATGTTGCCTTTAGGAAACATAATTAGAAGCTCTGGGGAAATGTTCACTGTTATGCAGATGATACTCAGCTATACATGTCCATAAAGCCTGGAGAATTTCCACATGCTATGGAAAAATGTGTTTCCGGGTTGAGAACTTGGATGACAGCAAATTTCCTTCTTCTTAATTCGGATAAAACCGAGGTTCAAATTTTCGGCCCTAAAAAATACAGAAATAATTTAACCAATCTGACCTTAAACTTAGATGGTGTCAAAGTATCTCAAAGCCAGTTGGTAAATTTAGGAGTCACATTGGACCCAGACCTTTCGTTTGAGTACCATATTAAACGAAACACCAGAACTGCATTTTTCCATCTACGTAATATTGCCAAAATACGAAAATTCCTCTCAAAGGATGATGCTGAAAAACTAATACATGCTTTTGTTACGTCCCGATTGGACTACTGCAATGTGTTGTTCTCTGCCCTCCCAACTACCTACTTGAAAAATTTACAGCGAGTACAAAATGCTGCTGCTAGACTATTGACAAAAACAAGAAAGTTTGATCATATAACCTCTACTCTTATCTCTTTACACTGGCTCCCTATCCAAGCCAGAGCTGATTTCAAAGTTTTACTACTAACTTACAAATCTCTACATGGATTGGCACCACTGTACCTCTCCGGTCTCCTTGCACCCTATTGCCCCGCAAGGACTCTAAGATCTCAAGATGCAGGCTATCTGGTAATACCCCAAATTAAGAAAAAAACTGCTGGAGGTAGGGCGTTCTCATATAGAGCACCTCTTCTCTGGAACAAATTACCTGTCTCAATTAGGGAGGCTGATACTGTTTCGACATTTAAAACTAGATTAAAAACGTTCTTGTTTAGTCAATCCTATGATTGTTAAAGGTAAGTATGTGTGTACTTTCTATGTAAACCTGAGTGTGCGTTTGCCTATGTGTGTATCACATGTAACTTTTAAATTGTAATTTTAACTTATGTTCACACTGCCCATTTAAATGTTACAAATAAAGTAAACCTGTTATTGTATATTGTTACTGTAATAGTTCCGTTGCTGTATATTTTTATTGTTATAGTTTACTAGTTGGAGACAACGGGGGGCTGGTTGTTTTCATCCTTATTCGTATAAATATAACCTATTTTAGAGTTGTTTCCCCCGGAACAGATTTCCTGTTCCAACCAAGGGGGGCTGTCGCTGTCTTGGTGTGTGGGGCTGCATCAAATACCCTCTTAGCTTTGTTAAATTGCTGCACTAGTCCACACTTGACCGGTGGGGATCTCATTCTATTACGACTGAAACTGTTAGCTGCTCCTGGCATTCTCTAATCCCTGTTCTCCTCTCTGTCCCCCCCACACATCCCCTGTGGTGTGGGGGGTCTGAGCTGTCAGGACCTGCCTGGTCGTCGGTCTACCAACGCTGGACCAGGTCGTCAACCGGAAACCAGCCTCCATGACGGCCAACAGCGAGTTTCCAGGTCCCATCCAACGTCTATAAAGCCGAACAATGGATTTTTGGTGTTTCAAAACCCATTGACATTGTATGACTATGTTTAGCTTGTGTTCTGCTCCTCTCTCTTACCAACCGTCTCTGGAGGAGGGGATCCCTCTCTGAATTGCTCCTCCCAAGGTTTCTTCAATTTTTTCTCCCGTTGGGAGTTTTTCTGGGAGTTTTTCCTGGTCTTCCTTGAGGGTTTAGGTTGGTTGAGGGGCAGTTCTATGGGCGTATGTGAAGCCCTCTGTGACATGCTTGCGTGTAAAAAGGGCTATACAAATAAATTTGATTTGATGAACTTGAAATATACATTCCACAGTGATACCAGGGGCCCGTTCTCCGTACGTCGCTTATTACATCCGAGATCAAATGACACATCCAAGATGACATCATCTTGCTAATCATGATCTGGCTAATTCGGTTTTTCAAACACCCATGTTGTTTATAATTAGTATAGCTGGATTGAGTTTATAATTAGTATAGCTGGATTGAGTTATGCGTTGGTCTAAAAGGGGGTATGTATCGATAAAAGAAACCTTGATCAGCAACGCTGCTATTGGCTGCTCACATAAGTCTATGGCTGCTCACCATGACCAAAAGGACCACCCCGTTTTTTTTCCCCCGCAACAGAGCAACAGCTTGCTCGAAGGTTACTCAGAATTTGAAGATTTAATCAGAACGCCAGGGAACACCTCAAAGTCTGCAAAATCCAAGAACAAGGTCAGGCAAAAAGTAGCAGTAAGCTAGGCCTATGTTTTTCTTCTTTTTCTTCATACTTTGCTTATCATCTTTAATGTCATATAATGTGGTTTCAACAAATGTATGATGTAAATGATACCCTCACAACAGGCTATCTCTCAAAAAGTATAGGCTAGTAGCATATTGCGCTGTGCTTAAGGCAATTTACTCAGTAAGTAAGCTGAAACTGTACTGTAAAAGGAAGCTGTGTTTTCTACCATGATGTTACCAGGCTCTTACCATATCCTTTGTAACCAAATATTACTTTGTCAACGTTACCCTTATTATAAACGTATAATATACGTTCCACAGTGATACCAGGTAAAACATGGCTATTTACTCAGTAAGTAAGCTGAAACTGTACTGTAAAAGGAAGCTGTGTTTGTTTCTGTGGTGGTACCAGGCTCTTACCATATCCTTTTCAACCGTTGATTCCCATTTCCATTGCAATGATACTTAGAAAAACATGACACTCCACTCTGTAAATTGTAACATTATTTTAAATGAAAGCACTGTTTTCATGGCATAACATGAACAAATACAAAGGTTAAATCTATACAAACCTCCATATAAAATCTAAAAACTCAAAATTTAAATAACTTCATATCTATGATAGAACACATGTCAGTATGAGTTTGGCCCCTGTGGTTTGTCTTTCCACAGCTCCTGTAACATAAAACATAGGGTGATTTCAGGTAATGTGGGACACTTTTTGGTAGAGGCTCCATTAGACTTACAAAATAACTGTTAACTCGCCCCAGTGGTGTTTTTGTAAATCGTTTTAGGGCTTGGGAACATTTTCATGTTGGAATGAAATCGGAATACACAATATTTTAGAAGCTACACACTTTCAAACATATCATGACCCCCTCTCTCACTCAGGCACCATTTTCAGGTAATGTGGGACAGCTTGTCTGGTAAAGTGGGACAGTCATTGTCTGTCAGCCTAGTCTGCTAATATAATAATAATTAGTTTATATACAACAATGCTAGGTGCAAGGGCGTGGCAAGATTCATTTAGTTGTGGGGTTTGACTTATACAATAGGCATAAAGTGTAACTGATGTAAACCTTAGTGATCTGCAGTCTATGTGCTACCTAGATAGTCCCGCTGGGTTAGCATTTCGTTGGACTAGCGTTAGCGGTCATGCTTACAAGTCTGAAAGCGCTGGTTCAATGACATTGTAAGTTGTTATTTAGTTGGGAACTTAAGTGCAGTATGTTGCATTGGTATTAAACATTTGAGAACTGTCAAATCAAATTACTTTTATAGCATAAACACAGCATTACTAGATGTCCCACTTTACCTGAAAAATGCTGTCCCACATTACCTGACATGATCAGGTAATGTGGGACAGTCACATAACGTTTTTTTTCTTTCTAACAAAGCATTATTTTACACATTTTTGTGTGTGTTTCAATCAGTGGTTAAACCCCTTCAATATGCTGCAATAGTTTTCATTGTAACTTAATTTAAATTCCTTTCCCAGCCTTATCATTGAGAAATATAATGTAATATGCCGCTGAACTTTCGATGCGTTTTTTCTGTATAGACCTCTTGTCAAGCCAGATCACGCCTACTCTGATGATGTCAGACAAATAAAAACCACTGCATAGTGACTAGAAGTGTTGTATTTACAAGTCAAGATCAGCTCTGGTGATTGGATAACGGTTTTGCACATGTGAAATCATCAAAATGCATAACTGTCCCACTTTACCTGATGTCCCACATTACCTGAACTCACCCTAGTCTACCCCATATGGGCCACATCAGACCATAGCCACAGGCCACGCTCAAAAGTAAAATTTTCAAAGTGATGGCATTTCCACACCATAACTCCAATTCTCTGAAACTTGGTGCACATGCCTCATTTTTCATGAGGAACAAAAAAGCCTCATGGACTCTCCGGGTCCGCCATGATGGATTTTCCTGTACAGTGATAATTTGGGAAAACCTTGATTGGGTGTGTTTTGCCTTCGGCAAGGGCACAACCATTGTTATTTCACATATACATTATAATTATTTATTTACCCACCCCTAAAACTTTGTCAATATTTGGACTACATAGGCAACCAAGGTGTCAAAAGATTTGTCTTAGTAGCAATTGAGTTGCTTGTATTGGGATTTACACGTTTAGTAGAAATTAGGTTTTTGTGGCGAAAAGTGAAGCTAACGGTGGCTAACTTGCTAGCCAAAGTCACTAACGTCACTAACGTCACGAAAACTCGCGTGACTATCTCTAGCAGAACATTCGTTTAGCAGCTCGTTAACTTCTGGGAGATGGCTAGGGTAACTTCTTTACAGCAAGGCAGCTGCAGAAACGCCACAAGCAAAGAGGCCTGGGTGATAACTATTTGCTCATTTTACTTGTGATATGACACACAATTGTGATGTGTAATGTACAATACAAGGTAATATTATTAAGGAACTACATCTACTTTCGATAACAGTAGTCTACAATTTCACTGAAGCATTAGCATCATGGTATTAGCCTCTGTTGCCCGGGCAACACATACTACTGCGGTCTATGATGCATCTGTTTTCAAAATGTTAAAATAAACATTCCTCACAAATACATTTTCGTTGTAGGATTTGTTATGACATTAGATTACAAGTAAACGATTTGTTGGTGAAATTATCATTACCTGTGATTTCAAACAAGTGTAGCTCACTGCAACGCTGTACTGTAGCCTTGTCTAGTAGCTAAAAAAAAACACATCTCCAGAGCTGTTAACAGTTCGTAGGAAGTCAAACGGCGGCACGTTTGGCACGACCCTTACTTCAATCAAAAGTCTTTCAATAGGTGAACCTATCTGACTAGTGACTACCAACCTGAACTCCATTGCCACAGCCTAAACTTTGTCAATCTGTTCAGCCTCAACCGTACAACGGAAATAACGTTAAATCGAATTCAACCAACGAAATCGCGACAGTCTAGTAGTAGGAGTAGCCTACAATTTACCGGGGCAGCTTCTCCACACAGCAGGGCTATATCGCATTTTGCCTTGTTACTGACAATGATTGCTACCACTGACATTTTTATGAATGAGTGATTTTCCCCTAAATAAATGTCGTTTTTGTGGGAATATTTTCAGTTAGCAGATGGTAATATTTGAATCGTGATTCCATCTGAGATAGCTACTGCTGGTAACGTCGTTGTTGAAATAAGCTTCAAAGGGGGTCCTTTAATAATGAATGAATGCAATATGAGTAGGCTAAATGCCTGGACATATCACGAGAAGGGAAAAACTTGCAATGACATTTAAATCATAGAGATTAGGTCAATTGTTACACCGGTCTGCCAAATGTTTTCGTTTTGATTCAACTATGAGGTTGCTGATCACCTTTCCCTCTTGCAGGGGAAATGAGAAGACAATTATTTCATTCCACTCTTCACTTTTAGTATTTTGAGTTGCAAGGGTGAATCTAGGTTCCCACTTTTGGGGGGGGCTAAGCCCCTAGATAACACCTATTATTTTTCCTGTGACCCAGCAAAACTAGGGTCCCCACAGAAGACATTTTTGAAAATATCCTTTTAAATAGTGTCCTCTAGTGGGGTTTAGGTAGTGAAATGAACACATTTAGATTAAAAATATGTAAGAAAAAAAAAAGTAAAACGTTTTTTATTTTTCATATAAAACATTTGGGGGGGCTAATGAACGTTTTGGGGGGCTCAAGCCTACAACTAGGGCTATATACGCCCATGTTCAGTTGTAAATGAGCAGAAAAATATATGCTTTTAAATCTATGTAATCTTTATTTCAGTCAAGACAGTCACGTGATTGATTTCACCATTTATTCATACACATGTCAAATGGTTTAACATTGGCGGAATGGATGTACATGGGGAAGCGCTCCCTGCCTTCACTGCAGCATGCATGACATGAGGCAGGGAGCAACAAGTTAAATCCTCAAAACACCAACACCAACACACACAGCGTCGCGCCTCCTGAGCCTCAGGAGGACCACATGACATCCCACTGTTACTAGCAACAAAACTATGTGTGAGACAAATCAGCGGTTCATCCGCTGTTCCCAGGGCATCTGGACGGACATCCCCATGTAGACACTGGATTCTGATGGCGACGTAGCGCATCAGAGGACGTCTGTGGATCACCACGGCTGCATGGAGATCCGAAGAGACATACTACGATTGCAATGTGTGAAGCCACCCAACCACAAGATACAGCGGTCGCTCAGCCTGAGCGCCCTGCTCGGCTTTTTCTCGAGCGCCTGCTCGGCGGCTTCCCGAGCGCCTGCTCACTTTCCGAGCGCCTGCTCACTTTCCGAGCGCCTGCTCACTTTCCGAGCGCCTGCTCAGCTTCCGAGCGCCTGCTCACCTTCCTGAGCGCCTGCTCAGCTTCCGAGCGCCTGCTCAGCTTCCGAGCGCCTGCTCACCTTCCTGAGCGCCTGCTCAGCTTCCGAGCGCCTGCTCACCTTCCGAGCGCCTGCTCAGCTTCCTGAGCGCCTGCTCACCTTCCTGAGCGCCTGCTCAGCTTCCGAGCGCCTGCTCAGCTTCCTGAGCGCCTGCTCACCTTCCTGAGCGCCTGCTCACCTTCCTGAGCGCCTGCTCACCTTCCGAGCGCCTGCACAGCTTCCTGAGCGCCTGCTCAGCTTCCTGAGCGCCTGCTCAGCTTGGAGGCCTGCACAGCTTCTTCTTGAGCGCCTGCTCGGCTTCTTCTTGAGTGCCTGCTCGGTTTCTTCTTGAGCGCCTGCTCAGCTGCTCGGCCTAGAGTAGATAGCCGCAGAGCGTTATCCATGCAAGATTCTTGTGTACCGGCTGCAAGCATCGCCCAACACAGTCCCGGTCTCTGTTCTCAAGCGCTCATGAGTTCTGCGCTTCCACGACGTCCAGCGCGGACGTAGACACCAGAAGCAGCCGCCCCAATCCGGACAGAATACGCCGTATACAGCTCCGGGGACAGGCCATAGCACTCGCGCAGAACTAAGTGGAGTTGCATGAGCCACGATCCGGTCGTGGCCTTGCCGGCTGCGTCACTGGTAAACAGGGGATCATCAGGTGTCGCCCGGGGCAGTACAGCAGGTACTGGCGCATGAAGGAGAGGGGACAAAAGGTAGTTAGTGTGGACCATCACAGTGGGGGTACCTTTACACCGCAGAACCCGAGAAACGCTATCGAGCAGGGTGTCGACTTAGCACGAAGCACCCCTGTCTCAGTGGTCGTTTGTGCAGTAAAGGTGGAGCGTTAGGAAGACGTTTGTCTGCTTTCGGCCCGCTGCTTCCTTGAACCGCTCATTACAAGACGGAGAGACGGGCACCCTAGAAGGCTGCATGATGAAGGATCCGCACACCGAACGTACAACTGGACACCTGCCACCAATGCTTTGATGGACACGGTTGCAGCTTGCGGGACTCAAAACGGTGCACCCTGCAAAGGGCACAGCACAGACATGTTTACAGGCAAAGGGCTCAGAGAGAATACATCATGGTAAGTGATGTAAGTAAGTAAGTAAGTAAGTAAGACTTTATTTATATAGCACATTTCATACAAGAATTGTAGCTCAAGGTGCTTTACATAAAATCAATAAAAACAATAATACAAGTGATAAAAGTCATAATTAAAATAGCAACAATAATATAACTAATAAAAGTAGTAAAACACTTCTGAGATCAAATTAATTAAATGCTTCGGTAAAAAGGTAGGTTTTAAGCTGTCTTTTAAAAATGTCTAGCGTGTTTGCTTCCCTAATATTTATGGGTAATTTGTTCCATAGTTTTGGGGCGTAATTAGCAAAGGCCGAATGACCAATCTTCTTATGACTGCTTCTGGTGACCTCTAATAGACCTGCATTTGATGATCGCAGTGTTCTAGCTGGTGTGTAGTTTATAATGGAGTTAGCAATGTAGCTAGGTCCTTGTCCGTGTAGAGCTTTGTATGTGAGGAAAAGGACCTTAAAGTCAATTCTGAAAGTGACAGGGAGCCAGTGTAAAGTAGCTAGGACAGGACTAATGTGTTTTCTCCTTTCAGTTTTGGTTAATAATCTAGCTGCAGAATTTTGAATGAGCTGTAGTCTTTCAGTGGTTTTCTTGGGAAGACCAGTGAAAAGTGTGTTACAGTAGTCCAGCCGGCTGGATATAAAAGCATGAATTAACTTCTCTGCATCATTTTGGTTTATGAATGGTCGTATCTTTGCTATATTCCTCAGGTGAAAGAAAGCTGTTTTGGTCACTTTATTTATGTGAGAGTTGAAATTCACAGTCCAGAGTCCAGGATTACACCGAGACTCACCTCTGGTTTAAGACAGGGGGTTAAGCCTCCTAGATTCTTAGTAAGCATCTCTCTTTTGGATTTGGGGCCACATAATAGGACTTCGGTTTTGTCTTCATTTAATTTAAGAAAGTTATCATTCATCCATTTGTTTATTGCCAACAGGCAGTTGGTAATGGAATTGATGGCCGTTGCATCGTTGGGTTCAGAGGATATATATAGTTGTGTGTCATCCGCATAGCTATGGAAATCTATGTTATGTTCTCTGATTATGTCGCCGAGTGGTAACATATAAAGAGAAAAAAGTAATGGACCCAAGCAGCTTCCTTGAGCAACCCCATAGCAGTTCTCATGTTTCTTGGTCTCCTAAACTAACATAAAACTTCCTTCCTGTGATATATAATTGTATCCAGTTCAATACACTATCCGTGAACCCAATAAGCTTTTCCAGTCTATTGATTAGGATGTTGTGATCAATTGTATCAAATGCTGCACTGAGATCTAACAGGATAAGGATAGAGACTTTATTTGCATCAGATTTGAGTCTGAGATCTCTAACTATTTTGGTGAGAGCAGTTTCAGTACTGTGATATTTCCTGAAACCTGACTGCGAGACTTCCAGGATGTTATTTTCTTCAAGAAAATAATTTAATTGGACTAAAACTATCTTTTCCAGTACTTTACTAATAAATGGAAAGTTCGATATCGGTCTGTAATTTGCAAGTAGACTGTTATCCAATTTGGGTTTCTTTAATAGGGGCTTTACAACAGCTGTTTTGAAGGGATCTGGGAAGACGCCAGTTCTAAGGGATGTGTTTATAATCTCTAGCACCGGACCTGAGACACTATCAAACACTCGCTTAAAGATTGTTGTGGGTATTGGATCAATATCTGAGGTTGTGGAGTTAGATTTGCTGACAATTTTGGAAAGTTCACTAAGTGTGATACAGGTAAATGTGCTCATGGTTATGTTGCAGAATCTACTGATGTCAGTTTCGACCCCACTTTTAATAATCCTAGCTCTGATCAAAGTTATTTTGTTCTTGAAGAACAAAGCAAGCTCTTCACATTTAACTGCTGAGGATGGGGGTTGGACAGGGACAGTGTTTAGCAGCTGGTCAATGGTGGAGAAAAGAACTCTGGAATTTCTGGCATTTTCTGTAATAATGTTGGAGAAATATTCTCTCCTTACTAGACGGATGGTTTTGTTATAGGTGGTTAGTGTATCTTTGTAGATATTGTAGTGGATAGTGATCTTTGTTTTCCTCCATTTTCTCTCTGCTGCACGGCATTTTCTTTTCGTTTCACTAACATTTTTATTTCTCAGCCATGGGGAGGTTCTGCTTGTGCACTTCTTTTTGGTTTTCAGTGGTGCAACAGAGTCTAACACAGAAAATAGTGCATTATTGAGGTTCTCTACCATTTCATTCAGAGAGCAATCATGACTAGTTGGCTCATATAGAGCAAATTGTTCAGAACATTTCTTCATAGCTGTATCGTCTAAAGTTCGTCTTTGGACTAAGAATAGTTTTGTGTTTTTTGTTAGGATAATTTCCACGTTAAAAAGTATATAATGGTGGTCTGAGATGGGTAGATCAGTTATTGAAATATTATTGATATTTAGTCCAGTTGTTATCACTAGATCTAGTGTGTTTCCGTGCCGGTGTGTTGGGTCTGTTATGTGTTGAATTAGATTGAAACTGTTGAGACAGTCGAGATTTAAGAGCTCAATAGTTCTTTGGTCTGCTTTTTTATTATATGGATTCTGAAGTCTCCGTTTAAAACTAATTTGTCATATTTAGTGACACATAGTGATAATAGTTCAGAGAATTCTTGTATGAATATTGGCGAGTGCTTGGGTGGTCGATATATAATAACAAAAAGTATTGATTCGGTTTTGAGCTCTATAGCAAGATATTCATATGATGTGAATTTACCTAGCTCAGTGATTTTGAACAACAGTTTAGAGGAGAAAATAGCTGCGACTCCTCCACCTTTTTTTGATTTCCTAGAAACTTGGTGAAAGCTGTAATCGGGTGGACACGCTTCTATCAGAGTTGCCGTGTCATTGTTTAGCCAGGTTTCTGTTAGACAGATGCAGTCTAAGTTGTTTTCTTTGATCAGATCATTAACTAGAAATGTTTTGTTATTTAGTGATCTAACATTTAGAAGGGCCAGTTTCGTCTGTGGGGTATTAACAGATAAAACAGGTGTTGATAAATCTGTTGGAAGAATATGGATAGTTCTGTGTCTTTTAACACTAGTTTCAGGTTTGTAACCATGCATTTTACCATGCCATTTTCTGTTTGTGATGATGACCGGTAAAATAACATGGTGGCTGTCCTTGGTATGTATAAGAATATCAAAGCTAGGCAGGGGTTGACTTCTCTTGCCCTTTGACGAGGGCACAGATCGAGGAAGTGTCCTTGCAGGCTACCTGCAGCATGCAGATACCTATTGCAATCAGTATAGCTGGCTTCATGCGGACCGTCTCACAAGCTTCTCGGCTCATCATTATCGTTACTCATTTTCTGACACATTGATTACATCAGACACATTCAGCATTGTCAGTACACATTGGTATATCTACAGGTGTAACCGGGCCAGGGTATTCCTCTCTGCCTTGAGAAAACGCAGCTCAATGCTCCAATTGAACACATTCCTCTTAGGATGTCACAAGACAACATGCAGATAGGCTACAATATTAGGGGACCGCTACGGCCTGCATAAAGCATTCAAAACAGCATGTCATGGGACTTAATATGCGTCTCTAATAAGTAAAAGACATAACTAGTAGTATATGGAATTGCAGCAGGATTAGCATTGTGTATTCATTCCTTTACAGGACGCATCCTAGTAAACTATTACTGCTATTAACCGACAACGTTTGCCGTCTCCATTGTTAGGCTACTTAAAATGTCACTAGGACGATGTACTCCAGTGCTTCTGCTGTATTCTTAATACCGCTGCACGGAATTGAAAGAACGTTATCAAACGCGAGCGAGTAGATTGGATCTGCTCCACGATTCTAACAATCAATTTAAACGGTCGGGAGTGTACTGCACTGCAATGGCAGCAGCGCAGAACACAAGGGTAATCGAGGACGCGTGTGCATGCATGTGTGCGACTTTATAGCGCCGCCTATCAAGCTAAGCCTATGGGCTGAGAACACGGCGATGGGTGATATGGCGCACGCTGCCCGAGTTCCATGCCTGAACTAGCTCCGCTTATAGATAATAAGTAGGCTATGCATTTTCAGATAAAATATACAGAAATATCAGTTGTAAAATGTAATTTAAATACGGACCCCTGCAACCAACGCAAGCAAGCACACCCTACAATTTCCCCAGAAATTGTACCCTCTCTAGTTCCTCTTGAGCCAAAGGTCTAATTGACTTGAAAATGTTGTACAGATGTGTAGTATTTTTGAAGGATGGTGCAAACCTAAGTACCATGCAAAGTTTTACCTTGATATGTCAAAATATGACTGAGTTACAGCTGTTTGAACTTGGACCAAATCTGACAATGCTTGCCATTGGAGAAAGGGCCAGTTTGTCTTACTTACTTTATATTACTAAACTTTGCATTATCCATGTCTGGGAATGGCTTAATTGGCTGAGATATTGTGCTGGTAAGCAAAGGTTTGTATGTTGACAAACAGTCAGAGGCAGTTTTTAATTTTGTATTCTGACAAAACGGTTTCTGACACAAGGCAGGATGGTGGACCCAAATGCGGACAGGAAGCAGGATAGTTTGCCATAGAAGAGGTTTATTCACAACGCAATCTCGTAATCGAGGGCAAGCAAGGGTCGGCAACAATGTATCAATGTAGAGGCACACTGGGGCAGGCAGGCTCGTTGGTCGGTGGGCAGTCGGAGGTCGTATCAGGCCGAATGGCAGAGGTACATTGGGGGCAGGCAGGTCCGTGGTCGGGAGACAAAACAGGTAGCGATCAAAACTGGGAAAAAACTGACGAGAAACAAACTGGAATGCTGGAAACGACTGTGAAGCACAAGACGATCTGGCAACAGACAGAACGGAGGTTAAATACAGATTACTTTAGGAAACACCTGGTGAGGGGTGGAGACAAACCAACAGGTGAAACAGATCAGGGTGTGACAGTACCCCCCCCCCCCCCCCCACGTGGCGACCTGGGCGTGTGCCTGGCTGACCGGGATACCGCCGATAGAAATCGGCAATAAGGCCAGGGTCGAGGATGTCCCGGGCCAGAACCCAGGAGCGCTCCTCTGGCCCATAGCCCTCCCAGTCGACCAAGTACTGGAAACTAGGGTTGGTAATGAATAATTAATGATCGATTAATTGTCATTAAGAATTTATTAGAATAAAAATCCAAGCCTAATGAATAATCGTTATTGTATTGCCGCCCATTATGAAAACAACATCTTCCAGTATTTTGCGCAGTATCGCCGTCCGTCCATCCATGCAAAGATCAGCAGCCATCGCTGTCAGTCTATGCAAAAAAAGATTTAGCTGCCTCTCATTTTGCGCAAGCGCGACTTCCTACAGCAGACAAGCGAAGATGAAACGGGCTAGGAGAAGTGCAGTGTGGAACCATTTCTCAAGGAATGATAGTCTACTGCAGTTACTGTGACGCTGTATTTACTTACCAAAGTTCAACGTCTCTGCTAATATATAATTTAAAAAATATAAATTCCAGCGGAAGTCTACAGCAGCAAACCATTCAGGCTACACTAGCTAGGAGGACGTGTGATGGCAAGCGAGCTAACGAAAGTAGGCTAGCCTGTAAGGTAGCTATAGCCTACATCTTGCTAATAAGTTGCCACGACTGTCAGTATAAAACAATGATTTAATATGACATGTTTTGTTATTATTCTTCTGTATTTGTGTCCAGTCTGATGACCAGTCAACTACGCTCATAGTTTCACATTAAGTAGCGTAGTTAAAGGTTAAAACAAAATTGTCAAATAATTAGGCTTCCGCCAGCATCGAGAAGCCTGACATTTAAAAGGATGGATTTAACCGTGTATATTTCTTTTGAAAATAATTTTCCAATGTTATTTTTCAAAGTCTATGCAGTAGCCAGGCAGTGATGCGTTGCAATCGCTATCTGTTAAAATCCGTCTGATGGCATAATGCGCTGTGAGGGGGGGGGGGGGGGGGAGTGACGTCATGCCTTAGCAAATAATCGATTAATTGTTCAATAACGTAATTAACAATCGAACATGAAAACTCCTGTTAATTCCCATCCCTACTGGAAACCCCTGCCCCGGGGACGGACCTTCAGGAGACGCCACACCGTAAAGATCTGATGGCCGTCAAGAAGACGGGGGAGAGGGGCAGGCCTAGTTACAGGAGACAGAGAACAGGTAGAGACAGGCTTAAGACTGGGTGCGAGGCAACAGCAACCCAACAGCCGAGTGGCTGATGACCCGAGCAATCCGGAAGGGTCCAATGTAGCGGGGGGATAGTGTGCGGCTCTCTACATGGAGAGGCAGATCCCGGGTGGACAGCCACACCTGCTGGCCCACACGATAGTGGGGAGCCGGAGTCCTGCGGCGGTCACATGCCGGCGATACCTGGCGCAAGTGCGCAGGAGAACTGCCCAGGCCCGCTTCCATGTCTGATGACAGTGCCGGACAAACAGCTGGGTGGATGGAACCCTGACTTCCTCCTCCTGCTCTGGAAACAACGGTGGCTGATAACCGAAGGCACACTCAAATGGGAGAGACCCATAGAGGAGGTGGGCAGAGTGTTGCGGCCATACTCCACCCAGACCAGGCGCTCGCTCCAGGTGGTGGGGTTGTCCGAAACCAGACATTGTAGCACCGTCTCTAGGTCCTGGTTGGCCCGCTCTGACTGGCCGTTGGATTGGGGATGGTAACCTGAGGACAGGCTGATTGACGAACCGATAAGGGTGCAGAATGCCTTCCAGAACTGAGACGAGAACCGAGTTCCCCGGTCCGAGACAATGTCACTGGGAAGCCTGTAGATTCGGAAGACGTGCTGAACCATCAGTTGAGCCATCTCCTTGGCAGAAGGCAACTTGGGTAGAGGTATGAAATGAGCTGCCTTGGAAAAGCGATCCACTACTTAATATGACTGTGTTACTGGCCTCCGTCCATCTGACGGCAACAAAGTCCAGAGAGATGTGAGACCAAGGCCGCCTCGGGACAGGAAGTGGTTGCAGAAGGCCTGACAGGGCGTGACGTGGAGTCTTGTTTTGGGCACATACTGCACACGCAGAGACAAACGCGGGAACATCGACCCCCATGGTGGGCCACCAGAAACGTCGACGGATGAAGTCCAGCGTTAAACCTGCACCAGGGTGGCAGGTGAGGTTGGAGGAGTGACCCCACTCTAGGACCTTGGCTCTTGCCGGGTCAGGTACAAACAGACGACCAGATGGGCCGCCTCCGGGATCGGGTTGCAGCAGCTGTGCATGGCGGACCTCCTTCTCGACACCCCAAACGAGAGACGTGGCTAGGCAGGCAGCAGGGAGAGTTGGTTCAGGATCCTGGGGGTTAGCAGATGACCCAAAAACCTGTGAGAGAGCGTCTGGTTTGGTGTTCTTCGAGCCTGGGCGGTAGGACAGGGTGAAGTTGAAACGGTTAAAGAGCAAAGCCCATCTGGCCTGCCGGGAATTGAGGCGTTTGGCTGAACGCAGATACTCCAAGTTCTTGTGATCTGTCCACACCAGGAATGGGACCTGCCCCCACACCACTGTCGGAAGCATCCACTTACACGATGAACTGACGGGCCGGATCAGGGTGGATCAGAATGGGAGCGTTTGTGAAGTGCCGTTTGAGGTCAACAAAGGCCTGGGCTGCGGCCGGATCCCAAGCAAAGGGTAACTTTGTATAAGTGACAGCGGTGAGCGGGGCGCCAGCGTGCTGTACCCTCGAATGAACCTCCGATAAAAGTTGGAGAACCCCAGGAACCGTTGGAGCTCTACTCGAGAGGTGGGCTGGGGCCACACCATGACGGCCTAGACCTTGCTGGGATCCATCCGGATGCACCCGGCAGCCACCACGTAGCCCAGAAACGACACAGTCGAACGATGAAACTCGCACTTCTCCGCCTTGACGTACAATCGATTCTCCAACAGCTGTTGGAGAACCTGATGGACGTGTCCGACGTGTTCCTGGGCAGAGCGGGATAATATCAATATGTCGTCCAGATACACAAAGACAAACTTGTTTAACATATCCCGTAGGACATCGTTGACGAGGGTTTGAAAGACAGCAGG
This sequence comes from Hypomesus nipponensis, assembly GCF_054491055.1. NCBI lineage: Eukaryota > Metazoa > Chordata > Actinopteri > Osmeriformes > Osmeridae > Hypomesus > Hypomesus nipponensis. The sequence goes on along the minus strand of NC_140387.1, from coordinate 12,132,598 downwards.
GGCGTTGGTCAACCCGAACGGCATCACCAAGTAATTGTAGTGACCACTAGCTGTGTTGAATGCAGTAATCCACTCATTCCCCTCCCTCATCCGTATGAGATGGTAGGCATGACGGAGATCCAGCTTAGTGAAGATGGTAGCACCCTGGAGCAGTTCAGAGGCGGAGGAGAGGAGCGGGTAACGGTTCTTTACCGTTATGTCATTCAGGCCCCTGTAGTCAATGTATGGTCGCAGAGAACCGTCTTTCTTTGCCACAAAGAAAAACCCCGCGCCAGCAGGAGAGGAAACGGACAAATGACCCCCGCCCGGAGAGATGCCTCGACATAGTCCTCCATGGCTTTTGTCTCGGGACCAGACAGGGAATAAAGGCGCCCACGGGGGGGCGTTGTGCCAGGATGAAGCTTGATGGTGCAATCATAAGGTTGATGGGGTGGAAGGTAGGTAGCACGTGCCTTTTTGAACACCTCCTTTAAGTCCCTGTCCTGTGTTGGCACCGATGACATGTCAACGTTACAAGGGGGAACCGGGACTCTATGCAGGACCTGTGGGGCAGACTTCAAACAATTACCCAGACAAATAGGGCTCCAACTAGCAATGGAACCCGAGGACCAGTTAATGTGGGGGTTGTGTTTGACAAGCCAGGAAAGGCCTAGCACCAACGGAAACCGTGGAGACTTCAGGGGTAGAAACTGTATTTCCTCACAGCGATTTCCAGGGAGACAGGGACAGTCACATGAGCTATGCAACCAACAGAACGACCGTCCAAGGCCGTGGCTTCAATGGGTGTCTGGAGAGGGCGAGTGGGTATTCCCAGTTGTTTGAGAAGATCCGGATGCATGAAACACGCATCTGCCCCAGAGTCAATAAGAACATTTACACCCAGTGAATGTAATCCCCACAAGAGAGCAGCACGAAAAGGCAAACGAATAGTAGAGACAAAGGGATTCTGTATTTGGCTCACCCGTATCCCTGTCCTTATGGATGAGCCCGGTCTTCTAACGGACAGTGGCTATGAAATGTCCTGCCTCGCCACAGTAGAGACTCTTGCTTTCCTCGGGTGTCAAATGGGCTCTTCCCAATTGCATGGGCTCCGATGGATCTGAACCAGCCACTCTCAGTGGGCCTCGGAATGACTCGGCAGAGGACGAGAACTCCCGGGGCATTCGGTCTGTGCTTCCGTGTAGCAAGTGCGATGAGTGAATCCAAGTCCGGGTGTGTATCTCGAGCAGCCAGCTCGATCCAAAAAGGAAAGCATCAAATGATGACTCAGGGTTCCATGAGCTGTCTGCAGCGAGGGTTCGAAACTTAATGGCATAATAGGCGACACTGCTGGACCCTTGTTTCAGCAGCAACAGTTGACGTGCTGCCTCTGCCGGATTGTGGAACGTCAAACACCTTTTTTAGCTCTGTTGTAAATGCCTCCAGGCTAGTACAGACGGGCGATTCCTGTTCTTTGACAGCGGTAGCCCAGTCCAGCGCTCTCCCAGACATCAGGGTTATGAGATACGTCACTCTAGACTGTTCGTTAGCCTGCCTCTGGTGCTCTCTCTGTGCCTGAAGCTCCTCCATCAAGGCCCATAGACCCTCTTTGTGACGACCCACAGCAACCCCTTGGTGGGCTACTGCTTAATGTAGGCAATCGAACTCCGCTGGGTCAGTCATGGCCAGATCGTTCTGACACAAGGCAGGATGGTGGACCCAAATGCGGACAGGAAGCGGGGTAGTTTGCAATAGAAGGTTTATCCACAACGCAATCTCGTAGTCCAGGGCAAGCAAGGGTCGGCAACAATGTATCAATGTAGAGGCACACTGGGGCAGGCAGGCTCGTTGGTCGGTGGGCAGTCGGAGGTCGTATCAGGCCGAATGGCAGAGGTACATTGGGGGCAGGCAGGTCCGTGGTCGGGAGACAAAACAGGTAGCGAACAAAACTGGGAAAAAACTGACGAGAAACAAACTGGAATGCTGGAAACGACTGTGAAGCACAAGACGATCTGGCAACAGACAGAACAGAGAACAGAGGTTAAATACAGATGACAATAGGGAACACCTGGTGAGGGGTGGAGACAAACCAACATGTGAAACGGATCAGGGTGTGACAGGTTTCTAGTCTTCCCGTCAATCCTCTAGTTGTAAAACATAGCAATGAGTGTTTATCTGAGCCCATCACAACTCTCCGATCATTTGTTTAGCGGAACTGTGTAAACCACTGCAAAACAAGCCAGATTTACCACAGTAACTAACTACTTGTAGTCTATGCATGGTACTGTCAGATTCACAACCGAGTTAGCTCTAATGAAGTAAATTGATTGTTCAGGTGGATCCCTTGCCTGTTGCACAAATTCATTTCAGTAACCTAAGCCAGGACACATCCCCCACTGATGCTAGGCATGATTGAAATTCCCTTCCATGACAAGTTATGGCACCCCAAACTACCTTTACAAAAAAACTATGAGTAAGTTATTCTTTACAGCAGCAACCCAGTCATCCTGTTGTCCTGTTTTTATAGTAAATGTTCAAGCAGTTTCAACTTTGGTTGAATCTAACAATGCTTACCAGGAGAAACGGCTTACTTTTTTATACAGTAACTGAACATGACAATAGTCAACATTAAGAATAGCTCAATGGGCTGGGAAGGTGATCTGCGAAGTGTAAGGTTGTAGGTTTGAATCCAGCCACTATCTTTTCACATGTCATCATTTTGATTTACTGTTAAACAGGATGACATAATTCTGAATTACCATGCACAATATACAGTTCTTTTCAAAAATTCTTACGCACATTTATTTACTTTTTTCAAAACTTAACACACAAATCCAACTATTGCACACACAAAAGGCAAATTGCCTTACTTCCATTACACAATAAAGCACTGCATTCAAAATATCACAAACACATCTCAAAGGCAAACATTTGTCTCATGTTGCAAACACTTTTACCAATATATTACATTTTTGGATATATCATATACACACAGTTATTCAAAACCTAAAGCTCGTCTTTCATGAGCTCCTTTGTACATTTCTGCAAAAGGCAGAGATTATGAAAAATTCATGGTAAACACGAAAACAAGATTGAAACCAAACTTTTTTTTTATTACTGTAAGCATTTGGGGTTGTGAATACAGTATTACACGGTACGAAAGAAAGAGTGTAGTAGGACAGAAACCAAACCAAATTTTGAAAAAGGTGATTACGGAATGGTGTGTGTGTGCGCTTGCCATGAACTGTAGCATACAGTAATATATACTACTTTCTACAATATTGTCAGAATGTCTCCTTACAGTCACTGTACTGTTGCACAGTATGATACAGCAATCCACCAGACTGTGACCAATCATGCAGTGCACTGCAGTCAATGGATGCATGGGTGCTAAAATATGTTTGTCTATAGTATACTGTGTGTTGTGCTGAAACAGCTATTATGTGTACATTAGAACATGTGTAGATTACAATATATTATTACATACCTGTTATCTTTTCTACAGTAAAGGTTCAAATTATACCCACCACTCAACTCAAATTAGGCTATTTATAGGCCTATTCTAAAGCCATGATTGGTTGGTGTTGAGTAAAGCAATGAGCGTTTGCACATGTGAGGAGATAGTGTAAGGCACTGATAAATTAGTGTGGCATTTTGATTGGTTGTGTTTGAAGAAAGAAATCAAGATGCTTCCTGTTAGAATTTTGTGTGTTACGTGGAGAAACTGAGTAGGGATGGAGATTTTAACTGATTTCACTATTCGAATAGTATCCAAAATGATTTTCGAATATCCGGATAATCTATTTTGTTAATGTGGTGCCGTTATGTAATTAGCCTGACGTGACGCAAAGCATACAGTAAACACATGAACCACCACACATTCTGGCAATAATTGGGACTGTTAAGCTATTTGATTAAATAAGGGTTGAATAAAGAAAACAAATGAAAGATCAATTTATTAACATGACGAAAAGACAATGAACTTGAAAAAACGCTGCGCCTTCAGACTATTAATTTGGCGGAGAAGCAATTAGCCTATTATTATGTGAAATAAAAAGTAGGCAACATTGGACTAAATTAAACACATTGCGTAGGCTATTCTCGATGAAAACGAAAGACACACATGTAGAACTATTGCATATTAACTTGGATATTAACTTGGAACCGGAATCCTAAAGGATACGGTGAGCCACCACACAATGCAAACATAAACAGCCGATTACGCTAGCTCTACATGGCTACTGGTAAGAAAATAAATAAGCCACAACTGCATTAGCCATACGCATTTTTATTCAGAAGAATTAGCATGTAAACATGCTCAGGGGAGAGGCGAGTACGGAGTCGATTTACAAGCAGGCCGGCGTAGAAAAGACTGCAGGACCTGAGGTTGCTGCGAGGTACTGCTTAGCCAGGACACTATGCTTCTTGTAGCGCCAAATGAAATGAAAGGAGACTCGCAGCAGAACACAGGCGTAGCCTACCTTTTTTGATGGTTTTCATCATTTTCTAACGTCACAACTATTAGAATTCACAACATGACGCGACGGTTTTTCAATAAAATGTTTTTTTAAATTAAACTACCCTCATAAGTATTCGAAAAAAGTATTCGAATACTAACTTACTTTAGGATATCCGGATATTCGATTAACCACGCCCATCCCTAAAACTGAGTCAAAGGCCAAAAATGTGCAAATGGTTTTGTAGATTTGATGTGTGGTTCTGGTGTTTGAGTGTCAGGTTTCAGAAATTGTGTGAAAAGTAAGGAATTTGTGTGGTTTTTTTTTGCACACAAAAATTTGCACACAAAAATTGCACACAAAAATGTGTTATGCAATTTCACCTTGAAATGTCAACCATTTCTTCACCTTTGTCGCAAAGCTGGCCAAACCTAATATTCTGCCCTTTCTATTACAACCTCAACAGTTTGTGTGTAGCAGAGAGGATAGAGAGACTGACTTGTAACCTTATGGTCATGAGTGCAAATCCCCAATCAGCCTATTGTTGTTGGCCAAATATGAAGTAGTTTTGGTCTCTTGTTGTCCAACTCTTGATCTTCTACAATGTACATGTTTATAATATTTTGCCATTTTGTGTTGGAATCTGCATCGCTGCTTGCACCTATATTTATTACTATTTTTCTTCCCCTTGCGCCCCTATATCTCAACAAGTCCCTGGTCCTAAATTTTCTAATTTGGTACATTGATACTACATCCAAGTGGGTACCCCTACACCAAATATGGGACACATTAGACTGTAGGCGGCGCCACAGGCCACGCCCTAAACTCTGATTTTCAAATTGATGGCATTTCCACCCCATTGCTCCAATTCCTCTGAAACTTGGTGTACATGCCTCATTTCTCACGAGGAACAAAAAAGCCTCAAGGACCCATAAGGTCTGCCATGATGGATTTTCCTGTACAGTGATAATCTGGGAAAAACGTCAAAATTGCTATTCTCTCGAATCAAAGGTCCAATTGACTTGACATTTTGTACAGATATGTATAATTGATGTATTTCAATAAGTTACTTGGGGCAATTGAATCAAATACAAAATGGCTGAAAGGGTGTATTTATGTAAATGTCCACATTGCCTCAATATGTTTGTGTCACTAAATCCAAATCTGACAATGCTTGCCATAGAAGAAACGTCTTATTATATTATCCAGTTACTGAACATTGCAAGGTCCAGATCTTGGAATGGCTCAATTAGATGAAATGTTGTGCTGGTAAACAAAGGGTTGTAGGATCAACACCAGTAAAAGGCATTTTTCTTATTTTTTTTGACAGAACAGTTTGTAGTGTTCTGGTAAATCCTCCGGTTGTAAAACATTTATTCATTTAGCAGACGCTTTTATCCAAAGCGACTTCCAAGAGAGAGCTTTACAATAGTGCTTAGGTCACTGATCATAACGAGATAGCCCCAAACATTGCGGGTAGCCAAAACATGAAGCATACTTTGTGAAAAGCAAATAAGTGCCAAAGAGAAGAACAATAAGAGCATGTAGTTAAACAAGTTACAATTAAACAACATGAACCTCAAAAAGTGCAAGAGTGTACCTGTAGAAAAGCAAGCAACAGTAAAATATTTCACAGCAAGTTCAATAATTTAAAATCAGTTACAACTAACCAACAAGAGCAACAAGTCTCTCAATTAGAGTCATTGGGATCCTGGAGGAAACTAACATTGGGTCCAGCAAATCATTCCTAAGTACCGTTGTACACCCAGAAACATGTGCGTCTTAAGCCTTTTCTTGAAGGTAGGGAGACAGTCAGTGTCTCTGATGAAGGTGGGGAATTGATTCCACCATTGCGGGCCAGACAGGAGAAGAGCTTTGTTTGGACCGGGCGCTCTTGAGCGGTGGGACCACCAGACGTTTGTCAAAAGAAGACCGTAGGTGGCAGGTGGGGGTGTTAAGGCCCCGTAACACCATACCGTTCTGGTCAAAGTGTTCTGAACGTTCTAATCGTTCAATTTCAAGCGTTCTAGGGCGAGGTGGACACATCCGGCGTGTACTTATCGCGTGATTAGCATGGGACTGACACATGAGGAGCGTGTAACAGCGACCAAGTAAGACACCCCTGAAAACTATTGTTTTGACAACATGTGCCTGGCGAGCGACGAACGTTTAGTCAACGTTACACTAGAGCCTGTGACTACTGTGTGTATAACGACAGAGTAGCGTTTTGCTGGCGTGTGGGTTTTATGGTCTAACGGGTATAAAACGCTGGTAAATCAATGGATTCAGTTGCCCTGAACAGTAACATCATGCAGTCTAGACAACGTAAGGGGCGAGGGGGGCTTCTGCCACTAGCGCTGCTGCCAGTAAGAAGATATTACATGCAGAAAGTAAGAAGAATGCAAAGCCTCTTTCAGTAGAAATGTCTTCGGATGAAGACGTTAGTAGTGGAAGACAGCAGGAAGAAAATCCCATTTGAGATGTGCCACCCCCTGAAGACTCTAATGAGGACCTTCCAACCATGGAAGCAAGAAGGAAGAAGCAGAGGAAGGCCTGCAGGATCCATGACCGGGCGGTGGAGGATAGTCTAGAGTTTTTCTGCAACAACGAACTTCTGTGAAAATCTAAGAAAATAGATTACAGGAACAAGGTCAAGAGGCAACAAATCCTGGAGACCAAGGCCACAGAGCTGGAGATCAGGGTGGACCACCTGTGGACCTGGTTCAAGTCCCTCAGGGACATGTTCACTAGGCAAGTATTTATGTTTAAAATAATAATGGATTTTATATACTTACCATATACTTAATATACTTACAATATGCACATTGGACAAGAAGAAGTGGGCAGGGCCAACAAGAGTTGACGGAGAGGGAGTCATGGATAAAATCCACATTTTGCTTTTTCCACCGTTCTGTCAACCACTGCTCAAAGCCGATCCGGAGTGTAAGTCCGACAGAAAAAGACAAATGTATATATTATTGTTTACTGTTAATTTCCAAACATGTTGTGTTTACCTGTGTCTTTCCAGTAGAAGGCGATTATAGCCGAAAGTCACGGGGACCTGGATGAGGCTGAGCGGGCAGTGGCAGAGGAGAGGTTTGATGTTGACGAGTTTGCTGAGACCGTTCCCGTCAGACCGAGCCAGTCACCGAGAGGACCACCTATGCCGCCTACATAAAAAGTGTGCTGCTCGGGCTGAGTGATAAGGATTTGCCGGGCCCGGAAGGGCCATGTACTGTTCCTGTGTACCATGTGGTTAATAAATGTCAATTCGGGAATTTATCTTATGCCTGGACGATTGTTGCTTAGTCAGGTCATTACACTAGATTTCAAATGGCTAAATACTGTTGTTGTTTTAAATTACACCAAGTAGGAACGACACTGTTAGCTAGGCCTACTATAGTGCTAAGTGCTAATCAAAAACAGGGACATATTTCTCGTATCTGAATCTGTTATGTAACCAAATTGCCAATATGCATCTTTTTCTATGGCTCTGCGGCCCTGCAACTCAACTTTCATAACGTTTCGTTCAGGAAGCCTCAACACCATTGCTAAAGCTTAAAACAATAACTGTAATATGATGCTCTTGTTTTCCGTCGCTGGCGCTGTATCAGATGCTGGCATAGTGATTTGTGACTGACTGGTGAACTGTGGAAATATCCTCGATTGAAAAAATGCGCTGCCAGATGTCAAAAGAAACGCTTCTTTTAACAAGATAAATTAAATGGCAATCAGCATCCAATTGCCAGGGATAGCGAATGACATTTTGGGGTGGCACCTGGGTTGGCCAGTCCGATATCAGGAGGGTCCAGTGCGACCCCGGCCACCCCTCTGGCTCCGCGACTGTCTGCCATGGAACAGCACCAGCCTCCTAGTTACACCAGTGTTTAAGGAGGTTCCCCTGGCACTTCTCCTGTCTGTTATCCACGTTGGACCCTCTGACATTGACGGTGTCCTCCAGATTTCGCTGTGTTCTCCATTGTCCAGGAATCACTTGATGATTTTTGTCCTTGCTGTCCATGCGAATGTTCTGCTGAAGTGGATACCTCATACGCATGAGATAATGGTAATGATGAGCCTTACGGTTGTGGGAGCATGGTTCATGGTGGTGAGAAGTACCTGGAACCTATTGGCAAGGTTGCCAAAGGCATTCTCGACCACACGTCATTGGCCAGGGGTTCAGCTGGTGGGAACTGCACGTCGGATGCTGCTCCTTTCCCTGAAAAACAAATTGCATCAACATAAACATTCAGTACAAATAGTAGGGCCAATTATTTTCTGTTTCAAAAACATGTTTTCCTTTACACGTTTTGGTGAATTCCGTTTTATCCCGTTTTTGCTCATTTTGTTCACCCTGAGGTTTTGATGGCATAACATTTGTGAATAATATGTGACACAAGTGACCCAAACCTTATAAGATTGTTGTTTGACAACCACCAACAGAACAGAAGACTACAAATAGGCCTGTCGCGATAGTCAATATATTGACTTATCGCACGGTATATGGAAATGAGCGCAATCATTTTTGGTGCTGCGATATATTGCAACTGATCATTTTTATAATAATAAATAATGATTATATTAAATTTTACATAAGAAACGAATGTCACCAACATTTTAGTCAATACCGCTGCCTCAGTCATCTTGTCTGCTTTCTGTGTCGAAAGCTTAGGCGGGACTAGCGTCTCCACACACAGAGCAGACACCGACAGGTGAAGGCGTGAACTCACTGTGTTATAAAGTGTTTTGTTACGTGACATCTACAGCTAGTTAGGAAGAACAAGTAAAAATTGACTTGGTTTCAAAGCCGCAATCTTCAGCTCCGGTGTGGGAACATTTTGTCTTCAAGCCGAATGAGATGAGAGCCAATTAACGTGAACGAGCCGGTATGTCAACTTTGTTTAAGTGAAACGAAAAGAGGCAACTGGCTAACCTAACATCTCACCTAGCAATACATAACTTTCTATCTGACCCATTTTTTGAACTTGTGAACAACAACTGCAGCTGGAGCTGGAAAGGGGTCTTCCGTACAGTTCTGTTACAGATGCCTTTTCCCGACAGTGCAAATATAAACGTGACAGCGTGAAATGGCGCACACTCACGGATAGCGTAACTCGCTATATAGCCAAAGGGATGCAGCCATTAAACACGGTAAAAAAAGCATTTACAAATATGCTACAAACTTTTGACAAACACAGGGCAGCCAACTCTCACGCATTGGCCGTGAGACACAGGCATTTCAACCATTTCACTCACTCTCACGCCACACCTTGTATATCTCAAGCTGAAAAGGCAACACCAACCAAGTAGCCCTGTTAGCGTTGGAAACAATAAGGGATGATGGAATGAAGCGACATAGATGCGCAAACAGCCATGAAAGCTCGCCGAGGGGGGGGGGGGGGGGGTATTGACGTGTGTGCAACAATATCGTTTATCGCAATTAATTTCGGTGCAATATATCGCACAAGAAAAAGTAGTTATCGTGACAGCCCTAACTACAAAAATAATGATTTGCAGGCGATTGGGAAGATGAGCGAATAAATGTGACAGGCTGTAGTGGAGGTGTTTATGTAAAACATTCCGCTAATGCCATCTGTTTTTGTTATTGTGGAAAATCGTTGGCCCTAAAATAGCAACTACAAATTTCGAACACAAAAAATAATTTAATTCAATCTTAATTAAAGACAGTATGTGAAGTAATTAACTGGTTTCTAACCTGTATAGAACAAAATAGTCATACACACTTACCACCAACATCTGCCCAGATGAACTTGGAATCTGCGTCTGTCAGGGCCAGAATCACCACAGAGTAGAATCCCTTGTAGTTATGTTGATCCTGAAGAGTTAAGGCATCTGCAGGCAACATGTTTGCCGTCAAGGGCACAGCAACAGTGAGGGAAGTTCCACCTTGTCCTGAACTGGTTAGCAATCTCACGCCAGGCTTCAGGAGTGATTGGAGGGGTCATCACCTCATCCAGATACTCGTGAAGGTCCGCTGGCAAAGTTACTGCGCACTACGAGTAAGCTATTCTTTACAGCAGCAACCCAGTCATCCCATTGTCCCGTTTTTATGTCTCATATATAAATAGGACTAAATTACAGCTGTTTGAACTTCAACCATATCTGACAATGCTTGCCATTGGAGAAATGTCTTATTTTCTGATGCAAAAACTGTGTCTGTGAATGGCTTAGTAGGATGAGTTGCAGTGCTGATGTGCGAAGGGTGGTGGGTTCTAATCAAGTCAGATTTTTTTTATTGGGTGTGCTTTGCCTTCGGCAAGGGCACAACCATTGTTATCTCACATATATATTATTATTATTTGTATTGTTTATTTTTGCGCCCCTACGGCTCAGTCAATAGTTGGACTACATACACAACGTAGATTGTGAAAAGGTTCGTCTTGGTCACGATTGCGTTGGTTCTATTGGGATTTATGTTCCGTTGCACGGTTTAGGTTTTAATTAAGTTTTTGTTGCAAAAGTGAAGCTAACGGTGGCTAACTTGATAGCCACAGTCACTGACACTACTGACGTCACTAACGTCACGAAATATAGTGTGACTACCTCGAGCAGAACTATAGGTGCATTCGACTTTATGCAGCGCCGGCGGCGCAGACAGCCAGCTGCAGTCGGCTGCCTTGAAGCTGAGAATGCTATTGGCTGCTTCAAGCCAGCTGGGCTGCAGGCGACGCCGGCGCTGCATTAAGTCGAACGTACCTATTAGTTTAGCAACGTGTTAACTTCTGGGAAATAGCTAGGCTAACTGCTTTACTGCAAGGCAGCTGCAGAAACGCCACAAGCAAAGAGGCCAGGTTGATAACTATTTACTCATTTTAATTTGTGATATGAAACACAATTGTAAAGTGTAATGTACAATATAAACTGATAAGTAAGTAGTTACATCTACTTTCGGAAACAGTAGTCTACTATTTCACTGAAGCATTAGCATAATAACATTAGCCTCTGTTGCCCGGGAAACACATACTACAGCGGTTTAGTATGATGCATCTGTTTTCAATGTTAAAATAAACATTCCTCAAAAAAACATTTTTGTTGTAGGATTTATTATGACATTAGATTACAAGTTAACGATTTGTTGGTAAAATTATCATTAACTGTGGTTTCAAACCAGAGTAGCTCACTGCAATGCTGTACTGTAGCCTAGTCTCTAAAAAAGACATCTCCACAGCTGTTTACAGTACGTAGGAAGTCAGACGGCGACAGACATACCTCAGTTACCAAAACAATTAACGCTAATCACATCAACATTCATACAAAATATAACAAAAACATACCGTGTGCGCCTTCTGACCAAACATTTAGGAGTAGTTAAGTATTACTAGTTATTCTCATTACTTTCTTTTCTTTAGACGAGCGTGTTACTCCGTGCTTGTGTATTCTCTGCAGCATCTGGAAGCACATGAGCCGTCTTCCCAATTAATCACATGATTTACATGCACGCTATCCAATACCATACGCTTAACCAATAGAATTCAGAAGCACAACACATTTACTTGCAATCCTTACAATTACTCAGTGACATTACAAACTTAAAATAACATGATTATAAAAGAAAAACATTATTGCGACAGCTACACTACCCTTACTTAAATCAAGTCTTTCAATAGGTGAAACTATCTGACTAGTGACTACTAACCTGAACTCCATTGCCACGGCCTAAATTTTGTCAATCTGTTCACGAAAATGATTAATTTCAGCCTAGATCGTACAACGGAATGTAACAAGACTGTATGTCTTGTTTCGTAGGGGATATTCAAACACTACCCTGGAAGCCTTTAAGAGCGACAGGATCTTAGTCCCCACTCTAGTGCTTTGAGTCTCAATATGCACACTGTGTACATGTTTTACCTAACACTATTTTACTATATACTACAGGAATAAGTAGCGTAGGCTTCAGATTAGTAAATTGATACGGTGGCCTCCTGAAGTCCATGTGGTGGAAACAAGCCCACATCCCCACCCACCTAATCTTAATAGTGCCAGTGAGACGCCCCTACCCCAAGGTAACTTCAAAGATACTGTCAGATGTCTTAATTTTAACAACAGGTCATTTATTTTGCCTCCCTTATGTTATTCTATTTCCTTTAATAGGATCAAATAACAAAAAGTTACAAAAATACAATAAACTGTTATTCTGGAACTCTTAGAAAACCGTAACACTTAAAAGAAAACCGCGCAACACCTAAGAAATGTTTTTTTGAACCTTGAATTCCCTTATATGATTCTTATAGATCCATTTATGATTTGGTTTCCATTCCTCTCAGTTATCACAAACACAGTTCAAATTGACAGTTGAAACCCTTAGTACACTCAGGGTCCTATCTTGCACCCAGCGCAATTGACTTAGTCAACGACGCAAGTGTCATTCCTAGTTTGTACTCGAAGCGAATGCGACTTTTCCCTCCACAGACGCACATCGAAATTACTTTGCACTCCAGTGGGCGGTTTAGCGAAAAACAATTCCTCTACTGACCAGGAAAAACTTGGTCTAAAGTCATTGGCGCATTATTCAGATGCTATTTTAAGGGCGCAAGCTTGGTCCGTGCGCTCTGCTGGCGAGGCCAGGGTCTTCTTTCTGCAAAGCTTACATTGTTTTGATTTATGGCTGTTACATTTCTTCAATGATTATAAAAAGATTTTCATGAGGAATTTCTAAGAATGTGAACTTTATTTGTAACAACTGTGGCAATGTCCTCCCATTACTGTTTAACCAAAGCTAATTTGGTTAGGTTTCTTCTCCCATGCCCATAAGAATTTGGTTTATTCGCCATGAAGCTTATGTAACACAAATACGCGATTTACTGTGGCAGGAAGGTGCAAACAATAAACATATACGTATAAATTAAGTACAAAAATACATTAGTTAAACTAATTCTAAGAACTAAACAATTTAAAAATATAACAATCTATAAAAATATATATGTAAAAATAAGAATAATAATTTGAATGAGAAGTAACTCATCATAGCAAATAAGTGCAATGAGAAAACTGGTCTGCCTTTCTCATACAATGTCACTTCTCTATCTTTTACGGCCCTGACGACAACATCGGTCTCCTCGGCTGTGAACCGCAGGCATGCGCCTGGCAAATCCGCCGTTATAATAGCAATTCGCAATGGAACAAGCGCTGCTCTTCAAGGGAATGTGAGATGATGCTCTGATTGGTTTATTGCACGTTACGCCCAAACCACATCCATCCGTAATGTAGCTACGTCAGACCAACCCTTTTTAAATTTGCGCCAGGCGCAAAGTCATTTATCCCACCGGCAAAATAACAACCAAGCTGAAGTCACAACCACAAATTTACTTGCGCTTTGCGTTTTGATACTTGCGTTTCAGATCGTCAGTATAGGGGGGTCAGTCCGTATCAGGGAAATGTCCGTGTGTGTGTGTGTGTGTGATGAACTATTATACCAGTCTTCTTTCTGATCACTTTGATGCGTTGACTTGAGATGCTTTCTGACAGGGGTGGACTGGCCATCTGGCATACCGGGCATCGTCCCGGTGGGCCGTTGACCCAATGTGGGCCGGTCCGGTCTGCAATGTATTTTTCTTTTATATATAAAAAAAATTAAATAAAAAATAAATCAAATTTTAAAAAGACACGTGGGTGGGACCTCCGGCCCATGCGATGAGGTCCCGGCCCACCCACCCTAGGCGGACGCTGGTACCTGTCATGGCATGGGCCTGAGTCGCGGGACGGAGCTGAAAATGGAAAACCGTAAGAAACGCCTGGGTGGCGCTGAAAAAATGCGACTTAAGAAGCTGAAGTCTCTGGAGGTGGAAGCTGCTAAATGTACTAAATTGACAGACCTATTTGGTGCCGGGGTCACCACCTCAGCATGTGCTGCTGCGCCGGGAGACGAGCGAGTGGAGGCATATATGGTAAGTAACGTTAGCCTGGGGCTAGCTAGGCTACATGTTGAGACATGTCCAAAACTAAATAGAAAACGTTTTTACATTGAATGTGACCTAATTAACTGCATACTTGTGACAACAGGGCTGTGAGTTTTATACCATATCGTTCTTACTGAAGGCATTTAATGGTCAAAATATTATTAATATATATTCGAATATTAATAAACAAAATAACTTTGAATATGATTTTTGGGCAAAAGTCAAAGCCCTGGTATTGTGGTAGTATTGTATATTTTTAGCCTGATATGCATTGAATCTTGAGTGAGATGGAAATGTTATTAATTTGATCTTAAAATGCACCGTATGTTAATGGAAGACATGTTAAATAAAAGAGACATTGAACTTTAAAGTCTATTATGTCTATTATTCATGGGTTAACTCATCTGCCAAAAATGTTCTTGAATTCAATTATTTTGTGTCAGTATATGATTCATTTAGATTAATTAATCACAGAGCCTGTAATTAATTCGATTATTTTTTTAATCGCTTGACAGTCCTAGTTATTATTATTCAGATGATTTAGCTAAGCTAGCTAACAGCTGTTAACGTCTAATGAGGACTAATGAGCTGTCAATAGAGATGCAGAATCAAGCTGTATTGTAAATACAGATGAGATACTTTGAATATTTTGCACAAAATACAGGTAAACCTATAGGAAATAATTAGTTTATTTTGCAATATTTGCCATTGTATTTATTGTAATCTTTCCATTCATTTATTGTTTACGGAGGTGATAACTATTTCGTAGGTATAATGTGTGTAACTTTAATTTCTGTGTAAATGTGTTACTTTTACTGTTGTTTTCAAATGGCTGTGTTTAGTGCTGTCTTAAGCATTTTCAGGTATTGTCACTTTTTTGCATTGGAAAACACTACTGTCATAATGAAAACGTGACAAAGCCATTAGTGTTGTTACGCTCGTGAACGTTTAGTTCAATATTAACTAATCTTTTATCTTGTACATTATTCTGTGGTTTTGATTTATTTCCCCCATTTGATTTATTTTCCCCAAATAACGGATTTCTTTTCACAACCTAATCAGAAAGATCTCCAGTCATTTTTAAATTTCCATCCTCAACAAAAAAGTAACAATCCAGTGGTGCAGAAAGTGTTCTGTAGCAGAGACGGCACCACCAGTAGAAAGTGGCCGACGTACTGTCCAGAGCGTCAAATGATGTATTGTTTCATCTGCATGGCATTCGGTAAGAGAACTGATAGCAGTCTGTTCATCAGTGGAATGTCAGATTGGAGGCATGTACACCAGCGCACAGAGGAGCATGAGAGAAGCATCGCACACAGAAACTGTGCTGAAGCTTACCTCATGAAATCTGCCAGTGCAGATATCAGCAGTGTGTTTGGCGGCAGTCAGATGTCGGCGCACAGAGAGCAGGTAAGAAAGAGAAGGCAGGTTTTGGAGCGCATCATAGATGTCATCAAGGTTCTTGGGAAGAAGGGGCTTGCATACAGGAGGTCAGAAAATGAGGCAGCATGTACCCTGGAAGACCACACAGTTGATCATGGTACTTTCTTGGAGCTCATACTTCTACTGGGGAAGTATGATTTCTGTTTAAAAGAGCACCTGGACAGCTGCATTGAGAACAGCAAAAAGTTGCATTTGTCTGGTGGCACAAGAGGCAGAGGCTCCCTTGTAACTTTACTCTCCAAAACCACAGTCAACTCAGTGATAGATGCAATTCACCAACTGATTCAAGAAAACAAGAAATATCAAGAAAGCAGGAATGTTTTCAGTTCAACTGGACACAACGCAGGACATCACCTCTCAGGATCAATGCTCTATAATTATGAGGTATGTTACTGATGTTGTTCATGAGAGGCTTGTTGCAGTGCTGAAGTGCAATTCATCCACTGGACAGGCCTTTGTTGACTTGCTGTCAGAAGTTCTGGACAAAATGGGCCTCAGCAAGACCATGTGCATTGGAAATGCGACTGATGGGGCATCAAACATGCAAGGCAAATACAAAGGATTCTCCTCACTGTTGTCTGCACATTCTCCAAACCAGGTGCATGTATGGTGCTACGCACATGTACTAAATCTGGTGCTTGCAAACACAACCCAGATTGTTATTGAGAGTGGGTCCCTGTTTGCACTCCTCAATGGCATTGCGGTATTCATCAAAGAGTCCTATCAAAGGATGAATCTGTGGGAAGAGTCAGGCCGAAACAAAAGACGCAGACGCCTTGCTCCTATTGGCGAGACACGCTGGTGGGCCAAGCATGAGGCCCTGAAGAAGGTGTTTGGCTCCTTTGGAAAGCCTGAAGATGGTCTGTACGTTGATGTGCTGTTGACATTATCAGCTATACAGAAACAGGCAACCGTGAAACCAGGTGTCCGTGTCATGGCCAGAGGATATGCAGAGTCATTGCTCAAGCATGAGACGATCTTGACGGCTCAAATCTTCCTCCGCATATTTGAACATACCTCTCCATTGTCTAAATACCTTCAGACGGCAGGATTGGACATCCTCTCTGCTCACAGAATGGTGGCATCGACACAGGATACGCTGAAAAGCTTGGGAAGAGATTTTAAATCTGTAAAAAAAGCAGTTGACAAATTTGTCAACTGGACAAACACAGAAATCCAACAGAGAGATGACACAGACATTGAAGTGGAGGCCACACTGCCACAAAAGAGGAGGAGGATGAAGAAAGTCTTGCCTGGAGAGATGGCTCAGGATGAGACCCTGGATGATGCAGAAAAATGCTATGAGGTGAATGTGCATAACCAGATCATTGACACAGCAATTGAAACCATTCATAGGCGCTTTTTAACACACGGCAATCTATATGCTGACTTGGCATGTCTGGATGCCAGAAACTTCCCTCAGCTCTGCACCAGTGCTCTTCCCCCATCTGCCCTTCAAGACGTAAGCAAGTGCTTGCAAGGATTTGACAGCAGGGCAACCAAGGAAAATATGCAGGCTGAGTTGAAAAGCTTTGCACTCCAGTGGAACAGGCTGAAAGCATCCCCATTGGCAGAGTACAAGGCAAGAACGGTAGAAGATGGATCAGGTGGTGATGAGGACAACACAGAGGTTGAGATAACTCCCATAAGCTGTTGCTCCTGCAAAGAATGCCCTCTGTGCTGCTACCAGATACTTAGCCTTTTCAACATGCTAACAGATGCATACCCTGTCCTAGGCCTTGCTTATAAATACCTGCTTACATTATCCCTCACGCAGGTGGCTTGTGAGCGCACATTTTCAATTTTGAAGTTTATTAAAAACAGACTCAGAAGCACCCTCTCATCTGATAAATTGGAGGCATTTATGTTGATGGCCACAGAGAAAGACATTCTCATGGCCTTGGACTCTGACTCTGTGATAGACAGACTTGCAGAGAAGACTGAGCTGCTTAAAAAGCTGCTCCACTGATAAGGCGAGAAATATTTACTATTATTGTTATTATCACACATCACACATTATGGATGTAGTAATTAATTATTTGTCATCTTAATGATGCTTTTAGAAGTTTTATTGTGCTTATGTGTTGATCATGTACACTAAATTATCAATTATTCTCCATTACAGGTTGTTCTGATATATTTGAGGAGTCATTCTCCCTCTGTTCTATATGTTGACTTGTTCTCTCATTTGAGACCACTGTTAGAATTTGGTAAGTTGATCATGTATTTTGGTTATATAAATTCATACTTCATAATTATAATATTTTAAAAAAAGTATTAAAAGAAACGCACATCCAAAACGTTTTCAACTCAAGGTGCAGGACAGAGGAAAACATTTTCTTTATTTTTCAGAATTAATAATGTAGGCCTATCCATGTCCCTCTCTGGTTGACCACTTGACATGCGAGAGCCTGAGGAGTTGTTCCCCCTCTGTCCATGTTCGAGGACTTGCTCTCTCTCTGACTCCACTCTCTGCATTCACTGCACCAAAGTTTGGCTGTTGAGTCTCTTCTAGTCTGGTGAGTTTATCATTTTTTATGTTTTATGAAATCATACTTAATTTGTGATGATTAGAGACTTAATAATGTATCCATTTCCCTCTCAGGTTGACCACTTGACATGTGAGAGCCTGGGGAGTTGTTCCCCCTCCGTCCATGTTCGAGGACTTGCTCACTTTCAGCCGCCACTCTCTGACATGACATAACTCTGTTGTGATTTGACACTAATTAATAAAGAATGATTGATTGATTGATTGCTATAGCTGTCCATTTTTGTCCTTGAGTTCAGTTACGTGCTTTATTTGTTAACTGCTATCAAGGAATATGACTCTCGTTTGTAGTATGCATGAGAGGAGATGCTGCGAGATTTGTGGACTTATATGTAGTGTCTGCTGATAATGTAGTGGGCTGGTCTGGACAGAAAATGCCAGGGCTGAATTTTGGTCCCAGTCCACCCCTGCTTTCTGATGACAGAATGAACAGCTGAGGCAGAACAAGGAGATGTCGTAAAGATGGCAGGGTAAACAAAAGAACAATTTTCCGCGCGGCCCTGAAAACTTCCGGACAGAAAATGGCGCAGCACAGCTCAGCTCGCTCACTGCCAAGTGCTATCAATTGGTTTGTAGAAATCAACGTATCTCGCTCCAACACAGTTCATGTATGACTCTCAAAAATAGCAGGACTCTCAAAAATGCCTCCAGTAAAAAACAACAGTGTTCTGAAAGAAACTCACGGCTACAGCAACTCTCTCTCGTGCCCTCAGCCAGTCTCCAACACCGTTCTCCGTCCAATCACGCAATTAACCGACTTCGGCTCTACATAAATCCTCAGTTTACACACGACAATGATAGCATACACTAATTTATACCAAACTTCACTGACCGTGCACCACTGTCTGATGTCACAGCTCCAACGTTACAAAATGTCAACTTCTACCGCGATCAATGAGTGTCAGCTCTGTTTCTGCTAGCTCTTCTTCTACCCAGGAATATTTGCATCTCCCGCTAGCGCACCGAAGAAAAGAAAGTCGTCAAAATAAAAGTCCCCATAGACAAAATTACCTGTGTTACAGGGAGTAACGTTAAATCAAATTCACCCAACGCAATCGCTACCAAGACAGTATAGTAGTTAGCCTGGCTGCCAGCCCAACTTCTCCCCGCCCACAAAAAAAATTGGTCGGGAAGTTGGGTCTGGAGGGTCTCGTATTGGGAAACAACTATAGAAAACCTGAATCTGGGCGTACCAATGAAATTGCCAGGGCGGGCTTTATACGATGATGGACAGATGATCAACAGTAACGTAATCACCCACGTCACAAAAGAGCGCTTAAGTTGAATTCGTTTTGAACAAATAACATATTACCTTGCTCTGATTAGTTGTAGGTCTATCCAATTGAGCGAAGAGGCATTTGTTTTCCAGGCTCGTTTGAAACACGCCCCGTAGTCAAAGCCCAACGGAGAGTTCTCAGACTCATATTCTGACTAGAATTATGAGTATGACAACGTCAGGCTATCTAGTAGTAGTAGTAGCCTACAATTTACCGGGGCAGCTTCTCCACACAGCAGGGCTATATTGCATTTTGTCTTGTTACTGACAATGATCACCACCATTGACATTTTTATGAATGAATGATTTTCCCCTCAATAAATCTCAAGCTTTTTGAAGTTTTTGGAAGCATATTTTCAGTTAGCAGATGGAACTATTTGAATCGCAATTCCATCTGAGATAGCTACTGCTGGTAACGTCGTTGTTAAAATAAGCTTCTAAAGGGGTTCTTTATTAATGAATGAATGCAATATGAGTAGTTAAAATATCACAACAAGGGAAAAACTTACAATGACGTTTAAGTTATAGAGATGAGGTCAATTTTTGCACCGGTCTGCCAAATGTATTTGTTTTGATTCAACTATGAGGTTGCTGATCACCATTCCCTCCTGCAGGGGAAATGAAAAGACAACTATTTAATTATACTCTTCACTCTTAGTACTTTGTAAATGAGCAGAAAAAATGTTGCTTTTAAATCTATGTAAACTTCATAAATAATAAGTAGGCTATGCATTTTTATATAAAATATACAGAAATACCAGTTGTAAAATGTAATTTAAATACGGACCCCAATACCCCTGCAACCAACGCAAGCAAGCAAACCCTACAATTTACCCAGAAATTGTACCCTCTTTAGTTCTGACATAAATTAGAGTTTCAAGTCTTCTGGTTAATCCCAGTGTAACTATCTATTTTGTCAATTTTCCAACATTTTCCCATTTTGAGGGAGGAATCCGCCATTGCTGCTTGCAGCTATATTTGTCAGTGTTTTTGTTATTATTGTTATTATTCCTTTTTGGTAACACTCTATTTGAAGGGGTGTGAATAAGAGTGACATGACACTGTCATAACCATGAAAGGATGTCATTACACATGAAAAGATGTTTATGAATGTTGTCATTAGGTGTCATTCGGTGAATTATATCATTTCTTATGCAATGTTGACGTTGTTTATTATGTTTTTGTTATGACAACTTGACATTAACTGAAACAAAATAACCTTTCATAAACATCATAGAAGGCCTAATTATCAAACTTGAAGAAAATATTTAGCTTTATGTGAGGCTGTCTTGCTGTTGCCTCTCCAGTGCACATGTTGTCACTTTCATTGGCACCAAAACAGGTGAGTTGATTCACAATTGCTTATGCTTCCTAACTGGAGAGATGGGTGTAATATTGTGGTAATTACGTGTTTCATACATTTCCATACAGCAGTGTATTTAGCTTTATGTGTTAGCATTAAATACTACTGTCATATGTTTTGACAATGGCTGTCATGAGACCATTATAATTGTGTCATGAATATTTTCCTTGACCTCAACTACAGTGGTAACATTTTTCACTTGTCATAAAGATGTCATTAAGTGTTATTACACTGTCAAATGCTTTCATAACTGTGTCATGAACATTTTCTTTGACCTCAACTACAGTGGTACAATTTGGAATTGTCATTAAGTGCTATATAACACTGTCAACTGCTTTATAATAGTGTCATGAACATTTTCCTTGACTTCAAATAGATTGGTACAATCTTTTATTATATTTGCACAACATTCCCAGCATGTACATGTTGTACTTAAAAAAAAGATTGCTACTAACATTAGCCTGATGCCCGATGATAAGGCCTGCCGAGTTATCTTAGCCAGCTAACTTTACCTCGAACGAGTAAGATCTATGTCAATGCCACAGTAAGTTCCCAAAGAGAATCCAAGTTTTTTTTTTTTACCTTACCTCATAGACCTCTAACTTTTTGGCAAATTCGTGCGTTGATAAGGTCTGTTGCAATCAGTCTGGAACAATTCTGCTCTGTTGTTGGTCACGTAAAAAGTGACGAGGGTGAAGCGAGAGTCTCAAATTTTCATTAGCTTGCTAGATTTAGGGCTACCTATTGTAATCATTAGTATTGTGTATGTAAGAGTTCATACTCAGGCCACAGGGGATGATGTGAGTGCGGAAACAATCTTTTGGGAAAGATTCACATTGTATTTGTCAGTCAGAAAGGAAATACTGTTCATGGTTTCACCAGTGATCTTGCTGTGCTGCCGATTTTGACAACTTTGTCCCATTTGTTTTTGTTTTGTAAAGACAGTGCTCCGCCCCTGTTCTGAATACAAAAAGTTAAAACACTCTACAAAACTTTTGTAAAACTTTTGAAGAGGCCGGTTGCAGAGCAGAGCCTGGTGCAGTTGGGGGAGGCCGGTAGCAGAGCCATGCCTGGGGTCCTGAGGGGACGAGAGTGTCATTACTGGGATGCACAGGAATAAATTATGATGTGAAGGGTGCAAGCATATTTACCAGGCATTGAACTTGGGGTGTGGTGGAGAGTCCCAGTCGGGGGCCGAGCAACAGCTGGAGCAGATCCCCAAAAGGAACAGACTCACCTAGCGGGCTGCAGCGAGGCTGATGCGAGCATGAGTGTGGTGGAGGTCAGGGAGGTTGGTCCTGATGTAGTAGCGGTATGCCTGGAAGAACCAGAAATCCAGGAGCTGGATGGTGTGGTCGGCGATGCCTTGGCTGGAAGCCGAGGAAGCCGCACCGATCCTGAATGAATGTGCTGAGTAAAGAGAGGGGTCGATACCTGATTTGGTGAGAATGAGGCTGAGATGATGGTGTAACCAGAAGCAGGAGGCGACGTGTCCTGATATCGTGGTGAATTGTGGGCTGGAGGGGAGGGCATGACTTCCTGACTTGGAAAGAACCAAGCAGGGCGGGTGGGGAGGCACGCCGGAAGAAGTGGAAGAGTCAAGCCTTTGGATCCGACCGGGAAAATTGGAGAAGGTCGGAGAAGGTCGGAGGCGTGCGACAGCAGGAGATGGAGACAGGTGCGAAGAGCTGGAGGAAGAAGGAAAGCGAGGCCGTCCGCAACTGCCGGAGCGGAGGCTGGGGAGGCCGAGGAGAGGGCGAGCAGGAGAAGCCGGGGCCGGCTCGGCCAGCCGCCTGGGGGGCGAGCCCAAGCAGAAGGCCCCAGGGGGTGGAGGACGGTAGAACCAACGTCCGGGAACTTGAGGCTGAGCCATGGGACCCAGGGAGACGGAGGAGCCCAGCACCAAACAGGGAACGACTGGGGGTCTCGGGGACATGGCCGGAATGCCGGGGACGGGACCGCCTCTCCAGCTGGGAGGGGAACTCTTCATTTAACGGTAAGAGGTCCAGAATGTCCATGGAGCCGGGAGGCGATCCGGGGGAGCTGGGAGATGAGTCGAGACGAGTTGAGATTGGAGCAGAAGTGGGAGCAGATGCAGCAGTGAAGGCAGCAACGACGACGAGGGGTAACCCGCAAGCTGACAATAACATGCTAGTACAAGGACCAGAGGAAAGGAAGAAACTTAATTCAGAACTTGAGTTTGAGTTTCGGTCGCATTGCAGCTACACCACTCCCAAGTTCAACCTGTTGTTTTGTCTGTCTCAATGCCGTTTCCCCACATTCTTGCCTACTTGTCACAGTTTTGTTGCGTCTGTATACTCTTTGTAGCAGTTCATTTGCAGTAGAAGAGATGTAAATGTGAGAGGTGTGTATGGGTAGACATACTGCACGTAGGTAACTTTTGTCTATACACCCTAGTTAGATGGGGTGTGTGTACCACCATGGCCTTGTCTCATTGCAGCAAGCCTCAAGGAATAAACTTCCTTGAGATTCATCTACTACTGTGAATCACTTGATAATGAGAATTATCTAACAGCTAGCTACAAATGAGACGATATCATCTGGGCCTTTGCCTGTAGGGTTTTGTTCTGCAGGAGTTAGTTTGCAGTTCTAACTTGCCAGCAGTCTCCCAGTCTTCTTCTGTATCATCTAAGGTTGGAGAATACTCAGGAATCTGAGACCATGCCTCATTACAGAATCTCTCCAGATAATCCATGGTCCTAGGTCCTCCCTTGTGTACTGTCCACTTCAGCTCAACCCACAGGTTTTCCATGGGGTTTAGATCAGGGGGCTGAGATGGCCATGGCAGAAAACAGACTTTTGTGTTCAGTTAACCAATTTTGTATTGATTTGGACGGATTTAGGATCATTGGCCTGCGGAAAGATTCAACAACAAGCTATTTTCTGTTATAGGCAGCCAGATTCAGATTTAAAATGTCCTAGTATGACATGGAGTGCATGATGCCATGTACCCTAACAAGGTTCCTAGGGCCTTTGGAGGAAAAACAGCCATAGAGTATCACAGAACCTCCAATATACTTAACCGTGGGGATCAGGTTATTTCTCATTCTCCATTTTTTCTTTCATCTTTTAGTTGTCAGCCATCCCTTTGTTTACAAGGAGGGGGGAACAGAACCAAGTAGTGGTCAATCTCAGGTACTTGATTTCCTAACCATAGGAAGGAAGGCGGGTAATACCACTGAAAAAAAAGAAAGAAAGCATCCAGTTTGTGCTTTTTTGGACAAATGTCACTGTGACTGTATTACAAATAGATGGACTAATGAGGGTTTTAACCATCTCCATATGGAAGTGCCAAAGTGGCTATACAGAGGGGCAAGAGCATGGGGGCAGCGGAACAACTGTTCCTTTCAACACACAGTTCACACTCAAACCATTATTGACAGGGCTTGACATTAGCACTTGCCCACCCCCCAAATGCGGGTAGAATTTGGCTGTGGCAGGTAAAGCAGTCTCTCTTAATAGCCACGGGTGGAATTCTATATATCTCTATATTTTTTGTATTGTAGTCTTCTCAAAACACATCTAAAATAGGGTTCTCACGCATTGACCGTGCGACACACACATTTCAACTAGTTCACTTGCCACACCTTGTATTTCTCACGCTAAGAAGACAACGCCGACCAAGTTGTCCTGCTAACGTATACATTAATGGACGAAGCAAAGGCGTATGGTGTGAAGTTTCCTGCCGCCAACACGTATCGTTATCCCCAGTGTTAAACAGTCTTGGCCACCGTACATTCGTTACTAGGTAAACAACATAGTCGTGCGAACACACGTGACGGAGAAGGTAAGTTGGAAAAAAGCTTGTCTAACATTTTTTTATTTACTCCAGAGAGGCAAGAACATTTGGAAGTACAGCCCATTTTTGGCTAAATTATTATTGATGCAGTCAAAAACTCTACAACTGCTTTGCAACCAGAAGCTTTGGCTCAGTTTGGCTGGCTTAGGGAAATGTTAGAGAGTATGGGAAGGACTGAAGATGCATTTAATTTTCTTTCACATTATACTGTATTAATAGTCTTTCTAGTTACATTAAAACTACATTTATTAAAGCAGAGTACTCTGGATATTATTTCTATGTTTCATGTCCTTTCAAAACATAGGCCTACATTAAATATCACTACAAGCTTTTGATAAAACTTGAGGACCCTGTCTAAAATAATAAACTCATTGCAAGGCAAGGATGTGGCGGCAGATAACAGGTGTAGGAAAAACCAGAGGGCAGACACCAACACAAAAGAGAAAAACTGGTGATGAAAATGAAGAGGAGACAAAGCAAAAGAGAAGACTGTTAAACTGCATTTGTGGGTAGTAAAATTGCTGAGTGGCTAGTAACTTTGGAAAACCACTAGCCACAGTGGCTGGTGATCAAAATGTTAATGTTAAGCGCTGGTTATTGACAGTGATAATATAAATAGTGCTGTCAAACAATTAAAATATTTAATCACGATTAATCACATTAATGTCATAGTTAACTCGCGATTAATAAATTTTTATCTATTCTAAATGTCCCTTGATTTATTTTTGTCCCATTATTTTTTTTATTTTTTTTTAACTCTTATCAACATGGAAAAGTGGATCAGATTGCTTTTTTGAAAACAACATTGCTATCGCCTGGCTTTGACGAGGGGGCGGAGAATTTGCATCAGCTGTGTGCTTGGCCATCAAGTGGTATTTCAGACTGGACGTGCTGCGATGATAGCTCAGTTCACAATGACAAAACACACAGATCACTTTGGTCTTGTCAATGGAACCATTTGGTGTGGATTTTGGTGTTTCAAAACCCATTGACATTGTATGACTATGTTTAGCTTGTGTTCTGCTCCTCTCTCTTACCAACCGTCTCTGGAGGAGGGGATCCCTCTCTGAATTGCTCCTCCCGAGGTTTCTTCAATTTTTTCTCCCGTTGGGAGTTTTTCTGGGAGTTTTTCCTTGATTTCCTTGAGGGTTTAGGTTGGTTGAGGGGCAGTTCTATGGGCGTATGTGAAGCCCTCTGTGACATGTTTGCGTGTAAAAAGGGATATACAAATACATTTGATTTGATTTGGCAACTTTTTAAAAGTAAACCTCCCATTCAGAATTTTATTGGCATCTATTTTGGCGTCTCGCGCTCACCATCCACTCAAAATGTAATGTTAGCCTACTAAGTGTGTGCGGCGTGCCTGTTGTTTTGTTTCTGGTCTAGCTAAATCCGGTGTGGTGTTGTAGTTTTTCTAACGTCACTACTTGTTGCAACAGCATGTGAATAAAAACTACAAAGTTTGCTTGGCCAAAAATAACGTTAATCTTGCGATAAAAAAATTGAAGCCGTTAAAATGGGTTTGCGTTAACGCCGTTAATAACGCGTTTAACTGACAGCACTAATAATTCAAAGTATATTTGTGGTTCCAAATATACTTGTTTAAATAAAAAGTTTTAAGGAAAGTCATAGTTAACAATTGTGCCACACAGTGCTGGCAATTCCAAGTCTTGCCTTGAAAAACTATGTAATTTTAAATTTTAATAACTGTAACCACAATGAACTCTTTGTATATATTTTTTGTTTCTGCTTTTTGATTTGTTTGTAAATTGAGTTATACAATGACTGAAGAGGAAACCAGAATTCTGTAACATTCGACTGGGATGAGTTGTGATTTGCTGCAAAAAATCTGCCCAATCAAAGGTGGCTGTTTGGACGTAAGCAAGAACTGGGGTAGTGGGGACGGTGGGGGGATAATATGATGATGGAGTGTAGGAGGCAGGGATTCCCTGGAGCCAGACAAGGTGGGAGGCAGAGACAAAAGTTAAGTGTGTCTCCGTCACCCCCATCCCCCAACCTCTGGCTGTAGAGTAGGAAGCTATGACTAATAGATGATGAGGTGATGGATACGGAAAGATAAGGACGGTACTGGAGGTTTTTAGAAGTAGAAAAAAGGTCCTTGGATAGGATGGTGAATCACATTCAAAAACACAATACATATATAATTTTGTAAAAAAAGGGCCAGTAATAATTAGCTAAGAAGATTTGTTGGACACAATTTAAGGCACTGCCATTTTGTAAGTGTCCTGTTTTCATGCAGATAAACCTGATTTGCATCATACTTTACACTAACACTGCAGGGTAAATCAGCTTGTGGAGCAATCTATTACATTACAATGTTTAAACCCAAAACCCACCTATCCCATTACGGTTGGGTGGGCTTTTACTTACACTGAAAGTAATGTTGATGAGTAAATCAAAGTGCTCCATCCATCCATCATCTGCCGCTTGTCCGGGGATCGGGTCGCGGGGGCAGCGACCTAAGCAGGGAGGCCCAGACTTCCCTCTCCCCAGCCACTTCCATCAGCTCTTCCTGGGGGACCCCAAGGCGTTCCCAGGCCAGCCGAGAGACATAGTCCCTCCAGCATGTCCTTG
Organism: Hypomesus nipponensis; assembly: GCF_054491055.1. NCBI lineage: Eukaryota > Metazoa > Chordata > Actinopteri > Osmeriformes > Osmeridae > Hypomesus > Hypomesus nipponensis. The sequence goes on along the minus strand of NC_140387.1, from coordinate 12,105,200 downwards.
GTCTTCCCCGGGGCCTCTTCCCAGTGGGAAGTGCCTGGAACACCTCACCAGGGAGGCATCCAGGAGGCATCCTAATCAGATGCCCGAGCCACTTTTTTCAGGCTCCTCTCGACGCGGAGAAGCAGCGGTTCTACTCTGAGCCTCTCCCGGATGACCGAGCTTCTCACCCTATCTCTAAGGGAGAGCCCGGACACCCTGCGGAGAAAGCTAATTTCGGCCGCTTGTATTCGCGATCTCGTTCTTTCAGTCACTACCCATAGTTTGTGACCATAGGTGAGGGTAGGAACGTAGATCGACTGGTAAATAGAGAGCTTCGCCTTTCGACTCAGCTCCTTCTTCACCACGACGGACCGATGCAGAGCCCGCATCACTGCGGACGCCGCACCGATCCGCCTGTCGACCTCGCGCTCCATTCTTCCCTCACTCGTGAACAAGACCCCGAGATACTTGAACTCCTCCGCTTGGTTCAGGATCTCCTCCCCGACCCGGAGATGGCACTCCACCCTTTTCCGGTCAATTACCATGGCCTCAGATTTGGAGGTGCTGATTCGCATCCCAGCCGCTTCAAATCAAAGTGCTAGTCATGTGAATTCGAAGTTGAAAGAACAACTTTAACCTACAGTGCACACTGGTCTGTCTAGCCTTTTCTGGGATCCTGTTAAATGTGCCTAAAAACGCCTAAACAGCATGCCCAAAGTAAATTGAAAGCTGTTCTTGAACCATTTGGAGTACATGCATGTAAATGGTCTCTTTTGAAAGCTGACACTCTGAAGTTATTTCCCCTGTTGCCAGAACCCCTGTCAGTCCTACTATTGTTCAGTAATAGAAGCTTGAACACAAGGAATGTGAAAGTTTCTATTTCTGCCTAGATTTTGTTTTGAAAACAGAGGCCTGGGGTCTCATTTATAAAGCTTGCGTACACACAAAACGGGGCTGAAAATGTGCATACGCCACTTTCCACGCAAAGGTTGTGATTTATAAAAAATAAACTTGACGGGAGAATGTACGGTCCTCCACGCAAACTCTGACCCTCCCTAGGCCTACGCACATTTTGAAAACAGTTGGAATTGGCGACGCAGATGACCGTATGTAGTCAGACTGCAGAAATTGAATGTGGGAAGAATATATTTTGTTTTCCTCACACACGTTTTTTTAAATTCAATTTCATGATTATCATGAAGATTACATCCAGCATTGTTATTTGCGCTTGTACTGAGTGATTCTTGTTCCATAAACACCTTGTACAATCCAACTCAAATTTTAAATACAAATTCTGCGCTTCCTCACCATCAGATTGTCCACTACGGGAGTTCAGGAGGGGGGAGATTTCCCGACTGCATGGAATATAGGATAACATCACATAGCCTACCTTTAGATAATTGCAGAACACGGCGTATAACTAAATATATTTCTTTAATACTGTGCAAATATCCTCATATGTCAAAAACTGGAAATACAGTCGTTAAGCTCCAGTGCCATCGCTACACTCTACGGCCTCCCAGACTTTAATAGATTTCTGTTCACAACAAAACGCTTTTGTTTTAAAATTGTATCTCAACTCGCAGTATCACTGGCACAGTTGACGCCACTCACACAGTTTTAAAAAATCTACCGGCCACCAAATTTTTCGGGAGTTTTTCGGAGTTTTCGGGTTCCAACAATAGGCTAACAGTGTCTGAGAAGTTGTCATGCGCTATGATGGACCTTAAAGAACAATCGTATGCCAGGGTCATGATGAGATACTAGATTAGCATTCATGAGGTGCTTGCATTGACTATTTATGGTTAAAAATGGGCGTGTTCAGGGCGGGGTACAATGCTGATTCACGTACGCCCACTTGTTGGTAATCTGTGATTTATAAAGAGAACATTGCGTACAGGTGTGCGTACGCACGGTTTTATAAATCTGAAATTTTGTGTGCGTACGCCATTTTAGGCTTTTGGGCGTAAGTACACTTTTAGTAAGAATCCTACGCACATCCATACGAATCCTACGCACATCCTACGTTTTATAAATGAGACCCCTGAAGAGGCCTAGAGGTATTAGCTGAAAGACAGAATGGGACCACAGGTTGAAGCCTTACCTAATTCAAATCAAAAGTCAAACATAATACCACAATATATTCATATTTGTCACATGTACAAGAGTACATCCAGGCGTTTTCTAAAAGGGCCTTTTGGAGACTCCAGAATGACCCTTGTAACCAAGGACTAATTCTTGCTTTTCAGAAACATTTATGCGACAGAAACCATGGTGATTTAAATAGATTGTCTATTGTATCTCTATAAATACATTTGTTTGACTGATGTTCTTTTTCCAAATTGTGGTTTTGGAAATAAATGATCACTGATGGAAATAAATTGGGAGGAGGAGCAGCACTGCTTTAATGCACAACACCCACAACCTGCAATGCCTACTTCATGACAGACTTCTAGACAGAACTTTACTCAAAAGCACCTGAGGTGCCATGACAAATCTAAAATGCCCGGATCGTTACTTATCAGATGACTGTTTGACCAAGAATGCAAGTATGGTCACGCCATATGTTGATGACAATGGTAAATACTTTAGGAAGTTGTGATGGCAATGTCACATTTCCCATGAGGTTTTCATTCATCACCAAATCTTTGTGGAATTTACCACAAGACAGGCTTTGAGTTATGCTACTTTTTGGGGGAAATTTTGCAGAACAAGGGGTTTGAACTTCTGATTAAACATTATTGAATAAATTAATGTATGCAACACAAAATCAGAGGGAGAGAGAGATCTTCAAGACAGATTATGAGGTCACATGTAATTCTAAGCAGTGGTCTAAGAGTACATGCATGTGTCTGTGCTTATAAATAGCTACACTGTGACAGACCTTTTTAGCCTTCCTATTGAGATGAAGAAGTAATATTATTCTATTCCTTGACTAAATTCTTAACATAAATAATTATTGTCAGAATTGTCATTGTTGAGTTCAATGGACAGACTCAAGCAGAAGGATTTGAAGTAAAGTATACAACCACTGTATCACCTGTATAGTGATGACTATTCTAATGTCCAATGATTGTATGAATTGGTAAGCTTGGCACATTTGGCAGCATCCTCCTCCAATGCCTTTTTTTTCAACCTGGTTTTTTCAGCCCCTCCTGGCCTTTTCTTCCCATGATCCTTCCTGACGCGTATCATTGCGGTAGGGCTGTCCGGCCCAGCTATCGGAAGCCTATCTGAAAAAACCTTTTGGAAAAGACGGGCTATGGACCCAACCAACTCTATTTGGGAGGGGAGAACTCTCTCACATTGTACAACCCATTCTGAGGCTGCGGTGTCAGAATGCGGAACGTGTGTAGCATACTTTAAGAGAAAATAAACAAATGTGACAAAAGTCCTCCCAAAAATTCCTTGGCCGGCCCAAAAGTGAAGCGGCCCACCGGGAATTCTCCCGATTCCCCACTCCGGCCCTGCCTTTATCAATCAAAACTAAGATGCACTGACAACCACTCCTAAATCCTTGCACTACTTTGTAACAAATGGCACCTGATTGATTATGGGGACCAGCTAAATCACAAAAATATGCAGTTACACCCAAATGGTTGAGCAGGTCTCACTATTAACACTGTACCTTGGGTTAGGAGATGGTACCCCGCTGAGTTATACTACCTTTGTGCCTCTGTGGTTTTAAAATGTTTTCCTTGTCGCTTTAAGTTTTCAACATTTGATTTTGAGGCCATCTAGATCAATGCTCATTATTACACACAATTTAAAATAGTGAAAAATGTGTTTAATCAAATATCGCAACTTTCATCAGTGTTCTGGATGATTGGAATGTTCCAAAGCATACATTTAAGCATACTTTTCAATATTATAGTGAGCATTTGTTTAGGTTTTCTCAAGATATTCATGCATGGGGGTTAAAAGTGAGTTAGCTTTGGTATAAATTTGTATGTGGTATGGGATTATATTTTTGATCTTTTAATGCATGCTTTTTCTGTTAAAACTAATTATTTAGTTGATAGTAGAAGGTCAAATGTAGTCCCATACAGGATCCATCTAATGCACTGTCCTTTATTCACAACAGTTTCTGTCCACCTAATTTATGACATTATTTATGACTTCTCCATGGCATGGTCAATTTAATCTAAAATGTTTCTCTCCACTTGATCCTCTTCAAGAGGAAAGGGCATTTCAGGCTTTCACTTTAAAGCAGCACACATTAAGCTGGGTGCATTAATGGATTATGTTTTTTCCTTTTGCACTTGAGCCGCTGCCTACAGCCATTCATTTCACTTCATTCACAACATATGGGGATTATTTCTGTATTCTCTTCTTTTCTACCAATAGTTCTTATAGTGAGTGATAATGCTGGGTGTTTGACACTGTAGGTCAACCCTTTCTTACAGCAATGTGTCATTTAGAACAGTTGCTAATTCTCTACACAATTGTCACCTTACTTCTAATTAAAAATAAAGTACAGTGCATCTGGAAAGTACTCACATTTTGTTATGTTACAGCCTTATTCCAAAATGGATTAACTTCATTTTTTTCCTCAAACGTCTACACCAAATACCCCATAATGACAAAGTGGAAAAGGTTTGTTTAATATCTGCAATAAATTAGCAAAAATTAAGAATACAAATAGAAATTGGACTTAAGTATTTACAGTCTTTGCTCAATACTTAGTTGAAGCACCTTTGGCAGCAATGACAGCCTCGAGTCTTTTTGAGTATGATGCTACAAGCTTGGCACACCCATTGTGCAGTTTCTCCCATCAAGCTCCATCAGGTTGGATGGGGAGCTTTGGTGCACAGCTATTTTCAGATCTCTCCAGAGATGTTCAATTGAGTTCAAGTCTGGGCTCTGGCTGGGCCACTCAAGGACAGTCACAGAGCTGTCCCGAAGCCACTCCTTTGTTATCTTGGCTTTGATTAGGCTGGTTGTCCTGTTGGAAGACGAACCTTCACCCCAGTCTGAGGTCCAGAATGCTCTGGTCAAAGATTTAATCAAGGATGGTTCTGTACATTGCCGCATTCATCTTTCCCTCAATCCTGACTAGTCTCCCAATTCCTGCCACCAAAAAACATCCCCACAGCATGATGCTGCCACCACCATGCTTCACTGTAGGGATGGTATTGGCCAGGTGATGAGCGGTGCCTGGTTTCCTCCAGACATGGCATTCAGGCCAAAGAGTTCAATCTTTGTTTCATCAGACCAACTTATTTTGTTTCTCATGGTCTGAGAGTCCTTCAGGGGCCTTTTGGCAAACTCCAGACGGGCTGTCATGTGCCTTTTACTGAGGTGTGGCTTCCGTCTGGCCACTCTACCATACAGTAGTGATGTTCGAAGTCGCTCGAAGCCGTGCTCACAAAGCGGTATCAACCTTTTGAAGCAATGGATACCGATACAAAAGTGTCGAGCGTGGCTTCAAATTGGCAAAAAACATGTGATCAGCCTTTGAAGCTTCGGACGAGCACAAGCAGTTGACAGTGTCATGCTACAGTTTAATAGGATCCGAGATAAACAGCGTTTTCTTCAAACTCTTAAAATACATCAGAAATCACGAATATTCGTAGGTTATAGAGAGGAGACATATTTACGGACGCTATATTATACATTCATTGACAGAGCCAGAGATATATAGATTGCCAGAGCTAGATAGACAGAGGTAGATACAGATGTGAGAGAGTAGGTGTATACAAGCACATCCTTCTCTAGTTTTAACAGCCTTCAAATGTGGCCATCCCTTTCCTGGTTGCAAAAGTATGTTCCAAAACCTTGGCCGCTAGTCTACATGATCAAAAATAATATGTTCATTTAGCATATACTTCCACTATAACGAGGACAGGGGTTACGATCTCACAATCCTAGACTAAGGGGCAGCACTCTTACCATGAGGCCTTACTCTACATAGCAGAACACGTGAATAATGCTATCAGAACCTAAAAATAAATGTATAGAATGTTAAGCAGCAAAGATATTACGTTGTTCATAAAACAATAAGATCATGAGAACATATTTGTGACACTTGCACATCGAAACATTTTCACATAACCTTTATCAAATTGATGACGATTGTCAGACTAACGTCTCGAGGACTTGACGTCACTCAATTCCTTCAATCTTTCCATACAGTCGCCATACTATGAACTGATCAGCAGATGTTCCTATGGGGAAGAAGTATCAAACGCTTCGATGTTACGCTCGAAGCCGTGCTCGCAAAGCGGTATCGACCTTTTGAAACAACAGAATTGTTTCAAATAGCTTGTTGCTTCGGAAAGCTTTGTTTCCCCCATCACTACCATACAGGACTGATTGGTAAAGTGCTGCAGACATGGTTGAAGGGCTGCCGCGATTCAAAAAAGGGTCGACATCACTATTTTAAATCGACTTTATATTATAAAAAAATACAAAAACCGCTTCAATTCATTATAATAAATGTTCTTCAATATCACAACGTAATTGGTGTTTGCATGACGTCAGTCGTTGTTGGCTCAAGTCATTTGTCGGCTCCAGTCAACGCTCAAATATCATGGCAGCTGCAGCAGAGTCCGACTTGATTTTTGAAACCCGAGTCCCCAAATACCCGAGGCTTCAAAAGTATGGGAATACTTTGACTTAACGCTATCACCAAACAATAAGGTGGTTTGTACACTGTGCAAAGTTGCAATGGCATACCACAGCAGCACTTGCGCTATGCACGAGCACCTGAAAAGAAAACATACAGGCACTATACTGGATTATTACACGGCTGTTTTTCACGCTGTAGAAAGCTCCATTCACTTGAATGGGGCTTCCCAACGTTTTGTGGTCAATTATTTTCCTGATAACAGACCGTTGCGATGTATAACAGACCTAAGGTTGCCAACTTCCTCAACCCCAAATGCGGGACACCCCCCAGAGAGCAAGACGACATTGAATTAATATTGATTTTCCAACTAAATCATCAGAATGGTTGAGATTAAAATTTCAATGCAAAATAAACGTTGAATCACTATTGCAATATCGATGAAACAAAGGGTACATTGGAACAACATTGATTTATAGTTGTCCTGATTAATTGATTAAACATCGATTTGTAGTTGACCAGGTAAACAGCAACATTGTTAAAAAGTCATTGAATTATAGTTTGATAATAAAGCGATATAGTATGAGTGCGAGTGGGGTCGTTGAGGAATATACCACGGGTGGTGTTAAGGCCTTTATATGCTACTCCGTACTATACGATTACGGACACATGGGAAGGGCCTACGCATAGTTGGAACGCCCTGAAACGCCCTCTCCGTCGTCTGCGGGGCCGACGGAGACCTTTCCCGTGCACCGTTTAAATTCCTGTCGATCCGTCGTGCCGTGCTGTACGCGACGGATACCCCTTGACCGTGATTGGTCCACTACGACATCATTTCCGACTTCGACAGAAAGGCGTTTTCTCTAAGGTCGTCTTTTTGAAAGACGTCTGTGATGAGAACTTCTTGGAGAGAAATGTTATTGTGAGCTAGTTTATGCTCTACTCTAGCGAATTCAGAAACGTGAGTTTGTCTGTGCACTGACTGCCACAGTTTAGTGACCTACAGTAGTACATTGTAGTTTTGACTGTACATACAGTTTGTATGGATCTTTTTGTTTCCAATTATATCAGTCTTTTTGTTTATCATTTTTCACATTGGATTATACACTTGGTGGAGAAATGAATTCCCAAAACCAGAGCCTTGTCTATATCGCAGGGGTGTCAAACCCATTTTCACCGAGGGCCACATCAGCATGGTTGCCGTCAAAGGGCCAGTTGTAACTGCGATGTAATGTCAGTAACAATGTAAAAACACAGTGTTTTTGTTGTAGCTTTTGTGAACATAGGGCATATTATGCTGCAATTTAAGTCCGCCTTTTAATTCTTGGACAATCTGCTGTTTTTCTTGGAGGATAAATTTGCAAATTTTTCTCAGTGTTTGGTGACAAAATGCAAGCGCGCATAGCGCAAGAGCAAAACTTGTTTTGCCCTTCATCTGAACGCAGAATAGCTTTTTGAGCTTTATGTAAAATAAACATTGCCTTTTTACAATAGGTAAAACCTTGTCTAATGAAGGTGATGTCTTCATCATTGCTGGCTCCAAATTGTCGATAAGGGAAGCAGAAACATGCTAGCTTGGCTGAGTACTCTAACCAAGTTCGAGAGCGATACCAACTTGGGTTGAATGCCCGAGGACCTTGGCTGAAAATGCACATGGGGTACGTTCGCAGAACCGGCTGCATTGGAGTGCTGTCATTCAAACCATGCTCGCCTTCACCCAGTTAAACTTTGCGTTTAACACTGATGTGCATACACTGCTTTCTAGAGGCGGGATGTCGTCACTTTGCCATAATACAATTGAAATGCATGGTGAGAGATGTCGTTTATGGTCAATGCACGCTGTAAAGCAGCGTAGACTTATTTCAATAGCCCATTAATCTTCCGCGGGCCACATAAAATGACGTGGCGGGCCTTGAGTTTGTCTTTAATATAATATTATGTGACTGCACCTGCTGCACTTATCGTCTGACTAGTGACAGCTGGTAAGAGTGTCACACGTGTGATGAGAAGTGGGAGATAAACAATGACGATTTCTAACTTACAAAGACGCAACAAAGCAACGTGTTTTAGACAAAAAAACGCTTCTCCACCTACTGTTCTGGCGGTGAAGTGTTTTCAGCACCCCCAGCCTTCGGAGAACCATAAAGGCAACAGAAATGCTCATTAATCCGTCCTATCCGGCGGCCCGCCCATCCGTAACGGAGTCGGAGTACCATACTGGCACCTTTAGGTCAGAGGCCGAGTGGCGTAGGCAACAACCCCACGAGCACGAGTACTATATTGCTTTTTTAAACCAATTTTATAGTCAACCAATTAACATTTAAATACAGCTATTGATTAAAAAAAATGTTTATTTTGCCATGGTTCCTCTGCAACGAAAAAATTGATCCGGTGTCAACGTCGTCAGCTGAGCTATTAGCCTAGCCCGAAAGCTAACGTTATGCTAGCAAGATTCAAAGGCAATAACATTGTGTCCGGTTGACAAACAGTAAATATAATTTTACAGTATGTTTGACAAGAAGATCTGCTAGCTAACCAGCCATGTCACTGTCTCAAATCGATATCAAGATTTTCTCGAACAAAGTATCGGCCATACTAGTAGGGTGCATACTGGTAAAGTGGGACACTTTCTGATAATTTACCGTCTGCACAATTTTTTATTATGATCCAAATGTATACGCCCCTCCTATGATACTATTTTCAAATAGCTTAAGAGCTGTACTATACTATACAGAATAAAAAAGACAGAAACATTAAACACAAGATGGATGACTCTTCCTCAAACACACATTGACCCCAAACCACATTTTTCCAGGCGGTACTGTCAAACTGGGACACCTTTATTGGCAAACTGGGACACAACTCAAACACATTAAATTATTATTAAAGTGTAGGCCTAATGACACTATAACAATATAAACAACAATATAACAATATTAACATCCCTTTTTTAACAGACAGGAGTTTCACCCCCTTGCCTGCCCACAATATTTTATTTAGTTTCATTTATTTCATATGCATTTACATATAAAAACATAGGAACCTTCACAAACATTTCATCTTATAGGCTAACTCATTTCACACAGGTAAAATTTAATTTCAGCTTTTTGTAGAGTAGGTTAGTCTACGCGTCTAAACAGCCAGCACAAGTGAATGCCTCCCCATCTTCAATGATGCCATTCTCCTCGCCGCACGTCTCATGGTACCAGTCCTCACAAACGATGCACATGATCCAATCCTCTGTCTTCTTGGGATCATTTTTATCAGCAAATTTGGCTTTACAAATGCTGCAAATGCCCTGGTCATCTGAGCTTGTACCCTCCATCTTTCTTTTTGGTTTGTTTGTTTTTGGTTTTTGTGTTGTCTTGGTTTGTTTTTTGGAGGCAATGTATGAGAAATGTTCATCACTGGTTAGGTAGTAAGAGGGTGGTTTGGACCTCTTTCTTGTCTGGCTTCTTTCTCTCTTTGGAATGGGAATTAGTGTGGCGAAAGACACCTCTCCTTGGCCTATGTTTGTGGTATCTACAGATACTTCTGCCCCAATCCCATCACGCATCTCTGGCAACTCCAGTTGTTCATCTTGTGCTCTTCCTTCAGGCTCCAGTGCCCTTTCGGTGGTCAAACTTGGCTCATACACATTGGGATGTATGGCCATGGGATTTACTGGGAACATTCCAGTCCCCCTGAAGCCAGCTTGGGCAGTCTGGACTGTGGCTGCCCTCCTCCATGCCCTCCCAAACATGGAAAAAAACTCTGCCTTAAGGAGCTTTCTCCCTCCTGTTAGCCGCATGAAGCTCCGTCCCTCCTCATTCCAATGGTGTTTAAGGGACTTAAAGAGGGACTTGTCTGCTGGTTGCAGACAGTGGGTGGTGTGGGAAGGATAGCAAACCACATGTACCCTATGTGACTGCATGAGCCTCAGGAATTCTACATTGTATACATGGCTGGTGTGGCCGTCAAGCAGCAACATATGTGGTCTGAGGTCATCCTTAGGGAGCATGTCCACAAACTGCTTCCCCCAATCCAAAAACAGGTCCGTTGTTATCCACCCGTTATCAGACACCTTCACCACTGTGTTGGGGGTAACATTATAAAGCCACTCTGCTTTTAGCCTCTTGGCTTTGAAGATGATCAAAAGAGGGCCGTAGTCCCCTGCAGCATTAAAGCTTGCCAAAGCTGTTGTCGTCTCCCCCTTTTCGCCTGACGTGACCTCGTAGCAGGCACTCCCCACCTCTGAAATCACAGTAGCTGACAGAAAATGGTCCTGCACTCCTGTCTCGTCACAATTCCAAATGTGGGAAGGCACATCCTTGATTCCCAACTCGGTAAGGAGATCTTGATATTGATGGAACCATGTATCTATTGTTATGGGGTTAATCCCTGCTGCTCTTGCAGCAGAGAGGGCCTCAGGTTTCCTTTGGCTGAGGTCAGGATTTCGGCGCATGAAGTTTTCGAACCAGTACTGCCCAGCCCTCTTCTTTTTTTTTGAAAATCCAGGCAAGTTGTTTGCCTCTGCGTACTGGTAGGCAAGCGACTGGATCTCCTTTCTCCTAAGTGGGAAACCTCTCTTGGAAAGGGTCTTAATCAGCCTAACCAACTCTGCCTCACTCTCATAAGGTAAGACTGGTTTGTGACCCGAAGCATGTTTGTAGCCTTGGACATTATTCTTGACCCTCTGCTGTAGAGTGCTTTTTGGCACGTTCCATGCACGAGCAATCATGCAAAGTTGTGGAGCCTGCCCTGCCTCCACCTGCTCCCTATACTCCATTATCGCACCCTTCATCCTATCCTCACTCCATTGATTCAACTTTTGCCCTGGCTTCTGGCCTGGCTTATTCTTCTTTGCTTTCCTCCCCTTCCTCCCTGACCTCTGTTCTGTCATTGGATTCTGAAATACATGATTAATATTAATGATGATAATATTCAGTCAATCTAAAGTTGGCTAATTAATTATGCTAACTAGCGTGTATTATGCTAATTCGTATATTAGCATATTAGCAATTAGCTCAATATAGTCAGTTGAATCAATCTTGGTTGAAATATCTATATTTACTCATTTAGCATCTAGCTAACTAACTAAATTTATGAGGGGTATATAAAAAGGGAACTACATTTGAATGTCCCAGTTTGCCTGTAATACCGTGTCCCAGTTTAACAATACACTATTGGCTGACTGGGACAGTGTCAAAATCGCATTTTTATAAAAAGTAGATGATTAATATTAATAATATTTTGTAAAAAAAATATTCACCATTACATCCCATAACAAAATATATATAACAATTACAAACAATCCATTACTTTTTTTATTTTTATAACCTTAACATTATTTACCTCAGAATGCTATGTATTTTTACTTACCATCGCGATCACTGCAAGTTTGTTGAATATGGTAAGCCACACCCCCCGGAACTGATGTCATAGCCAGACAACCTATATTTTCTTATCACATACTTGCTTAGGATGAGCTCAGTGTTGATTTTTATTAATGGAAACATATACATGTAAATATAAAAATTATAAAGCTTAACTGTCCCACTTTACCCATTGTCCCGCTTTACCAGTATTCACCCTAGTACTAGCTAGGCTACAGTGCGGCCGCAGCCTGTGGAGCGAGTTGAATAGCAAATGGACGTGAGATGACCGCATCAAAGTTGACATTTTCTCCAAACTATAATAATAATTTGAAAGTATGTTTAACGACAAGTGATTAGACTTGCTGTTACTGCTGTCGTGTCGGCCGCAGCCCGTATGAAGTAGATTGACTAGCGAGGTGAATATAGCGAATGGGATGTGAGTTGAGCGGTTACGTGACACTGACACAGTACATTCTGAAAATAAACATTTTTCAAATACGTTAAAATAAATATTAAAGTCACTCATTTTTGTAAATACAAGTTAGCTTGTTAAAGTCTTTCAAAATTGTAAATGGAGGCTTTGACTCGTCCCCGTTGTTATGCTTACTTCTTTGTATCCACGCAAATGTTTCATTGCGGAGTAATTTATTATTGGAGTGAAAAAGAGTGGGTTGTTGTCAGGGTTGTTGTCAGATAATTAAACTCATGGAACATCTCTCGTCCAATCAGAAACAGCTATTTAAGTTTAAAAAAAAGCAAAATTGTTTTATAAATGAAAACATGATTATAGAGCTAGTTGACCGGGAACAATGATTGAAAAGTCATTGAATTATAGTTGACCGGGAAATATGATCGAAAGGTCATTGAGTTATAGTTGATTAGTAAACCATCGTTTGGTAAATTAACGTCAGATTAACTTGTTCTTCTCATTTGTGGATCCACATCAAGTAAGCAGAATATTGATCTAATTTGAAATTGTACCAAATGTAATATTTGCAGACGTTTATTGTTTATTTACATTGTCTATATTAAATTAAGTCATAGTCAAGTTTCCATTAATATTCTATTCTTGAATGTGTATAGCCAATTTACCAACTCTGTACTGGTAGGCTAGTAGCTAGCTAGTGCTAATGGCTAGAGCTATTACTAGTCCCTGGGCAGTAATGTGGATATAAAAAAACCCCGTTATGACAAAACATTGTACTTTAATACGTAGATAGCCTACATACCAAGCTCAAAACATTCCGGCTTAAAAATCCAATGGTTATGTCGGGAATCATCATTTTCTCTATTTGGTAGCGCTAGACTGTGCTAACGTAGAGCTAGGCTAGTCTACCGGCGTGATCGACAGCCCAGCCACTTTCTATAGAGAAATGTCAAGTTTGACGAGTCAAGGGGGTACCTGCAGAGCCGGAGACCCCGGAGAGCTGCAGTTTCAGGACCGCAGTTCTAGGACCCTCGTTTTATATGACAGCGCCATGTAGCGAATGGGATAAACATGGCTCGGAACAAGATAATATTTTCCTGCAGTAGTGAATATTGTAGGTAGAGTGTAAGTAGCTAATGTGAATCGCGTATGGTTATGTATTAAACAATTCTAGTTCAACTTTGCTGTCAAAATCATTTCAAGACACTGGAGTAGTTTACTTGATTAGCTAGAGCTAACATTCAGTATTTATAGCACTAGCTAGCTAGCTCTACACACAGTTTCCTTAAAAACGAACTGTAAATTGTTACTCTGTTTATTTGTTTAATGAAACAGTAGCGCGACGTAGCGTATGTAAATCAAGTATTGTTCAACATATTTAAAGTTAGCTAAACGTTCAAAACAATTCTGGTACAATTATCTGTTCACTTATGCACCTTGAGCTACAATTCTTGTATGAAATGTGCTATATAAATAAAGTCTTACTTACTTACGATAATTTTATGAAATACGAACTTTTAGACTATTTGATTTGTTTTATTGAAACCAAGCCCAACTACTGTAGGTGTCTTATGATAAAGCCAGCACATTAATAAAACTTCAAAAAAATGATAGGTTAAAAGCAAGTGGATTGGATCTGTCAGCTAAACGAAATCTGCAGCCTACTGTCTTAAAAATTAACCATATAATTTTTGTAGGCCATCATATAGGCTACGGCCTGAGTATGCTGAGAAATCTGTCCCTGCAGGATGCAGAAAAGGTGTTCATCTCTGGACCAGTTTATCATCGGAGGTAAGTAGAGAATGTACATTTTCTGCACAATGCCATACAACTTTATAATCTACTATTAATACCTTTATTATCAACCACTTAAGTAATGCTAATTAATGTACACTTTTGTTAGGCTAACTGACATTTACGCTTACCTAGAAGTAATATTGTCTGTACTATTTCAGTGAAGTGGAGGAGTTTGATAGGGGGATATCTAAACAATTGCGCACTGAGGGGGGACCATTCAAGTAGTAGCGTTAAGTACTGCTGTTACCGACTTCACAATATGTTTATATTTGTTTTTCTTGCTTCCATCTCTCATTGAAGGATGAAGTTGTATGGAGGTCTAGATGGAGTGATATGGAGGGGATCGAGTGATATGGAGGGGTGATTGTTTATTTTGAATAATTGTCAAACAATGACAATGTATATCTTGACCTGAGAGTCAACCTTGTGTCTTGCTTCTCTAACATTACACATTTGTGGTTGAGATTGAGTGACTGCAAATACCATAGCAAATAGAATAGAACTTCACTTTTCCAGAACTTTGTGGTGTCAGACACATCCAAAATGCAGTATTTACAGGAATATGAAAGTTGATCTGATCCACTGATGTGATCAATGTTTTGAGTAATGTCTAATACAAAACATCATCTAGCATGCCCATCCCCACCAAAGGAAGCATCCTCATGCAGGCCATCCACCATAGAGGTTCACCACCAGCAGCAGAGAAGGAAGTGGTGGATCCTCCGCAGCACCACCATCCCACATTACTCAAATATTTATTTTTTTGTGATGATGACACTAAATAAATTAAAGTATTAACAGAAAATATAACAGATTAGAGTTAAACTTGTATTTCCTCAGATAACTTTGATATGTATGTATAATAGAGCATAAAATAATGAAATGAATCACAGAATATGTACATTGCATAAGTATTTTGACAGAACCCTGTGTGTGTGTGGAATTTAATTATCTGCAGTATGAATCAAGGATTTACTCATGTTTAGTAGTTGTATTCCCAACAGATGTGGTTACATTCTGTTAAAGGCACTAGAGATATTCCACAAACACAAGCCTAGCATGTGCTTTTAGTTTTTCCAGATGGGAGTGCATGATGCAGGAAAGTAAGTGCAGCATCATCAAGACTTCTACACTTCATGTAGGCAAACTGGAGTTGATCTGCGGTTCTGGGGTGTCTCTTGTAGTTACAAAAGTATCAGACATTCAAAACTCTTCATCACCACTGATGTAAGAGCTACATGTTGGAAGGAATTGGGAAGCCTGGGTCTGCTCTTCTTTGGAACAAGGCAGATGGCAGAGGTCTTCCAAAGAGCCAAAGACCAGTTGAACAGTTCACAGAAGACAGGGCCAGTTATTTGTAGCAGGTCTCCAGGAGCTTGTTATTACTAATGTTATCAGGACATAATGCTTTGTTAACTTTGGCTCTTTGGTGAAGTTAAGCCCTCTAGAACGAGTTCAGAGTATCTGCAAAGGTGCCACAATCCTTAAGGCTCATGTTGCAGTGTGTACATTGGTTCTCTGTAGTCCCAGAAAACTTTTAAGGCCACTCCAGACATCACACATCTGTCCATATTGATATATTTTCCACCTTTCCTTTGGGCTATTTTAGCTTCCTTAATTTGCTTAAGCCTACTCCATTTTATCACATCGTTGTATTTTCCACCTTTTCTTTAGACTATTTAATCTTCCTTAATTTGCTTACTTAATTTTAACAAATTACAATGGATCTTTACATCTATGAAATATGCAATTTTTAAAACATTTTATGATTTTAATTTCTTTAATTATCCAATATTTATTATTCAAACATGTTTTCAAATATTATACCTTTCTATATTATTAGAACATATTTTCAAAAATATTATACCTTTCTATACAATATCTTGTTGCGATGTAGAGACACTGACTTTCAATTCGCTAGGTGGCGCTGTCAGGGTCCTAGAACTGCAGTCCTGAAACTGCGGTCCTGAAACTGCAGCTCTCCGGCTCTCCGGGGTCTCCGGCTCTGCAGGTTCATACTATGAGTTTGACGATGCACAATAAAAAGCTACACGTTGTTATTTGAGATAGTGTTTAGATATATCAATGTAGGAGGCTACTTTTCTTAGTTGCTGTGGCAAATCTTTAACAAATAAACGTAAGAAACGGTCGTAACTAGGGTTGCCAACTTCCTCAACCCCAAATGCGGGACACTTTCTCTCTCCCCACCTGCTGTATGCAAATTATGTGCCTGATGTGATGCTAGTTAGGGATTTACATGGTTAATTCGAGCGTTTTTGGGGGGGGTTGCTTTCAGCGAAAAATAGTTTTTGGAGCTTGAATCAAACAAACACAGCCGTTTGTCCAATTGGTAAAACGTTGTCTAGTGAAGGTAATTACGTTTACGTTTCTTAGCCTAGTTTTCCATCTTTATATCGTCTCAAATTAGCTTTCGATCTGTCAGTGTCACTGTTGTGTGTAAGCGGCACTAAGGGCTGCATACGTTCATTTGGAATTTTCCACCGGAGCTTTAGCTAGTTGGCTAACGTTGCGTTCTCTCCTCCTGTGTTCAATGACTCAATTCATCAAGCTGTAGCTAACGTTAGCTAAGTCTATGTCA
Source organism: Hypomesus nipponensis (assembly GCF_054491055.1). NCBI lineage: Eukaryota > Metazoa > Chordata > Actinopteri > Osmeriformes > Osmeridae > Hypomesus > Hypomesus nipponensis. The sequence continues at coordinate 12,088,473 of NC_140387.1, read as the reverse complement.
ACAGAGCTCCTGGGTAACATAACTTAGATATACCAGAAAATATAAAAATGATTGAAACCATCACCAAATTCAGTCAGGTAAATCGCCCAGGCCAGGAGTGCTTTCAGCTTCTTATGGTCGTTTGCACTGGTGATGCAAGGCCCTTCGCATTAATATTTCAATGCACTCGCGCTCCCTTCTGACACGCGCACCTGTTCGCAGTTCACTAATATGAATACCGGCCGGCGAGGCGGTGATTGGAAAACGGGACAAATCAAAATCACCCATAAATCGGGATGTCCTGGACAAATCGGGACAGTCGGCGACCCGAAACAGACCGCTGTCAAGCCTTTTTGCTTCTGATTCACGTCTTTCGTAGTACTCCGCAAGTAGTCCGGTAACTTTTCAACCCCAGCGTACTCCGTTGCTTAGCGACGTCAGCAGATCCGAAACCTATCGGAATAAAACGTATACATAGCCAGAAAAGGCAAAACCACCGTTGTCTGGTGTTGTCTACTCATGTTTATTAGGGAGAGCCTTTTTAATATATGTTGTCATTGTAGCTGCCAAATACACACATTATTAAAGCTATAAAGTCGTCTGCCTGCTACCTTAGAGTTTCCATTTCATAAATGTTTAGGCAGGTTAGAATCTGGGTTTATTCTACGTTGGTTGATAGGATGGCTCTCTAGGTTAGCTCTTGCTATTTAGCTAACTTGTTAACCGTAACCATGACACGTTGCTAGGACAATGGAGCCGTATGAAGTGATTTAAAGAGGTTAGCCCTACTCCGGCTCTAGTGTGTGGTAAATGTACACTACCTGGTTCTTAGATAATTGGCGAGTATCGCTATCGAATCATTACCGAACTGGCTTAAGTACCAGCCCAGAACCAGCACCTTGGAATTTTTGGTTTAAAAGGGGTGTGTGTTTGTGTATGTTGGGATGTTATGTACCTGATCTAAATATTTTAATTAACTGAAATGGTTAATGGTTTAGATGAATCGACTAATCGATAAAATACTCTACAGTTTAATTGATAGAAAAATAGTCGTTAGTGGCAGCCCTACATGGTTGTCCTTCTGGAAGGTTTTCCTCTCTTCACAGAGCAATGCTGGAGCTCTGTAAACCCGATGGTCACCTCCCTGACCAAGGCCCTTCTCCACCAATCGTTCAGTTTGGCCAGGTGGCCAACTCTAGGAAGAGTCCTGGTGGTTCCAAACTTCTTCCATTACGATGAAGGCCAATCTGCTCATTGGGACATTCAATGATGCAGACATTGTTTTCTACCCTTCCCCAGATCTGTGCTTCGATACAATCATGTCCCAGAGGTCTACAGATAATTCTTTGGACTTCAATGGCTTGGTTCGTGCTCTGACATGCACTTGCATTTTTCGATTTCTCTCGATTCTCTCTTGATTCATAAAAGTTCATAATCTGAATTTTATTTAATGTGTTCGCCCACTGCAGAACGCAACAGAAAACTCTCCTCTCTGGCCTGCTGATGCTCTGATACACGCATGCGCACTAAGCGCAATAAACTCACATGGCGCGAGCCGTTTATATACAAAGTTTAAGTGGCACCAAAATGGCTGCAATGGAGAGCCTTAGAAGAATACAACCTGCACCGGCTTCTTTAAAAGCTGCTGTTTGGCAGCATTTTGGATTTATGAGATTGAGGGCAAGATGGACAATACTTACACTATTTTTAAGGTCTGTGGAAGTAAAATAAAATATTTGGGAAATACAACAATTTGTACTGAAGAAGGAGGCCTATCGGGCTTTATTGGCTGGTAGGACTCCTGGGGCAGCTGATGTGTACCGGCAGGCCAAGCGGAACGCGGCTCTGGCGGTCGCGGAGGCAAAAACCCGGGCATGGGAGGAGTTCGGCGAGGCCATGGAGAATGACTTCCGAACGGCTTCAAAAAGGTTCTGGACCACCATCCGGCGACTCAGGAGGGGGAAGCAGTGCTCTGTCAACACTGTATACGGTAGGGACGGTGCGCTGCTGACTTCGACGGGGGACGTCCTGGATCGGTGGAAGGAATACTTTGAAGACCTCCTTAATTCCACCAACACGCTTTCCGACGTGGAGGCAGAGTCTGGGGACATCGGGGGGGGCCCTTCTATCTCTGGGGCCGAGGTCGCCGAGGTGGTTGAAAAGCTCCGCGGTGGCAGGGCCCCTGGGGTGGACGAGGTCCGCCCGGAGTTCCTTAAGGCTCTGGATGTTGTAGGGCTGTCTTGGTTGACACGACTCTGCAACATCGCGTGGACATCGGGGACAGTGCCTCTGGACTGGCAGACCGGGGTGGTGGTTCCCCTCTTTAAAAAGGGGGACCGGAGGGTGTGCTCCAACTTTAGGGGGATCACACTCCTCAGCCTCCCTGGGAAGGTCTATTCAGGGGTCCTGGAGAGGAGGGTCCGCCGGATTGTCGAACCTCGGATTCAGGAGGAGCAATGTGGTTTTCGTCCTGGCCGTGGAACAGTGGACCAGCTCTATACCCTCCGCGGAGTCCTGGAGGGTACATGGGAGTTCGCCCAACCAGTCTACACATGTTTTGTGGATTTGGAAAAGGCGTTCGACCGTGTCCCTCGGGGGCTCATGTGGGGGGTGCTCCGAGAGTACGGGGTACCGGATTCCCTGATCGGGGCTGTCCGGTCCCTGTACGACCGGTGCCAGAGTTTGGTCCGCATTGCCGGTAGTAAGTCGAACTTGTTTCCGGTGAGGGTTGGACTCCGCCAGGGCTGCCCTATGTCACCGATTCTGTTCATTACCTATATGGACAGGATTTCTAGGCGCAGCCAGGGTGTTGAGGGGGTCCGGTTTGGTGACCTCAGGATCGGGTCGCTGCTTTTTGCAGATGATGTGGTCCTGTTGGCTTCATCGGGCCGTGACCTTCAGCTCTCACTGGAGCGGTTCGCAACCGAATGTGAAGCGGCTGGGATGCGAATCAGCACCTCCAAATCTGAGGCCATGGTTATCGACCGGAAAAGGGTGGAGTGCCATCTCCGGGTCGGGGAGGAGATCCTGAACCAAGTGGAGGAGTTCAAGTATCTCGGGGTCTTGTTCACGAGTGAGGGAAGAATGGAGCGCGAGGTCGACAGGCGGATCGGTGCGGCGTCCGCAGTGATGCGGGCTCTGCATCGGTCCGTCGTGGTGAAGAAGGAGCTGAGTCGAAAGGCGAAGCTCTCTATTTACCAGTCGATCTACGTTCCTACCCTCACCTATGGTCATGAACTATGGGTAGTGACCGAAAGAACGAGATCGCGAATACAAGCGGCCGAAATGAGCTTTCTCCGCAGGGTGTCCGGGCTCTCCCTTAGAGATAGGGTGAGAAGCTCGGTCATCCGGGAGGGGCTCAGAGTAGAACCGCTGCTCCTCCGCGTCGAGAGGAGCCAGCTGAGGTGGCTCGGGCATCTGATTAGGATGCCTCCTGGACGCCTCCCTGGTGAGGTGTTCCGGGCACGTCCCACTGGGAAGAGGCCCCGGGGAAGACCCAGGACACGCTGGAGGGACTATGTCACTCGGCTGGCCTGGGAACGCCTCGGGGTCCCCCAGGAAGAGGTGGTGGAAGTGGCCGGGGAGAGGGAAGCCTGGGCCTCCCTGCTTAGGTTGTTGCCCCCGCGACCCGATCCCCGGACAAGCGGAAGATGACGAGACGAGACGAGACAATTTGCACAGCCACATTTCGCGATACCACCCAGAGTTGGGAGGAAAAAAGGGTCCCGTTCCTGATGGCAGCCAGAGGATAATTGAACAGGCAGTGGTACAGCTGCCACCGAATTTGGAGAGGGAAAAACGGATTATTAAATCCATTGCAAGATATATTGCATTGGATTTAAGGCCATACTCAGTTGTGGAGAACTTTTCGGGGAATGGTGCATACACTGGAGCCGAGGTACAAAATACCTTCTCTGCGATACTTCACCAACACAGCAATACCAACGCTGTACAGTGAGACCAAATCAAAAGTTTTGTACACTGATGGAAGCGGTAGGTTAGCTTTAACATGCGACGCATGGACATCAATTGCCACGCAGTAGCGGCTGGGAAGCCCCCGCAGCCCCCACGAGGCGGGGGGGCCCCCACGCCCCAGGGCCCCCGCCCTACATAGCAAAAAACTAACAAAGTAGGCCTGTATAAAAATATATATATTTATAAAAATTTAAAACACTTTCATGGCGCTCATCGAGAGCCCCAAGTTTCAACTTCCAGTTAAAGGAATACGGTAATGTAGGCAACGTAACAGATTATCATGGCAAAAACGGCTTTTGCGTATCTTATGTGCACTACTACGCCATTACGCCTCTTGTCTTGAACGCCCAAATTTAAAAAATGCTTATAATTACGTTTTGCTGGATATCAGTCGAGTCGAGACATCAAATAAGAAAAGAATAAGTAAAAGAAAACATGCAAGCAGTCATCAAAAGCGCCGCAGTAAACTTGTCAGAAAAAGCTCTAGCTAAACACCCGAAAATCACTAATTATTTAGACCAGCCAAAGAGGAAGCTATTAGAATCTCCACAGACGAAACACTTCTGTAGCAGCAGGTAGCTAGCAGCAGCACCAGTAGTCTTCACCAGTTGCTAGCATTAGTCTTTTTGTCTACAATAAATATACTTGCTTACTTATTGTCAAGAATACATGTTTTCCTTTCCCACCATTGATTGTGTGTTACTTTGCGGTGCTAATATCCTTGGTGCTGAACTATCAGATGGCAAATATACAGTTGTGCTAACGCAATTGTGCTTTTGTCATTTTTTTTTTCTCTCACATTGCTGAATAAAGGCTAAAGTTAAAGGTAAACAGCAATCAGTATATAGCCAGTAGCAGTGGTATAAGATAATATATGGAGGTACATTTTGAGTGGATTTAGGGGAGGGGGGATGTGTGGGGGGAACCCCGAAGACAAACGGCGAGTTTATCATGTGAAACAAAGCAATATCCAATCAGAAAGCAAGCTGAGAGAAGACGGAAGCACAACAAAAGGAATCACAGCGCAGCACAAAGTGAAATGGAATTGATTTGTGGCAACAGCAAACCTTTTTATTTTTTTCAGTTAATTTTCTGTGTAAATCATTCCAAACACTATCATCTCAATTTCTTCCTGCATATCGTCCGCCATGCTTATTCTTAAATCTCGACAGATTTTGCGAGATTTCTTGTGTTAACAGTCGGGACACTAGTTGGAAATCTGTGTGTGGTGTGCTGTCTTTGTCAAATCATGGCCCCCACACACTATAGGAGCAAAACGGCTAAATCTAAGATTTTTTGTCTTCATGTGTGTGGTCTCTCACAGTTTGAAGATCTTAGAAATCTAAAAAATTGTTTAGTGTGTCCCCAGCATAAGAGAAGAGCTCCATCCTCTTTGTTGGAGAATATGCTGGGGAATACTTTCCCTAGTGCAACAGCTCAGCAGCCCATCTCTGCCTATGCTTAAGCTGAGGAGGAGGTTACCAAATTCCGTGGTGCTCCACCAATTCCTCTCTCTGAGGACCCTCTCTGCTGGTGGAGAAAAAATTAGGTGATGTATCCCCTGCAAGTTGGGCACGCGATACCACCAGTGTCTCTGCAGAAAGCTCCTGTTCTTACGTTTATTTATTCATTTAGGCTTTTAACCAAAGCGACTTCAAAGAGAGAGCTTTACAAAGTGCATAGGTCACTGATAGCCCCAAAGCATTTCGGGTAGCCAAAACAAGAAGCACACATTGTGAACAACCCAAAAATAAGTGCCAAAGGTAAAACCCTAAGAGCATGTTGTTAAGCAAGTTACAATTAAACAACATGAATCTCTAAGTGCAAGTGTACCTATAGAAAAGCAAGCGAGCATCGAGTTGCAGTAGTCCAACTTGGAGAGGACAAGTGCTTGGACTAGCAGCTGGGTGGAGTGCTCAGACAGGTATCTCCTGATCTTCCGGATGTTGTAGAGGGTGAATCTACACGACCGGGAGACCGCAGCAATGTGGGCCGTGAGGCAGAGCTCGTCATCCATGGTAACCCCAAGGTTCCTGGCAGAGGATGAGGGGGTCACCGTCGCAGATTTCAGGGTGATTGAGAGGTTGTGGGACATGGAGGGTTTGGCCGGGATGATGAGAAGTTCTGTTTTGGCGAGGTTCAGCTGGAGGTGGTGCTCGGTCATCCAGGCGGAGATGTCTGCGAGGCAGGCCTCAATCCTAGCTGAGATCCCCGGATCGGTCGGGGGGAACAACAGGTACAGCTGCATGTCGTCAGCGTAGCAGTGGTAGGAGGAGCCATGGGAGGTGATGATTGGTCCAGGTGAAGTGGTGTACAGAGAGAAGAGGAGGGGTCAAAGGACGGAGCCCTGTGGGACACCAGTGGAGAGCTGGTGAGGGCCTCCCCAGGAGACCTGGTAGCATCTTCCCAACAGGTTGGATGACCTCAAAGCCGCTCTGGCAGAGTGGAGGGCAGTGGTGACTGAAAGGAGGGCAGTCTCTTTGGAGTGGCCGGTTTTGAAGCCCGATTGGTTGGGGTCAAGCAGGTTGTTCTGAGAAAGTAAGACAGTTGGTTAGATACAGCACGTTCAATTGTTTTAAAGAAGAAGGGTAACAGTGATACCGGTCTGTAGTTCTGGAGGACGGCAGGGTTAAGGGAGAGTTTAGAGTAGAGGGGTAACTCTGGCCTGTTTGAAGGCAGAGGGGAAGGTGCCAGCGGTAAAAGAGGAGTTTAGGACATGGACCAGAAAAGTTATGGTTTGAAAGAGAGGGGAGGGGACAGGATCAGGGGGACAAGAGGTGGGGCGATTAGAGAATGAGGTCAGAGAGCTCTGCCTCGGACAGGGGAGAGAAAGAGTTTAGACATTTAGTTGGGTCAGTCATGGAGGGTGAGGGGGTAGGAAAGGTGAGTTTAGGGAACCGACTGCTAATGTCTTGTTCTTACACAAGAACTTGCATATTCAATGAGCATCCAACAGTTATTAACTGGAAATGCAGCACGTTTACTCTGTTGCACTTTCATGGTACACTGTCATGATTTAATTTAGCACTGTTATATTATTGGGTGTGGAACCTTTGTTCTCTCACATATATATTCTTCTTTTTTTCCCACCCCTAAACATCCGTCAATATTTGGACTACATTGGCAACGTCAAAGTCAAAAGTTTCGTCTTGGTCCCGATTGAGTTGCTTGTATTTTTATTTACGTTCCGTTGCACAGTTTAGGAGGTTACAAAGTTTTTGTGGCAAAAAGTGACTTCTGTCAACAAAGGGTACTCAGTGCTAGCCTATGTCACAACGTCAGCACACGTTATCAACGACGCATGGATACAACGTAATAGAGACGTCCCAGCATGCAAAGTGGACCTTGGATTATGAGTGAAACATACCACCCAAAAGAATTCCCAACCATTGGACTTTGTTGGGAAAGCGATTTTGAGTGTAACTGCCATGTTGGATTTTTGATTTAGGTCTTGAAAGTCTATAGGTGCGTTCAACATGGACTGACTTGCATGCAGCGCTGCAGCCGGCTGCAGGGGGTAGAATTGAAACAGTGAATTCTGGTTAGAATTTTTGTCCGACTTGAGACGGCGCCGAGGATAGGTCACTGTGACGTCGCCAACATAGTACCGTGAGGTCAATTCGAGAACTGCCGGCTGTGTCGCGAGCACATTTTCTCAAGAGTGAACTACTAACTAGAGTGAAGACTATCAACCCAGAAACACATGGCGGAGGCAGAGAAATCAGTACGACCCAAGGTGTGGGAGCATTTCACACTAAATACATTGAAACAGTGTCTTCATTGACCGAGGTGAAAACAACCCAAACCATTTTGAAAAATGGATATAAAACCTCAAACAGACACCAGAGTATCTTAACAATATCTGGTATACTTCCACTGCCTTTACCTTTTCAATTAAGTTTCAAATAAAATGATAGAAAATCACTAATATCTGAAAATAGCTTAATCCTCCCTCACAAATCTTAACTTTTTTCAAAATGTTGTCAAAAAATCTTAAACATACACCAGATTATTCTAATAAAGTCTGGCCTACTCCCACAAATAGGGATGGGTATCAAGAACCGGTTCTGTAAGGACCCTGTTCCAAATTTCTCAAAACCCGAATATCAATAAGGTCCAAGCTTATCGCTTCATTTATCATTTTGTTGCTAGCTACGATGGCAGAACGCACGAAACGGTCAAAGGTTGGCTACATTTTATTAAAGCCAAAGATAAAGACGAAGCAAAGTGCAATATATGTTCTAAAGTAATTTCTTGTAAAGGGGGGGAAACAACTGCGATGAAAAAGCACCTCAACGTTGTGCATCAGATAAAGATAAAAAGCAGTACTTCGACTGTCTCCGAGTCGCAACGGTGCAAACTCCAGCTGCCTTTGCAGGACAATCCTCTGGTGAGCGCACCACAACTTCGTAGCGAGTCTCCGTCGTTGACAATATTAAGCCAATTCAGGGCTCAACAGTGCAACTATTTCACTCGCATATGCCCCTAAAATTTGATGTGTGCGCGAACTGCAAAAATTACGAGCACAGTGTGTGAGTATAGACAAGCCTCCCCCCTCACTGTTTATCATTCAAAACATAGCCACCGCAAGCATGTCTCTGTGAGATGCTTAAACATCATGTTAAACAAAAACAGAGACAGAAGAAAATAGGGATAAGATGAGGAAGGTTTGGGTTTGGTTAGCTGGTCATTTAGCTATATCATGTGCCTTTTGTTAAAACGTGTTCAACTTTTCATAAAGTCGATGAGCTTGACAATGTCACTTCGTCAACCAACCAATCACAGTCTAGTTACTCACCCAGGTTGTGGACAGATTTAGATAAAGCCAGAGTCAAGATCCATTGTGCCTATTTGCTCCTTTTAGCCAGCCTCCTCCTGAGAGCAACACGTTCCCCTTGTTCTATTTTACATCTGTTTTACTTAAGAAATAGAAAAGTATCGATAGTGGTATCGATAAAGACTTGAATCATTAAGCAGTCTCGAAAATGGTATCGATATCGATAAAAATTAACGATACCCATCCCTACCCACAACCTTTCAATTTTCAATAAAGTTTAATTAAAATAATCGTTAGTTGCAGCCCTAAATCGAGGCCTGCCTCACAGACATCTCCGCCTGAATGACCAAGCACCACCTCCAGCTGAACCTTGCCAAAACAGAACTCCTCATCATCCCGGCCAAACCCTCCACCTCCCACGACCTCTCAATCACCCTGTGATCTGCAACGGTGACCCCGTCTTCCTCTGCCCGGAACCGCTGGGTTACCATGGACAACAAGCTCTCCCTCACAGCCCACATTGCTGCAGTTTCCCAGTCGTGTAAATTCACCCTGTACAACATCCGGAAGATCAGGAGATACCTGTCTGAGCATTCCACCCAGCTGCTAGTCCAAGCAGTTGTCCTCTCCAAGTTGGACTACTGCAACTCGTTGCTCGCCGGTCTCCCAGCATGCGCAACCTGCCCTCTTCAAAGGATTCGGAACGCAGCAGCCCACCTCGTCTTCAATCTACCCAGACGCTCCCATGTTACCCCGCTCCTCATCTCCCTCCACTGGCTTCTTATCACGGCCGGTATCAGATTCAAGACCCTGGTACTGACCTTCCGAGCGGTAAACGGGGCTGCACCTGACTACATCAACTCTCTCCTCCAACCTTACACCCCCACCCGCCACCTATGGTCTTCATCTGACAACCGTCTGGTGGTCCCACCGCTCAAAAGCACCCGCTCCCAACCCATGCTCTTCTCTTGTTGGGCCCCCCAATGGTGGAATCACCTCCATCCGAGACACTGACTGTCTCTCCACCTTAAAAGGGTGAATGACTGTTTTTTGGGGGTATTTCACACTGTTCCTTAAGGTCTTCGAATAGGGTATGTAACATTGGTTGGGATGAAAATGGCTCAGGTGCTGTTCTATGCCCCCATATACATCCAGTGAAATTTTCCCTGGAAAAAATGCTAGGTTTTCTCTTTTATGGTATGCTCATGAATATATAGATGAGCTGCGCGCTGATTGGTTGGTCTACAACGAGTGAAGGCGCAGAGCAAAGACGCAACACGGCCAACACTCACTGAAACATCGAAGGTGGAGACTTGAAATAAAAACACACATAATCCATTGTGTCTAGACAACACTGATTTTAACAGATTGACTAGATATCATTTGAAATGATTACGTTAGTTGTTTCCACTCAGGGTTGGCCCAAGTCTTTATGGGGCCCTAAGCAGAATTGATTTGGGGGCCCCTCTGAGTCGCTTTGAAAATAAATTACATTAAACTGTAATTTAATGTACTCTTGGGAGCCCTCTGGTGGCCAGGGGGGCCTTAAGCAGCCGCTTACTTTGCTTATGCCTTGGGACGGCCCTGTTTCCACTTCTGCTGTCGAAGCAAACAGGCTCGACTTAGATGGGTAACGTTAGCACTACAGCTTAGCAAACAAACTATCATGATTCAACTCAGCTTCAGTTAGCTCTAGCTATCTTACTGAAAAATAGATCTGGACAAACACGCATCTTGAATTGTAGATTTACATGACAACACAAGTTACCCTTACAAAAAAGCAGCAAAAGGGCTTACAGGACCAAGATGGAGTTCAGCTACCATGGCTCTGACCCCAGGCGATGTGGAGTGGACTTAAAGCCATTACTGACTAAAAAGGGAGAGGCTACAATGAGACCCAGTCCTCTGTCCTACTGCCAGACGAGCTGAATTCCTTCTACGCTCGCTTTGAGAGGGACAGTGACCCCCCTGCAGTAAAGCTACCTGAAGGCCAAGCCAGTGGTGTGCCTACACTAACTGTGGCTGAGGTGAGGCTGTGCTTTAAGAAGATCAACCCTCGCAAGGCACCTGGCCCAGACGGCATTTCAGGTAGAGCCCTCAGGGGCTGCGCTGACCAGCTGGCAGGGGTCTTCAATGACATCTTCAACCTCTCCCTTAACCTGTCTGTACTCCCCACCTGCTTCAAGAGGACCACCATTATCCCTGTGCCCAAGAACACCAACGTCACATGTCTGAATGACTATCGCCCGATAGCACTGACCTGTCATCATGAAGTGCTTTGAGCGGCTAATCAAATCATTCATCTGCTCCTCGCTGCCCCCCACCCTGGACCCTATGCAGTTTGCATACCGGTCCAACAGGTCTACAGACGATGCCATCGCTCTGACTATGCACACCGCTCTCTCCCACCTGGACAAGGGGAATACGTATGTGAGGATGCTGTTCATTGACTACAGCTCAGCATTCAACACCATCATCCCCTCCAGACTGGTCTCCAAGCTTGTGGTCCTGGGACTAAGCACCTCCCTCTGCAAGTGGATCTTCCACTTCCTGATGGGGAGGCCACAGGTGGTGAGAATCGGTGACCGCACCTCATCTGTACTGATCACCAACACAGGTACCCCCCAGGGCTGTGTGCTCAGCCCTCTCCTGTTCTCCCTGTTCACTCACGACTGTGCAGCAACGCACAGCTCCAACCTCCTTGTTAAGTTTGCTGACGACACAACCATCGTGGGCCTCATCTGTGACAGTGACGAGTCAGCCTACAGAGAGGAGGTTGACACCCTGACATCATGGTGTCAGGACAATAACCTCTCTCTCAACATCAGCAAGACCAAGGAGATGATTGTGGACCAGTGTTAATTTCGTCAACGAAAAGTTTGACGAAAAATGTTCGTTAACAACCTTTTTCCCATGACTAAAACGAGACTAAAACGTGACGAAAACAGATCTCTGAAAATAAAAACTATGACTAAATATATTATAACTTTCGTTAACGAGATGAGACGAGACAAATGTTGGTGGTTGACGAAGTCACAATACTTTTTTTCCCAATGTTTTTATATTTAGATAGATTCCTCCTCTCTGTTTACTAAGCGCGCTCTCATCTCTACTGCTGTCAGTGGCCGATTCTCGTTAAATCTCTCTGCCAAGTTTCGCACGACTTAGAGGCGTGTTTGAGCGAGTGTTATCGACCCATGCAATTGGCAAGATATGTCGTGCACGGTGCTGCTATAACGTACACAGGCAGCACGGCTGATTTAGGTAGTCACCTGAAGAGGCTACATGGTATTTGTGTGGAGACGTCTGCCTCCCCTCGGATTCAGCTATGGCTACAGTTAGTGGCTAGCCCCACCGGTACCCTTAGCAAGAATAGGAAGCTATTCTCCGACAAAACAAATCCGTACTTTGTGTACGACAAAGTAAGACGAGAGATAGCTGAGTCATTGAGAAAAACCTGAAAGTAGGACATGAGTTCAATTTAGTGTGTGGTGTTAAATGAGTGTTTACAGCAGCTTGTGACTGCGAGTAATAGTTTACAATTTTTTACATTCAGAGAACACAGCCTACAACAGGAAAGAAGGACTAGTTTAGGCAAGGTCCAGGTCTGTTGTTATGTATTTTGTCAGAGACTTTGTTTAATATGTGAAGTAAAACTTTAACTTGTTTAGTTAATTGATGATTTGCTGTCTGACAAAGAAATACATAATTATGTAGGCTACCATATTAAATTGCATAGCATCATATTCATTTGCATCTCATTGAATCACATCTGGTCAAATCGCACTGCATCGCAATAGGGGTGAATCGTATTGTATCGGATTAGTAGTTGCTTTTATGTATCTTTAATGTACGCGAAGCGTTGGCATTGCATCGAGATGTGTATTGCATCGTCCTCAGTGATGGGGATGGGGAGATGCACATCCCTACTGAGAAGGGAAGAAAAGGAGTCTAATATGGCTATTAAATGTGACTAAAACTAGACTAAAATGTTTTGAGTTTTCATCGACGAAAACTAGACTAAAACTAAGACGGATTGAAATGACTAAATGTGACTAAAACTAATAAGCATTTTCGTCTAAAGACTAAGACTAAATCATAAATAGCTGCCAAAATTAACACTGTTGTGGACTATAGGAGGCAGCAGGAGGAGGAGCATGCACCCCTACTCATCAACGGATCTGAAGTGGAGAGGGTCAGCTGTTTCAAGTTCCTTGGGGTGCATCACATCAGCAACGACCTCACCTGGTCTGTTCACACACAAGGTGGTCAAAGTGGCCCGTAAACACCTCTTCTTCCTGAGGAGACTGAAGACGTTTGGTATGGACTCAGTCATCCTCACTAACTTCTACAGATGCACTATCGAGAGCATTCTGACTGGTTGTATTACAGTGTGGTATGGGAGCTGCACAGACAGGGACCGCGAGGCCCTACGAAGTGTGGTCCGTTCTGCTGAGTTCAACATCGGCAGGAAGCTCCCAGCCCTACAGGACACCTACCACACACGTTGCCTAAGGAAAGCCAGCAGGATTCTTAGAGACTGTTCCCACCCATCCTTCAGTCTCTTTACCCCGTTGCCTTCTGGCAGGCGTTACTGCAGCATCCGGTTGCGCACACGCAGATTGGACAACAGGTTCTACCCAAGGGCCATCAGGCTTCTGAATAGACACTGATATGGTCATTGATTTACTGCACACTAGTCACTTTCAGCTACTGGTTGCACTATCAGTAACATTGCACTACTGTACCTCATTGTACCTCGCCACCAGGCTCCTGTACGGTCATTGACATAGTCACTGATCTGCAAATTTGCACTATTGTACTGTACTCCACTTAGGTTAGAATAGGTTATAGGGTTGAAACAGGTTTTATGTACATTTAGGGTTAGTATAGTGTACTATTTATTGTTATCTGTAATCTAGGAAGTTTTAGTATTAGGGTTAGTATAGTCTATTATTTATTGCTATCTGTATATTTAGGAAGTTTCACTTATTTAAACTCAGCATAGATGTATATTATGTTCCGTGTACTTATATGTTATGTTATGCCAGGTGCCTGCGTTGTCTTGTCTCAAGAATTTCAGTGCCCAGTCTAACCTTGTGTTGTTCTGTGTACCTGACAAATAAAAGACTTGAACTTGAAAAAATAAGTATACTTCAAGTTTATTTTGTAAGTATACTTAGTATAAAGTATACTGTTATCATGTTTTCTTAAAGTATACTAGCAGTGTAATTTATATACTATTTTTGTACTAAGTAAACTGAATTGGCTCACTTTTTAGGTCACACTTTAAAGTACACTTATACTGTATTTCAAGGTTTACTTTTGAATACTGTAAAGTAGCCTGTGTAGTGCACTTTCAGATCATCAAGTACACTTCCTTAAGTACTTCAAAGTATACTTTGGAATACTCTAAAAGTAACCTTAGTGCACTTTCAGTTCATGAAGTATACTTCCTAAAGAGCCTCAAAGTACACTTTGCAGTACTTTCAAGTGTACTTTCAATTAATGTAAGTACCTCAAAAAGTAAACTTAAAGGCGACATGACATAATAACTTCATTTTATGAGGTTATTTAACATTAATATGAGTTCCCCTAGCCTGCCTTTGGTCCCCCAGTGGCTAGAATTTTAAATAAGTGTAAACCAAGCCCTGCGTGTTCTTCTCCGCCTTTGACAAAATGAAGGCCCAATTGCTCTGTTTGAAAATCTCCCCCTAGTCATGTAGATCGGGGGAAGTTTACCTCCCCTCTCTCTGCTTTGCCCGACCAGATCATCTGGCCCGCCCATGAGAAACTGAGCTACCACCGTGCAAGGGCTAGTGCGATATCTGTTTTCCTGGAGAGACATCATGGTGAGCAAACAAACGAAGCATAACAGTTGCTCAGTGCTTGGATGTACAAATGCAAGCACAAATCTTTTTTTAGTTCCTTCATCCGAGCCTCTGCACAACCCGTATCTTAATTTTATTTTCGCTAGAAATGCGCTGACACAACTTCCCAAAGTTTTGTATGTCTGCGCCAAACATTTCCGCCACTACTGTTTCCTCAACTTGAGCCAACACAAAGCTGCATCAAGTGTGTGTGTGTGTGTGAATACAAATGCTGTAACGCGAGTGTTGTACACTTCTTTGTTATTTGGATAACCGTTCTGATGTTGGTGTTGTGGCTCACGATATCCGCCTTTCTCCATTGAAATGACCTCTGCAAACCAGGGTGACCAGATGAGAATGGCTAAATTTGAGGCATCTTACAGCAACGGGGGCTACGAGCCATTGCGATACATCCGTTGTAAACATTAGCGCATGTTGCCGCCCCTCTCCTCCTCATTAGCATTTAAAGCTACAGACACAGAAACAGCGCGTTTTGAGGAAAGCTCATTGAGGGACTGCTCGTAGTGGCCGTAACTATGCACCAGTGACGTGCAGTCAGGGTAGGCAAGGTAGGCACTGCCTACCCTGCCAAAATTCAAACGTAAAAATGTTTATTAAATAATTGGATTTAAGCTAATTATTTTGTCTGATTTGAGCGAAAAGTAGTTTTTTGAGCTTGATGTAAAACAAACGCACATAGCCTTTTGTCCAATTGGTAAAACATTGTCTAGTGAAGGTAATTACGTTTACGTTTCTTAACCTGGTTTTCCATCTTTACATTGTCTCCATAGCTAACTTTCGATCTGTCAGTGTCACTGTTGTGTAGGCCTATAAGCGGCACTAAGGGCTGCATAGACGTTAATTTGGAATAGACCCCCGACTCCCAACGGCCCTCCGGCCCAAAAGTGCTTTGGCCCATCGGGAATTCTCCCGATTCTCCCTATGGCCAGTCTGCTACTGCTTATAGTATACTTTAAAATACTTTTTTGTAAGGGTATTTATTTGAATGAACACAGTCAGGAACATGAAATAATGTTATCCCCATTGACAATAAACTTGGCTAAATCATCACACATTCAACCTATGCTCTTGCGTTAGTAAGCTAAACTAGTTGACATGCCCACAGTCTAGGTGTTTTTGCAATCTAGCTGTTCTTGCATTCCTTGCAAATCACCATTAATAAAAAGTAGGTGAGGTAGAGTCTAGTTAACATTGACTAAATGGGCATGGCTGATTGTCTATACCGTAGCGTAGATGATATCTGCAGTTCGACCCTGGACACATTTGCGCGAACCATTTCACCAAGGACGGTTTTGAAAACCTGGGACAATGTAAAGCAGGATATGCTATGAAGCTGTTGCTGAAAAGAACACCGCATACTGTAGTATAATTTTATCTGTAACAGTTATTAGCAATGCTAACGTATCCTGTATCTAGCATCTGCCTTTTTCTCCAGTTCTTTCAAATAGATAATCTAGACAGGCTTTAGCAATAGCCGAGGCTGCTATCCAGTTTCTGGCTATTTTTTCGGAAGCTTCCCTTCAAATGCCGACTACAGCTAGTCTAGCTAGAGTCATTTGCTAAGTAAGGTATGTTTATGTGTTTAGAAACGTGTTTAGCATTCTACCTATGCTAGATACAGGAAACGTTAGCATTGCTAATAACTGTTAGCGACAAAATCATACTTACAGCTTGCGTTTGTGATGAGCATACGGTTGGAACAGCACGCCTCTTTTCAGCAACAGCGGCTTAGCAAATCCTTCTTTAAATTGTCCCAGGTTTTCATTCAAAACGGTCCTTGACAAAATGGTTCGAGCAAATGAATGCATGTGTCGAACTTCACAGGGATTTTCTCATAGAAAAACATCAACCACGCCCATCGAGTGTCTGGTTCCTTGTGAATATTATGAAAAGTGTCAGCATTCCCAGTACAGCCAGGGACACTGCAATTACGGCGTTCCATTTTCAATATCTTGAAAATGTATGAACTTTCTTATTTGTAATTCCTGTGGAAGTACAGAGCAGCGTGCAGCTAGCTAAAAAAGTGTCGAAGATCTATGCGACCTCCATTTATGTTCCTGGACCAGAAAACTAGAGGGCGGGTAAATGTAAATTTGGGGATGTGACAAAGTTGACAAGCTGTAGTCGACACTCGAAGGGAACCTTTCGAAAAAATATCCAGAAAACGAATAGCAGCCTAGCCTATTGCTAAAGCCTGTCGAGATTATCTATTTGAAAGAACTGTTTCAAAAGCTAGCGTTTGCAAGTTGCAGTTTCAAAATAGTATTGAGAAGGGACATTTTGATTGGAAAGAGAGAGGTTTCAATGGACTTTGAGGTTCACTGTAAAATAGGTCTATTTTACACACTAAACTGTCATTTTTCAATTATGACATGGTAAAATCGGTTTTGCAATCAATCACCCCTTTCAAGAAAAGGCTAAAGACGCACTTGTTCTGGGAGTACAGCGGTACTTTTTGAGGGACTTTAGTGATGTGTCGTTCGTGAACGATTCGTTCATTTTGACTTGGGAGTAACGAGTCTTCTCAAAGAGTGATTCGTTCATTTTCTCGTGGCCGCACATCAGGACTGTTGCATTGGCTCGTCCAAGTAATCAGAAATGATTTGTTCATTTCCCGACTCGGTCTTCAGCTACGAGTCTTTTGATCATTTTTTCACGTGACCTGCATTGGCTCTGTACTGGTAGCTAGAGGAAACAAATGATTTGTTAATTTCCCGACTCGGTCTTTGTACGAGTCTTTGGATCATTTTTCACGTGACCCGCATTGTATTTTTTCGGTAGAGGAAACAGTTTCCTAATTCCCTTTCGCGTGGCCGCTGTTTAAGTAAGACGTGAATGATATCCGCTCAAGTCATCATACTGACTGGTTTTGTTATTTCCCCCCCCCCCCCCCCCCCCCGTTGAAATAAACAAATGACTCTGAAAAACATTTGTTCATTTTACTGAACGAGAACCGAATCAGTAAAATGATCCGAACTTCCCATCTCTAAGGGACTTGTTTCTCTTGTTGGTTAGTAGTAACTGACTTAACTTTGTACTCACTTTGAATTATATTGTTGTTGCTTGCTGTCCTACAGGTACACTCTTGCACTTTTGAGGTTCATGTTGTTTAATTGTAACTCATTTAACTACATGCTCTTATGTTCCTTCCCATTGGCACTTATTTGCTTTTACAATGTATGCTTCATGTTTTGGCTACCCAAAATGCTTTTAGGGTTCTCGTTGTTCATGATCACTGACCTATGCACTTTTTTAAAGCTCTCTCTTGGAAGTCGCTTTGGATAAAAGTATCTGCTAAATGAATAAATGTAATGTAAATGCACCAGAATGTGATTGTGTCTGTGAAAGTGAGAAGTGGGCCTTGCTCAGGAAAATGTATCCTTTAGTTAGAAGAGGAATGCAATAAGTCAGCCTACTGGCAGAGATGGGTGCACAGGGTGATATTATTTGCTGCAGAGAATGTGGACATCAAGGTCGGTGGTACCGGATGGGGGAGGCGAGATGTCCACACTATGGGACAAGGAGAAAGTACAATGGGCCTCACAACTCTTGAGAGTCAAGAGTCAACACCAGGAAATAAGAAGATTCATTATACCGTGGAGAATGTATCCTTTTGCATCTGGACATCATCAGACCTTTGAGTCCGGTCTGCCCCCCATGGATACTCTGCCCCCCCCTCCCCCCCTTGGGACATCATCAGACCTTTGGACTGCCCACCTTGACTGACTATGTTAGTAGTGTAATTAATTGATTAAATCCATCCGCGCCCCCCATGCAATGGGGAGGACATCCTCTCCCCATAGTCTTCTGACCAATCACCTGACAAACACTTCCCTCCCCCCTATATGTCCTTATACACCCAAGTGATAATGTCCTCCATTCTTTCACTGGAAAAAGTAAGTCATTTGGTCATCCTGATAACTC
Source organism: Hypomesus nipponensis (assembly GCF_054491055.1). Taxonomy (NCBI): domain Eukaryota; kingdom Metazoa; phylum Chordata; class Actinopteri; order Osmeriformes; family Osmeridae; genus Hypomesus; species Hypomesus nipponensis. Next base: position 12,069,927 of record NC_140387.1, on the reverse strand, counting down.
AATCTTTTCTTACGCAACAGAAACCTCTTTTGCAAGTAGGTGAAGGGTTAAAATACATCTGGATACACAACATGTCAAATATTTGGATGTTGAGTCATGGCATCAAAGGCAGTGAGTGGTTGCAAGGTTTCCAGAATCCACCAGGTTCTGGACATCGCCTTAGTCATCGAAGGTTATCACAACCAGAATAATTGCCAGCATCTTCACTGGTGGCTGTTGCCATTATCCCTCAGATGCTGAGATGTACCGGCCTAGTTCGTATCGTGTCACTTCATCATGACGCAACGCTTCTCACATCTAATCATTTGGAATGTCCAATCTGACCAGCCACAGATCTGGTCCCTTTTCTAGGTACTAGTTCAAGTACTCCACACTGGTGACAGCACAAACTATCTCAAGTTTGATGTGAGCATCGTACCGGAGTAGAATATATGGATTGTAGGGTGTTTTGGAATTTTTAAGAGAATCAATCATTAAACTGAGTTGGGTGAATTATAAAGTTTATTGAACAGCACAACCAATATACCAACGTAACCATCATCAATACACCAACATGAGCCAAAACCACCTGGCCATGAATCAGATGGGATCAGAAGTGGCGCACTCCCAAACAGCTCTCACAAGTTCCAATGCCCAACCTTTCTTCAGCCTTAGATACCCTTACAAAAAATAAGTATACTTCAAGTTTATTTGTTAAGTATACTAAGTATAAAAAGTATACTATTATCATGTTACTTAAAGTATACTAGCAGTGTACTTATTGATATACTTTTTTGTACTAAGTAAACTGAATTGGCCCACTTTTTAGGTAATTTAGTACACTTTAAAGTACACTTGTAGTGTATTTCAAGGTTTACTTTTGAATACTGCAAAGTAGCCTGTGTCGTGCACTTTCAGTTCATCAAGTATACTTCCTAAAGTACTTCAAAGTATACTTTGGAATACTATAAAGTAGCCTGTGTAGTGCACTTTCAGTTCATCAAGTATACTTCCTAAAGAACCTCAAAGTATACTTTGCAATACTTTCAAGTGCACTTTCATTTAATGTAAGTACATCATCAAGTAAACTTCTAAATGTAATTTTACTATTATTTACTAATGTATTAAAATGTTTATGGGCCCCTCAAATGCCTCAGATCTTGAGTCACTTGGTGAAAACGGGGCCCTCATAATAGTTTCCTGCAGATTTGTAGCTTTTCACTGCGTACTCAATAACATTCCAAGAATCCAGTTGTTGTTATCAAAGGTAAAAGTCATTTAACTCATGGTTACAATGGTAAACCAGCACAACAATTACAATTTCCACGCAATAAAACTCTACATTCTAAGCAGACACATTTAAAAAGAAATTAATGAAGTTACATTTGTATTTCGAAAAAACGGCAAACTTATCAGCAAATTTTAACACAATTTACCGCCTTGCATCATGGGAATTGACTGGCCAATGAGCCACACTATCTTCATTATTTCACGTCGTTATTTCGTTCTTCAGTCAATTTGACAGAATAACCTTCAAATTCTCAAGTAGCTTTTTCGTTTTTTTCCATTTATACTCCAATTGATAATTATTAGTGTAAGAGTATAGGGTTTCAGAATGTTTTAGCAGTAATTAAGATTACAGCTTCAGTAACAAAAAAAATTTCAATGTGCAATGCATTAGATTTTCATAGACATGAATAATTAGAATGAGATGGATCTAAAAAATGTAACCTGTAATGTACTTTAAAATTATTTTGACTGTTTTTGCTGTATAATAATAGAAAACATACATCCTACTCCAGAACAAATGTATACCATTTTCTGTTTCTAAGCATACTTCCTAAAAGTACGTTATTGAGTACGTAGTGAAGAGCTACGAATCTGCAGTAAACTATTATGAGGGCCCCGTTTTCACCAAGTGACTCAGGATCTGAGGCGTTTGAGGGGCCCATAAACATTTTAATACATTAGTAAATAATAGTAAAATTACATTTAGAAGTTTACTTGTTGACGTACCTACATTAAATGAAAGTGCACTTGAAAGTATTGCAAAGTATACTTTGAGGTTCTCTAGGAAGTATACTTCATGAACTCAAAGTGCACTACACAGGCTACTTTAGAGTATTCCAAAGTATACTTTGAAGTACTTGAGGAAGTATACTTGATGAACTGAAAGTGCACTACACAGGCTACTTTGCAGTATTCAAAAGTGAACTATTTTCAAAGCATACTTAAAAGTATATTAAAAGTAAACTATGTTCTAAGTATACTTCTTAAAAGTATATTAAAAGTGAACTATTTTCTAAGCATACTTCTGAAAAGTATATCAAAAGTGAACTAAAAGTGTACTATCCATATTTTAGTATACTTATAGTATACTTTAATATACTTACTTTTTGTAAGGGTATTTATAGGAGTGCCCTGGAATTTGTCAAGCATCTGGTTTTCTCTACGCAACAACCAATCAATATAAACGTCAGTGACATTCTCCTCCACAATGGATGTCTGATCAGGAAAGGTAATACAGCTGCATCCCATCAACACATTACCAAATATAGCTGCTGGCAGCAATAAGGTGGCCAAGCCAGTAAAGCAGGCAAAATGAATGAAAAACATTTTTAGACATCCTCAGAACTGGGTTCTGAATAAATAAAGCTTTGAATCCATCAAAGATTTGCGAGATACCACCCAACTTCCTGTTTGCCGGCTTTGCCGCAGATTTTGATTGGCTGTACCGATCAAACCGTTTCGAAATTCTAAAATACTTTTGATTGTTTGTGTGAGGATTGCCACGACTATATACAGCTAGACTACAGGTAGCTAGCGACTGCGTTGTACCTGGCATCCTTTGCAGTGGCTTACAGTCTTGCTAAACAGAAAACCAGTGACATGGCAGGCTCGTTGGCTTAGAACCTCTTACGTTGCCCTTGCCAGGACACCAATTTATCCTAGTGAGCAGGGGCGTCATTAAACTCTTTTTACTGGGGCACGTGCCCCAGTATAAATCTGCTGTGCCCCAGTAAAATCTAAAGATCTAAAGTTTGAGTTTTAACAATTTACTTTATTAGTCAGTGCATTCATTTAGATTGATACTCTCTGAATAAATAAACGCAGTATCCCAATCATCGCTTGTAAAATAAACAAAACTGTATTTGCGTTCAAATGAATGCAAAAGAAATGTGCGCGCTTGCATTAACTATTGATGTTCCTTCCAAAGCTAATATCAAACCCGCGTCCCTGAACTGTTGTATAGTGGGTTAAGCAAGGGAAGTTTCTATAGCCTATACTGCATTGTGCGCAGCAAGTTTGACAGAAAAAAAGGAATATGAATAGGGGGGCCTGTGCCCCAGTAGAGTTTTGTCTAACAACGCCTCTGCTAGTGAGCTATTCTCAGTGCTGGAAATTATTGTGCTCAGTTACTGTGTAAAAATATGAGTAGTTTTTCAACTGGCAAGCGGTTGTCAGATTTGGCCCAAGTTTAAACAGCTGTAATTCAGTCCTATTTTGACATGTCAAGGTGATTGTGGTCTGAAAATAATCTGTGCCAAATTTGGTGAATCTTCGATCAATTTTGTTGGAGGAATAGGGAAAAAACCTTTTATAAAATGTAAAATGGCGGCCGCATCAATTCATCTGGTATCACAAGTTAACATGTGTCAGACACGGGATCGCCCCCTTGCGGTTAGATGACACAACCTTTTGTGGTCCTCTTTGGAACAGGGTCCCGAGCACCTGTACCAAGTTTGATGTCAATTCAGCAAATCTTTCCTGAGATATGTTCTCACTTCCTGTTTTGGCAGCTTCATTGTCGACTTTGATCAGCTTTACGGGAAAAACAGTTTTGAAAATCAAAAACCATGTGAAAACGTTTGTGAGGCTTAATCTAAAGATAATTGGTGCCAAATGTTTGCTTATTGCGGCATGACCTATTAGACCTCTTTAGAACAGGGTCCCTAGTCCTTATACCAAATTTGGTGTCAATGCAGTAAAGAGGTGCTGAGATATGACCTCACTTATTTTATGGTGGCTTGGTTGATTACTTTGATTGGCTGTTCCAGTCAAAAGGTTTAGAAAATCAAAAAACATGTGATGTCTTTTCTGAGGCTCGGTCTGAAGATGATCTGTGCCAAATTTGGTGAAGATTGGACAACTTTGTAGGAGAGTTAGCAAAAAAACGTTATATTCATTCAATCAAAATGGCGGCCACATCAATTTCATGCATATGATGAGGCTTGGTCTGAAGATCCTCTGTGGCAATTTTGAAGAAGATTTGACAAGAATTGTAGGAGGAGTCGTGAAAAAACGATTTTCCTTAACATTGAAAATGGCGGAGACTCTATATAACTGGGTATGATGGCACGAGTTGAACTCGTCTTGATCCAGGGAATACAACATTACCTAATTTTCAAAAGTAACTTGTGTAAACACACCTTCAAATTTGACCCATTGGTGGCGCTAGAGGGTTTGAAATGAAGACATGAAACTCGGTGAAATTGATGAGGGGACTGGCTCCAAAGTGTGCCAAATTCCTCCTACAGGAGGAACCCTAATAAGAATACCAACAATAACAATAGGTTCCCTCCTACCGGAGGAACCCTAATAATAATAATAATAAATATAGCTGCAAGCAGCGATGCGGGTTCCTCCGCAAAATATTATAAACATGTACACTGTAGAAGATCGAGAGTTGGACAACAAAAGAGCAAAACTACTTCATGTTTGGCCAACAAAAGGCTGAATGGGGATTTGAACTCATGAGCATAAAGTTACTCATCAGTCTCTCTATCCTCTGCTACACATCAACTGTTGAGATTGAATGAATAGAAAGGGCAGAGTATTAGCTTTTGTCAGCTTTGAGACAAAGGTTAAGAAACAGTTGACATTTCAAGGTGAAATTTCATGAAATTGTGCATGGTATTTCAGAATGATGTCATCCTGTTTAACTAAACAGATAATCAAAATGATGACAGGCCAAAAGATAATGACTGGATTCCAACCTACTACCTTATACTTTACAGGTCACCATCCCAGCCCATTGAGCTATTCTCAGTGTTGAATAGTGTCATGTTCAGTAACGGTATTAAAAAGATAGCTGTTTCTCCTGTGGTAAGCGTTGTTAGATTCTGCCAAAGTTGAAACTGCTTGTACATTTCCTATGAAAATAGGACAACGGGATGACTGGGTTGCTGCTGTAAAGAATAACTTACTTATAGTTTTTTAAAAGGTTGTTTGGAGTGCCATAACTTGTCATGGAAGGGAATTTCAAATCATGCCTAGCATCAGTGGGGATGTGTCCTGGCTTAGGTTACTGAAATGAATTTGTGCAACAGACAAGTGATCCACCTGAACAATCAATTTACTTCATTAGAGATAACCATTAGCGTTATCTCTACCATGCATAGACTACAAGTAGCTAGCTACTGTGGTGAACCTGGCTTGTTTTGTGTGTGTTGTGATGGGCTTAAATAAACATGCATTGCTATGTTTTACAACCGGAGGATTTATCGGAAGACTAGAAACCGTTTTGTCAGAATAAAAAATAAACTGTGCCTCTGACTAGTTTTGAATCAACAACCCTTTGCTTACCAGCATAACATCTCAGCCAATTGAGCCATTCCCAGGCATTGAATACAATGTTCAATAACTGGATAGTAAAAAAAAGCTGTTTCTCCAATGGCGAGCGTTCTCAGATTTGGTCCAAGTTCAAACAGCTGTAATTCAGTCATATTTTGACATATCATGGTGAGACTTTGCATGGTACTTCAGAGGCATGTCACCTTAAAGCCTATTAGGTTTGAACCATCTTTCAAAAATACATTTGATTTAGTGACACAAACATATTGAGGCAATGTGGACATTTGAAAAAAATACACCCCTTTCAGACATTTTGTATTTGATTCAATTTCCTTAAGTAACATCTTTAAATACGTCAATTATACATATCTGTACAAAATGTCAAGTCAATTAGACCTTTGGTTCAAGAGAAGAGGAATTTTGAATGTTTTCCTAAATGATCACTGTACAGGAAAATCCATCATGGCGTACCTTATGGGTCCTTGAGGCTTTTTTGTTCCTCATGAAAAATGAGGCATGCACACCAAGTTTCAGAAGAATTGGAGCAATGGGGTGGAAATGCCATCACTTTGAAAATTGGACTTTTGGGCGTGGCCTGTGGCGCCCTCTATGGTCCGATGTGGCCCATATTTGGTGTGGGGGTACCCACTTGGATGTAGTATCAATGTGAAAAATTTGAAAATGTATGACCGGGGACTTTTTTAGACATTGGGGCGCAAAGAGAAGAAAAATAATCAATATAGCTGCAAGCAGCGATGCGGGTTCCTTCGCAAAATGGCAAAATATTATACAAATTTACATTGTAGAAGGTCAAGAGTTGGACAACAAGAGAGCAAAATGTTGGACCAACTACAATAGCCTGAAAGGGGATTTGAACTCATGAGCATAAGGTTACAAGGCAGCCTCTCTATCCTCTTTGCTACACACCAATTGATGAGAATGAATGAGTAGAAAGGGCAAAATATTAGCTTTGGTCAGCTTTGGGACAAAGGTTAAGAAGCGGTTCACATTTCAAAGTGGAATTGCATAAAATTGCGCATGGTATTTCATAATGATGTCATCCTGTTTAACTAAACAGATATTCAAATTTAAGACAGGCTAAAAGACTGCAGCTGGATTCAAACCTGCAACCTTATACTTTGCAGGTCACTGTCCCAGTCCATTGAGCTATTCTCAGTGTTGACTATTGTCATGTTCAGTTACTGTATAAATAAACACAGTTATTACAGTTACAGAATAAAAAGTACGCTGTTTAAACTACTCAAATTTAATCATATTTTGACATACCAAAGTGAAATTGTTGATGGTACTTCAGAGTGATGTCATCTTGAACCCGATAAGGTTTGAAAACCATCAGTCAAAATTATATTTGATTTATTGACACAAAGATATTGAGGCAATGTGGACATTTACAGAAATACACCCCTTTCAGACATTTTGTATTACATTTCTCATTCCATTTAACCCTATATAAACAAACACCTGCCCGCACACTATTCCCCAATCCATGCCGTTTTCCTCCCTCCCAGCATAAGTCAAGCCAAAGCAGAAATGCTGTAGCGGACACATGAAGTTTAGACGTCGACCAAAAATTGCCTCCCTCAATCAAAACAGATCCAGAACCACAGTCATCTTACTATCAAGAATAGCCTCATTGGCTAAAGGTCTATGGCACAGCCCATGATCATCTCCTTGCCAACATTAATGTATAAAGGCCAACTCTTACTTCCGATTAAACCACACAACATGCACTCTCAGGGTGACCAACAAGATTATTTTAACTAACAAACAACAATATTACAAACATCTAATTGAACGAACGCAACAACTTAAATCCCTTGCATAGCTGTTGTAACCAAACTATTTTCCACAAGTCTTGGCGTTTTTTGACATGCCGCACTGCATGCTGGGTACCCAAGGGCGCTGACGCTGATGATCTAGCTGTGCTCCGACTGCGTTATATGACGAGATGCTAGTGACGCGCTAAGGTCTCGGCGTCTCCTGAAATGTAACGCGTCTTTCTGCCTTGAAGCGGCGTGCGCATCATCATCAAGACCCCATGTATATGTCAAGATAACATCCAAGCTAACAATTTTGCCAAATCTGACTGCAGCTTTGTACTGTGTTATGGTTGTTTGAGTTAAACAACTTGCTTAATGAATTCAATGGCTGTGAAATGTCAAATCCAACTATACATTTATAAGAGAGTTCCAATCAAATCTGAATTATTTTTAAACCTACAGGTTTAAAAAACAACCTTTGCCTAAACTGACATGCACCAACTCAGGGAACTGAGTTTCAACACCCATTTACACATCTAGTCTCTATTTTTTACTTTACTCTTAAGGCATAACTATGTTTAACTTTATGTCTGCGCCTCTCTGTCACCAACTGTCTCTGGAGTGGGGGGTGGGGGCTTCACAGGGTGTCTACAGGTGTAAACAAGTAAAATTTAAGACTTTTTAAGACCTTTTAATACCCCTGCCAATTGAAATTAAAGACCAAATTTACGATGGAAATACAGATCAAAAGTGGAAATATACAGTAATCTTCCCAAACACTGATGTCTGTTCAATATGAACAGTATGGTAAAATGACAACAATCGGTTGAGTTTAAGTACATTGACTAAATGTGTGTAATGTGAAAGCATAACACAAAAATGCAATTGCTGTCCTAAATTAAACTAGCAATTCCATGAATCCCATGGAAACAAAGGCAAATGTGTGAGATGAACTGATGTGGAGCACAAATCATCCAAGAAGCAGTACTTCTCTTGAGTGGTTTTTATTCAGATGACAAATCATTGGATTCAGGTCAAAAGTCTATAACTTGAACTGGTTTCATTACTTAAGACACTAAAAGTCAGCAGCTTGGCATAATGGGACATGGAAAGGATTAAACATTTAGACTTTCATTAAAGTAAAAAATGCTGGTTTGTCCTTTTTCATCAATATCCTCAAAAAAGCAGTCTGCAGAGCTACCGTGTCTGTGGGGTGACTGTCTGTCTCTGGAGGGCTGGCAGGCAGGGGCAAGCAGGGCCTGCAGGCAGTCAGTCAGGGCAGGCCAGCTGGATGAAGCTGTCCTGGGGTCAGGGCTGAAGAGAAGCTGTCCAGCTAGAGGGGGGTAGTCCAGCAAGGGATCTGTTTTTCTCTCAGCATCCTCTGTTGAGCAGGCCTCTGCATGACCCTCCAGACCTGTAAAAGTGAAGAAAGGATCCATGTCAGTTGTAAAAAATAAAGCTTTTTACATCTACACTTGACATAAACTACAGTTTGACTGTGAAATGCAGCCATGTAGTGACTCCAAACATTTGGCTCGATTCCAGGCTCTGGCAAGAGTATTTAGCTCTAAACTGGTCAATATACACATCTGACCAAAGACCAGCTCGACCTTTGCCTATAAACAGTGATTCTGATTGTCAGAGACCTTTAAATAGGCTGACTGAGTGAAACTAGCCTGGCTAACGTAGGTTGCTTTCTCAGGAAAATGACAAATGAAATAGGCTTGTTTTGAAAGATCCTATATACTGGCTATCTTCAGTAGACTCTTGTCTACAAAAAGCAGCCCTCCCTGACGTTTTAGGACTAGAATTTAGTGAATTATGATGTCGTTTACACACTACCAGTGAGTGAGCGAGCCGAGTCTGTCACTGAATCAAAGTCAAAACAATGTACCCCCGGGACGCAGTCTCACTCCACTTGTAAGTTTTCCACAAATCCCAAAAATCATCGGAGCATCTGGCAACAAGCACAATTCCTACATCTCCTAAAGGCTTCCCTCCTCGAGGTTTGGTAACGAAACACATTTTTGGTGTCGACCAAACTGTAAAATGGTGAACTTATGAACATGACGCGACCAAAACATGGCTGCCGCCTAAGCCTGTGCGGTCTCCCTGGCGCATAGGCTTATTACAAAGACTTTCTCGACCCAAATAAAAATTCTGAGCCGACAGGTCTGTGGGGAATTGCTTGTTCTCCTAAAAGCGGCCCTCCTCTACCTTTTTGATGACTTTGCATGATTCAGTAATTACACAGAGGGAATAAGCTAGCTACTTTTCGAGTTTGGTTTTCCGTCACTTCAAACTCAAGATCTAAAGGTCTCAAAGTGCTCAAACCTTCACCATAATTCAAGAGTAGTGTACTTTCACGAACCCAATCATTGATTCTAGGTTAAAATTGTGTAAAAGTAGGACTTACCGAACGTGGCTGCCTCCAAACCGGCTATCAGGTGATTCCAGTTGAAAACAACAATGGCCGCCGAAAAAGAATTTATATTCGTAAAGGCGAGCTGCGATTGGAAGCGAAATGAAACAGGAGCTAAAGACCAACGGTGGGGGCTTGGTCAGCACACCATTTCCAGAAAGGATGTGTGTGCGTCTCGCCAATCTCGCGCGTGTGTGAAGTAGGTTGACCACCTGTCCCTCTTTGAGCTGTGCGACACAACGCAAAGCGGGACAGGTGGTCACCCTAGTGTCAAGGAGCAGGATGAGCCTGTGAAAATTTGGAGTGCACGCTGTGGAGCAATTCAACTGAATTCAATCATTATATTGACATACCAAGGTGAAATTGTTTATGGTACTTCAGAGTGATGTCGTCTTGAACCCTATTAGGTTTGAAAAACAATCGGTCAAAATTATATTAGATTTATTGACACAAAGATATTGAGGCAATGTGGACATTTACAAAAATACACCCATTTCAGCCATTTTATATTGCATTTCTTATTCAATTTGACCATTTATAAAAACATGTATTCTACACATCTGGAACAAATTTCAAGTCGATTGGATCTATGGTTCATGAGGAGAAGGGTTTTGAAGGTTGTACCAAATTTGGACAGTACAAGAAAATTATTTCTTCTTTCAAAGTCTGACAATATGGGTCCTTGAGGCTTTTTTGTTCCCCATGAGAAATAAGGCATGTATACCATTTTTCAGGCATTTTGGAGTAATGGGGCGCTGGGGAAATCACGTAGACTTTGGGCGTGTTTTATAGCGCCACCTATGGGCGCACATGGGCCACTAGCCATCTGGGAGTAATGAGTTACCTGTTGTATCATTGCGCCAAATTGGAAAAAATCGGGTCCAGGACTTTTTGAGCTATTGGGCCATTTAGCGGAGAAATATAATAAGAATAAGAATACTAACAAAAACAAAAGGTTTCCTCCTACCAGAGGAACCCTAATATAAACAATAGGTTCCCTCCTACCAGAGGAACCCTAATAGGAAGAATAGGTAGAAATACTTAAGGTGGCTTTGCGGCTTGGCCCCCCAAACACATTAATCCTAAGTAACCCAGACTTTGTGTCTCCAAATTTCCTTCTCAGGTCAAACTAACCCCATTAGGTCAAAAGTCATAGATGGAAGGCTTTAGAAAATGCACATCCCCAAGGGTCAACTGCCCCACAGGCTAGTCGATACCTCAGAACAGACAAATATCCCCTCAACATCCTTCACCACCTCTTGACCTCATTTTCTGTAAGCTAGTCACAGGATGTTCGTAATCAATCGAAAAAAGGAGCTTACAATTCAACCACAATTAAAACACATTTATTTCACATACAATCTAAAAATCTATTACAACAGTCAACAACCTTTAAGTCTCAGAAGTCAGATGAACAAGGTGGCGATTCTTTGTACTAGTATCAAACCTGACATCCAATCAGTAGCCTATCCTGATACTATAGGGCTGTGTTGGTAGAGATCTGCATAATCAAACTCCTTTGTCACTGAACAGTTGATCATTTGGACCAAAAGACTAAATGTGTTACATATTCCTTTGTCTTAAATGCGTCACATATGTCCTGCTTCAGTGACTGAGTAAGCCGGCGATGGTCCCATTTGAATTTGTATGCGTCTGCTTCAGCCACTGATTAAGCTGGCAATTGCCCAATTAGTATATGTATGCATTAGGCAATCTTTCTTTCTATGGCCGGTGTCTCTATTGTTTCATACAAACTAGTTTCATTTACATTTATGCATTTAGCAGACACTTTTATCCAAAGCGACTTCAAAGAGAGAGCTTTACAAAAGAGCATAGGTCACTGATCATAACAACAAGGAAGTAGCAAACATTACAAGCAGCCAAAACATGAAGCATACATTGAGAACAACTAAACAAGTGCCAAAGGAAGACCCATAAGAGCATGCAGTTATACAAGACCCAAAAATTTAAACAATATGAACCCCAAAAAGTGCAAGACTGTACTTGTAGAAGAACAATCAACAGTAAAATATTTAACAGCGAGTACAAGAGTTCAAGAATTAACTTCGTTATAACTAACCTACAAGAGCAACAAGTCTCTCAATAAGAGTCATTGTGATCCTGGAGGAAACTAACATCAGGTTCAATCAAGCATTCCTAAGTGCCGTTGTACTCCCCGAACAAGTGCGTCTTGAGCCTTTTCTTGAAGGTGGGGAGACAGTCAGTGTCCCTGATGGAGGTGGGGAGCTGGTTCCACCATTGGGGGGCCAGGCAGGAGAAGAGTTTGTGTTGGGACCGGGGCGGTCTTGAGCGGAGGGACCACCAGGCGGTTGTCTGAAGAAGACGTAGGTGACGGGTGTTAGGCTTTTAATTGAACATGCCTTCATAATTTCTTGCTCTTAAAGGTACTGTCTCTCTCCCCACTTTCAAGAAAAGGCTTAAGACACACTTGTTGTGGGAGTGCAACGGTTAGGGAAAGATTTGTTGGATCCGACGTTAGTTTATTTCCTCCAGGAACACAATGACACTTGTCGGTTAGTTGTAACTTGTTGGTTAATTGTAACTGAGTTAACTACTTGTACTCGCTGTAGATTATATTATTGTTGCTTGCTCTCCCACAAGTACACTCTTGCACTGTTGAGGTTCATGTTGAATTTGTAACTTGTTTAACTACTTGCTCTTATGTTTCTTCCCACTGGCACTTGGTTGCTAATCACAGTGTATGCCCATGTTTTGGCTTCCTGCAATGTTTTATGTGGCTATCTCGTAATTAATGATCATTGACCCATACACTTTTTGTAAAGCTCTCTCTTGGAAGTCGCTTTGGACAAAAGCATTTGCTAAATGAATAAATATAAATGTTAAAGAGTCAGTAACTGCAAAACTGAGTTTACCTTGTTATAGTTGAATAACAACAATTTGGTGGGTAAAATAGACATACAGTGAACTTCAAAGTCGATTGGCACCTCTTTCTTATGCAAATCTCACAATTTTAAACTGTTGCTGTAAAACGGTCCATTTCAACGGCTCCACCCTATTTGGCTCTGGCGTGTACCTTTGTCACGCCCTAATCTCATGGTTTGTGTAGATCTCAGACACTGGTTTAGCTGCACGCTGCTCTGTGTACTTCCACAGGAATTACAATCCACCAGTTTTGAAAACCTAATTTAAAAAAGGGTTTGCTAAGCCGCTGTTGCTGAAATGAGGTGCTGTTCCAACTGTATTCACAACCGCAAGCTGTCAGTATAATTTTGTCTTTAACAGTTATTAACAATGCTGACGTATCCTGTATCGAACATAAGTAGAGCTAGAATGTGTGATGATTTAGTTTATTGGCAATGGGGCTAACATTATTTCATGTTCCTGACAGTGTTTCATTCGAATAAATAACATGTGTTGTCATGTAAATCTACAATTCATGATGCATGTTTGTCCAGATCTTTGTCAGGTTATTTTTTATTTTACTTTTCAGCAAGATAGAGCTAACTGAACCTGAGTTGAATCACGATAGTTTGGTTGCTAAGCTGTAACGTTACCCACCTGTTTGCTTCGACAACAGAAGTGGAAACAACTAACGTTATAATTTCAAATTATATCTAGTCAATCTGTTGAAAACAGTGTTGTTTAGATACAATAGATTTATTTGTACGTTTTATTTCAAGTCTCCACCTTCAATGTTTCAGTGAGTGCTGTTGGTCTTGTTGCGTCTTTGTGCCGTAGCTTCACTCGTTGTAAACCAATCAATTAGCGTGCAGCTCATCAATATATTCATGAGCATACCATAAAAGGGAGAAAACCTCTCGTTTTATTCAAGAGCTATTTCACAGGGTGCATTAGGGCCATTTTCAGGCCAACCAATGTTACATACCCTATTCGGAGACCTTAAGGAACACTGTGAAATACCCTATAAAATCAGTAAATGACCCCTTTAAGGTATGTTTCTGTATCGATTTAGTTTAATATTATGTATTATCTGGTCGGATGGCTGAGCAGTTAGGGAGTCAGCCTTTTAATCAGAAGGTTGTCGGTTCGATTCCGGGCCATGCAAAATGTTGTTGTGTACTTGGGCAAGGCACTTCACCCTACTTGCCTCGGGGAGAATGTCCCTGTTCTTAAGCCTAGTTTATACTTATGTCGCCGACACTTTTGAAATGGTCGCCGACGAAATAAAAAAAGTGTCGCTCAGGCTGCTGCATTTATACTTCGGGAAACAGTCGCCTGTGCTCAAGGTTCGCGTGACGTAAACGGAATCGTTTTACTGTTACATTCGTAGCTATGGTTGCATTGTTTATGCTTTACCCTAGGTGATCGATCGGAGAAAATGGCTGTAGCTAATTTTGAGAGGCATTATAAAGGTGTGGATACATTCTAACTTGCTCTGCCAATCTCTCCTATATTCCTTCCATCTTAAACAGCTGTTGAGCGTTCACTAAAAATTCAAAACAATGCAGTCAACGACGCGTGCCATCTATCTAGCCAATCACACTTGCGCGACACTATGTGACGACATCAGCGCCAGTAGAAATCTCTCCTGGTAGACGCCACTTTCAAGCGACGGTTAAAAGTGTCGACCGTGACGCCATTTCTGTCGGCGACATTTTCAAAAGTGTCTGCGACCTAAGTATAAATTGGGCTTAACTGTAAGTCGCCCTGGATAAGAGTGTCTGCTAAATGACTAAATGTAAATGTATTGATTATCTTAGCCTACTACAACCCCAATGTGTAAAATAAAATAAAAAACAGAATACAATGGTTTGCAAATCTCATAAGCCCGTATGCTATTCACAATAGAACATAGAAAATCTATTAAAAAAATGTATTTTTTAAATAAGATCATTTTGAATTTGATAGCAGCAACGCGTCTCCAAAAAGTTGTCACAAGGCCATGTTTACCACTGTGCAGCGCCCTGTTCCATAAAGCGAGATTACTGAATAAGCCAGGTTTATGTCAGTTAGTCAGACTCATTTCCAGCTCATTCGGTTCCATAAAACCAGCTCAACGTAGTTCAAACTATGGCAACTTATGCTGCAAATTTAACCTTGTCCGGGGATGGCTAACTGTCAGGCTTGTTGCTTGACCAGACGTTCCTGTAACACTGACCCAACGGGAAACAGTGACTCACCATGGACTTTCTGGCATGATGCTTTTTATTTTTACCATTATCAGTTCAATATGTACCTTTATAGAAAATCAACTTAAATAAAATATATTTGTATGCATTCTGCATAACTATGATGAACAAGGATTTCAGAAAGATACAAACCTACAGAGCCTACTTTTAACTTATATGGTAGTTTGTGATATCAAATGTTTAGGCTGATGCTACATATATCTCAATCTAAATGATCCCAGTATAATTCTTATAGCTACATATAGTTAACAGTAGAATACAATTGCAAAACAAACCTAAATCCATACATCTATAGATGGATTTCCCGACACACAAAAAATTACAAAACTTTGGCTACTGGATAATGTATGTCAAAGAAGTCAATTTAGATGTGTTTAGAGAAGTTTCTTAATCAATGAATTAAGGTCTGTAGGAAAGGACCTTGACCTACGTAGCCTGTCGTTCATGTCAATCATGGCGTGTCATTTTATTTTTATGAAGTAGTGAATTGAGCTGTCATAGTATGCGGCTTTAAGAGAAAGTTATTCTGGAAAGAAGTCACATGGTTGTGAACATTGCGTTTTGCTGTGGTGGATTGATAAGATCCTTATTTTACCTCTCGGGCTGCTTAAGAATAGGGTGCACCAGCAATTATCTTGAATCTGATGTGGATTAGTTGGATTGCGTGAACTAGAATTGGCCTTTATGGAACCGCTTTATCCCCGACAGACTTGATGAGTTAATTAAAGTCAGGTTTGGGACTTTAATCACACCTTTTTTGAGTGTCCTTTATGGAACAGGCCCCAGTTGCTGGAGTTGTGGGAGAGGAATGTTATCCCTTTTTTGTCTGATACAGGATTCTTGATGCTCAATGGTCCTGGATCTTCTTTGTCATGTTTTTTGTATTGTGATCCACCAAATATTTTCAACTGGGGAAAGGTCTTGAGTGCAGGCAGGCCAGTTCAGCACCCGGACTCTTTTACTACAGATGCAGTATATGGTTTAGCATTGTCTTGCTGAAATATGTAAGGCCTTCCCTGAAAAATGTTGTCTGGAAGGAAGCAAATGTTGCTCTAAAACCTGTATATACCTTTTAGCATTGATAGTACTTTTTTCAGATGTGCAAGCAGTCCATTCTATAGACACAAATGCACCCCCATACCATCATAGATGGAAGCCTTTTAACTGAGTGTTGATAACATGCAGGATGGTCCCTCTCCTTTTTAGTCTGGAGGACGTGGCGTCCATGGTTTCCAAATATACTTTGACATTTTAAAGTAGTCTGACCACAGAACAGTTTTCCCACCTTGCCTCAGTCCATAATAAATTAGCTTTAACCCAGAGAAGATGGCAGTGTTTCTGGATAATTTTCACATTTGGCTTGTTCTTTGCATGATAGAGCTTTAACCTGCATTTGTGGATGGCACAGCAAACTGTGTTCCCAGTAGGGATTCTCATAAACCCCACGCTCATTAATGACCATTAACCGTTAAACAACAAGCTTAAAATGTAAAATGGACGAGTGTCTGTGACCCATTTAAAATATATCAACAGTTTTTTTCCCCATAAGGCGTTGATTTTAAATTGCAGCATAAACAACAACACACATTTTTGCAAAATGGCAACTCTGTTTAACAAATAGAATTAACCGATAAACATTTGTATTGTTGGTTAACATTTACACGGTTAATTATGAGCATCCCTAGTTCACAGACAATGAGTTCTGGAGGTTTTTCTAAGCCCATGCAGTGATTTGCATAACAGAATCATGCCTATATTTTATGCAGTGAGCCTGAGGGCTCGAAGATCATGGGCATGCAGTATATATTTTCCCCCTTGTTCCTTACACATAGAGATATAGATGTCTATAGATATAGATACACATTGATATGTCCAGATTCTCAGATTAGTTTTACCATATTATGTACCATAGATGATGAGATATTCAAAGTCTTTGCAATTTCACGTTGAGGAACATTATTCTGAAATGGTTCCATAACGATCTACCGGTCAATTTTCATTCCTACCCTCACCTACGGTTGAAGATGGATGGTTCCATAATATGTAGATGCAGGTTTTCGCAGATTGGTGAACCTCTGCCGGTCTTTGCTTCTGAGAGACTTTACTTCTAAATGTTCCTCCAGCTGTTTATTTTTAGTAACACTTATTTTTCCAGCCACCGTCCCAACTTTTTGGAGACAAGTTGCAACCTTCAAATTCAAAATCACCTTATTTGTTCCTAAATACGGTTTCCTCCATTTAAACATGTGTTATGATTTCTTTGTTCTATCGTGAATAACATGAGTTTGAGATTTGCATCATTGCATTTTGTTTTTATTTACGTTTTAGACAGTGTCCCAACTTTTGGGGAATTGGGGTTGTAGCTACCGTTATATTTTGTTAACGATTGCTAATAGCTAGCTAACAAATGAGTAAGTTGAATATAACATTACTGAGTGTAATAAAGGCTTGTTTAACACATCTATCTAAATCTGGAGGATATGTTCTTCGTTGTGGCGTTAATTTTTTATGTGATGCCAGATCTGACAGAGGCAGCGGTCAATTATTAAACCAGTACTATTAGGGAGCTAATAAATCAAGCTCTTGTCAGATATTACAAGTGCTCTTGGGGTGGCTGCAGGGGGCCCTAAGCAGGTGCTTAGTTTGCTTATGCATCAGGCTGACCAAGCATCAAAGCTGTTTAAAGATGGCATTCCATTACTTTCCATGGAGTGTGCTCAGTAGCACATTGAGGCTTGAAAAACTGAGATTCGGTCAGCGCCATGTTGAATTTCTGGCTTGTCCGGTCTTGCGCAGTAGCGTGGCTAGCTGTGCTCTAGGCTTCATAATAGGTCTATGCCGTCATTGATGTCAGCAAAGACATCTGGTGCTAGTTTCCGTTTGGGGGATTTATTTCAAAATCGGAAAACATCTGCTAAAAAGAAAAAGCTAGTATTTTGAGCCAGGTTCGAGAACAGAATATATATTTTTAATGAAGAAAGATTTTGATATTTTGACTTAAAATTAAAGAATAAAATCACTGAAATGAGACGTGTGCCAAAACGGAAATGCAATGCCACCAAGATCCATCGGTCCTTAAGCTGAGAAGTAAGGAGTGGGGGTTTGTGTGTATGTGTTGTTGTTTTGCCAAATGTTTTGTTTTTATTAATGCTGTTGTGCTGTGGGTTATTGCTGCCTGACTACTGCCGGAAGGAAGGTAGACAGACAAAAAGCCTGGCCAATCATTGCATTCGGTCTGAATGCCATCCAATCATTAATTCCGGTCTGACGAGTGGTCATGTTTATTACAGCCCTGCGACGCCCACAAATATTGGATTGGTTTCATTTTGCTGTCAAACCTTAAGATTTATTGGTTTCTATCAGGATGTGAAGTGTAGTTCAGCAAAAATGACAAAGTGCTTCTCAAAAACCATTACCTACCCTGCCTTTAATGCTTTTGTGTTACATTTACATTTTACATTTATGCATTTAGCAGACGCTTTTATCCAAAGCGACTTCCAAGAGAGAGTGTTGACACCTAATGACACTTCCAAGAGAGTGTTGACACCTAATGCTGCAGTGTTGTACATGTAATAGTTGTTTTTGGCAATGTAGTGTTTTCTAAATGTTTCATTTCTTTTAATTGTGTTATGTACGGTATAGATTAATGTTATATTGCACTGTAAAATGTCCTCCAAAAGGTGGGTTTCAAAACGAAGTGAAACATTAGGACAATTGTCAAAAGGGTTTGAAGATGCTATCAACATTGTATCACGTCAAATATGTCACGTCACATCAATGCTTGCACAGTCCGAGCTTGACTGTTAGTGAACAATCAACTGAGACCTCAACTACATCTTTGAGGGTCAACCTCAGAACCAGGCTGAGTTCACGAGGGCAACAAAGATCAGCAGACAACCAAATCTTGAAGGAGCGGTAGAAAGCTATACTGTATGGGGTTTTGGACACAAGTCCAATTCAATGTATCCTTTGGTTGGGGAAAGACAGCTCAACACTTAGTGGTCTGCTTGAAACCTGCTCTCAGTGGGTCCCGTGCTTTACTCTCCACCATAAGTTATTTTTCCGTCAGGCACAAAGGGAAGTATGTGGCTTTGCTTTGGCTAAGTCACAACATTGTATGAAGAGCAAGGCAAATATTTGATATGTTTCCTTTTACTTTATGGTAGGTGTCAATTTTCAGTTGGCCAAGGCTGGTACATTTAACACCAAATAACCATGGACTAACTGAAAGGGAAACATTGACATTCCTAACTTTAGGATGGGCCATTAATGGTTACCTATCGTAAAACATTTAAATTCTGTCAACTAGTTGAAAATACCTCCACATTTTGCGGGGATGCAGTGTGTATTGTAAGTGGGAAGATTGAATATCACAATCTGAGATCAACCACACAAAATGTAACGATTTACAGAAGTGAACTCAGAACTTTGTTTTAATAGAACATATTTTTCTGATCATTTGTATTTCTCTAGTGAAAAGGATGTATTTAACCAATTTGAGTTAAACAAGTTGACACCTCACTCTTAAAAGACCCTTTCAAACCATTCTGTATTCTTTGCGATTTCTAACATAAAAAAATAACACTATGTAGGACATGTACAGTATAAGAAATAAATCAGAGAGCAACGGGGACTTCTGATAGAGGGCTTGCCGTCTGCTGTATGTGGCCGTCTGATTACAGAAACGTTGAAAGTGTTACAAATGTGTTAGATTGTTAGAATTGTAGCCGCTAGAGGGATACACATATGCCTTTCAGTCGGTAAACACCGTCCCATCAGCTGCTATTTGAAATAGCAGTCAGTGAGTAAGCTAGGCTACCTGTGACTTCCCACTTCAGCTGAGGAAGGAAAAAAACAGCCCCGGAACGTTCGAAACATGAGTTGCTCCCTCTCAAAAAGACTTACTGAGAAACTGCTCTTAAAACGGACAACCATTTCTGGCTCTTTCTCCAAATGTCTCTTCGTTTCAGGGAAATCAATAAGGATCGTTCTGCTGCTATCTCTTGCCTTACAAGATAATTTTGTGCATTTCAACTTTTGAATATCAAGTTGAGGATTATTTCTTGATTTTTCTGTAATAAAATATGCCAGGTCGGTTTACTCTTATTTTTCATTGGAATTCAATATGTTGCATTTTGTATGCTGTTTTACGGGTAGGATAAGGAAACAAAAAAGGTGTGACAAGCGCTTGACTGAAAACTGGGCTTCTGCACTTAGCCTAACTCCTACCAAAGGGGGATGAGGGGGCATCAAGCGGATTCCCCTCTATGATTGATTAGTTATTAGTCATCACTTGGCTAAATGAAACCAATTGAAAAGGCACCGTGGAACACATGCATGAATCAAAAACTCCTGTGTCCCTTGAATGTGTCCTGTAGTCTTACTTTTGCTTAAACGTGAAAGGAAAGGGGGTCGTGGCTTAAGAATAACAGTATCGCTTTATGGGTTTATTTAGACCGATTCTACGGTTTTGCAAGCGGCTATAAAAACAGAAAAACAACTCGAGAACCTCTCAAAGAACATTGTTGACGAACGAATTTTATAGGCTAGTTATCCAAATATTTATTTTTAGATTTTTGTCATCTTATCCATACTGAAAATGAAACTTTGGACCTCTCCCTGGCTGCCATGCCTCGTGATACTCATCTTGTGTTTTGGATCAGAGTGCGGGACTGTCCGAAGAAAACAGAGATCCAAGAGGGACTTGGTGCTTGTAAGGGAGGCGAGAGCCAATTTCCCAGGATCTTGTGGCACACGTCTGCCCCGGGGCAAACGTTCTTTGGCCGACGTGGAAAGACGGGTGCCTCGCCAGCTTCGGCGCTCTTCTCATGCGGATAACTATCCGGGTCGGGGAAAACCTGTCTATTTCACCGGCAGGGGTGACCAGCTCCGGCTTAAACCAGGCGTGGAGATACCCAGAGGAAATTTCACTTTGGAGATGTGGATCAAACCAGAGGGAGGTCAACGATCACCCACGGTGATTGCAGGTATGCAATCCGAATCTGACTTTTTCAAACCAAATGGAAACGGAGTCTCAGTTTTCGTTCACATGGAGCCTAAATTCATGAATTATTTTTATGCCCACAAATCTCTACAGTAGCCTAGACTTTAGTCCGAATAATTGTTATATTCTAATACCTCTATCATTTATAGCCTGTAAGTAGGCTAGTAGACAAATATAAATCAGCACAGTATAAAGATTTAGTTACAAATTATGTTTAGGCTACATAGGTTAGATATAAATGACCAAATATAGGCTATAATTTAAGATGCATTAGATGTATAGTCTAAATATATTTAGGTTTTCAAGCTGTCTGGTAATTGTATTTAAACACTATTAAAAGTTGCCAAACAATACAACCGTGTGCTAAAAATGAGTTCTAAAAACGGACACAAGCAATGATGTAATGCTTTGAGAAGTGCACCATAAGTAATTTTTCGTGCGCTCACCGGGCAGCACTAGGCTTTCGATCATAGTTTATAATTTAGGGTCATTTAAATAGGGCTGTACAATGATAATAGGCATATTAACTAAGTCTACAGTTTCATGCATATTGTGTAACCTATAACTTTGGTCACCTAATGCACTATGGCAAACGGATTAACATCATAAGGCTATATAGGTGTATTTAGGAGGGTTATGTTTGTGATTGATAGGTGATGTCATCATACGTAGTTGTGTCCTATGGCTATTTTAAAACCGTGATGTAATGCCGAAAGTTTTAATAGCTACACGTCAGAGCACGGCAGTAGCCTATGCAGTTTATTCTGAAGCAGCTACCGGTGCTGCACATGCTGCAATAGCTATGTAGACTTCCCAAGAAGAACATAAATTCGCCGCTAAATTTACCGGACACAAAATCCAGTGATCGAGTTATCAAAATCTCAAGCAGAGTTGCACTAATGTGACTGTCGTTGCGTCGGGGAATCTAGACAATTTTCACTAACCCTCTAGGCTTGTGTACCGTTTGCAGACTGTAACCTGAATGACGCATGAAAAGCAGATTTTTTGTTTTATAGACATCTTAGGTATTGTCGTAAACTGACCACAGTCGGCTACAGTCCACTTTTATGTAGGCTATAGAGCTTGATATTGTAGCCTAGTAGGCTATGTTAGCGGGAATGCTTGGACAGCAATTCGTCGGCCTAAATGTTACAATGATTTTATCGGTCCTTCAATATTAACAAACCACGAGTCTGTTAAGACGTAAGACAACGAATAATATATATTTTAGTCGGCTTGTAAATGGTAATAGCATCACTGCCAGTGAAAGGAAATATCCTATAATTCTGACTTGTCCCATAGGCTGCCAATAGGGAGCGTAGCGGACACAACTCATTGCATTTCACTGGTGCATTTGCGTAGCCGGCTGAGCTCTCAGCACTCAACGTTGACTACACATTTAGACCGAGGAGATTCACGAACAAGAATGCGTGTCCCTCCTTCCAACCCCCTCTCTCTTGTTCCCCAGCTCTCCTTCTTCCTCCCCTACATTCTCTCTATATCTCTGTTTCTCTCTTTGCCCAGCTCTTCCTTTTTGGAAATCCACATTTTTATTATAGAAGTTTGTACAAATTTATAACAGTTTGAACATGGTTATTGTAGTGGTTGTACCTGCTTTGTAAAGTGTGTGCATGTGTGTGTTGATGTGCATAAAACTGTGTATGTGTGTGCACGTGTGTGGGTTTGCGTGTATCTAGATGGGGCTGGATGCATCCCAAACCAGACCCCTATAACATTCAATAGAGGCATTTGAACTGTTCAGGGAATTTGTGGAGAGAGCTCTGGATGACACAGAGAAGTCTCAATCTGGTCAATGTTTTCTTGTCAGCTCAGAGAATATTACAGGAAACCATGCCTCCCCCACCCCCCCCAATATATCATATGTATTGGATTGTGTTATTTTCTGCCAGCATGTTAAGACAAAGGAAAATATATTTGTTGGAGAAGAAACAAACCACCAACCATCAAGCAAATGGAATAATAACTCATCTTTTAAATCAAATTCAGACCTTGCAACAAACCCAGGTGCTTAAACATCCCTATCCCATTGTTTTGATCCTGATCAAGTTGTTTTCTACAGCTGTTTTCACATTGTGTTGTTGTTGATTTGACCAATGCTGTTTTCATATAGAGAGGGTCATCATCTCTATAGTTTAAGTGCAGAGAGATGAGGAATGAACTGCAGTATTTGCTTCCTGTGCACACTACTAAACACCCAGGCCCAGATTTAAAAGGGCTCCACAACAGTGTTAGGATTTTCACAATTTAACTATGGTTTAATAATAGCTAAGCCCGACTCTTTTGTTCTTCATTACAATCTGGAACAGCTAATGAGAATATAGTAGACGGCCTCTGGAAAAATAACTTTTTAAATTCACATCGCAGTCACAGTTTAGAACCAGTGGTTATTCAATTAAGTGTCATCATTTACTAAAATGGGGTATCTCATGACTAGTGGCATCTGTTTGTGACAATCAATTACTAAATGTCAAAACAGCAATAGCATTTGCTGTTAAGGGCACAAAGTACATAAGACTAAAGTAGAACCTACTGCCCTACTTACACAATAAAGGATTGTGGTTAATTTGAGCCCTTTTGGAACTCCCGATTTGTTCATATTCATTATTACACTTAAGCATGCTAAAAAGAGATCTGAACATTTACATGTTTTTATTTATATATAATAATAATAATCATAAAATATAGCTGCAAGCAGCGATGCGGGTTCCTCCGCAAAATGGCAAAATATTATAAAACTGTACATTGTAGAAGGTCAAGCGTTTTGCGACAACAATAGAGCAAAACTACTTTATGTTGGGCCAACTACAATAGGCTGAATGGGGATTTGAACTCATGAGCATAAGGTTACAGAATAGCCTCTATATCCTCTCTGCTACACACCAACTGTTGAGAATGTATGAGTATAAAGGGCAGAGTATTAGCTTTGGTCATCTTTGGGACAAAGGTTAAGAAATGGTTGACATTTCAAAGTGGAGTTGCATGAAATTGCGCATGGTATTTCATTTTGATGTCATCCTGTTTAACTAAACAGATATTCAAATTTAAGACAGGCTGAAAGATTGCGGCTGGATTCAATCTTACAACTTTATACTTTGCAGGTCATTGTCCCAGTCCATTGAGCTGTTCTCAGTGTTGAATATTGTCATGTTCAGTTACTATATAAAAAAGTAATCTGTTTCTTCTGTGGTAACAGTCTGTGGATTCAGCCAAAGTTTAAACTACTCAAATTCAATCATATTTTGATATACCAAGGTAAAATTGTTGATGGTACTTCAGAGTGATGTAATCTTGAACCCAATAAGGTTTGAAAACCATCAGTCAAAATGATGTTTGATTTATTGACACAAACATATTGAGGCAATGTGGACATTTACATA
This sequence comes from Hypomesus nipponensis, assembly GCF_054491055.1. Taxonomy (NCBI): domain Eukaryota; kingdom Metazoa; phylum Chordata; class Actinopteri; order Osmeriformes; family Osmeridae; genus Hypomesus; species Hypomesus nipponensis. The sequence continues at coordinate 12,045,637 of NC_140387.1, read as the reverse complement.
AATACACCCCTTTCAGACATTTTGTATTACATTTCTCATTCCATTTCACCCTATATAAAAACACACCTGCCCGCACACTATCACAATCCATGACGTTTACCTCCCTCCCAGCGCAAGTCACGACAAAGCAGAAATGCTGCAGCGGACGCATGAGGTTTAGATGTCGACCAAAAATTGCCTCCCACAATCAAATCAGATTGATTAACATTGTTTCCAGTATATCTCAAAGATGGCTTGATGACCGCTTTCCAAAACCACAATCAATTTACAATCAAGAATAGCCTCATTGGCAAGAATTCTATGGCACGGCCCATGAACAACTCCTTGGAAGTGGTGACATATCCTTGCCGACTCTCACTTGCCATTAAACCACACAACATGCACTCTCAGGGTGACCAACAAGATTATTTTAACTAACAAACAACAATATTACAAACATCTAATTGAACGAACGCAACAACTTAAATCCCTTGCATAGCTGTTGTAACCAAACTATTTTCCACAAGTCTTGGCGTTTTTTGACATGCCGCACTGCATGCTGGGTACCCCAGAGCGCTGACGCTGATTATCTAGCTGTGCTCCGACTACGTGATATGACGAGATGCTAGTTACACACTAAGGTCTCGGAGTCTCCTGAAATGGAACGCGTCTTTCTGCCTTGAAGCTGCGTGCGCATCATCATCAAGACCCCATATATATGTCAAGATAACATCCAAGCTAACAATTTTGCCAAATCAGCTTTGTATACCATATGTACTGTGTTATGGTTGTTTGAGTTAAACAACTTGCTTAATGAATTGGATGGCTGTTAAATGTCAAATCTAACTATAACTTTATAAAAGAGAGAGTTCCAATCAAATCTGAATTATTTTTAAACCGAGAGGTTTAAAAGACAACCTTTGCCTAAACTGACATGCACCAACTCGAGTTTCAACATCCATTTACACATTAGTCTCAATTTTTTACTCTACTCTTATGGCATAACTATGTTTAACTTAATGTCTGCGCCTCTCTGTCACCAACTGTCTCTGGAGTGGGGGGTGGGGGCTTCACAGGGTGTCTACAGGTGTAACCAAGTTAAATGTAAGACTTTTTAAGACCTTTTAATACCACTTCCAATTGAAATTAAAGACCACATTTACGATGGAAATACAAATCAAAAGTGGAAATATACAGTAATCTTCCCAAACACTGATGTCTGTTCAATATGAACAGTATGGTAAAATGACAACAATCGTTTGAGTTTAAGAACATTGACTAAATGTGTGTAATGCGAAAGGATTAGGGCTGCCGCGATTCGTTGCTGTGAATGCGTTGACATCAATATTTTAAATCGACGCATCTTAAAAAAAAGAAATATTATAAAAAATTACAAAAAACGCTTCAAGTCATTATAACAAATCTCCAGTCAACGCTCAAATATCATGGCAGCTGCAGCAGAGACCGACTTGGTTCCAAAACCCCAGCCCCCAAATATCCGAGGCTTCAAAAGTATGGGAATACTTTGACTTAACGCTATCACCAAACAATAAGGTGGTTTGTACACTGTGCAAAGTTGCAATGGCATACCACAGCAGCACTTGCGCTATGCACGAGCACCTGAAAAGAAAACATACAGGCGCTATACTAGATGATTGACTGGCAGAAAAGACAAAACCACCGTTGTCTGGTGTTGTCTACTCATGTTTATTAGGGAGAGCCTTTTTAATATATGTTGTCATTGTAGCTGCTAAATACACACGTTATTAAAGCTATAAATTCGTCTGCCTGCTACCTTAGAGTTTCCATTGAATAAATGTTTAGGTAGGTTAGAATCTGGGTTATTCCATGTTGGTTGATAGGATGGCTCTCCAGGTTAGCTCTTGCTATTTAGCTAACTTGTTAACCCTTACCATGACGCGTTGCTAGGACAATGGAGGCATATGAAGTGATTTTAAGACGTTAGCCCTAGTCCGGCTCTAGTGTGTGGTAAATGTACACTACTTGGTTCTTAGATAATTGTTGAGTATCGCTATCGAATCATTACCAAACTGGCATAAGCACCAGCCCAGAACCAGCACCTTGGAATTTTTGGTTTAAAAGGGGTGTGTGTTTGTGTATGTTGGGATATGTTATGTACCTTATCTAAATATTTTAATTGACAGAGTTGAGACAGAGTTTAAACCTACAGTTTTACACTTTAATTTGTAAGCCTTTGTTTGTTTGTCAATGAAATCTGACTGCAGCTTTGTATACCATATGTACTGTGCTATGGTTGTTTGAGTTAAACAACTTGCTGAATTAGATGGCTGTTAAATGTCAAATCCAACTATAACTTTATAAAAGAGAGAGTTCCAATCAAATCTGGTTGTATTTTTAAACCGAGAGGTTTAAAAGACAACCTTTGCCTAAACTGACATGCACCAACAATACAGTTACAAATACAATACAACAATACAAATCAATACAGTTTGTTGTAAAAAAAAAAAAAAAAAAGAACTGAAATGGTCAAAAAACGTTTATTTTTTGGGAGGAAAATTAATCGTTTAGACGAATCGACTTATCGATAAAAATACAGATAGTCTACAGATTAATCGATCGAATAATAGTCGTTAGTGGCAGCCCTGGAAAGGATAACACAAAAATGTAATTGCTGTCCTAAATTATATTTTTTATTACATAGTGGTGGAGCAGAAACTAGCAATTCCATGGATCCCATGGAAACAAAGGCAAATGTGTGAGATGTACTGATGTGGAGCACAAATCATCCAAGAAGCAGTACTTCTCTTGAGTGGTTTTTATTCAGATGAATAATCCTTGGATTCAGGTCAAAAGTCTATCACTTGAATGGTTTCTTCACTGAAGACACTCAAAGTCACCAGCTTGGCATAGTGGGACATGGAAAGGATTAAACATGTAGACTTTCATCAAAGTAAAAATTGCTGGTTTGTCCTTTCTCATCAATGTCCTCAAAAAAGCAGTCTGCAGAGCTCCTGTGTCTGTGGGGTGACTGTCTGTCTCTGGAGGGCAGGGCAGGCAGGGGCAAGCAGGGCCTGCAGGCAGGCAGGCAGGGCAGGCCAGCTGGATGAAGCTGTCCTGGGGTCAGGGCCAGCTAGAGAGGGGTAGTCCAGCAAGGGGTCTGTGTTGCTCTCAGCATACTCTGTTGCATCATCTGTTACGCTCAGCATCCTCTGTTGTTGCCCTCAACATCCTCTGTTGAACTCTGTTGAGCAGGCCTCTGCGTGACCCTCCAGACCTGTAAAAGTGAAGGGTCCATGTCAGTAGTGAAAAATTTTGCTTTTTCCATCTACACTCTATGCATTACTTGAACTTGAATCCAAATGTGTTGACCTGATGGAGACCCATGCAAAGTCACTCAAAACACGGGTTCGATTCCAGGCTCTGGCACGAGTATGTAGTTCTAAACTGGTCAATATATACTAGTGGTGGGCATATATATATATTTTTTAATCTAGATTCATCTCACTGTAATCTTGGAATTACTCTAGATTAATCTAGATTAAAATGGCTAATTTGAATTCCACCGAAGGCATTTAGAATATGTGTGTGCTGTCAGATCGTAACTGGGGAGGGGCCTTTGTTCTACTACTTTTATTCTGAAACAGGAAGTGGTCCTCATGCCAGGAAATAGGAAGTGCAGGGTTACTTAAACACAGGTAGTGTGTGTGTGAGGTTGGTAAAGCACACGGTGACTGCTAACGGTTGGTGAATTGGGGACTTGGCTTGCTGGGCATTTCCAGGGATACTACTGGTAGGACAATGGGTTGATCATGTTATCTGTTGATGTTTTTAATGATAAGCTATTGTGAAAGTGTGCTTAGGTGGGTTTAGTTAGTAATTGATATCTGACTGCTGTGTGCTCGTTAGTTCATGTAATGGCATGTTTATTGTAGAGTGGGAGTAGTGTTTGTGTGAAGTGTGTTGTTTGGTGAAACCATCTCGTGAGACTTATGAGTGCTGAATCTGTTGTGTTTGTTTCTTGTAAAGGTTTTCAACCTGAAAAAGTGTGGCGCACTGAATCAATGACTCATTTAAATAAATAGAAGAAGAATGAAGAAACCGCCTGAGTTGTTTCCATTTTTAACCCTGTTGATGACCAAGGCCCTTTTCAAGTTTGGGCAGAAATTAAGAATCCCCTGATGACTTGACAGTGTGCTACCCAAAGAATGACTAAAAGTCTTTGAGAACGGGTTTCTCAAGCCAGGTAAGCGAGGAGATTAGTTAGCTTGGCTGATAGAGCTGTGCTGACGGGCTTGCCTCGGTTGCACTCAAACAGTAGTTTGACGACTACTCTTCCCCTAGTGCTAAATCAGTGCTTGGCCCGGCATCTTCCGCATTAGCTAAGGGATGCTTTGCATTTAGGTGGTATTTGAGACTGGAAGAACTCGTACAGTAAACTAATTCCGCATCGCACAAGGTGCAAACAACCTTAGTCTTGTCAAGGTTTCCATTGGGAAGCTTCTTAAAAATACATTTTCCCTGAAGCAAACCCGGCGGCTTCATAGCTGCATCCATGTTAGCATGTCACGTTTGAAGTGGTGATTTCATACACAAGGCAAAACACAGGTTCAAAGACTCGTTCTCGCCCCCTACAGTGCAATTCGGCGTGGTATACATCCGCGCAAAAATATCAAGGTGAGTCATCATAGCTTGCGTAGTATAGACCCGGCTCCCAACCCAACTTCGAGAATAGATTAACGGCGATATTTTTTTTATCGCCCCATAAGTCTCACTTTAACGCAGCACGTTAACGCCGATAACGGCCGACCACTAATATATACACATCTGACCAATGACCAGGGTCCCATTCTCTGTACGTCGCTTATTACATCCGAGATCAAATGACACATCCAAGATTACATCATTGTGTTAATCATGATCTGGTTAATACGGGTATTCCAACACCCTTGTTGTTTATGATCAGTATAGCTGGATTGAGTTATGCGTTGGTCTAAAATGGGGTATGTATCTGTAACGGGTATGCAACGGACGTGGTCTTGCTCCGCCAGGGCCGTCGTTCGCTGCCATTGGGAGTCGAACCTGCCACCTCTGGACTGCCAAGTGCAACCACTACCAGCTACGCCAAAGAAAAGCTAGCTGTTATTTGACGCGGGTGGCCCATTACATACCTGAGGAGTGAGTTTCACCAGTACACAGTGGTTACATTCACCCCTCTGAAACTCACTCCGGCGGTTAGCTGGCGCTAACCTCGTGAGATCCGGGTCACGGCACCAATGTAAAGGGTATGCAACGGACGTGGTCTTGCTCCGCCAGGGCCGTCGTTCGCTGCCATCGGGAGTCGAACCTGCCATCTCTGGACTGCCAAGCGCAACCACTACCAGCTACGCCAAAGAAATGCTAGCTTTTTGTTGACGCGGGTGGCCCATTACATACCTGAGGAGGGAGTTTCACAAGTTCACACCGGTTACATATCGATAGTAGAAACCTTGATCAGCAATGCTGCTATTGGCTGCTCACAAGTCTATGGATGCTCACCATGGCCAAAAAGAGCACCCCGTGTTTCCCACAACAGAGCCAAACGGAGCAAGAGCTTGCTTGAAGGTTACTCCAAATTGGAAGATTCAACCAAACGGCAAGGAACACCTCAAAATCAGCAAAATCCAGGAGAGGGCTGGCAAAAAGTAGCAGACAAATTAAATGTAGTGACCATGTTAGATGTGTTATCGCTTTGTATTTTCTTATTTACATAATTACTTTATCATCTAATGTCATATAATCATTTAATGTAATGTGGTTCCAACAAATTAATGATGAGAAAACCGGCTCTCAAAAAGTATTGTAGCCTGTCTCGAGGTGCTAATTGGATCTGTCTATCACGGAATGTGCAATTCTGCTAATTATTTGTGCACCTTGTGCAACAGGTTGTTGTCGTAAAAACGAATAAGACATGGTTGTGACAGACTTCCTGTATCACCTCTGCTTGTAAAGCCGCAATCAAATCCTGTCTACATAAAATAAACCTGCTCCTGAGCAGGGTCAAGCTTACGGACCTGTTGCTATGACAGGAAGTCCAGGATGAGCTTCGAAGAACCGAACAATCCAAGATCGTGACAAATCGTCCGCAATCAAATCCAGCTATCTGAGTTAGCAATGTACGGAGAACGGGCCCCGGCTCGACCTTTGTCTGTAAACAATGATTCTGTCTGTCAGATACCTTTTAAATAGCCTGACTTACTGAAATTGGCAAAACTAGCCTGGCTAACGTAGGTCGCATTCTCAGGGCATTTGATGAATGAAACAGGCTCGCCTTGAAAAATCAGCAGTCCTCCCTGACGTTTCTGGAGTAGAATTGAGTGAAATACAATATTGTTTACACACTGCCGGGGCCTGTTCCATAAAGGCCGCTCAAAAAAGCTAGACTTAGTCCTAAACCAGACTTGAATAAGTGTAATTAGTCAAGCGGGGCTAAAGCGGTTCCATAATGGCCAATTTCAGCTCACGTAGTCCTACTAATTCAAGTCAGATTTAAGTAGTCAAGCTAATTGCACGTGCACCCTATTCTTAAGCAGCCCGAGAGGTAAAACATGGATCATACAATCCACTACGGCAAAAGCAATGCACACGCCACATGACTTCTTCCAGAAAGAACGTTCACTTTAAATCGAGTACAATGACAGCTCCCTCATCCACCGCTTCAATCAAAATAAAATGACACCCCATGATTGAGGTTGTGAACGATAGGCTACCTAGGTCGAGGACGTTTTTAGACCTTTACTCTGATAATTTAGATTGAGATATAAGCCTTTGCCTGATGCCTAAACATTTGAAATCACAAACTAACATCCATACATTAACGGCTATGGTGTGTAGCCTATCAAAGCATTGTTCATCATTGTTTAATGCATTAGGCTAAATGTTGTGGCCTATGTAGGCTATTTAAGTTGATTTTCTGTCAATGTTGAACAGATTGAACTGATGAGAATAAGAAAATGAGAATATATGTGGTAAATCATCGTTTTCCCGTTGGGTCAGTGTTACAGGAACGTCTGGTTAAGCACCAAGTCACGCTAAGCCTGACAGTTAGTCTGACCCTGACCAGACTAGTTTCGCAGCCTAAGTTGCCTTAGTAACCGAGTTCTAACTACGTTGAGCTAGCTTTATGGAACCGAATGAACTAGAAATGAGTCTGACTAACTGACATAAGTCTGGTTTATTCAGTAAACTCGCTTTATAGAACAGGCCTCCAGTGAGCAAGCCGAGTCTGACTCTGAGGCTAACGTCAAAACGGGATGCAGTCTCACTCCACTTGCAAGTTTTCCCCAAATCACAAAAATAATCGGCGCATCTGGCTAAAAGCACAATTCCCACATCTCCTAAAGGCTGCCCTCTTCGACCTTCTTGGTGAAGAATTCGCCAACATGCAAAATGATTCACTAGCTAATTACGCGTTGTACGCAGTGGGGGACGGCACCGGCCTCAGCAAGGCATCGGTTTCACGGAGTGTGGCAGCCGTGACACCGATCCTCCTGCGCCATTCCCGGACACACGAATGCCCACCACACAGGACGAGGTCCGCCAGGTCCACAGGGTAATCGGTGTTGTGGATGGCACACTGGTCCCAATCCACAATTCCTCCCTGGTGGATCCGTGCTGGATTGGGAGGAAACATGCTGCCTTCAACACCCAGGTGGCAGTGGACCACGATGGCCTCATCATGGACATCATTGCCAGGTGGCCAGGAGGCACACATGACAGCTTTGTGTGGGCCAACTCAGCTGTGGGGCAGAAGGCTGGCAGAGGAGAGTTCGGCTGGAGCTTCCTGGGGGACAGTGGCTACCCTCTCCGGAGTTACCTCGTGACACCGGTGAACAACCCAGCAACACCACAGGAGGAGAGGTTCAATGAGGCCCACACACACACCAGGACCCACATTGAACGGGTGTTCGGCAGGTGGAAGTGTCGTTACCGATGTATCCATCGTTAGTCGGTGGGCTGTGCTTGTCACCAGTAAAATGTTGCTGCGTGATTGTTGTCACAGCCATGCTGCACAACATTGCAGTGCGCGTTGGAGCAGATGAGCCGCCTCCTGTGGATGAAGATGGGAAATCAATTAATTGGTCCTCTCCTGGGGACGTGCACAGCGGCGCTCTGTTCCCAGATGGCTCCTCCTCCTCTTCCTCACTGTTTCCTGAGAGGCCCTCGTCCCCCAGAAGATCAATGCCTCCACTAATACGTTCAGAGGCCGTCTTTCCAATTATCGAAAGGACTTTTTCCTTGTCGGGAGGGAGGGTTGTAGCACCAGGTGCGCCACCACTCGTGCCCATGGTCTCTTGCCTCAACTTCGCACTTTTTTGTTGTTGTTTGGCTTTGGAACTCCTGCCAATTCTTTCTTACCGCCCCCCGGTCTCGGAGACCACAGGGACTAGAGGGGGACATCTTTCGGGCTATGGCCTGCAAAATTCTTAATTTTTTGTACAATGTTTTTTTTCACCCTTTGTTCCCCCAAATAAGTAATCACGGTGCTGGCCGAACTTGTCCACCTCCTCTGGGGTAAACGAGGGTAACCTCTTGCTCCTTTTGCTGGCTGTTTTTTCCCTCCTCACATGTGTGTGTCTAGCCACAGGGGGGTATATATGCGTTAATGGGCCTGATTACTACTTGATTACACCTGTTAGCTGTGATCACACATACACACGCCCGCGCGTAGCCTAACTGCACCTGTGTGTGGGGATCACAAGGTGTTATGTGTGATTTATGCGCTGATAAAGTGGTGGGTGATCGATTTTCCTGGCATCGATTGATTTAGTTTCAACACCACGGCGGTGGACAGCTCCCACTAAGAGCTTCTTAAGAAGCTTCTTTGGCGGGATCTTAAGAAGGCAGTTAAGAACGCGTCTGGGAAACACCCCATCTTAGCGCTCCTTCTAATGCTGGAGACACACTACAGGATAATTGGGCCGATTTCGCCCCTTCTGACAATCCTAGGTAATGTCTCGATTATCTTGATGGTTGTACAGATTATTTTATCACATGTTCCCTTGGTGTGAGGTGTGTCAAGAGTGACCGAATCTGCTCGGAAGGACGTCGGAGGCACCCCCGATCACAAATCCTAAATATTCAACATGTTGAATATTTGCGATCAAAAATCCTGATGTGTGTGGGGAACCCCGAGGACAAACGCTGAGTTTATCACATGAAACGAAATAATATCCAATCAGAAAGCAAGCTTAGAGAAGACGGAAGCATAACAAATGGAGTCACGGCGCAGCACAAAGTTAAATAGAAGTGATTTGTGGCAACAGCAAATCCTTTTCTTTCTTGAATTTTCTGTGAAAATCTTTGCAAAGACTATCATCGCAATTTCTTCTTGCATATCGTCCGCCATGCTTATTCTTAAGATTCTAAGATTTTGCAAGATTTCTTGTGTTAACAGTCGGGACACTAGTTGGAAATCTGTTTGTGTGTGGTGTGCTGTCTTTGTCAAATCATGGCAAACCACACACTGTAGGAGCAAAACAGTTAAATCTAGGATTTTTTGTCTTGTTTGTGGTCCCTCACAGTTTGAAGATCTTATAAGATCAAAAAAATCATTTAGTGTGTCCCCAGCATTAGCCGAACCCTTAAGAACCTTCTTAAGAATGATTCTTCTTAAGAACGAGTCCTTAAGAACGATCAAATCGGGGAAACCCAGCCCTTTTGTGTTCCTGTCATTTATAGTTTTTGATATAAGGATGGATATGTTTGGAAAAACTTGAAATGGGTTTGCGTGGATATGTGTGCATTTACTCATCCAACCACCTAGTTGGTTTAGTCTGGAAAAGTGTACAATATTAGATTAATTGTGCATGGCAGAATAACAACAGCTGTTGACACTAGGATCCCTACAAGCATTTCAGCAGACCTTTTAGCTTTGGGTGTTAGCTGCCAGATTAAAGGGTTTTTCCCTCCACGTTTAACACCCTTCACACTTTCTAAATGTTGTCCAATTTGAATACTGACCAGAAGAGGCAGTCTTGCATGTGTCTTATTAAAGCAATTTTAAGACATCTATACTGAGCTAAACATTAGTTTCTCAGCTCAATCCAGTTTCAGGGAATTATAATTTTGTTTTGAAATCAAGGACATGTTTAAAGGTGCATTCAACTTATTGTACTATTTGCAACAAAATTAATTAAGTGTGTCTTTAAAAACAATGTAAATATGTGATATGTGTTAAGTGACTGTGGATGAGGTTTGGGCAACTCGGTATGGTCCCACTGGTTCTCAAAGACTTGAGAACTAATTACTGGCCTAGTGTACTGTCTTAGCTAACAGTATTAAAGAAATAGGGGCGCCCATCAGAGTTGGATAAGTGGTACTCTTCCCCGTGTTTGCACATGTGAGAAACGTATGCTCCTAGCTTGGGTGGATTCCAGTCCCCCCCCCTAATCATTTGTGAACGCATGGCCTCCCACATGCTAGAAAGACTTGGAGTGGCGTGCTCTGGAATCTTCACAGACATGCAGTCTTTTATACTGTGCTTGCATATGCATGCATATGCGCACACACACGCGCGCCCCACATGGCCACACTCTCTAAACACACAAACAGTTAGCATTCAGAGATCCCCTAAGAAGTGAAAACACATTACCATGCTGAAGCCGACATACCCTTTCCAAGTGAAACAGGAAAAAGGTGTTTTGGTGCCTCTAGCAAAACAAGACTTTTGCAGAAAACGACCCTTTCTGGCTTTCCCTGCTGGCGAGGCACATTTCCAGAAACAGTTCAAATTGCCTAAACGTTCATGAAAAAATATTTTCTATGGGTTTATTTTGGAATTTGCTTTAGACTTGCACTTTTACCCAATTAACAGCACGTTCTCCAATGTTATCAGTAACTGTATCATGTCAGCTTTCACCTGCTAATCACAACCATATTGTAAACAGTTTACATCAGATGAATGACAGAATATGATTCAATAATTATTATGATAATCCACATTGCATGCATAGTCATTGAAACAAAATTCACATTAGTGATTGGCAAGTGACTGACTCAACTATGGATCTCCTAGGTAGTTATTTAGGAGACAGGCAATGTAATGTCTGAGGCCCCCAATATGTGAAATGTTAATATCAAAGAAGACAATTCCTCATTTGATGGCCATGTTAGTCTAATTCAGTACTGGTCTAATTGTTCTTCTGCAATCTGTCTCCCAGTGTATTGACCAAGCTACCTTTTCCCTTTGTGCTTTAGGTGATCAGTATACACTACAGCTCTGAGATAAACTTATGTCTCTAATTTGATCTCCTTCCCTCCCCTTCCTCTCTCTCATTTTATTTTTGTTGCACTCTCCTTCCCCATTCCCTGCCTCCCTTTTCCTCTCCCTTTCTCCCTAATAGGCCTGTATGACAAGTGTTTCTACGCCTCCAGTGACCGTGGCTGGCTGGTGGGTATCCGAGCGGTCAGCGAGCAGAGCAACCGGGACCCCCGTTTCTTCTTCTCCCTCAAAACTGACCGTGCCCATAAGGTGGCCTCTGTACACTCCAATGCTCGGTATCAGCCTAACCAGTGGGTGCACCTTGCCGTCACCTACGATGGCCTCTACATGAAACTTTTTGTCAACGGCGCCCAAGTGGGTGTCAGTCGAGAGCAATCCGGAGACGTCTTCAGTCCCCTAACAAAAAGGTGTAAAGTGCTGATGGTGGGGGGGAACGCATTAAATCATAACTATCGTGGAGTGGTCGAGAGGGTTAGTCTATGGAGACAAGCCTGGGGTCAAAGGCAGATTATCAGGGACATGCAGGGTCATGAAAATCATGATCCTGCCGATTTAGTTATCCGGGAGACCTTTGAAAACCCATCTAGAAAATGGCTGACTGTGAAAGACGGTAGTTTTCCTCAACTGGATGTGGGTGGGAACAGTCGGGCAGGGCTTGGAGGGTTCCTGGACACTACCTTAAATACCCCGCAATGCGGTCAAACCATCTGCGATAGTGTGGAAGTTGTGACCAACTACAACCGTTTCTGGACTTTCCGGCGGCCGAAGATGGTGCGATACCGTGTCATCAACATTTGGGATGACACCAGGCAAAGACCCACAGTCACACCACAGCAGATACACCTGCAGCACCAACACCTTAATGATGCGTTTAGTGTTTACAACATCACATGGGAGTTGAGCGTTCACAACATCACAAACTCATCGCTCCGCCATCGATTGATCCTTGCAAACTGCGACATCAGCAAAGTGGGTGACGAGACTTGTGATCCGGAGTGTAACCACACTTTGACGGGCTTTGATGCAGGTGATTGTAAGAGGCACAGAAGCCGCTGTCCTGAATACAAGCAGGGTAATGGTGTGTGTGACCCAGAGTGTAACTGGGACAACTTCTTCTATGACCATGGTGACTGCTGCAACCCAAAGGTGACAGATGTGACTAAAACCTGCTTTAATCGGTCTTCCCCTCACAGGTAAAATTATTTTTATTTTTGCATATTTCAAGTTTGAACTTTCTTGGAAATGTTTAGAAATAGTTTTGTGACATACTATAATGATATAATTTTTCTATAAATTGTATTTAATATATTGCACAACTGTCCACATACTGCATCAGTTGGAATAAAACACATGTGCACACACAGACACACTGTACATCTTCACACTGTCATATTAGTATTCGGTATCCTGACCTAAGAATCCGGGCCCTTCTATGCTGGTTTTGAGTGTAACGTTAGCCTCGGCTTGTGTGGGATAGTTAATGGGTCCTGTGCATATACTTATATATTAATAGACACAGCTAAATTTTTCTTCAAAGATGGCGTCCCCATTCATGTCTTTGAAAAGTGATCAGTGGCGCAGTCAGGCAGAGAGCGCAAAACTGGACCGCGCCATCTTTCCAGTTCCGGCTCTTCCGGTGTAGCGTTAAACAGTAGCTCGCCTTTTTCTTAGCTCCGAGACTCGTGCACGCTTGCAGCTAGCTGTACACGTCATATTTCGCGACAACCAGTTGCGATCATAGACTTATATGGTCGCGAGCGTGTGAGCTAAGGCATTGCAGTGGCAGAATGGGCTACAAGTCTGATAAGAATCAGAGACATGATGCAAACTTTACTGAAATGTATGTTGTCACTGTATAGTAGTCCTTTCACTTGTTTTTTAGAAATAGGCTATAGGGCTAAAAATAGGGATATTCTAGATGGAACTCATCACATGTAGTTTTTTTTCTTTGTGATTTGTGTATTATTTCCAACGCACTGTATCGGATTAAATAAACTATTAACCTGAACACCTAGATCCGTCGTTGTTCTCGCCAGGCAAAGAAAGTTGAATAGTTATTTTGGTAACAGAAATCTTCCATCATGCAGACTTACCATAGCTTACTGTCAACTTTATATTCAAATGAAATGCCACTAAATTCACACTGCCTTCAATTTAACATCAGTGTAGAAATGTGGCCTGTGTTTTTAGTTAAACCTGCAAAACCAAACGCCTATTAATGGTTATACCATGATCAAACAAGACTTGGTAATACTGTAATAAATAAAAGCTTGAGAAGTGTTTCTAAAATATATTTTATTGAACATTTGCCTTTGAAAGGGGCATATTAACAGAACTATATACAAGACGTTTCCATCAGATATAAGTGGGGGTGAAACAGAGTTACCGAGGACCTTCTTCGTCCCACAAAAGCAGTCTGGTTTGATCACACGATAAAAAAAGAGTAATGGGTGTGTTTAACAAAAGCTTCTGAAGGCAAGACTAATATTATTTAAATATATATCATTTCCTATTGTGGTTATCAGCTAAAGTATTAATCTTCATCTTTGCTCCAGATAGACATGTCAACAATCTATGCTCACGCTTAACATAATATATTATTTGCCATCATGTCATGAACGTTTCAGAAAAATGTAATCTATTTAGAATAACGGAAAAAAACTATTAACAACATTTCATGTATGTGTGACAACCATTTGCTAAACTTGCTACAACAGGGCAGGCAACTCAAGCCATTTCTCCCTGTGCTCATTCAATGGCTCATTCAGCTCCAGGTAAATTGGCAATCGGCCAATGTGAACTTTTGTGCTCGTTTTGTGATCATTCGTATCCGTGAGCCCATTTTCAGGCAACTTTTGTTGACGTAAGAAAATAAATGGGGTGCTAGTTTACCAATTTCAGATTGGTTTCAAACTTAGCAAAAATCAGGAAAAGTTCTTCTATGAAAAAGCTAGTAGTATGAGCCAGGGGAGATAGTTTTGTAAATGTTGACTGGAGTTAATAGAATAAAAACGACCGGAAGAGCCAGAAGTCTAAAAGAAATGCAATACCAGCTACATCCACTGGGACCGTTGCTTCAAGCCGAGGGGCGATGGGAGGGGGTCTTGTCCTGTGTGGCTGACTAGTGCATTCTAACCTTAACCTGACTGAATCAGTTTACCATGCATAGATGGAGCCAAACAAACTCACCTAGACTGTTTTCCCCACATGAAGTCCAGACTGTAACAAGAACAGATTCTGAGAGGGATCCAAGCACAGGGGGTTTATTTAATCACAGGGCAGTCAAGGTACATGCAGAGATCTGTAACCAGGCAGACAAGGCAATATAAGTAATCCAGAATCTTAGGCAAAGGTGCAGGCAATGGTTGTAATCACAGGCAAACAGGACAAAGTAGGTTAATCCAAACATAGCAAGAGCAGGCAAAAGGTCAAAACATGGATTGACAATTGTATACAAACGCTCTAACTGAACTATGGAAAGAACCAGCCTTTGCAACAAAACTAAACGCCGAAATATGCTTCTGCGTCTCCGTTTACGGATGGGAGGGCGCACGGATACGCACAAATACGGACGGATAGACTGCATTTATGGTTCTCCGTAGGCTGTGGGTGCTGAAAACAATTCACCGCCAGAAGTGTAGGTGGCGCAACGGTTTTTGTTTAGACGTCGTCGAGTGTTTATTTACCTAGGTTACCGAGAAGTCGGAGCAAATTTACAAATTTGCCGTTTCATCAATAAAACACACACATTTTCAGCAACGACACTGCCCATTTCTCGTCACATTTGAATTCAGATGCTGATTTGCAGCATCTGAACTGTTTAGCTGAAATATGAATTGTAAAAACTTTACAAGCAATTGGGGTCAAAGGATTCTGTTTGTCCTGCTGTCACGGCAACCCCCGCCCCTGACGCAAGCGGTTCTTAATAATTACCAATCACAGCCAAGGGGGTCTCCGTAGCTCTCCGTAGCTACGACGGATAGTTAGAAAATTCAGGAGGTGCACGTCAGGCTTTCCGAGGCTCTCTGAGGGCTGACGGAGAACTCGTTCCCATGTGTCCGTTTTTCGAAAAACGCAGAAGCATATCGGCCTTAAGGAACACAGGTGTTAAAATAGCAAACATAAAGTGTAGACAAGCAACAGTTAAAATAAATGATCGAATATAGGTGCAAGCAGCAATGTGGGTTCCTCCGCAAGATGGGAAATATTTTTTTTTATGTACATTATAGAAGATTAAGAGTTGGACAAGAGAGCAAAACTACTTCATGTGGTTGGCATAGGCTGAATGGGGATTTGAACTCATGAGCAAAAGGTTACAAGTCAGTCTCTTTATACCCTCTGCTACACACCAACTGTTGACATTTTATCAAACAGTTTTGGTCAGCTTGGGGAAAAAGTTAAGAAACAGTTAACATTTCAAGGTAAAATTGCATGAAATTGCTCATGGTACATCAGAATAATGTCACCTTGACGCCAATAAGGTTTGAAAAACCATCAGTCAAAATTATATTTGATTTATTGACACAAAGGCAATGTGGACATTTACATAAATACATCTCTTTCAGACATTTTGTATTGCATTTCTCATTCCATTTCACCCTATATTAAGACACATCTGCCCGCACACTATCCCCATCCACGCTGTTTCCCTAAATGCTGCAGCAGCCGCATGAGGTTTAGATGTAGTCCAAAAATTGCCTTCCACAACATATTACATTTATGCATTTGGCAGACACTTTTATCCAAAGCGACTTCCAAGAGAGAGCTTTACAAAAGAGCATAGGTCACTGATCATAACAACGAGGTAGTCCCAAACATTGCAAGCAGGCAAAACATGAAGCATACATTGTGAAAAACTAAACAAATGCCAAGAGAAGACCCATAAGAGCATGCAGTTATACAAATTACAAATTAAAACAACATGAACCCCAAAAAGTGCAAGACTGTACCTGTAGAAGAACAATCAACAGTAAAATATTTCACAGCGAGTACAAGAGTTCAAGACTTAACTGCGTTATAACTAACCTACAAGAGCAACAAGTCTCTCAATAAGAGTCATTGTGATCCTGGAGGAAACTAACCTCAGGTCCAATCAAGCAAGCATTCTTAAGTACCGTTGTACTCCCGGAACAAGTTCGTCTTGAACCTTTTCTTGAAGATGGGGAGACCGTCAGTGTCCCTGATGGAGGTGGGGAGATGGTTCCACCATTGGGGGGCCAGGCAGGAGAAAAGCTTGTGTTGGGACCGGGCAGTGGGGGTGTAAGGCTGCAGGAGAGACTTGATGTAGTTGGGTGCAGTCCCGTTCACTGCTCGGAAGGTCAGTACCAGGGTCTTGAATCTAATAAGGGCGTTGATGGGTAGCCAGTGGAGAGAGATGAGGAGCAGGGTAACATGGGAGTGTGTGGGTAGATTGTAGACCAGGCGGGTCGCTGCCTTCTGAAACCTCTGAAGAGGGCGGCTTGCACATGCTGGGAGACCAGCGAGTTGCAGTAGTCCAACTTGAAGAGGACCAGTGCTTGGTCTAGCAGCTGGGTGGAGTGCTCAGACAGGTATCTCCTGATCTTCCGGATGTTGTAGAGGGTGAATCTACACGACCGGGAGACTGCAATGTGGGCCGTGAGGGAGAGTTTGTGGTAACCCCAAGGTTCCTGGCAAAGGATGAAGGGGTCACCGTCACAGATCCCAGGGTGATTGACAGATCGTGGGAGATGGAGGGTTTAGCTGGGATGATGAGAAGTTCTGTTTTGGCGAGGTTCAGCTGGAGGTGGTGCTCGGTCATCCAGGCAGAGATGTCTGTGAGGCAGGCGTCAATCCTAGCTGAGATCCCCGGATCAGTCGGGGGGAACGACAGGTACAGCTGGGTGTCGTCTGCATAGCAGTGGTAGGAGAAGCCATGGGAGGTGATGATTGGTTCAAGTGAGGTGGTGTACAGAGAGAAGAGGAGGGGTCCAAGGACGGAGCCCCGTCGGACACCAGTGGAGACCTGGTGAGGGCCTGACAGTTTGCCTCCCCAGGAGACCTGGTAGGATCTTCCCGACAGGTAGGATGAGATCCACTGGAGTGCAGTGCCAGTGATGCCCATCTCAGAAAGTCTGAAGAGCAGGATCTAGTGGTTAACCATATCAAACGCTGAATCCAGCAGAATGATGACCTGGAAGCCGCTCTGGCAGGGCAGTCTCTGTGGAGTGGCCAAGTCTTGAAGCCCGATTGGTTGGGGTCAAGCAAGTTGTTCTGAGAGAGAAAGTTTGACAGATGGTTAGATACAGCCAGTTCAATTGTATTAACCGCAATATTGTTCCCAAACTTTCTCAAAGATGGCTTGAAAACAACATCTTGAGTAAATCTTTTTCCAGAATTCCAGTCAATCCACAATCAAGAGTAGCCTTGTTGATCACTGGTCTACAGCATAGCCTATGATCAAAGTGTAGCCTTCAGGGGCGGATCTAGAAAAATATTCATGTGGTGGCAAGAGGGTGGCAGGAGATTTTGACTGGTGGCACTTCCGTGACAGAAGTAAATCTGCTGATTTAATCGCAGTCATATTAATCAAGGTTTATTTGGAATCAATGTTTTTTTGGA
Organism: Hypomesus nipponensis; assembly: GCF_054491055.1. NCBI lineage: Eukaryota > Metazoa > Chordata > Actinopteri > Osmeriformes > Osmeridae > Hypomesus > Hypomesus nipponensis. The sequence continues at coordinate 12,027,837 of NC_140387.1, read as the reverse complement.
ATGCCCCCAAATTAAGACATTTTAACTAAAAAACATAGGGCTACATTACTATGGCACATTATTAAGGCCTTAAATCAAAGATATTAAGGAAACACAAAAATGTCAAAAATGTTTTCATTGATTTATTGGCTAATCCATAATAAACTGTATCATCAAACCAATGTTTGGACAACTTGACCAGCTAGTAGTAGAAGAATGTGTCACAAGTTTGTATGGTCTATTTTGACAAATGTTGAAGAAACACTGAAAATTGTGTGTATTCAAATGGCTGCTAGATGTTTTCGGCATTCAGGCTGTCTACTCTTTTACCCCGGTCCCTAAATATGACATGGAGCCTGAACAGAGGTACAAATATGAATGTCTGTTGAATCTCGAATATAAAACTGATTTCACTTCGGTCTCAGTCGCGCAGTGGGGAGGGTGGTTGGAGTTGTCTAGTGCTGCATTCACGTGCAGTGGGATATTAGCAGGCCAAAAATTCGCGAATTACGTTTTACGAAAACCTGCGGAATTTCAAATAGAATGCATTGGTTTGAGGCAAAATTTAAATAAGCTTGTCAACTCATTATGTCTGTATTCTTTTCGAAATGTTTAACCTGTAAACAGAGACCATTTCCACCAGTGTAGGTAGCGTTACGGTGCGTGTCCACTACAGCGGAGCGGAGCAGCGCAGAGTGTCGGCTTCCAATCCATTTTCTATGAAACCGGGCATTGACGCTCGTGTAGGGCATTGTGGGAGCGTACACGAGCGTCAACGCCTGGTTTAATTGGAAATGGATTGGAAGCCGACACGCCGCTCCGCTCCGCTGTAGTGGACACGCACCGTTAGTGGCCTAGGTCTGTGATAGCAATCAAAGGATGTCTCTCAACCCTAAAACTGATACAGTAACGTTTATGTCAGACTATAGCCAATATTAAAACGTTAGTCAAAAATGCTCAGATTCAGCCCTGAAGAATTGACACGGAAACACTTATCAACCAAAATGACAGGAATATACAGGGACAGTGAGTGTTCAGGCAATCTTTATGAGGATGGATCAATACTTTTCTTCAAAGTCTGTCAACATTCAATCGACCATAGCCTATTCCGCGTCAAACTGTTGTGGAACATCTTCGGTTGCTCCGACAAAAGAACAGGAAGGATATCGTGATTCCGTTTTTTTGTCTGAATAACCGCAGAAAATGTAAAAAAAAAAAAAAAATGTTTAGAGGCTTGTATAGAAATTTGTTCTCGCAAATGTACGAGTGGGTAGGGGGTTTGAGTCGTGTAGTGCTGCATTCACTTGCAGTGGGATATATATATAGAAATTCGCTGTGGTAAATGTCCAACTCGGTGGAGTGGGGGGGGGGAGTGGAGTCGTCTCATGCTGCATTCGCTTGCAGTCGGATATTAGAAATTAGCTCTTGCAAATGTCAGATAAGCCACAACTTTTCTTTGTTTTCAAAGCTGCCAACTGGGGTGGCAAGGCTATTTATAGGGTGGTAGTTGCCACCCCATGCCACCCCGGTAGATCCGCCCCTGGTAGCCTTTAATTGTTAAGTACTCTCTGTTCCCGACTCTCTGTTCCCGACTCTCTGTTCCCATTAAACTACACATCATGCACATTCGGGGTGACGAACACGATTACGTTAACTAACAAACAGTAACATTACAAACATCTAACTGAACGAACACAACAACTGAAATCCCTCGCATGGCTGTTGTAACCAAACTACTTTCCTCAAGTCTCAGTTTTTTGACATGCCGCACTGCATGATGGGTACCCAAGAGCGCTGACGCTCAAGGCCGGATTAACAAGGGGAACTGGGCACTTGCCCAGTGGCACATGACATGTAAAGGGCCCTGGACAATGTCAACTAAAATGTTATATCACGTTATGAACGCAGTCCTAACTTTACTTAATGTGAGTACTTTATTGCAACTCGTTCGATCAAAATATTGTTAAATCACGTCAAAAACCGTGTTTATGTAGTCTAGACGCCACTGCCGCCGCTCCCATAACGCGCACTACGCACCAAAAAATAGCCAACTGAAAAATCATCATAGTTATAATACTTATAATGCCGATAGGCCTATGATATAGACACTGTTCAACGGTTCAAACTGTATTTCTGTTTTTACATCTTTCAATTATGAATACTTTTCAGAATCAGAATGTGCTTTATTCTCCAAGAACTTCAAACAGACGTGGAAGTAGAAGTGCACCAACATTGTCTTTGGCAGGTTGAATTTCTTCAGCTGCCGTAGGAAGTACATTCTCTGTTATGCTTTGGTGAGGAAGCTGATGTTTAGTTCCCAATTGCGGAAGGACTCAAGTGTTGTCTGGGGTTACACAGGGTAATGGGGGTGACTGTCTTAAGAGCATTGAGCTGTAACATAAAGCTTGAACATTTATGAAATTAAATAAGATACCCTTTTCATTTCACTCTTTTCTCCTTTGTCAACCATAAGAAAATATTGCAATGCATAACAATGACAGATATACCTTTAACACTGTCTAACCATTCTGGTTTCAAAGCAACACTTTTTTCACCTTCATACTGCTGACATACTTTTGTCTGTTATGATAATGATAACTGTTATGCAATATACTCTTCATCACTATATTTGCTCATTTTTCTAAATTCAAACTTTCAGATTCTCAGTCTTTCATTCTTTAATACTTTTAACGCTTAAAAATGTATGAAAGTGAATAAGATACTCTTTTCATCAGTATTTTCTCAATTTTCAACAGTAAGAAAATATTGCAATGCATAACAATGACAGATATACTTTTAACACTTTTTCTCACTATTTAGTTTTTAAACCACATACCTCTTTTAAAACATTTTTAAACCTTCACTATTCAAGCCATCAAAACAATCATTTCAACTGCTTTCAGCAAACACACACATTTTCTTCAGGAAATGTACCTTTCTAGTTCAATTTGACCCTTTATAAAAATCTATTTTACACATCCGCAGTGCTTGAAGTGAGCCGGTACTCAACGGTACGCAGTACCGGCACCTCTACATTATACTCTTAAGCTTATCGGCGCCTTTTCTTGCGTACCGGCACCTTTTCTCGCGTGTGAAAAAGTGATCTAGACAGCATTAACTGATGCCTGAGTAAAACAGATTTTTCAATGCTGCTTTCAAACCTATAAACTAAACGACTTTCGTTTGTAAGTAGCCTAGTGCTATTAATGTTAGCCTGGATTCAGAAAGGCACTAAAAGAACGCGTGTGCCATAGCCAGACACGTCAACAGAGGTCCAAGTCCGACCAGAAACATCGGGTAGGCTACAAATCATGAGCTTCAAACTTGTTTAAATAAATACATTTATGTATGGCTGCGGGAACTAGGAGGGTACTGCAGCACCCCCTGACAGCACGAGAATTTAAAATGATATGACTTTAAAATCCACCACTGTGGAATAGCCCCGCAGTAGCGGACTGGCCATCGGGAACACCGGGAGAAGAATAACGATGGAAAACGAGGATGAGGAACGTAAGGGTGGGGCTGAAAAATAAAGAGAAAAAAGACATAACTTTCACTAGACAAGGTTTTACCAATTAAAAAACAGCCATTTCTATTGTACACAAGGCTCAAAAAACTATTTTGCGCTCAAATAAAGGCCAAAAAAGTTGGCCTTTAAGTATCGAATTCCCAAACTAGCATCACATTAAACACAGATTATGCATGCATTAGCAGGCAGCTGTGGTGGCGTAGCTATACGGGGGCTGGTTCTGGTGGGCTGGTCGGGATAAAAGTCCAGGGCCTAATTTTATTCCCAGTCCGTCCCTGCCGCCCCGCAACATTAAGCCACCCCCCTGATAAAATTTGTTCCCGAGGCTATGCATTTATGTTGTTAATAAATAGGCTAACAATAAATTGTTGTTGTACCAGCAATCCAAGTTTTGTTTTTCACTGTAGAAATCCCAAATTCCATAATGATTTGCCAAGGCAAGAGACTACCGGCACCTTTTTTTCTCCACTTCAAGCACTGCACATCAGTAACACATTTCAAGTTGATTGGATCTATGGTTCATCAGGAGAAGGGCTCTGAAAGTTGTACCACATTTGGACAGTACAAGAAAATTCAAGTCTGACAATATGAATCCTTGAAGCTTTTTGTTTCCCATGAGAAATAAGGCATGTGTACAAATTTTCAGGAATTGTAGAATAATGGGGCGCTGGGGAAATCACGTAGACTTTGGGCGTGGCTTATAGCGCCACCTATGGGCACATATGGGCCACTAGCCATGTGGGAGTAGTGAGGGACCTGTTGTATCATTGGGCCAAATTGGAAAAAATCGTACTTTTTGAGCAAATGGGCCATTTTGCGGAGAAATATAATAATAATAAGAATACTAACAAAATCCTACCGGAGGAACCCTAATAATAATAATAAAACTAACAAAAACAATGAGGAATCCTATTGAGAACTCCGGAGAGACAGAGCGCAGCCTCCTGGTAGGTTGCTTCCGTGAGCCTAGGTGTGACAGACACTGTTTTGGAATTTAAAAGAATCCCACAGGTTGAAAAATCCTGGTAACAGTGACTTTTTTGGCGTTCAGTAGTATTTAAACAGAGTATTTAAAACTGTGACTAAAAAGTTTCTGGTGATGCCAAAGGAAAAAGCACATCTCTTGTCATCCATTCCATTTTTTTTGTTTTTTTTTCTCATCATACCAAAACCATTCATCAGCTGATACTGTTTCTCCAACATATTTCCAAGGGCACCATATAGTGGACCCAACTTTGAAGAAGGCCACTCTGGATAGAGTGAGACTACCGCAGGATATGGCCCAAATCAGATTTTGTCCCCTCACATGAGACACCTAGACACAAGTGACACATGAGAGACTGTTACTAAGATGACAGTGTGAACAGCCCAAAGCGCAAAACTAGAAAGGTCATATCAGGTCTGTCTTTGACAGTTTTTTGTTGTTTTTTTACATTTCTCCTCCTCCTCTGTTATTGCCTGCTCACATAGTATTCACTGGCTTCCACAGAACATGACTTTATAAAAATGCGTAAACACTGACTTCGCTGACCTCAATGTTTCCTTTGGTATGAGAGCGTGCTGCTTGTGACGGGTTTGTTATTGTTCTTTTGCACATGCGGGTCAGTTCAGGACCGTGACCAGTTCACACTGGAATCTCATAATGGCCACATTTTAAAAAAATGTCCCGCAAAAAAATCTGATCTGATAAATAAATACATTGGAATTGAGGATTTAGGCTTGCAGTGTGAATGTAGCCATAGATACAGCACAACATGCACACTGGAAAAAGAATAGTAAAGTTTGATAAAACAAAAAACACTACTGGATTCATATTTTGCTTTGATTATAATACGTTTAGAGATTCCTTCTGGTGGACTGGGCTACCAACATTATTTTGACATTCCTCCTTAATTGTGGACTATGGATGAACAACACGTCACATATGCAAGTGAACAATGGATGTGAGGTCCGGTGTTTATTTATTTTTTTGCCCTTGTGTCTGTTACCATTTAGTCTGTTTAGGAATCTGGCTTGAGCAAATGTAAATCTGCTCTCTCTCTCTTTTTCTTCCTCCCTCTGTCTGTAACTCTGTCCTCCCTTCCGATAAAAGGCTTGTCTACAAATACAATTGGCAATATATTAACTGCAGCCCTGTTTCAGTCTCTTTCCTTTCTCTGAAGGAAATATTTAACATCATTGTCACAGGCTTGTTGTTACCAAGCTTCATGCTTTTTAATGCAAGGAGGACATTAACCTATCCTGTCTCACCAGCACCTTGATAAATAGTCTTAATAACAAATAGTTATAGGACTAGTTAAGTACTATGACATGCTTTTGAACACTAAATACGTGCCTAGAAATGCTTGTCACCCAGGATTGCTCAATCTAAGATTTACCAGCCTCCCTGCCACACTTGATCACTGCGGGTCAAGACACAAGCTTGTCACGCTTCTGGTTCGGCTTTGTCTGGAGGTAATGGTCAAATTTCTTCCTAGTTACCCCCTCTCTTTTTATTCTTTTCTCTATCTTTGACCTTTACTCTCTCCAAGCATTTCTCTCACACAACACAGTGGCATTTTATTAAATGGACCACCCTCATCCACCTCAGTCTCCTCTTCTCCTCTTTCATAGAAGCTATTCTCCAAGGGCACTGGAGTTAGGTGCTTTACAGTCTGTCGTCTAAACCCCAAGACCCCTGGCCCATAAAGTAGCCAGGCTCCCCATGTTAATGACAGGGGCGTAATAGAGAGCTTGGGTGTAAAATCGTGGTTCTTACCACTCCCTTTCTAAAGCTTTGTGACACCTTTGTAAAAGCACTTGTTGTTTGATTTCTGGAGGGGAGGTTCACCTGTGCACCAGTGTGTGTTGCATGTATGTCTGCTTGTCTGTCTTCCAAAAGACACCAAAAAGAAATTCCACAGCCAATGCATCTGACAGGCCAGAATTGTGCCTAAGATATCAATGGCCTCTTGTCTTTCCATTCAAGTATGGATCAGAGCTATTTGTGGTTATGTATTAGCAACACACTCACTACACACAGGATCATAACACTGACCAGGTGCCCAGAAACATATCATCTGGATAATACTGTCAGATCCCAATGAATTTCCTTTGAAAGAATACTCCAAGGTCATATTTGGTGTGGGGTTACACTATGAAGACATCCTACATAAAATTCAAGTTCACATTCAAAAACTCAAGTACTGGAAACAATCACAATTTTGAGTGAGCTCCATGTCTTTCATCTGTCTTCTAATTTGGGAACAGGCAGTGTCCTCAGAATCCAAGTGTTGACACCTCCTACATTCTCCCTGCAAAGGGAGGGAGTGGAAAAAAGAGAGAGACTAAGGACGAGAAGAAAAAAAGGACAGTGGTAATAAAGATAGGGATGAATGATGGCTTTAGAGTCTGTGGTGTTGACTGAGTCGATGACAGGGGAGTCGGGGGTCCACCGATTAAAACTGTTCTTGGCTGTCAAGCTACTATTGTCATGCCAACATGCAGCAGCTTTCTCACTCACTGAGTACCTTAGTCATATGTATATGAGGACAATTTATGGCCTTCTATGAATTATATATTGGTGCAAATGGATGAAGTCATAATCCTCCATCTCAGATATAAAAGCATTAATGTGGCAGTTTGAGCGGTCTCACCCTCGCCGCCCCCTTCTGACGTCTGTATTTCAGGGGTCTCTTGCTAGGCTTTACCTTTCATAGCCCCGTTCTCTCTCTCTCTCACACACGATTTATCTTATGTTGTCACATACATCTTTGTTCATATTGCTACATACTTTTTATGTTTTCCTCTAGTGGCTTGTCTGTTAAGAGTGGTACACCAGTGATGAGCACAGGCAGGGCCGGAGTGGGAACCATTTTCAGCCCAGGAGTGTAATGGCCAAAACCAGCCCATCCCCAACAGGGGCTGAGCCCTATGTTGTAAACATTCGGTGCTTAGCCTGAACCTGGGACCTAGTCAAGGTTTTTATGTGAGCTGAAATCGGAACTTCACGTGAATGCAAGAGCACGTAGGGCACGTTCGCAATTTTTTGCATTAATTTCAGTGTAAAATAGTTTTTGAGCTTTATGTAATATAAACATTACGTTGGACTCATATTGTTATATGTGCCTGTCATATTGTTATATTTGCCTATGTTTATTAAGTGACAGATCCTTCTTTTTTTACCTGGCTTTTTCAGTTCCTCCTGGCATCTTTTCCCCATTCATTTTATTATTTTCGCATCAGCTTAATCTTGCTATCTCCCGCAACAACAATAAATGATGGTTTAGGGTTGTCTCCCTACCAACAACCATCGTACACGCGCTAGTGTTTCAGAAAGAGAGCATGAGCAACAAAGATGAAACGGCACTTTTTAATGCACGGTCTGATCATGTGCTTATTTAAATTAAAACCTAGTGTAGCCTATTAGCTTATTATCCGTCACAGAGTAACTTAACAAACTTAACACATAGTTTTATTCGGTGCGTGAAAAAACAAAGAGAAAGCAGGTGATCTTCCAGCCCAATTTATGAGCGGGCAGAGCGGCCCACCGGGAATTCTCCCAATTCTCCCGATGGCCACTCCGGGTCTGAGCACAGGGATAGTCTGCCTGGGGGCGGCCATGGCTCAGGTGGTTAAAAGGGTCACCCTCTATTCGCAAGGTTGGTGGTATGATGACGACTCCTCCTGGCCATGTGTTGAAGTGTAGAACAAGACACTGAGCCCCAAGTTGCTCCTGATGGGTAGGCCAGCATGGCAGCTCCATTGCCGTGAGTGTGTGTGAATGGGTGAATGAGAGGCGACTGTAAAACACTTTGGGTGCACTGTGAGGTGCTGTTAAATGTGTTATATAAAGTCTGTATAGTCCATTTACCATAGTGCATAATTGGGGCAGAGAATGGCAAGGAGTGAGGAAGAAAGAAATCAAGGGGAAGGGAGGAGGGACGAGGCTAGAGAGCACAAAGAAAGGTGAAGGGTGAATGGCAGAGAGAGGGAATGGTCGAGGAAAGCGGCGAGGTGAGGAATGAGGCAAAGAGAGGGGGTGAGAGGAGTGTCCAAGCAGAGACAGGACTTCATCTGAGAACTTGGGGGCCATGGAGGGGATAGAAGTAGTTGAGCAATAGAAAGTGAGAGAGGAAAAGAGGGAGGGAACTCAACAGGCCTGAAACAAGCCTGTATTTGTTATCAAGCAATCTCTACATATACATGTAAAGGTTCAAATCTACATGTCTATTATGTACCAATCAAATACATACTGACATCTGACCTCTTACCAGTCTTTTTCCATCCAATACAGTTTAGTGACTAACGAAAGTGCCCTTTTACACAGATAAAAGTGTTACACACCCACACAGATTTGTATGGCTTTTCTGGTGGGGACGCACACATCTGTGAGTTAAATCAAACAAAATCCTGTTTACTTAACCCAAACCTTTACCTCAACTCAAAAAGCTAACCTGAACCCTACACCTAACCCTAGCTCCTGGCCCTTACCTAAACTCCCTGTCTCTTAATCCCAACTTCTGTGTCTTCACAAGTAAATAATATTTAAACATGCCCAGACACACACACACTCCATACCCCTTTTTAAACCTTTTGTTTTACGTTCAGTGTCCTCCATTGCATCACTCTGCCGGCCAACATAGTTCTTGAAGTGTCATGGTAACAGAGCCACTGCATTCGATCGAAGTAGTGGTAGTTTTTTGATCCACCAATGAGTCCTCTTCCCCTTCCCCCCAACCCTTTTTTCTCATAGCAAGAATAAAGCCTGCCAGAAAAGAAATTGAGGATAATATTTTGAGCGGAAATTACAAAATTCCTGAAATTATTAGGAAGAGGGACCTTATATCATCTGCTCACTCTGATTTTCCTGTTGTCTAACCTATCTTCTTTCCTTCAGTAGGCCAAGATACGACTCTCTGATACAGTATTGCACTCCCTTGTTCTGTTGAAGGATTGGGGGGGGGACTAAATTTTCTATAGTTGTCTGAACCTAAAAATGGTTTGTATAAATTTAAGAATCTAGTGGTAGGTAGATAAATTAGTCAATTAGACCAACAGAGTGTGGATAGAGAGACAGATGTGTGGATGCTTGGTCTCTAATGTGGACCAAATAAAAACATTCAAAATAACAACCTTTACACAGAAATGAGCATTCGCAAGGGTCCAAGGCCAATAGTTGGGTTTCTCACGGGGAGCACCTCTGATTGATGGGCTTACATTTGTATTGAGCCAAATAAGGGGAGTCACCACAAATGAGTCTGATTTGTTTTCATCTTCAGGTGAATCACCAAACGCAAATAAGCACACATTTGCAACAATCTTCACAGAGCTTTCCAATGCAATACAATTTACCGAGACCACAAGATTCAATTTAACTCCTTATGATCAATCTTTCAAACTGGTACACAAGTGGGAATGCATTTGGTTTCAGTTTTGGTAATATGTTCCCAAAAACTGTAAATGCAATGAAATATGAACACGTTGAGCAAATTCACAGCTATTTGCTTCTACATTTACATTTAGTATTTTTTTTTCTTCTAAAGCACACTTTCAATAAAGTTCTGATTTAGAACTGGGGCCAGTTGCATAAACTTAGTTTAAGACTATACTTGGCCTTAGACAGTATTGAATTGTCAGGTTAGACTAATCTAATTGACCTGCATAAATAGTAAGAAAATTAATGACTTAATTTGCGGTAGAAAAGTTAGCCATCTCTCCCCTTGGCTAAGCCTTGCGGAAAGGGGTTAGCTGCTATGCCAACAATCTGTTAGTACGTCACTATATTAGCATAATTTATTACAAAAGGATTTATCTCGTCAGAGTTGTCGATAAATGTAAGTAGTTTTGGGGTTAAATTAAGAAGCTTAAAAATGCATACAAAATGACTTAAAACTACCTTTTCAGTAATGTCTTCCTCTAACTGATACAGGTTTTCATGTGATGATCTTCTGTCTTTGAGTGTCGCTGTTGTGTCCGCCATTTGTATTTTTTCGCAAAGTGTCTTATTTCGCCCATATTGCATTGTGCCACAGGCCATCTAAGTCAATCTTACATTAGTCACTCAGAGGGAAGCGTTATGCAACAGGTGCATTTATGTGTCCATGCCAAGTCAAATTTAAAGTTATATTTAAGTCTAGACTAGGTCTATTTTTATGCAACTGGCCCCTGGTGGAACCTAGTGTAATCAGATATGTTTTGTTCTTCAGCAGTTGCAATCACTTCAGATATTGTTGCTTCAGGACTCTTTGTAAGGTCAAATTAACCATCACTTAACCTTCTTCTCCCAGACCCAAAAGTACATGTAGAAATATAGGAGAGGATTAAGCATAATTAACTTAAAATCAGAACGGTCTTTGCTCTACAAAAAACTTTTGGATGTCATAGGAAATGAAAATTTTTTGTGGAACTTCTTAAATCGCAGACAGTCTCAGTGTCTCTGTGTGCTCTCGCTCCAGGGCCTATTTGGACGTGAAGGAGCTGAAAGAAATCTTGAATTTGGATGGCTCCACTTACCTAAATGTGTTCTTTGCCAACTCATCTGATGAAGATCTGGCAGGCGTAGCCACTTGGCCCTGGGACAAGGAAGCCCTAACACATTTAGGTAAAGACAGATACACGCACACATATATACACCCATGTACACACATGCAGGCAGACATACAAACACACACACTTACCTGCGACCCCATTGTTAATTATGTGTAATTACAGTTCAAGCCCTAAGCAATCTCAACCTCTGTTCTGACATGGAGGAAGGTGATAATGAGTGTGTATTGGTGAATAATGCATTGTGTGAGTCCAACTCTTACTCTCCAATTTTTGGATGAGGATGAATAGGTTTTTGTATAACGTGTGTATGATTACACCTTTTTTACATAGTATTTGTAAAGTGTCTTTGTGTGTAACAACATTAACCCTTTCCATTTACAGGTGGCATTGTTCTGAACCCTTCCTTCTATGGCACTTTTGGTCACACTCACACCATGATCCATGAGATTGGCCACAGTCTGGGGTTGTACCATGTATTCCGGGGGATCTCTGAGATTGAATCATGCAATGATGTGTGTCTGGAGACCGAACCCTCGTTAGAGACAGGAGACCTATGTGCAGATACCAACCCAACCCCAAAATACAAACACTGCAGAGACCCAGAACCAGGCAACGACACCTGTGGCCGCCGACATTTCACACACACACCATACAACAACTACATGAGCTATGCAGGTAAGGTTTCTTTCTCTCTTATACACACGCACGCTCAGACACACAATCAGAATGTTAATCCTATGTCACAAATATTCTATGTGCAAAGGAAATGCAATTCAGAATGAGCCAGGTTCAAAATCTCAATGAAGAAATGTATTGATAAAAGCTTTGATTATGTGATTAGTAAGACCAGTCGATGATAAAGATAATTTGAAATACTAATAACAGTACTCCCTGTGTGGCCATATTGCCTTTTCTTATCTCTAACATTAAGTTTGATCAAAATGTGTCTGCATCTGGATTTTGACTCTGGGCATTGTCTGGCTTGTCAGTACTAGCTTATCACATTGTGCTGAAGAAAACTTCTGGCCCAGCTAATACTTTTCTCTTCTATTTGCAGATGATGACTGTACAGACTCCTTCACCCTCAACCAAGTGGCCAGAATGCATTGCTACCTTGACCTTATTTACCAAACCTGGCAACCGGTGGCCAAACCACCCCCAGTGCCTATGCCACCTCAAGTTGTGGAACAACAACATGATGCCATCACTCTGGAGTGGTTCCCCCCCATCACTGGACACTTCTATGACAGGTGAAATGAATTTCTAGTGAAACCAACTGGAAGGACCAATGCATAATTATTACTCCTGACCAATGGTCTTTTTCAGAGCTAAACCGTCCCCGTAGCCAGTTAATAAAGATTATGCTTTTCCAGATGGACTGTATCTAAGTTTGTTTCTATGCCTGCCTGTTGGTTTCCTAGAGAAGTGGGATCAGTGTGTGACAAATGCACCGAGGGCCGGGTCCTGCTTCAGTACGCCTCCAACTCCTCTTCCCCCCGCCCATGTGCCCCCTCAGGTCACTGGAGCCCTCGTGAGGCTGAAGGTAAGACCCCAACAGTACATGGAGACTTTGATGATCATTAATCATAGACTCCCATTGCCTCATCTCTCATTTCATATTTTTTTCTGACAATTAGTTACCTCAATGGCTCTAGGGTAAAGTCTAACACCAGGGTACCAGCTAATGTATGGTGTATTGTTTAGTACAAACTAATTGTCTAACGCGCAAAATAAAAATAATTTGTATTCCATTAATCCGGAATTCGGTAAGACCAGCATCACTATGTGGGTGGAATAATTGCATGATTGAGTAATTTGGATGGTCCCTATTACCAATCAGGTGCCCGATGGTACACAAGGGGATTATGCAAAAAGGAGTAACTATGCAGAGACTAAGACAATCTAAATTCACAAGGCTGATATGGGAAATTAAATGCTATGACTAGAATTGTGTGCAAGGATTTAGCAGTGGCTGTCAGTGCATCTTAGTCTTGGGTCTCAAGAACACCAGAGCAATGCAAAGCCAGGTTCATTTACCTCAGACGGAGTTTGGAGGGATTGAGGCAGGAACGTCTAGTGCCTCAGGTATGTACTGTATGCATAAAATATATTTCCTAAATGGTAAATTGTCAATGTGAAATGTAATAACTGTGTATGTAGCCAATAATAACCAATCAATCATTGTTTATGTGGTCTTCAATTGATTAGATGTATGCACTTTATCTGCCTGAAAAATTAATTAACTTCAAACAAAAATAATGTATTAATTTAAGATCACGTCTGGTAGGCGCTACAATCTTAGCCTCTAATCCAACGGCACGGATGGAGCTCCATCAGCAAGCCTCCGTCCCGTGGCACCATAATGTCCTGAGATGCATGTGTGGGGAAGACATTCATTTTAACATTGTCTTTTTACTGTTTTTTGTTAATACATGTTTGACATAACTTGCATGTGTGCTTTTATGCTAATGACTTCTATGGGCATTCAATTACCATGTACAAAACTGCATTTCGGCTAAATGTTCCCATTTTCCTGTGCTGTTGGTGCAATTTCCTGGTTGTTTGCTATTGGTTTATTTAGCTCTCCATCACCTGCCCATACAGCATCACAGTATCTGCTTTGTTTGCTCATTCCAAGCTTGCAACACATACTTTGTAGAATCTTTGCAAACTCGCCTGATGTGGCATGAAATTATCAAATGCCCGGAGCGTAACCCAGTCGACAGCTGGGTTACACAAGAGTGGGAGCATGGTCATGCCCTAAGCCTGTTTGATTGGTTTGATACTTGTTAAATCAAGAATGTAATCAAACCAGTTTGATTGAAAGATTCTTTCATAACCATGATTTTCTTCAATTTGAATATGTCTAGTTAGCTGAGAGCATCCTGAATTCTCCTGAACTGAAGTAGAATGATTCTACTTTAAAAGTCATAAACATGCAAAATCCTAGCATTGCGGGGTAAAAAACTAAATATGCTAAATGATCTCATATAAGTCACAGCTCTTGACAAAATCTGAGAAACATTGAAAGTGATCAGGCGAAAGCCAGAATATTATTTTTACGCACTGATCCCCCCCCATAGTAATCTTAATTGCTTGTGCCATGAGGGAAGATCTCGTTCGTCATACAATTTGAGGAAAATTAGAGCTGAAATCAGCAGCATTCCTGAAATAGGACAGGATGTTTCTCCCTTTTCACTCTTCTAATGCTTTTTCAAACAACTGTAGAGGAAACAACATTAGGGATGTAGAATTTGAGCTAATATGCACAGCTGTGAACCTTTGACTGCTGGCTGGCTGCTACAGTAGTAAGTATTGCGTGTGCGTATGAGTGTGTCTGTGTGTCCTGGCTTTGTATTATATGAGGTTGTGTATGATATGTGTATGATCATGTTCTGTTCATGTTCAAGCTCTGCCCCCAGTGAGACAAAGGGTTTACCAAAGTGGCATAAATATGCAGAACTTATTACTGTTTGTGTCAAGTTTGACTAATGAGCTGTCTGCCTTAAAATATCAATCTTTTCTAAAGCAAAATAGTGTTTATTGGCATAACAAGGGCTGTGACACATGCAGAATTATTTCCCTCCTAATGAATATGAGTCTGATGTTATTTGATTGTATTTATAAATCATCGTGAGTCTTTAAGAGTAAGATAAGAGAAGCCAGAAAGATATCATCAGTCTGGGGGGTGTCAGACAGCACATGGCTAATAATGAACTCAATTACCTACTAGGCTGAGGATCAGAAAGGGATCTGGTACAGTACATTTGTGTGCAGTACATTTGTATATGTGGCCATGTAGATGGCCAAGTGCATGTTTATATGTGTCTGTGTCTGCTTGTGTGTCTAGGCATAGGCACAAAGACTTGTGTGAGAGAGAGACATGTCTGGGCTTGTCTACGCTTGTGTGTATAAATGTCTCACTTCACACTCTGCCACTCTTCTCTACCAGTTTACACTTACCACGCTAATCCATCATTCCATTCTTACAGCTGCTCCCCCTATGTATGTGTTTTTATTGGCTGCAATGAAATCTTATGATACCCACACATGGGGTATCCAACTAATCCAGCAAAATGTTTTCAGTGTGTGAATGTTGTGCATTGTGTGTGAGGGCATATGTTGGTATGGTGTTGTAGTGGAGTGTGGATATACTTTATTTCTAATCAAGTATTTAGTTAAAGGGGCACCACCATGGTATTGGGTTAAAAACCAAGGAAACCGATTACATATACTAATATGTAATCATCTTATTCTAAAAGAATACATTTGTTTTAAGTGTAGTGCTGATCTTAACAGTAGTAAACATGCACATGTAAAAATATATTTTAGAAATGATTAAATTAATTAATTTTTAAGTAAATAAGGATGGTATGAACAAGTTAGATTAATGATTTTATATGAGAGATTGGTTTCAATGAACAGAATTAAATTGTCTAACTTAAAGACAGAAATTATACAGTCAATAATGACTTCTTTACAAATCATAAACATAGCTCACGCCAATGCAACAAGGAGGAAAGGGCATTAGCCATAGTTAGGTTTGATCAGGGTTGATCAATGAGGATGAGGCCTGTTTGGGTCCAAAGCAGGGGCGGCTCCAGAATATTTTCAGTGGAGGGGCACAGGGGGGAGCAGCCGTGAATTAGCCGGGCATCCAATTAAGTAAAGAATCTTTAATTTCACGTCTCCTTTTCATTGTTTAATGTTCCCTATAAACTAGCAGTGCCCAACCTTTTTTGCGCCACGGACCGATTTCATGTAAGCCATATTATCATGGATCAGCAAGGAGGAAAGATAGGCCCTGGACCCCCAAACTGGCCCACCAGAACCACCCCCCCTACGCCACCACAGCTGCCCTGCTAATGCATGCACATTCTGGGTTTGATGTGATCTGAGTAAGCGACTTCCACACCTAATGCGAGCGCGCAAACTTTTTTTTTTACTGATTTGAGCGAAAAATAGTTTTGGGAGTTTTATTTAAAATAAACATAGCCGTTTTTCAATTGGTAAAATCTTGTCTAGTGAATGTGATGTATTTTTGTCTCTTAATTTTTCAGCCCCATCTTTACGTTTCTTAGCCTGGTTTTCCATCATTAACGTCACAGTGTCCAATCCCGACCGGTTTTTAGCTAACAGTCTGATAAAATGCCACTTCAAATATTGATACAAATTATTGTATCACGTTTTCATCTGATTTACTGATTTCACGTTAAGCTTTAACTCCTTCCTTTCGAGCTAAATATTGTTAAAAAAAATTGAGTTCGCTTATCTTTTACTAGAGATGGTAAAAAGACGCTGGCGCCGGTAAATTAGCTGTGCGCTACCCTCGTCTAAACCCAACCGCACTTATCCTCATAGTAAACACTCGCCCCTGCTGTTTTTCCAGGGATATTAACTTGATCCAGGGTCACCAAACTGACCATCAATGCTGTCAGTATATCCGGGGACGTAGTTATGTCCTCCACAATAAAATATCACGCTTCAACATCTCCAAACTATGCGTTAAAATCTCATTTGACTGTTTACAACCACCTGCTGGATGTTGTGTTGAACTCTTCTCATGTCAGTCCCTTGCCCCCCTCCCTTCCTCCCCTCGACTACAGATCACCTCACACATGATTATATATTTTATGGAAGCAAATCGTGACCAAAATTCAAATGAAAATGCATTTCCAGAAATGCTTTTTCATTTTAAGAATGTGGCTGCATTATTTGACTCATAAATAAAATGAGTAATCAATCATTCTATTTGCATTTTAATTTTCTTCTTTAAGACTGCTCATTCTTTCACTTAATTAAAATGAAAACGAAAAAGACATTTGAAATTTAATTTTCAAAATATGCCCCAGCAAATAGATACCAAAATTCGATTTGAAATGTACAATTCGAAAATGAAAATGCATTTCCAGAAATGCGTTTTCATTTGAAGAACGTGGCTGCAAAATCGTGACCACAATTCAAATTCAAATGCATTTCCAGAAATGCTTTTTCATTTTCAAGATCATGGCTGCAAAATTGTGACCACAATTCAAATTCAAATGCATTTCCAGAAATGCATTTTCGTTTCCTGTTCTGCCCGCAAAGAACTGCCCATAATTCGAAAACGAAAATGCATTCTGGCGGCGCAGCAGAGTGACGTCAGTAGCCTCTCTTCTTCAGCTCCCTGCTGACCGAGCTACCCATCTTGTTCGGTAGGGGGCGGTGTGCACATACGCATTGCATTACATGACAACACTTGCCGGGAAATTGACTGAATTGCCGAGTCTTTAGAGGACGCATCACAGATTATGGCGCTCCCTCTAATTGTGCAGATACTTGTAAGGTATTTTCTTGTGTGCTTTTATTGTGACAGGGGTGTGTGGTTCTGACGTTGGAAGAAAGTGAGTGGAGTGAAATGCTATGTGTGGGGGAGATACAGTAAAGATGTACAAAGTGTATGGAGCTAAAGCTGACAAAGGTATCTGAATTTGAATATGAAAGTTAAGAAATATTTGTGTGTCGAATTTCATAAAACTGAAATATTTTGCTGTTTAATATATATCTGAATTATTTGTATGCCGAATTTAATTAAACGGAATTATTTGATCCAAAAATTCAGATTCTTGAAATTCAGATTCTTGAAATTCAGATTCTTGAAATTCAGATTCTTGAAATTCAGATTCTTGAAATTCAGATTGCTGAAATTCAGATTCAGATTGCTGAAATTCAGATTCAGATTGCGGAAATTCAGATTTTGTCTGAAATAGGCCAAAGGTGAAACAGCTTGCTTTCACAGGGAAAAGCAGACGATTTCAGAACGACCGAACTTTACCTCAGAACAAAAGCTCAGTTGCTCATTGGAGGAACAGTATTGAGCAAGTGCTTATGAAACTTGTAAACACTTGTGTCTTCTCCTTTGCCAAAATCGGCAGTTACTGTTACCAAGTGAGTCGAGACAGACTCGGAGGGCGGCGGAGACCGATGGAAGACGTGGAACAACTGGCAAAGCTATAGCCTATATATTTATGTTTCGTTTTTTTCTTTTCTGTGTTGGAGTTCTTTTAAGAGCTTGATGCCATCAACATCCAGCCTGATATAAAATCATGAATTTCAATTGTGTCTCTTAATTATAATACCCACACAGAAAATCCAGGTTGAATCAAGTACTGTATTGCTAATAGCCAATTTTGGATGGTCAAGCATATTTTTCATTGTCTCTTTATTCCTATCAAAGTCAATGTTCAGCCTATAGGCTATGTTCATTTGCTAAGTGACATTTCATATCGGTTATGGTTAGTGAAATATTTGCTTTCTGAGAGATCGGACATAGCCTATTTAACAGCATATAAGGAGTTATCTATCAGAATATATCTGTAGTGCGGCCGGGTGTGATTTAATTCATCGTCCACACATCATCTGGAAGTCAGTTTAGATCAAATACCAACTATCTCCATACTACATCTTGCCGACGTATCTTATACACATCGGGCCGACGTCGGCAAGAAGTATGTGTGCTATCCCAGATGATCTGGGTCTTCCTCAAGCAACTGCCAACTCAGTTTGTTCTAATCGGTCACGGGCATCAGACTCAGATATATTATTAGTTTCTACCAGCTCAGCTAATTCTATCAGCGCACAATTTGAGGGAGCGCCATGATCTGTGATGCGTCCTCTAAAGACCCGGCAATTCAGTCAATTTCTAGGCAAATTTGGTCATGTAATGCAATGCGTATGTGCACACCGCCCCCTACCGAACAAGATGGGTAGCTCGGTCAGCAGGGAGCTGAAGAAGAGAGGCTACTGACGTCACTCTGCTGCGCCGCTCAGAATGCATTTTCATTTTCGAATTATGGGCAGTTCTTTGCGGGCAGGACACGAAAACGAAAATGCATTTCTGGAAATGCATTTGAATTTGAATTGTGGTCACGATTTTGCAGCCACGTTCTTCAAATGAAAACGCATTTCTGGAAATCATTTTCGAATTTTACATTTCAAATCGAATTTTGGTATCTATTTGCTGGGGCATATTTTGAAAATTAAATTTCAAATGTCTTTTTCGTTTTCATTTTAATTAAGTGAAAGAATGAGCAGTCTTAAAGAAGAAAATTAAAATGCAAATAGAATGATTGATTACTCATTTTATTTATGAGTCAAATAATGCAGCCACATTCTTAAAATGAAAAAGCATTTCTGGAAATGCATTTTCATTTGAATTTTGGTCACGATTTGCTTCCATAATATTTTGGCATTGGCTATACAAAGTAATGTTAAGCTAGCGTTCAAAAAAATACACTTGTATGCTAACCCATAGTAGCAGAACGATGACAATACAAAAATACTTTTCAGAGTAAAGATTGTCGCCCGAGTGGTCTTTCGGCTTTCTCTCATCAATGTAACTTTCCAAAATTATTTAAACATGTAAACGTCCTTATATGTTTATAAAATTTGACACGTAGATTGTTTGGTATGCCTTAAATAATACTACTTACACTCTGCTAGCGATTGCAAAAGAAAATGGTGGCAAAAAGACCGGAAACTGGGTGGACAATAGTGGTTTACAGCGGTCGGGATTGGACACAGTGACGCTATATTGTTATTAGCTAGCTTTCGATCCGTCAGTCCCACTGTGTGTAAACAAGACTAAACGTAGACGACAGTGACACCCGAAGTGTGTTCCTTTTATCCAGTTTATTCTGTGATTTCACAAAGGGTTTTCAGTGCTTTTGTGGCGATCTCAGGATATTCAGCCTTCATCCAAAACACTAGTAGAGTTGTTGTCTCAAACAGGCTTCATTGAGTGGTAACTCTCACGTGTCAAGAGGAAGAGACGCGCGTGATTGTTACCGCACAATGAAGCCCACAAACTTGCTAAAAAATGAGTAAACAAACGTTTTTGCAGAGCTTTTTTGCTCAGGGGAAAAGGCCCGCAGAGAAGGAGAGAATCCGGTCATTTTTCAGATTAAAACGCCTTTCAGACTCTGATAATCAATTAAGGAAATAATCGTATACATTTTCTTTTGTGCAGCCCAGTACCACTCCGCGGACACACAGTTGGGGAACGCTGCTATAAACCATATAAAGCACACCATATAATTGTGTTAATTTCCGTGCTTTTTTTCCAACAGTATCACTACCTAATATTTTGTACTTAGCTAACCTTAGGTTACGTATAACTTAACACTTTACCTCTTCTACAATTTTATTGTACCTCAGTTTACGCTGTCTACAGAGTGTAAACCTCTAGGAAAAGCGGGAATGGCTTCTGTCATGTTCTGTCCAGGCAGATCGCTAAAGGAGCTTAACCCTTGTGTTATGTTCAGGTCATTCTGACCCATCAGTCATTGTGACCCACCGTCATATTGCGACAAATTTACCGCATACAAAAAAAAAGTGAAGCATTTTCTTTTAACCGTTGGGCTGTCTCAGACCCCACATTGCGAAGGTTAAAAGAAAAAAAGAAGACATTTGTTTTTGTATTGGGTAAACACAACGATGGTTCTTTATGAACCTTTGGGTCATGTGACCCGAAGGCAGCACAAGGGTTAAATAATTTCTTACTGAGATTGACATCATTCAGAGCAAATAAAAATAGGGGGGGGGCACCTGAGAACCAATCAGATTCCAGGAGGGGCACTCGTGCCACTCTGTGCCCTCCGTTGGCTCCGCCCCTGGTCCGAGAGCCCCTTTGAAGAATATCCAAAGTCAAAGAGCTGCCGCCCAGCAGGGATCATGAGATTTCAATCAGGTCACAGTTAGATTTACTTAGTTGTGTAGTGTTGCAATCACTAATATTGCAATCACTAATCTTGTTGAATCCTGGGATAAACTTGGTGAGATTATTTGGAACGCCAATCCTGATGATCGTTGGTATCACTGGACTCCGAGATAGATCTGGACGTTTTGGTATAGTTACAAAATATAGTTGAATGATTGTTTTATAATGTTAGCTTTGTGTAGACACCAAGGATGACTTGGTTATCTTTCAGGAAGAAGGAGTAGTTACTCGAATCAAGATTACAGTAAACACAACATTAAAACAAAGCAGCAAACATTACACAAATACTCCTCTCACAATTCTCCACCTTCTACTCTTGTAAAGATGGGGGCAAGAAGGCTGATTAGGGTTGACTGATGTGGTTTAGTGAGACTACAAGTGTGACAGGATGTCGGCTCTGGTTTACCTCGTACAGTGGTTATGCGTTTTAAAGTCACCCTATGTATGAATGTGTGTTTGTGTATGGTAGGGCTGGGCGATATGACAATATAAACTCCTAAAAAAAAGTTCGGAAACGTTATTTTGGTCAATTATTTCTCCCATTTAATAATACCAATTGGTATTGTACTTTATATCGTTGGAAAGCCTGATTAGTCACTTGTACAACTTGTAAGGATCGTGCATTCGTGGAACGAGCAACACAGCTAACCGTGTGGGTAGCGGCCCAAAAAAATGTGCCAAAATCCCCTGCAATATTCTTCTGTTGGTATTCACTCTCATTTTGAGCTTCAAGTGGGATCAGCTCTGGCGTGCTGTACGTGCCAGAGTGACCAACGCAAACATGTTGGTGACTTGTGACAAATCCTGGTTGAGGAATGGGATGCCATCCCACAGCAGTGTGTGACCAGGCTGGTGACCAGCATGAGGAGGAGGGGCCAAGCTGTTGTGGCTGCGTATGAACCTTCCACATGCTACTGAGGTCCCTGACAGTGTAAAATGAAAAAAGTGTAAACATTTCCAATATGTGTTGTTTTTTCCTTATTACTGTGGGAGAGTGCAATTATCCAATCCATCAAGCAACTCAAAACGAGAGTGAATACCAACAGAAGAATATTGCAGGGGATTTTGGCACATTTTTTTGGGCCGCTACCCACACGGTTAGCTGTGTTGCTCATTCCATGAATGCACGATTCTTACAAGTTGTACCTCGTTGTAAAGGTGACTAATCAGGTTTTCCAACGATCTAAAATACAATACCAGTTGGTATTATTGAAAGGGAGGAATAATCGACCAAAATAACGTTTCCGAACTTTTTTTGAGGAGTTTATATTGTTTGACTATAGAAAACAATCTATTGTTTCATATTATGCTCTATTATTAATATAATATATAATTATTTAATATGATATAATATTACTATTTAAAAATCTACTAAGTTAAGTGAAAGGGAGTGATATAATCCAAAATGTGCGTTAAAGTTAAGAATCCAAAGATTACGTTTAATTGGTTGCGTAACGTTGGATAGAATGGTGGACCGTTCACTGTGTCAGCTCACAGCAGGCACATATAGGCACATACACACATATTTGCGAGCGTTTTGTAGAGAAACGAAAACAGGTCACTCCACAAAAATTATTTGCACAAACGCTCCTATAAGGAGGTGGAAAGACCTGTGGTCGACAAACTTCTCCCTTTTGGCACACAATGTTGTGTGTCGTTTATTAAAGTAGGCCTACAAAGACAATACTTTTGAACAGAAAACGTAGCTAGCTCACTGTGCCCTTAAAGGTCCAGTATCCGTTTGAACCTGTCCAGTGAGTTATGTACAAGTACTCCGCTACACTACCAAATATATTTTGAGGTTTCACAGATTAAATTTCGGGAGCATATGTGACCAACATGGTCATAATTGTGAGCCTTGAAAAGGAGAACAATTTCTCATTATTAAGTACTTTTTATTAAGTTTATAATAAAAGAAAGAAAGTAATTGGCCTCTCCATGTGGTCATTTTATATAAACTATTTATTCATTGAATTTATAAAAATGAGCCATATTGTTATATATAGGATCGTTATTGGGATATGAAAGGAACTATTTCAGGATATGAGATTTTGGTCATATTGCACAGCCCCCCTGGGTGGGCATGTCTAGGATTGTATGTCTATATAAACAGCCATGATGAGGTGTGTGTGTGTCTGGACAAGTGTATGCACGTCCATGCAAAACACACACAACACCTGTTTGCTCGGGGCTAGTGTCCTCATACCACTTTTTTTCTGGAAATACTGGCATGGTCAAAGAATGTTGGAGCAACGCTTGTAAATCTTTACATCTGTATAACCCATAGAAATATGGCTGTAGGGAAAAATGTGTATGTGAAAAAGCATGTAGACAGAAAAGAAATGTATGTGGTTAGTGAAATTCTGAAGAAGGATCCTGTGGTTGAGTGAAAGCAGGATTGGTTGTAAATGTACGTGGAAGTCCTTGGGTCTGGGGCCCTATAAAACCTGACATATACTTCATACTATATGGCATATACAGGAAAGGAACGTTTTGGGTATGAAAACAGTAACATGACATAAGCTACACGTACATATGTTTCTAATCAGAAATCAGATATAACCCTAAAATTGTGCTTTGTGCTCCATCCCTTTAATGGCTACAGAAGCTCTGGCTTGTGCCAAACAATTAGTATCTATCAATAACTGTTGTGTAATGTGCCATTTAAGAACAGTATATAACATGTGGGACATGTAGTCTATAATTATACAACAAAATGTTGGGTCATATAGACAGGGCTATTCAATGTTTTGCCATGTTTTACTTATCTCTTTGAGAGCACATCACATCCTCTGTTGGGTGCATTTATCAGCAGCATTTGTGCATCACAAATGACCTGCACATCAGTTGAATGAAAATCAATCTCCTCCACCCTGTGCACTTCAAAGGCATATTTAGTTACTCCAAACCAAGCCACATAACACGATTGCTGGGACAAAACATTTAAATATTACTAAAGAGACCTACTTAACGGAATTTGAAATTGACGAGAGTAGTGCAAATGTATAGAAGCCCATAAGGGACTATATTGAAATGATAATGCCATTTCAGAAATGAGACTGCAGATGCCTTGGAACAAGAAAATTGACTTTGTAGCATTTGTAGCATTTCCAATGCTACAAAGAACAGCCATACAGATTTCGCCATCACGCAACAATGGATAACTGGATCTATCAGACCCTTGAATGTTTATGATGACTGTGTAAATATATACTACTGACTGGCTGATACGCTAACCCAGAACTCCCTTTGCCGGGTCACTACACTAGAGACAACCAAGTGATCATTGTCAGCTGACAATATAGAATGTTGATAATAATGGGCTACCCATTTATAGACCAACTGCAGTCTAACCCTCATCTTGTGTAACGTCCTTTATAGTACATTTAATTTTGCTGAATGATTGAAGGGCTAGACAACAAATGTTCTAATGAAATAATCACTAACAACACGAAAATGTATGGCAGATTGAAGACGGCAAGTTCTTTTTGCAACCTTGTCTTTGGCAATGTTGATGTTCAGTGTTTGTGCTGTGTGTTGGTGCCCTAGGTTATGGACTGTGGTGGCAGGTTTGGTTTTGTTGTCCAAGTTATTTAAATTCAATTATTAGTATCTGTTAAATGGCTTAGTCCATCAATTGTACAGTTGGTACAGTGACATAGGTGTCCTAAGGCTAATCTGTGTGCACTTGTAGAAAACTATTGTTTATCTATCTAAGAAACATGTTAAAGTGGAAATAAAACAGGGTGTGTGGTAGGCACTCATAGGTAAGAAGGTGCTGACTTCATTGATGACAAGTGATCATGTTGTAGACATGGGGGAAAGAATGGAGTAGACCGCTGAACAGGGAAAAAAGATGCCACTTGTTAAGGCCACGGCCGTCCCCGTTTTCAGTTCCTGTTTTTTCTTGTTCTCGAGCATGGGTCGGGAACTTTTTTACCGAGAAGAGCCAAACAAACAAA
The DNA here is from genome assembly GCF_054491055.1 of Hypomesus nipponensis. Classification (NCBI taxonomy): domain Eukaryota; kingdom Metazoa; phylum Chordata; class Actinopteri; order Osmeriformes; family Osmeridae; genus Hypomesus; species Hypomesus nipponensis. The sequence continues at coordinate 12,003,080 of NC_140387.1, read as the reverse complement.
ACATTTGAGATACATTTTTCAAAAGAGCCACAGCAAAGTTTACAGTCATGTATACAAAGGTTTGCAAATTTGTATGTAATAACAACAGTAGTAATATAAGACTTGTACTGGTAGTAGTTCTGGTAGTAATAACACGAGTAGGTGGCAATGCTGTTTGTTTTTCCACTCAGTGACACCCAAGCTAACTGCTACTACTACTATAAAACGCACTGACAGTGCTGGTTTCTAGCACGTCTAAGACACCACAAAAATTGAGAAACAGGCATCATAAACAAGTGATTAACATGAAGTGCATTGCACCCTACTTACATTAATGAGATTTATGTTGCTGCATCGTTTTGCGGACTTAATGAGCAAAGCAATACATTAATTGCAAATGAGACACTAAGGACCCCGACTTCTCCACAAATGCAAATTGAATGGTAATCAACGTTCTTTTGTCTTTTCGCCATCTTGCTCTCGTTGATAATGTTTTGCTAGCTAGTTGTTTAACTTGACCTTGAAATTACGCAGGCCTAACTAGCGTAAGGGGTCCCATTATCCACCTAGTCTAGCTCTCGATGCTCGTCAGACACTTTACGAAAATGTTGATAAAATACAAATGAAAAACGTTATGTCACAGCATTGTACTTTAATATATATATACACACCTATATTATAACATTACGGTTTTAAAATCCAATGAGGATATGCCTAGAAATTGTATTCCTCATTTTAGCAGTTAACCAGGGGGTCCCATTATCGTCCATCCTGTCATATCTCCCTACAAATAATAAGAAACTGATGCAGATATGGTAAAAATAAATTACATTTTTAAAAGATTCATGATATCAGGTTATTAATTGAGCAGCCACCAGCCAATGGCTGTTAAGATTTAGTCAGACTGCAAGTTAAAATAAAACATTAAAAAAATGCTTTTTTTTTGTTGTTGAAAAAATACATTTTGTACAAAGCCAAACTCAAAACAACCGGTAGGCTAGGTCAGTGTTTTTCAAAGTCTGGGTCGGCGCGGATTAATGTACAGGCTTGCCTAGGCTGCAGCCTAGGGGTGCCACGTGTGCTGGGGCCCCCAGATTGGCCGGATCGTTTTTTTATATTTTAAATGCACTTCAGCGGGAACCAAATAAAGACCCAAATTGGCCCGTAATAAACTTTTTTTTCTTCTTTTCTAATAAGCAAGTGATTGGGTAGATGTGACTTGGGTAACAAATGTCCAATCAGCTGCTGTTGGTCCATTCATGTAAATCATATTCGTTACTCACTGCTATTGCTAGATGGCATAGTGGCAGAATGACCGAAAGAAAGTATTAAAGTGGAGCACTAAAACGCAAAATACAAAGGTTAAAAGAACCAAGATCAAGCCAAGATATCCTGAAAGAAAATCACCAAATTGAATGCATACTTCAAGGCTGCTAAATCTTCATCCAGTCGTAGACAAGATCCACAGCAGCAGGACTGCCAGCTAGCATCGGTAACTAATAATATTTCAGCGAATTTGGGGGAGTTAGTGGTATTGGTACTAGTGTGTGGTTTTAGTACTTTTAAGGATCTGAATACTTCTTCAACCACTGATGTTGTGATTTTGCCTCAGTAACACATGGTGTTCAGCACTGATGGAGATGCTGTAGCCTACCTGTTGGTTAATCAAACTAAAAGCAATTATCAATTTGCAGTTGAACTGTGAATGCAGGGTATACTGTTGCTTTGCTGTTCATAGTTACATTCCCATTGTAATTGTTTTGAGGCTGTGGAGGCAAAGGGTCATATCTGGTATTCTTTCCACTTACATCTCTGTTGATGTTAGTTTTGGTTGTATTGCAAGTGTTTCTTGATCATAATTAACCTGTTTAGGAGTCAGAGTAACGTCGCACATAGGGCTGCGGTATGACAATATACCGTGCGACGGTAGAAATGTGTCTACCGGGAGAGATTTGGCTATACCGTTTCAACCGCGGTATACTTTTATACTATATTTTTGTATTACACTTGTCAATAAAATGTCTGGTTGTTGTATTGTATATAAGCCATCAAATAAATTGCATTTGTGCGATTTAAAGAATTATAGTTTAACTTTTAATTGATTTGCTATTTTCGTTTGACCTTGAAGCACATTTGCGTTGGTCTGACGGAATTTTCGATGTGGAAAGGGTTTTGTCTAAGCGGACCACATTGATGCCGATGTTAATTAATTAGGGTGTGCTTGCCTTCGGCGAGCACCAACCATTGTTATCTCGCATTTATATTATTATTATTATTTATTTTTGCCCCCCTAAAACTTTGTCAATATTTGGACTACATACACAATGCCTGTGTCAAAATGTTTGTCTTGGTCTCCATTGAGTTGCTTGTATTTGGATTTAAGTTCCGTTGCACAGTTTAGGAGGTTACAACGTTTTCGTGGGGACAAAGTGCCTTTAGTCGACGAAGGGTAATCTGTGCTAGCTACGTCACCACGTCAACACACGTTAGCAAAGACGCATGGATACAATGTGATAGAGACTTTCTAGCTCGCAAATTGGAGCTTGGATTACGAGTGAAAAATACCAGCCCCAAAAAAATCACAACCATTTGGCTTTGTAGAGAAAGCGATTTAGAGTAGAACTGCAATCTCGCTTTTTTGATTTAGGTCGTGACAGTCTTTGAAATTTGAGCGAGTGCAGGTCGCCCGTGAGACCGCCTCGTCTTTTAGGCGGCAGCCATGCTAGAAAGCGTCATAGTAGTATCTTTTGTAGCTAGCTAATTTTATAGTTAAATTTTACACAGAAAAAATGAAAGACGGAAACGTTATGACGATATGACTATTGTGAAAACAGTCAGGTGGTGAGATTTTAATATAGGTTGCTGTTAAACGTTGATTTGTTTGCTACATGAGAGCCTGTCAGCCTCCATTGACGATTGCGGCAGCAACAACAGTGTTGTCACTCAGTCAACTGTCGATCTGCGTCTGGTGAGTATTTTCTTAATTTCGTACCAGGGTCAATTCTACATCTAAATGGACAGCAGTGTTTTAAAGATATGGCGATTGCTAAGACAGCCAGCGGGTCAGCATAGTTTGTTATTTGTGTAAAACTTGGAATTTGAATGAAGTTTTCCATTCGCTTGAATGGGGCTTCCCAACGTTCTGCGGTGAACAATTTTCTCATATGTGACCGTTGCTATGCATATTTGACCGCAGTCAATGGAAGTGGCCTTTTTTTCTCGGATTCACGTCTTTCGTAGCACTCTGCAAGTAGTCCAGTAACTTTTCAACTCCAGCATACTCTGTTGCTTAGCGACGTCAGCTGATTTTAAGCCTAAATAATGCTCAAAGTCTATGAAGTTCAACGTCTTTGGCGAACTATTTCTCTGATGATAAACAATACGAATGGTAACAAATACATTGTAAAAAAAAGTTCTTTTTGTTGGCAAGTAGCCGTCTACAGCGGCGTAACAATGACTTGGCGGCCCGAGTGCAGATCTCACCAACGGGCCCCTTAACCGACCTATTGTCAGGCAAAATTATTGAGTGTTGATCTTAGAGAGGCGCATGGAAATGTATTTATTACCAGTGTTGCGTCTGAACACGTTCATGAACTCGCTGATAATTTTGGTGAACGTGAACTGAACGTAGCCTACTGTATTAGGCTACTGTCTGATGAACGATACTGTGCAGTGGACGCACTCCTTCTGGTGTCTGTGAATGGCACGTTCACTCTTTTTAATTTTGTTTAATAAGGTGCCAGATTTCTAGACACTTCCAGGCTAAAAACACACCGTTAACAGTCTTGTGTCCAGGGTTACCCAACCTGTCAATTGCTGCGTGTGCTTTCTTCTACTGTCTATGCATGGCAAGTGGGAAAACGCCGAATTGCGTAGAGGCAGAGAGCGGTATTGCAGACGGCAGCCACATATTGAAAAAAAGAACTGAACTAACCTAGTTCATTATTTGGAGCTTTGAACTTAGTTCAACATTTTGAATTATGAACTATGAACTGAACTAGTTCATGTAGAAAGTGAACTTTCCCAACATTGCTTATTAAAATACACATTGTGAATTGATTGGCAACACAACAGGATGGCAAACGATCACAACGTGTGGGTGGGCTATAGAATTGTTGACAACATATTACCCAGACAATATTACTTAATAAAAACGAGATTCGTTTCATTCAGCAAAAGGCAAATGAGGCCAAATGAATTATTTGCTGTTGTTAAGACTGACTATTGTTAAAATGTTTATTGGGCAGATGAGAATAACCATAATTAAGAAATGTTTGCGAATTGATCGGACTGGATCATATGTTAACCTTTCTGTGATTTACGCGGAGCGAAGGGCCCGGTCAGTTCTTCAGGTTGAGTTCTCACTTGAGATCGAGGACGGGCCCCCTTTCGCCACGGGCCCTAGTGTAGCTGCACTCCCTATAGTTACGCCACTGGCCGTGTAATAAGCGGGATAATGTATAGTACGCCGGTCATTATTGGGGAAATAAGCCCCTTCATGGCAAAACAAAACTGGAGAAAACTCTGCTTCGCGTCGTGCCTAACAACTCCCCTTACCTGTTCTAAAATCAGCGCAAACCACGGCCTCTTGGGGCTTATTGCTTAATTATCACTTACAAAAGAAAAGAAACGTTCTAATTTCCTGCGCTTTCAAACAATCAGTGGAGAGTGGATAGCAACGGCAGCTAGCTTGCCTCTAGCAAACTGCTTTTGAATTAGCCATGTCCCCCTAAATTAATATCGAACTTATTTACATTTTGGGAGGCTTATTTTCAGTTAGCAGACGGTACTATTTGAATCGCAATTCCATCTGAAATACTGCCAGTGACAACGTTGTTACAGTAGCTTGTTTCAAGGGGTGTTCTTATTGAAATATGCAATATGAGTAGGATAAATGCTTGAAAATATCACTAGAAGGGAAAACGGACCCACCTGCATCTGAAGCAAGCAAGCACACCCTACAATTTCCCCATAAATTGTACCCTCTCTAGTTTAGAAAAATTATAGCTCGCAACATATTGAAAAAAAAAATTTGAACTAGTACTACTGAACATTTTTTGAAGCTGTGAACTTTGTTCAAAATCTTGACATATGAAGTATGAACTGAACTAGTTCATGTAGAAAGTGAACTTTCCCAACACTGGTTAAATCTTTAACTGGCATGTGGCATCGGAAGTACATGCCACTAGCAGGAGGCGGAACATGCCATTTCTCAATGATTTTATTCTTTAATGACTGTTTGTTTATTCATTACTTATTTTTCAACAAATAACTCAATTAAAATTACAAAGAGGGAAATTCGCAAGTTTTCATCGCAACTGTCACTTGCTCCCGCAACTTTCATCGCAACTTTTTAGAAAAGCTCCCGCGAAATCAGGAATTTTAGAGAGGAAAAAAGGGTAAGGGTTAGGCCAATCATTGATTCTCGCTTAAAATGTGTAAAAATAGGTGACATGACTTACCGAACGTGGCTGCCTCGGCTATCAGGCGATTCCAGTTGAAAACAACAATGGCCGCCGAAAAATAATTTATATTCGTAACGGCGAGCTGAGATTGGAAGTGAAATGAAACAGGAGCCAGGTGGTCACCCTAGTGTCAAGGGGCAGGATGAGTCTGTGAGAATATGGAGCGTGCGCTGTGGAGCAATTCAATTGAATTCAATCATATATTGTCATACCAAGGTGAAATTGTTTATGGTACTTCAGAGGGATGTCATCTTAAGCCCTATTAGGTTTGAAAATCATGAGTCAAAATAATATTTGATTTATTGACACAAAGATATTGAGACAATGTGGACATTTACATACACAAATACACCCCTTTCAGCCATTTTGTATTGCTTATTCCATATCACCCTATATACAGACATGTATTCTACACATCTGTAACAAATTTCAAGACGATTGGATCTATGGTTCATGAGGAGAACGTTTTTGAAGGTTGTACCAAATTTGGACAGTACAAGAACATTCGTAAGTCTGACAATATGGGTCCTTGAGGCTTTTTTGTTCCCCATGAGAAATAAGGCATGTCTACCAATTTACAGGCATTTTGGAGTAATGAGGCACTGGGGAAATCAAGTAGACTTTGGGCATGGCTTATAGCGCTACCTATGTACTAACCTTCCGAGCAGTGAATGGGACTGCACCTGACTACATCAAGTCTCTCCTGCAGCCTTACATTCCACAATTCAGTTGAATTGCTCCACAGCGCACGCTCCAAATTCTCACAAACTCATCCTGCCCCTTGACACTAGGGTGACCACCTGTCTCGCTTTGCATTGTTTCGCACACGCACAGCATTTTCACCCCTTGTCCCGCACGTCGCATATTGAAAATGCTGTGCGATACAGCGCAAACAGGTGACAGGGACAGTTGGTCACCCTACTTGACAGACGCGCAAGCTTGGCGAGATGCACACACTCATTCTTCAGACAACCGCCTGGTGGTCCCACCGCTCAAGACCGGCCGGTCCCAACACAAGCTCTTCTCCTGCCTGGCCCCCCAGTGGTGGAATCAACTCCCCACCTCCATCAGAGACACAGACTGTCTCTCCACCTTCAAGAGAAGGCTCAAGACGCAATTGTTCTGGGAGTACAACGGTACTTAGGAATAGTTTGCTGAACCCAATGCTAGTTGCCTCAAGGATCACAATGAATCTTGCTTAGAGACGTGTTGCTCTTGTTGGTTAGTGGTAACTGATTTTAACTGTTGTATTTGCTGCAAAATATTCTATTTGTTAATCAAATTTTTATTTTATTTTACTGTTGCTTGCTTTTCTACACGCTTTTCTACACAAGGTACACTTGCACTTAGCGATTTATGTTGTTTAATTGTAACTTGCTTAACTACATGTTCTTATGGTTCTTCCCTTTGGGGCTATCTTGTTATTATCAGTGACCCATGCACTTTGTAAAGCTCTCTCTTGGAAGTCGCTTTGGATAAAAGCGTCTGCTAAATGAATAAATGTAAATGTAAGAATACTAACAATAACAATAGGTTATTAACAAAAATATAGGAGTTTCACTTTTTGAATCAAATTAATTAAATAAATCAACTTTTTGATGATATTCAAATTTATTGATATGCACCTGTATATATGGGAGAGAACAATGGTTGTGCTTTGCTGCTTGGCCACAAATTAAATGGAAACCTATTTTATTGCTAACGTTAATACTATGCTTTACACATCCTCTAGTAGGGGTGGGCGATATGGCCAAAATCTCCTATCACGGTATGAGTAATTTTATATCACGGTTACAGTATATATCACGGTATAGTAATTGATATAGTAAATTTAATTAAGAAATGGTACAAAATAACCATACCGTACTTCATCATCACACTTGATTATTTATTACAAACAAAAACAACTGCCTCACATGAGACAACATGGGGGGGGGGGTTCAAAATAATTCCTTCGTTAATTATTTGTTACACAGAACTTTATTATATTAAATATTCATCCAAAATGATTCACACCTTCACAAAATCAACCACAAACAAATAATTTCTGCATATGCAGGTAGCAACGCTAGTATTTAACTGGTCGGCTCCATGATGCCGGGTAGCTAGCTCCTGAGACTTCTCACCAAAAGAAAGAAGGGGAACCTTTGATTAATACAATGTTCGTAGGTACCTAGCGAAAAGTAGCCTGAACTTTCCTAGATCTTTAGCTACGGCACTAATGCTGAATGCTCGCTGTTATAGCTGCCTGTCTTACTAGAACGGTGTATGTATGCATCGTTGCTAACGTGCGCTGACGTTGTGACCATGTGATAAAGACGCGTAAGTGACAGAGACGGAGGGAGAGCAGGGAAAGGATATGCAGCTGAAAGAATTTGCTGCGTGTTTAACCTAAATGGTGTTAAAAACGAAACGCAATATGTGGCGGCCGGTGTTGATTCTGTGACGCACCGCCACAAATTATTCCATGTGTGGGAAACACTGAAAAGTATACCGCGGTTGAAACGGTATAGCCAAATCTCTCCCGGTAGACACATTTCTACCGTCGCACGGTATATACCGTCATACCGCCCAGCCCTATCCTCTAGTCATAAACAGATACTCTGATTCAATCACAAGTTCATATGAAGACTCTTGACAATGTTCAGTACACAAATGTGAGAAATAGTTGAATGTAGGATGAAAAGTACATTTATTGTGAATATTTGAAAGAAGCATGCTGGGCTAAATGCTCCTAGTTGATGTCTTCCTTGCTCCACAGTTTGTGTGCGGTCCAAATACTTACACACGCGCAAGCTTAAGGACAGCACACATGCAAGGCTTTCTGGGAAGGGTGGGCTGACTGTTGAGAATATGTACAACAACAGCTAATGCACTATAGAAACAGAAGGTCTTCTTCTCCAATCTATAAAGTCAACCAAATACAGCTTGGTCATTTTTTCTTCTTCTTTGGCACAATGAAACTAAAGACTAGACTTTTTAAATAATTAATATTGCCATAGTGTCTACTGTAGGTGTATGTCCTTCAGGATAATAGAATAAACTGTAGACTCCAATCATCATTGACGATCAATCTTCTGTCTTAATGCATCAGCTTTTTCACTGTATAGGTACTGTACTTAGCTGTTATGTTACCATGAAACTATAAATGCAAAATGTCACATCAAAGTTACACCAGTCTACCTCTTTAACGTCTGCAATTTAAATAAACGTAATGTGTTTATTTATAGAAAGGCAACATTAGTTTTATTTTCTAATGTTTATTGGGTTTTATTTAACTTTGTTGATTATGATTCTTTTCATGTTCCTATAAATCTGATTCCATTCATTGTTGACATTTTTACTCCCAGGACCACCAGATGTGGAGCAGGCATGTGAGCCTAGTGTCCGCACATGGAGCCCAAACGCAGGAACCGAGCAGGGAGTTGTGGGGCTGTCGGAGTGCCCCTTCCAAGGATGCATGCTACAACTGGAGTTTGCCCATCCCCTGGTGCCTGAGTCCCTCACTGTGTGGGTCACCTTCTTCAGCCCGGAGGAAACTGCCCTACCTGCCATTCACAACATCCTCTTACTTACAGTTAGTGGAAACAACCTGTCATTGGGTCCTAGTGACGTGTTCTGTGATACACCGTTAACCCTTAAGCTCGATGTGGAGGAAGAAGTGTACGGGGTGCAGTTCTTTACCATGGAGCAACACCTGGAGATTGATGCAACCCTCCTGACATCCAAGCCAGATTGTCCATTGTGTCGGCACCTCCAGCCACTCCGCCATCGCCTGCTTCGCAATCCACCATTTACCCACACCTCCAATGGTCTGCTGTTGAATGACCCTACCAGGCGATATACAGACAGGTTGGTTGCTGGGAAGTAACTTTTTAAATAATGGACTGGCATAGACGACAGATGTACTGATGTATGTGAGCAATATGATTTAGAACTATGGATGAAGTTGTTGCATCCAGTATGAATTCAGATTCAGCCTAATGTGTTTATTGTTTGCATGTGTTATATGCTATAGGGAATGAAAGATAGAGTGGATGTGAGAAATCATAAGTTTAATCAACATTATGAAATCAATTGTAAAAAAACAAACAACCTCAAACCCCATACACTTGTTGACCTTGCAGAGGACAAAAAAAAGGCAAATCAAACTTGTTCTCTGACTTGTTCTTAGTCAAGTGGGCAAACCAGTGTCAAAGTTATTGTGCTGAGTCATGCAGATGTAGGCTGATTTTAGATCGGGCTGTGTTCACCGGCTTGCCCAGTTCCAGAGGGATAACTGGTGTGCTCCACCTGGCCCGGAATACCATATTCTTTAGCCAAGCACCAAGGATCTGGGCTGTAGGCACCATATATCTCCACTCTGGGATTGGCCTCAACTCACCTCACTCACTTCTCAGAATCTTTTGATTTCAGTCCAGCACTTGTCCAGGGTCAGGCAAAATTCAGGTTGGAAGGGAAGCAATACAGTATACTGTATCAAAAAGGGTATTTCTTCACTTTTCTCTTTTAGTGAAAATGATGCAAATTTGACAGTTACATTTTAGGTTTAAAGACCAGAAATATGTTAATTAAATCGATTACACTAAATCCACTTTGTTGCCATAGAACACTGGATATAAAAAATATTAGCATAATAGCTAATATAAATGAAAATTTATTTTGATATGACACAGAATATTTAAGACACCTCAGTCATTTGGTGAGGTGCAATCATTTTATGCACTGTGTAGCGTTTTTTCCCTCAGTGTATCTGTTTGCAGTGCACTGTTTGCGCTGTAGCAGGCCTCTTATTGCCTGCTACACTTTTTTTTAGGTCCGATGAAGATCAAGGACAAACAATGTTTGTTGATGGCATTTTATGCACAGAGGCAATAGTTTAGTGCTTTTTTTTGCAGAATGTGCTGACGAGATGTAAGTTTCACCTCCGTTACATTATGCCGTGTGTTGTGCCATTTCACTATTGTGCTGTCAGCATGGTTCACATGAGAAGGAAGGTAGTTGATAAGAGGCAATAGGACAAGTGTCTGTTATGCAAGATAAAGAGAGGTGTATGTATGCTATATAGAGTGCCTACTGGCAAAATAGTAAATTGATGCTGGTTTGTGGATATTTATAAATGTAATGCATTTTCATAGCATGACAATGTATTTATGGTTGTGCTGTAGGCTCTGGCCAATGGTATATCCCCATAGTAACTTGGTCAGTGGTGGTGGCTGACTCTTTTACATTCAGTCATTTAGCAGACGCTCATGACTTGCCCACTTGACTTTTGTAATGTTAAAACAGTTTGACCTCTTTCCCACGGGGTAGGGGTCTGGTCAACCCACAGAGGCCAGGGGCTTGGCATGGAGTATAATCCAGATTAAAAGTATTAGGTTCCAGCATTGGAAGTTTATCTGTCCTTTTTTTCTAGCAGACAGAGTGAGTGAAAGACAAGTAGATAAATGATAATCAATAAACTTGTCACCCCTGTACAAACTCGTACCCCTATACACACAAACACTCACACACACAAATTGGGGTTGGAGAAGATTGCTCAAACCTGTGGCTAAGGATATATGTTGTAGTGTCCAACCTTGTTATTCGTACACTTCTGTAACAAACATTTTGAGTACAGTTTCCATGCTGATGGATGTGTGGTGACCAGTGGTGTAGTGGTAAAAATAGAGGTGGGTAAACTATGAATTTTATAATTTATTTATTTACAGGGTCGTCAAGCCCCCCCCCCCCCCCAGACAAGCTTTTACGTCTACTTTGCTTACCTAGTAACGAACATACGGTCACCAAAAAACTACACGCATTGACCGTGAGACACGCATTTCAGCCCCTTCACAGAGGCTTGAGAACAGGGGCGGTGTTAGACCCTTTTTACTGGGGCCCGTGCCCCAGTATAAATCTGCTGTGCCCCAGTAAAATCAAAAGTTTGAGTTTTAAAAATGTACTTAATTAGTCAGTGCATTTATTTTTAGAAAGGAAAAAATAACGCTTGTAAAATCAAATCTGTTTAACCAAAAACACAAACCAATGCCTGTCACTGCGCTCTTCTGAGCTTGCCAAATAGCCACTGCAGCACGCATACAGAAGTCCAGGTGTCGGACTCGGACACCAGAATTGAGGTAGGCTGAGAAACATGACAAAACTAAAGAAAGTTTCAAAATGATAGGCCTACCGATCATCTTATTTTGACTTAAACATAAAAACAATATAACATGAAGCTCATAAGAGTATCTGCGCACAAATTAATACGAAAATGAATGTGCACTGGCATTAACTATTGATGTCCTTGCCAAAGACCGAGGTGAAGTTAGTTTCGTATTCGACATTTGTCTCATGTTCGGAAGACGCTACTTTGCAGTGTTGCGTTAGGGACCGGGTGAAAACTACCCATACAATTTTGAAAAATTATGACTTTTATAATATTTTTATGAATATAAAATCTCAAACGAACAGCAGATTATTCCAACAATGTATATACCTCACCTTGCCACCAAAGCTGATATCAAACCTGCGTCCCTGAACTGTTGTATAGTGGGTTAAACAAGGGGAGTTTCTATAGCTGAGTAGTGTATTGTGCAGAGCACGCTTGGAAGAAAAAAATTAATGGGGGCCTATGCCCCAGTAGAGTTTTGTCTAACAACGCCTCTGCTTGAAAACCCTGTTTGTTTATTTATTTTTACGTGTCATTAGGTCTATCTGGATGGAACCCGTAAGGTTGGCTTGTATCTGCATCATCCTATTTAAAAGCATGTTAATAATAGTAGGCTCGCCGTTTGTCCATGTCTTAATGCGATGTTGTGCAAACCAAAGCAACGTTTACAAACGTGAATTGATCTTACTCTGTAGTCTGTACTTTACTTGAGGCCTTTTGCGGGTATCTGTGGGAGTGGGGGCACTCGATGGTCTCTTCAAAAATCGGCTGATTAATCCATTCCGAACAGGCAGACTAATCCACAACGTTTACGTGTGTACATACTTCGTGGATCCTGATTGTTGTTGCCGCCGCAGCCACATTGATTGGAGGGTCACAGACCATACAGCACAGAAGAAATGATTCAGACTACAGCGTTTAGGCCTATATGTTAAACAATATGAAATATATAATAATATTTAAAATTACATCAACATTTATTTAGGATTTATTTCGGATTATTCCAACGGCAGAATATGAGGCACAGGGAACTTAGATATGCTTAAACGCGCATAAGCGCTATTTAGAGGTAGATAAACGCAATTTCCACAATTTAGAGGTGGATAAAAGCTATTTCCGAATTTCGGGAGGTGCGTAAACGGCGTTTACATGCGTGTAGCCCCCACTACATCCCTGGTGGTGACTGACAGTTTTCGCTACTGCCACAATATTTGCGTTGAACACGGTTCAGTGGTTCTCATATCCTAGTGTTGGCCTCGATGAAGGGTGGGGTAATAGGGTAAATTAGGTCACTGCCGTTCATCAGAGTTTGATAAAAAATATGTAGTATAGCAGCCTCCTTGGCTGCCATGGTTCAATTTAAGGATGGAAGTTTTGAAGGCTTGAGAGTGGTAGAGGCCAGGAACATTTATGTAATACATTTTCTTCCGGGGAAGCATGCACCCGGACCCCCCCATAGGGTTGGGGTATCCTTCTCAACTTTTTTATCCCTGACTTGTTTGCATGCCTGTTATTAGCAAGGGGGTTTAGCACTTTTGCAAGGCACTGTATATTACGGGGTGGTGGTGGTGGACCCAAGTGCCAATACAGACGAGAAAAAACTGAGGGATGGTCCAGAGGGGTTTAATGTTGGGATAAGTGCAGAGGGGAATGATGGTGATGAAAAACAGACAGGACGGCAGGGTAGGATAAGCAGGGTTTGGCTGGGAGGCAAGGTTGGTGATACTGGAGGCAGAGGCAAAAAACAAAGTCTGCAAAAAGATGGTTTCACACAAAAAATGATAGGTCTTACAATCTCTCTTTGTAACTGGGAGTATACTACCGACGGTAGACAAAACTGTTATCCGGCGATGAATGACGTGAAAACCAGGGTTGATAAACTGCAGGGCGGATGAGTTGATGGGAGACAGGTGTGGAGACTGAGGTATAGTGAGTGGGTAATTGGAACGGAGATCATGGCCACACCCACAACTGGGAAACACAAACAAAACAACAAACTGCCACTAGGGGGCAGAGGGCATGACACTGTATTCATGTCACATTCTAATTGTGGGCTGAGCACCCTTAAAGGTCTGATCCTAGAATCGCCCCTGGTGTTGAGCTTTGCATAAACTCACTAAAATAAACCATGTTGATGAATGATATAAAGGGGCATGCATGGCCATGGGAACTAGGGGTGCTGCAGCACCCCTGAACACCATCACAGCACAGCCACGCCGTAGCGGACTGGCCATCGGGAGCATCGGGAGAAGAATAATGATGGAAAACCCAGGCTAAGAAACATAAGGGTGGGGCTGAAAAATTGAGACAAAAAGACATCTCCTTCACTAGACCAGGTTTTTACCAATTGAAAAACGGCTATGTTTATTTGATATAAAGCTCATAACTATTTTGCGCTCAAATAAATGCAAAAAAAAATTGGTTTGCGCGCTATGCATGCTTGCATTAAGTATTGAAATCCTGAACAAGCATCACATCAAACACAGAATGTGCATGCATTAGCAGGGCAGCTGTGGTGGCGTATACGGGGGCCGGTTATGGTGGGCCAGTCTGGAAGTCCAGGGCCTATTTTTACTCCCAGTCCGTCCCAGCCGCCCCGCAACATTGAGCCTCTACCCCCCAGCACCACCCTGATCAAATATGTTCCTGCGGCTATGGGGGTAGGAGTAAGACCTGCTATGTATGGGTGCCTGGGGTTGTTCAGTATCCCCAGATCAGATTTGGTCAGACTGGATTTCCTAGTGAGAAATTGGGACAGGTCTTTTGGTTGGGTTTGTTCAACATGGATTGTTTAAGAGTGTGTTAACTATTTTGGTGGGAGCCTAAGGTGATTCCATGGCTCTGAACTATGTGAAACATTTTCAATATTCAATTGTGATAGTTTAAGATCCTACAAGTTGTTGTGATACATAATCTACATGGTGTTTTTCTCTGGTTTACCACAAACTCCTTTTCTTAGATATGTGCTCTCCAGCATTGACAAATTTCTTCTACTGTGCTTCCATTATTGTGCCTTTCGCCATTGGCATCTATTGTCTTTGTAAAATAAAATGCTAGACTAAATGTTCGTGAATGAGACTTTGACACTGCTGGAAGAAAATGCCTTTCATTAGTGGATGAGTAAAGACTGTTTGGTCAGTCAGTATAGTTGTGATGAAATCTTATCACGTAAAAGTGTCAGGTGCTGAACTAAAAAATGCTGTGTTTGAATGTCAATTAAGGCTGTTACTGTAGCCAAATTGTGTATACTGGACCACTTTTGATTTAAATGATTGAGTACTTCACAATGGCATTACTACTTTACTTTTCATACTGTACTTTAATCAGGTATGTAATGCACAGATACACATTATGTGTGTGCGCTTTCAGAACCAGACAGTTTCTACCTATCACAGTATCAGTCATGTTAAAAATATGTTAGTTAACAGATACAGATAACAATGATGTTAGTTTCCCTTCTCACCGCTCTTTTTCTAGACAAAGATGTTCTTCTAATCATGGCTTCGTAAGCATATTTTACTAACCAGTTATTGTCCCGGGTGGTGCTGTATCTACCCAACATCTTTCTCTCAAATATTACTTATCCTATCCCTTAAACACTCTTTCTCCCTTGTCTTTCAACCCCCACCAAGACAAGTTGTAGAAGCACAGTAATAATCTGAGCATTTTGACATTGTTCATGACTGGTGTTGAAGAGGCTGTCTGTCTAAACTTCTGTCTTTCTGTCACAGTTTTTCAAAATGTTCTCAAACCACACAATCACAACACAAACTGTCACAAAACACACAACATAAACACTCCCTTCATAATTTTTTTTTTTCTTCTCAAATCGACAATTACACAATTGACTCCTCAAATGGGAAAACACCTGTTGGTTTTCAATGAGCAATTATACCTTTAGCAATACATTAATAAACGGCCCAAAGGAGAGCAATTCAGTTTTGGAGAAAATGGATGCCAATTTTGCAAAGAGAGAGGCAAGAGGTGGAGTTTGGGGTTTTGTTTGAAACAATAAGCCAAACTGTCACTTTCTCTCTGTCTTCCCAGCCTAATTAGCTGCTTTCACTTATTGCACAGTTCATGTCCCTCTGTCAAGCCTGACTAAATAACCATGTGTGCGTGTGGGAAGGGGTGTCTTTTTGCTTGTAGGATCCATGTCACCATCTGTTGAAATCTATAGGAAGATCCCAGGCCTGTGATAGCCACACTCTTAACTTTATTTTGAAAACAAAGGAAATAAACCTTAAGGGAATGGTGATAAACTATGTTGCAGAGTCACACAGTTGAAAAAGTTGCATAAAAACGAAGCAATTGGGCAATCCTATGTAAAAATGGTCCTAACCTAAACAGACTTGGACAAAATTGTTGGTACCCTCCCGGTAAAAAAAACTAACCCACAGTGGTCACTGACATAACTTGAAACTGACAAACGTAATAATAAATAAACATTTTCTGAAAAGTAACAAATTAAAATCAGACATTGCTTTTTTTCAACAGAATCATTTAAAAAAACAAAATAATGAAACTGGCCTGGTCAAAAATGATGGTACCCCTAGAAAAGATTGAAAACATTTGACCATAGGGACATGTTAAACTAAGTAGTGTCCCTTTGCATCACAAGTGTCTTCAAACTTGTAATTAGTCAGTCTGCCTATTCAAAGGGTGAAAAGTTGTCACTGTGCTGTTTGGTATCATGGTGTGTACCACACTGAACATGAACCACAGAAAGCTACGGAGAGAGTTGCCGCAGGAGATTAGGAAGACATTTGTAGACAAGCATGTTAAAGGTAAAGGCTATAAGACCGTTCCTGTGACTACAGTTGCACATATTATTCATAAGTTTAAGGTCCACGGGACTGTAGCAAACCTCCTTGGACGTGGCCACAAGAGGAAACTTGATGACAAACTGAAGAGATGGATACTACAAATGGTAACCAAAGAGCCCAGAACAACTTGCAAAGAGATTGAAGGTGAATTCCAAGGTCAAGGTACATCAGTGTCAGATCGCACCATCCATCGCTGTTTGAGTCAAAGTGGACTTCCTGGAAGACAACCGAGGAAGACTCCCCTGTTATTATTTTTTATTTTTTTGTAGTGCTGTCAAACGATTAAAATATTTAATTGCGATTAATCGCATTAATTTCATAGTTAACTCGCGATTAATCACAATTAATCGCACATTTTTATCTATTCTAAATGTCCCTTGATTTATTTTTGTCCCTTGATTTCTTTTTTTCTTTTTGGAAAAGTGGTTCGGATTGCTTCGTGCAAATTTTTTTTTTAAAGAAAACAACATTGCAATCGCCGGGCTTTGACGAGGGGGCGGAGAATTTGCATCAGCTGTGTGCTTGGCCATCAAGTGGTATTTCAGACTGGACGTGCTGTGATGATAGCTCAGTTTACAACGACAAAACACACAGATCATTTTGGTCTTGTCAATGGAACCATTTGGCAACTTTTTAAAAGTAAACTTTCCATTTAGAATCTTATTGGCATCCATTATGGCGTTTCGCGCTCGCCATCCACTCAAAACGTAACGTTAGCCTACTACCAGAGAATGTCTAATATCCGTAAACGGGCTCTGCTACTACTCTTTAGCCGTCTCGCAAGCCAAACAAGTGTGTTTGGCGTGCCTCTTGTTTTGTTTCCGGTCTAGCAAGATCCGGTGTGGAGTTGTAGTTTTTCTAAAGTCGGTAGTTGTTGCAACAGCATGTGAAAAAAACTAGAAAGTTTGCCAGGCCAAAAAGAGCGTTAATCAAATAATGAAATAAAAAAATTAGATAAAAAAATTGACGCCGTTAATTTGGGTTTGCGTTAACGCAGTTAATAACACGTTAAACTGACAGCACTTAAAAAAAGCAAGACTGGATTTTGCAAAAATGCAAATTGACAAGCCACAAAGCTTCTGGCAGAATGTCCTTTGGACAGATGAGACAAAATTGGAGCTTTTTGGCAAGTCACATAAGCTCTATGTTCACAAACGCAAAAATGAAGCATACAAAGAACACTAAATACCTGTCGACAGGTGCAGAAATCTCCATTAAGAGTTACAGAAATTGCTTGATTGCAGTTATTGCCTCAAAAGGTTGTGCAACAAAATATTAAGTTAAGGATACCATCATTTTTGTCTGATTTTCATTTGTTAATTTTCAATACATTTTTATGTATTATTACTTTTGTCAGTTTCAAGTTACTTCAGTGACCATTGTGGGTTTTTCTGTCTTTAACGGAAGGGTACCAATAATTTTGTCCACGTCTGTATCTACCAACGTTGTCACTGGCAGTATCTTAGCTGGAATCGCGATTCAAACAACACCCTCTGTAAACTGAACTAAAAAAACATTTCCCCAAAAACGTAAATAAGCTTCAAATTCACTTCTGGAAAACTGGCTAATAAAACCAGTTTACAAGAAGTGATCAATGTGTCAGTAACAAACAAAGCTGACTGATTATTTGCTAACTGGTTGGTAGCTTGTACTGTAGCTGGCTACCAGCTAGTACATCCAGTGCTTTAGAAAACTGCATATCATATCATTTCTCAGGTGAAGAAAAAGTATACTTTAGAGTACTTCAAACATATTCACATTTTCAATAGTACATTTTAAATATACTAAGAAAAAGTGTACTACTTTTTCTTATAAATGAAAAAGTGTACTATGAAAAAGTGTACTACTTTTTCTTATACTAAATTATACTACCATCATGCTCTTACCAATTTTAACATGAATACTTTTAACACACTTAAAAAAATGGTACGACAGTACACTTTTAGTAAATATATTATAAAAATATATATACTTAAAGTAAAATTAAGTTAAATGTATATGTAATTTCTAAAGTGTACAACTGGAACTTTGTTTTTAAACATATTATTTGTATATTTAAAAATGCATGCTAAAAAATAATCTTTGTAACAATGCACTTAAAGCTTACTTTAAAAATAAACATTTCCTGACATTTTTGGATATTTTAAGTTACTTTCGAAGTCCCTTCATTAATTCAGCCTTAAGTGTACTGGTATACATTTGCTGTACTGTAGTGTGTAGTACAGGAAAGTACTTAATTTTTTGAACAGTTTTCTTGTGCTTGTGCGACTTCTATTTCGAAGCGACTTATAGTCCGGTTTTTGAACAAAAAAGTGGATTCTCTATTTATTGCTCAACACTTGAATGGGGGCTTATTCCTTGAATGAGGAATTATTTTCTGTGTCGTCTCAGTTACACTATCAGGGCTTGGAAATACAAGCTTGCTAAAGTAGGCAAATGGCTAGTAGAACATAACATTTCATAATAATTTCAGTTAATCAAACAGCTGCAAGACCCAGTGAAATGTTATAGGCTAGCTAGCAAGCCAGCGCTAGCATCGGTAACATTACAACTTTGGTAGTATAACCGAGCTCTTTGTAAGTTTGTTTTAGATATAATTGTATATGAGGTGGTCTCTTTTCAAAACTTGTATTTTACCACTGCTCTTCTTGAAATAGCCATTCGAACAGCCCTCACTGATTTCACGTAATGGTTTCAGCATCAAGCCTACAGCAAATCCCAAGGGACCCTTGTCCGTTGTCACATAAAAAGGCAGAGCTGCCAACTCTCACGGTTTCGACTTGTATTCCAATGCGGCATGTACTCTAATTTAGAAGAATTCCAGTGCACTTTTATGTGCGAAAGTGGAACAATTTCATCAAATATACTTAGTACACTTTAAGTATATGGACATATCCGCAGGGCCAGCCCAAGCCTTTATGGGGCCTTAAGCAGAATAAGAGGCATAAAGAAAAAAAATGTTTTAACCTGTAATGTCATGTGCTTTTGGGGGCCCTCTGGTGGCCACAGCAGCCCTTAGCAGCTGCTTAATTCGCCTTGTGAGAGAGGGTAATCCTGTGTCTGCGTAATTTTAAACATTGACTTGATTTTCCATATGATGAAACATTTTCTTGTTTTGGTGTATTATATGACCAAAAATGCATTTGCGTTTGACGATTAGTTACGTAGTTAACACTCAAATGATTGCAACTTGTACGAGTTACATTGGTATACACATGAGACACACTGGAGCAGTCGTGAGGCAATAGTAGGCACTTTAAAACTTGCAATGGGTAAAATCATGAATACATTAAAATACGAATATAGCTGCAAGCAGCAATGGCGGATTCCTCCTTCAAAATGGCAAAATGATGTAAAATTGACATAATAGTTACACCAGAAGACTTGAAACTAATTTCTGTCAGAATAAAAAATGTTTTATATCTCTGACTGGATTAGAACCCACCACCCTTTACACATCAGCACTGCGTCTCATCCTACTAAGCCATTCACAGACTTAGACATTAATCTTTGTTTTTGTATCAGAAAATAATCATTTTCTTCAATGGCAAGCATTGTCCGATTTGGTTAAAGTTCAAACTGTTTTAATTTAGTCTTATTTATATATGGGACATAAAAACGGGACAACGGGATGACTGGGTTGCTGCTGTAAAGAATAGCTTACTCGTAGTGCTTTCAAAAGGTTGTTTGGGGTGCCAAAACTTGTCATGGAAGGGAATTTCAAATCATGCCAAGCATCAGTGGCGATTTGTCCTGGCTTAGGTTACTGAAATGAATTTGTGCAACAGGCAAGGGATCCACCTGAACAATCAATGTACTTAATTAAAGCTAACTCGGTTGTGAATCTGACACTAAGTGGTGACACCTGACACCTGTGGTAAGCATTGTTAGATTCAGCCAAGTTTGAAACAGCTCTAATTCAATCATATTTTGACATACCAAGGTGAAATTGTTTATGGTACTTAAGAGTGATGTCATCTTGAACCCTATTAGGTTTGAAAAACCATCAGTCAAAATTATATTTGGTTTATTGACACAAAGAAATTGAGGCAATGTACATTTACATTAATACATCGCTTTCAGCCATTTTGTATTAGATTCAGTTTTCCCAAGTAACGATTTCAAATACATAAATTCTACATATCTGTTCAAAATTTGTCAAAATCAAGTCAATTGGACCTTTGGTTCAAGAGAAGAGGAATTTTCAAGGTTTTCCCAAATTATTACTGTACAGGAAAATCCAAAATATGATAAAAAAGGACATTGTAGAAGATCGAGAGTTGGACAACAAGAGTGCAAAACAACTTCATGTTTGGCCAACAACAATAGGCTGAATGGGGATTTGAACTCATGAGCATAATTTTACAAGTCAGTCTCTTTATCCTCTCTGCTACACACCAACTGTTGAGATTTTATGAATAGAAAGGGCACACTATTAGCTTTGGTTAGCTTTGGGACAAAGTTTAAGAGACGGATGACATTTCAAGGTACAAAAATGCATAAAATTGTGCATGGTACATCAGAGTGATGTCGTCTTGAACACTATTAGATTTGAAAAACAGAAAATCAGTCAAAATTATATTTGATTTATTGACACAAAGATATTGAAGCAATGTGGACACTTACATAAATACACCGCTTTCAGACATTTTGGATTGTATTTCTCATTCCATTTCACCCTATATAAAAACATGTATTCTACAAATCTGTAACTAATTTCAAGTCGATTGGATCTGTGGTTCATGAGGAGAAGGGTTTTGAAGGTTGTACCAAATTTGGACAGTACAGCAAAATCTATCATGGCGGACGTTATGGGTTTTTGAGGCTTTTTTGTTCCCCATGAGAAATAAGGCATGTATACCAATTTTCAGGCATTTTGGAGTAATGGGGCACTGGAGAACTCACGTAGACTTTGGGCGTGTTTTATAGCGCCACTTATCGGAGGCCTGTTCCATAAAGCGAGTTTACCGAATAAGCCAGACTTATGTCAGTTAGTCGGACTCATTTCTTGTTCATTCGGTTCCATAAAGCTAGCTCAACGTAGTTTGAACTCGGTTACTATGGCAACTTAGGCTACGAAACTAGTCTGGTCAGGGTCAGACTAACTGTCAGGCTTAGCGTGACTTGGTGCTTAACCAGACATCCCTGTAACACTGACCCAACGGGAAGACAATGATTTACCACGTATATTCTCATTTTCTTATTCTCATCAGTTCGACATTGATAGAAAATCAACGTAAATAGCCTACATAGGCTACAACATTTAGCCTAATGCATTAAACAATGATGAATAATGCTTTGATAGGCTACGCACCATAGCCGTTAAATGTATGGATGTTAGTTTGTGATTTCGAATGTTTAGGCATCAGGCATAGGCCTACATCTCAATCTAAATGATCCGAGTATAATTATTAGTGCTGTCAAACGATTAAAATATTTAATCGTGATTAATCGCATTAATGTCATAGTTAACTCTCGATTAATCACAATTAATCGCACATCTATTCTAAATGTCCCTGATTTCTTTTTGTCCCAATCTTTTTTCATATTTTAATGCTCTTATCAACATAGAAAAGTGGTTCGGATTGCTTTGTGCAAATATTTTTTTTATTGAAAACAACATTGCAATCGCCTGGCTTTGACGAGGGGGCAGAGAATTCGCATCAGCTGTGTGCTTGGCCATCAAGTGGTATTTCAGACTGGACGTGCTGCGATGATAGCTCAGTTTACAACGACAAAACACACAGATCACTGGTCTTGTCAATAGAACCATTTGGCAACTTTTTAAAAGCAAACTTTCCATTCAGAATCTTATTGGCATCCATTTCGGCATCTCGCGCTCGTCATCCACTCAAAACGTAACGTTAGCCTACTACCAGAGAATGTCTAATATCCGTAAACGGGCTCTGCTACTACTCTTTAGCCAGCTCGCAAGCCAAACGAGTGTTTGGCGTGCCTGTTGTTTTGTTTCCGGTCTAGCTAGATCCGGTGTGGTGTTGTAGTTTTTCTAACGTCGGTAGTTGTTGCAACAGCATGTGAAAAAAACTACAAAGTTTGCTAGGCCAAAAAGAGCGTTAATCGCGCGATAAAATAATTGACGCCGTTAATTTGGGTTTGCGTTAACGCCGTTAATAACGCGTTAAACTGACAGCACTAATAATTATCATAGCAATATAATTGTTAACAGTAGCCTACAATTGCAAAACGAACCTAAATCCGCCCCCCATTTCCCCGACACAAAACTCATGTTAAAAAGTTAGCACTAGGCTACTGGATAATGTTTTAATTAATAGTAGGCTATTTATTTTAAACAATGTCAAAAAAGTCAATTTAGATTAGTTTAGAGGGTATTTTTTAATCAACGAAGGTGTACGTTCACAACGTACACAACGTTCACAACGTTCACAAGAAGTCATGTGGCCGTGTGCATTGCTTTTGCCATGGTGGATTGTATGAGCCATGTTTTTCTCTCGGGCTGTTAAAAAGTAGGGTGCTCGCGCAATAGGCCTCTAACAATCGACACATTTTAACCGCAACATTATTTTCAAACTTTCCCTTAGATGGCTTGAAAACCGCGGATACTTAAACTCTTCTTGAGTTGATCTCTTTCCAGAATCTCAGTCAATGCACAATCAACAATAGTCATGTGAGCAACTGGGTTAGGGCAGGGCTCATGTTCAGCTCCTTGCGAGAATAGCGTGTGACTGTTGTCAGAAATATTAATCTATCAAGCCTTGCGCAGTCAGTCGGTGCTTGCGGCTGGCCCACAAGGAGACAAAAACATCACATGCCATTGTGCTACAAAGTTTTTCTGCTAGCATGTTGTGCTAGCTAGCTATTTAAACAGCCCCAGTCTTTACAGTCATTGGTTAAGAAAAGGCTTGCAAATGTTGCATGGCTCTTCTTCATCGGCTCCTTGCGTAGACCTGGTGCGCATGTGTGCGTGCGTGTTTGATTGTGTGCCTTTTGACCCCTGTAAGCTTGACCACATGATTCACCCAACACAGATTAGGCCAGACATTTTTTATGGCTTCTCCCTACACACACCAAGAATGCTGAACACAGAATCATTCTTATACAGGATAAATGTGTTACATCTTCAATTTTCCCAACACTGTACAGCAGCAGACTCTCTGGTCCCATTAAACTAAATACATGCACAATCAGGGTGACCAACAAGATTATATTAACTAACAAACAATAACATTACAAGCATCTAACTGAAAAAACACAACGCCTCGCACGGCCGTTGTAACCGAACTATTTTCCACATAGGGTTGACAACTTCCTCAACCCCAAATGCGGGACACTTTCTCCTCCCCGCAAATTTATTTGGCTGATTTCAGCGAAAAATAGTTTTTGCAGCTTGAAACAAACAAACATTGCCGTTTGTCCAATTGGTAAAACGTTGTCTAGTGAAGGTAATTACGCTTACGTTTCTTAGCCTGGTTTTCCATCTCTATATTGTCTCAAATTAGCTTTCGATCTGTCAGTGTCCCTGTTGTGTGTAAGCGGCATTAAGGGCTGCATACGTTCATTTGGAATTTTCCACCGGAGCTTTAGCTAGCTGGCTAACGTTGCGTTCTTTTCTCCTGTGTTCAATGACTCAATTCATCAAGCTGTAGCTAACGTTAGCTAAGTCTATGTCAACAGAGCTCCTGGGTAACTTAACTTAGATATACAAATAATTGAAACCATCATTCACCAAATTCAGGCATGTAAATCGCGAGGCCAGGAATGCTTTCAGCTTGTGATGGTCGTCTGCACTGGTGATGCAAGGCCCTTCGCGTTAATATTTCCATGCACTCGCGCTCCCTTCTGACACGCGCACCTTGTTCGCAGTTCACTGAATATGAATACCGGCCGGCGAGGCTGTGATTGGAAAACGGGACTGGAGCTGTCCCGGACGGGATACATCAAAATAGGGACGGTTGGCAACCCTATTTCCACAAGTCCTTGCGTTTTTGACATGCCGCATGCTAGGTACCCAAGGGCGCTGACGCGGATTATCTAGCTGTGCTTTGACTGCGTGATATGACAAAATGCTAGTGACGCGCTTTTTTAGTGATGCGCAAGGTTTTCGAGTCTCCTGCATGAACCAGGTCTGCCCTATTAGCAAGCTATTTTTACTAATGTTTTGTTAGCGATAAAATGGTAATGCAAGCTAGCTACTAGTAATGTTAGTTAGGTTGGCTAAACTGGTTTTCATAGCAACAGAAATCAACAAATCAGATAAATCAAACTTTATTCAGAAGGGGGGGGGGGGGGGTGGCAGCTAGACTTGTCCTAACCAGATCCTCGTACATTTCATTTGTACAGAGGGTCTGGGATCGCCCCATTGACAAGCGTTAATTTCCTTGAAGGCGGGTCCTCTGTTGAAGTTTAAAACTATTGGATCTGCCCAGAGCCACTCTGATCTGCCCTAACCAATCGCAAGCGTTCATCTTAGCTACTCCTTCACCACTACTGTAACGGAGCTAGCTGCCGTAGCTGGAAAATCAAACTTTTCCCGAACCCCGTGGGGAGGAGGGCTACAACATCATGGCCATCTACAAAACTCAGTAAGGAATGTTCTTGCTCCGGCTTTAACTTATGGATATTCGGCAGCATTGCCACAACCGCAGAATAACTTTGCTCGCATCTTTCTCCGCCGCCATTACTGAACTACTCAAACTAGTGCATGACATTAACGTCATCGTTCTCAGCCACTCCCTCTGTTCGCTGATTGGACCTACAAAAAATGTGTTTCTGAAAACCGACTTCAGAGCCTAGCTCCCAGACCTTGTACTGAAGCAAAAACCAAATTGAGCCGAAGTACGTAGGAGGGCAGAGCCAGGCTAGGTGGCAGGAACAATAAAAGCAAAATGATAGTTTCTAACCCTACGTCATTACAGTATTTTCCTAACTAGCACCGTAGTTCTGGCGGTCTCCCCAAAACACAGGGGGGGGGGACGTAACAGTAAAGATAACATCCAAGCTAACAATTTCACCAAATCTGACTGCAGCTTTGTATACCACATGTACTGTGTTATGGTGGTTTGAGTTAAACAACTTGCTAAATAAATTAAATGTCTGTTAAATGTCAAATACAACTATAAATGTTCCAATCCAATCACTTTTTTAAATTTTATTTTTTTACCTAGAGGTTTATAAGGCTACCTTTGCCTAAACTGACATGCACCAACTCAGAGCACTGAGTTTCAACATCCTTTTACACATTTAGTCTACATTTTTTACTCTACTCTTAACACATGACTATGTTTAACTTAATGTCTGCACCTCTCTGTCACCAACTGTTCTGGAGTGGGGGGTGGGGGTTTCATATCCAACAAATTACACCCCTGAACTTTTAACCAATTAAGTAGCGTCGCACATATGTGTTTGTTAGAACTCACGCATCTAAGGGTTCAAACAGATCTAATGGCCTACTACAATTGTGTAAATATCCTATGACTTCTTCTCCAATTGGGCCTCAATACAATGCCATCTAATATTTTCTGCCCTTTCTGCACAGTTTTTGGGGACTTTCCACACCAGCACCCTTTGCCCAGTTCCTCTATTCTGCCCTACTACATGTTTTCCAACACTAGTTAGAATCAACCCTGGGTTAGAGCCTTTCACCATTGCATGGTGCCATTCATTCTTGACAGATCACACCCATCAAGCCAAAGCGAATAGTATCTTGTCCAACTCCATGTCCAAGTGCATGGTATCTGTGGAGGAATACAGTCATCACACTTGTCAAACCCTCCCCACACAAGTCCAATGACTTTAGTGTACCCTTACAAAAAAGAAGTATACTTTAAGTTTATTTTGTAAGTATACTTAGTATAAAAAATATACTATTATCATGTTACTTAAAGTATACTAGTAGTGTACTTATTTATATACTTTTTTTGTACTAAGTAAACTGAATTGGCCAACTTTTTAGGTCATTTAGTACACTTTAAAGTACACTTATTGTGTATTTCAAGGTTTACTTTTGAATACTGCAAAGTAGCCTGTGTATTGCACTTTCAGTTTATCAAGTATACTTCCTCAAGTACTTCAAAGTATACTTTGGAATACTCTAAAGCAGTGGTTCTCCAACTATGGTACCCGTACCACTGGTGGTACGTGTGCCCCTTTCTAGTGGTACGCGGAGGAATCTTAGAAATATTTAAATACCTTAACCATGATATCATTGAAATGTAATTTTTAAAAGTTTTGCTTTCCCTATAATATTTTTGTTTCGAAACAAAAATAAATGTTGGCCCACTTAACTACCTGACGGTTCTCGGGTAGTAGCTCATGCAAACATCACGATAATTACTGCGCAAACTGTGTAGGTCAATAGGGCAGGGCTTCAGACTGCGACCAAATGTTTGAGAACATTTTTGAGACGGTGCAAGCATTGTTTACAAGCACTTACGCAGGTGTGACCTACAAATTTGGAATGTATTGGGTGTGGACAACGTCAGCACACGTTAACAACGACACATAGATAAGACGTCCTAGTACAGCGATATCAGTGTGCCCTCAGCATTAGTACCGTAGCATAAAGTCTTGGAAAGTTGAGGCAATTTTTCGCTAGGTACCTATAAACCTAGCTAAAAGTCTTGGAAAGTTTAGGCTATTTTTCGCTAGGTTCCTATGAACATGTCTTAATCTGCCAAACCAGTGGGTTTCCCTTAGTTCTTTTGGTGAGCAGTCTCACAAGCCCTTCTCATGGAGCCGAGCAGCTAAATACTTATTTAGCATTAGCATCGTTAGCTACTATCCCTGCCTGTATTTGTGTTGTTGTGCTGTTATAATCAGCAAGTATCGTGTCGTGGTATAGGAGGCCTGTTCGAAAAGCTCTGCATCACAGATTTAAGTCATTTAGCTTAGACTTGCATGTACAGTATGTAATGTCACATTAAATAATGTATTTAAACTCAAGTTTGTGTTGTGCGTCGCTGTATATCAGTTGTAAAAATGTCAGTAAAAAAAAACTGACCCATCTGCTACCGAAACAAGCACACCCCACAATTTCCCCAGAAATTGTCCCCTCTCTACATTAATAATTAAATTGCAGGTCAATATAAGGTGTACCCTTAATTTTCTGTTTGCACTCCAAAAAATTTCAGTCAGGGGCTACTGTGCTCTAGTAAAAAAAGTTTGCCTGGAGCCCAATAGGGTATACGCTACTGTATATTAACGTTGATGGTGATACTTGGAGAGTAAAATATTTTCTGAGGTGGTACGGGGTGTGAAAAGTTTGAGAACCACTGCTCTAAAGTAACCTGTGTAGTGCACTTTCAGTTCATGAAGTATACTTCCTAAAGACCCTCAAAGTATACTTTGCATTACTTTCAAGTGCACTTTCATTTAATTTAAGTACGTCAAGAAGTAAACTTCTAAATTTAATTTTACTATTACTTACTAATGTATTTAAATGTTTAGGGGCCCCTCAAACGGCTCAGATCTTAAGTCACTTGGCGAGAACGGGACCATCGCAACATTTCACTGCAGATTCTTAGCTGAAAGAAGCTATTCACTGCATAGGCATTATCATTTCAAGAATCCAGCTGTTCTTATGAAATGTAAAAGTCATTTAACTCATGGTTACAATCGTAAACCAACACAACAATGACAATTACCACGCAACAAAACACTACATTCTAAGCAGACACATTTAAAAACCGAAATTCATGAAGTTACATTTGTATTTCGAACAAACGGCAAACTTATCAGCAAATGTGAACGCTATTTACCACCTTGCATCATGGGAATTGACTAGCCAATGAGCCACACTATCTTCATTATTTTACGTCGTTTTTCGTTCTTCAGTCAGTTTGACAGTACAACCTTCAAATGCATAATGCAACCCTTCTGTCTGCTTCTTTCTCAAGTAGCTTTTTCATTTTTTTTCCATTAATACTCCAATGAATAATTATTAGTATAAGATTATAGGGCTTCAGAATGTTTTGGCAGTAATTAAGGTTACAGCTTCAATACCAAAAAAGATTCAATGTGCAATGCATAATAGATTTTCATAGACATTAATAATTAGAATGAGATGGATCTAAAAAATGTTACCTGTAATGTACTTAAAAAAAATGTGGACTGTTTTTGCTGTATAATTATAGAAAACATACATCCTACTCCAGAAGAAATGTATACCAGTTTTTAAGCATACTTAAAAGGATATCAAAAGTGAACTATTTTCTAAGCATACTTATTAAAAGTATATCAAAAGTGTACTAAAAGTGTACTATCCATATATTAGTATACTTATAGTATACTTTAATATACTTCTTTTTTGTAAGGGTAAGCTCAACAGTTTGCAGACATACAACACAGATGAGACTCAGGAGAGTGAATTAGAGATAATGGTAGTGGGAGGGTGTTGCACTTTTCTGCTTCTCTTGTTCGCCACACCTATGAAACATTTCTGAAGCACCAGTGCTTTTGCCTGTTAGTGCTTGCAATGCTGGAAAGAAAACTATATGACAACAATAGTGTTTAATGTAATTGTCCTTTTTAACAGTACACCTGGCCCCAGCTTGGCCCCCCATGGTGTAGAACATCCCCTAGTTGCAAATCAGATCAAGACAAGAGCCTTTTCATAAGGCCCAGTGGCAGACTCATGCTGTCTGCGGCCATCAAATGTCAGCACTCATGGAATGCCTCTTGTCCGATGAAAGTAGACCTGCTTGGTTGTATGTGGACAAAGCCGCCCTCCTAAGTGCATTCACTATTATTTCCATAGCTATTGTGGTCTCGAACTAGCATAACTAAATATGTGGCCTGCACATACATGTTGTAAGTTAATTGGAGTCATGGTTCATAAGAAGATATTTGTGCGTTTTTCAAAATGTTCACCGTACATGGCAGACTGTATGGGTCACCACTGTATGGTTTCCCATGATAAATAAGGCATGTATAGTTTCCGACATCTTAGACTCATGGAGTGGAAATGAGAATTTGAGAACTTTTTACCATCGAGTACAAAATCGGAAATGCAATTACCAAGGTCCACAAGGGCCTAAGCTAAAAACCAAGGACTGAGGGTGGGACCTTGGTCAGCCCACAAATTCCAGAATGGATGTGTGTGCGTCTCAAAAATGTGCGTGTGTGGCAAGGGGCAGGATGAGTCTGTGAGAATTGAGTGTGCGCGCTGTGGAGCAATTCAATTTAATTCAATCATATTTTGAAATATCAAGGTGAAATTGTGTATGGTACTTGAGAATGTCATCTTGAAGCCAATAAGGTTTGAAAAGCCATCAGTCAATTATATTTGATTTATGGACACATAAAAAAGATATTGAGGCAATGTGGACATTTACATAAATACACCTCTGTCGTTTCCTAGGTAACATGTCACTTGAAAATATTCCACGAGTCCACTTGTATTTAATTGTTTACTTGAAACTATTGAAGCAATATTACAAACAAACAAGGTTATCCCTTTCCTGCTGGACTATTCAAATATGAGCATTAATATGCACGTTTCCCGCCTTAATATCTCTGCTGTCCAATCACCGATTTTATTTCTGAAAACTGCCAGATACTCATGACAACTGAAGATCAAAGTCCATATCATTGGTTAAGGGGTTATCATCTTTCCACTAGTCACTAGAATGGTCATAACTTTTAATCAAAATATGATATTTCTAATCGGTCTTCTGTTCTACATTGCCCACATATTTGTGGATATTCCACCTACTCAAAGTTTTCCTCCATCTTGTAATTAAAGTGGTTACAAATTAAGTTGTCTGATGAGGTATGGAGGATGCAGAAGTTTTTGTTAAAAAAAAAGGCTGCTTGAAATCACTTTGATAAAATATTTGCCTTAGTAATCATATATTTATTCAAATCATAAAAATCCCCTAGTTCTCCTATTCAATATGGTATAAACAGTTAAGTTGTATGATTTAAAATGAAAATTTTTATATTAATATGAATATCATATTTCAACAGCATATGGAATGTTGTCTCAGGCAGTAAAGGGTTATCTATAAAGTTAATTAAATCCAATTATATAGTGCGAGAGCGAAGTCAAAAAACAATTTTGCTCCAATCTTCCTTCAGTTATCCTATCTTTTTCCCACACCCCACATAACCAAATAAAGGTCCCCCCAAAATAAGCATCAGGAATACATTAAAACTCCTGTCTAAACTTTACAGCGCATTTTTTTATCATTAAATGATAAATCATATTTATCTTAACAATGAACTTTCCCTTTTTTAAAGTAAATAATTTTAACTTAAATAGACCGCATTCAGGCTCCTACATTCAGGCCCCTAATTGTTACCAATGCCATTGAAACAATTACTCAAAACTTGAACTGGAGCCTAATGATACACCAATTCACATATCATCTTGCTTTTGGTTAAACTTTATCAAACTACACAACACCTTAGTTCCAATCCACAACTATATTCATAGAATAGTAAATGAATCCTCTTCTGACTCTTGCAGCAGGCACAGCTTTGTTACGGGGCGCAAAAGTTCATTGGCTTGGGTCTTGACCTTCACTTGCCGAACGAATCCTTTCCGGTCAGGAAAAGTCTCTGAGATCTTTCCAAGTGGCCAGTATTTTCTTGGTGATGTGTCTTCCACAATCAGCACTATGTCACCGAAGGGAAGTTCCTTTGAGGTGTTGTCCATCGTTGCCGTTCTTGGAGCTGTGTGAGGTACTCTCTGCACCAGTGCGTCCAGAATATGTCCGTGAGATACTGGACTTGTTTCTATCTTCGGTTTGCGTACCAATCATCCTTATTGAACACTCCTGGAGGCAGCGCAGGTTTGACTTTCAGTAACAAAAGATGATTAAGGGGTTAAGGCCTCTTACACTGGGGACACACTACAGGATAATCGATTTCTCCCCTTCCGACAATCCTAGGTACCATCCCGATTATCTTGATGGTTCTACAGATTATTTTATCAGATTTTCCCTTGGTGTGAGGTGTGTCAAGAGTGACCGAATCTGCTCGGAAGTACGTCAGCGGCGCCCCGATCGCGAATCCTAAATATTCAACATGTTGAATATTTGCGATCAGAAACCCTGATGTGTGGGGGGAACCTCGAGGACAAACGCTGAGTTTATCACGTGAAACGAAACAATATCCAATCATAAAGCCAGCTGAGAGAAGACGGAAGCATAAAAAACGGAGTCATGGCGCAGCACAAAGTTAAATTGAATTTGTGGCAACAGCAGACCCTTTTCTTTTCTTTCCCGTGAATTTTCTGTGAAAATCATTGCAAAGACTATCGTTGCAATTTCTGCGTGCATATCGTCAGCCATGCTTATTCTTAAGTCTCGAGAGATTTTGCGAGATTTCTTGTGTTAACAGTCGGCACACTAGTTGGAAATCGTTTTGTGTGTGGTGTGCTGTCTTTGTCAAATCGTGGCCCCCACACACTGTAGGAGCAAAACGGCTAAATCTAGGATTTTTTTGTCTTCATGTGTGTGGTCTCTCACAGTTTGAAGGTCTTATAAGATCAAAAAAATCGTTTAGTGTGTTCCCAGCATAAGTCATTCATGTCAAAAGATGTTTTGTTATGGGCCTACTGTTTATAATGGCGTCAGCCTCACACAGAAGGGTGTGAAGACTCTTCATCGATAACCTGTTCCTTTACTGTGACATTCAGGGTTTTTCTTACAGAGCGGAAAGCCACTCCCAGGTTCCTCCGTGGTGAGAACTTGTTGGAGGGTTGAAGTGCCACTGTATACCCTTTTGTTGCAAGTGTTTTTCAATCATACTGGTGTTCCACTCACTTTTTTGTCAAATTAGCTGAATACATCTCTCTGACCTGTCCTCTTCTGGCTAG
Organism: Hypomesus nipponensis; assembly: GCF_054491055.1. Classification (NCBI taxonomy): domain Eukaryota; kingdom Metazoa; phylum Chordata; class Actinopteri; order Osmeriformes; family Osmeridae; genus Hypomesus; species Hypomesus nipponensis. Next base: position 11,970,860 of record NC_140387.1, on the reverse strand, counting down.
GAATCTTCTAATTGCATTCAGGCATGCATCAGTGTCAAGAGAAGATGCTACTTCCAAATGCACTGCGCAAATGGCAAGACAAGTAAAGATTACACCGTACCTTTTTACTTGTCCTCTTCCCTTTTTTACCAGAAATGGGCCAAAGTAGTTGATGCCAACTCTCGTAAATGGAGGATCGTCAGGCAGAACCCTGCATTTTGGTAGATCTGCCATGAGTTGCTTGCCAGCCAGGGCCGTCGTTTAGGGGGGAAAGGTGATGACAATTCTAGGGGCCCACAGCCCAGGGGTGGCCCACAAAAATCCCAGTAGCCTATTATGTAGGCTTCCCTTTCTATGACTAAATTATTAAGCATATACCTAACTAATTCTTATACTAATGCATCAGAGTTTAAACAAAGCCACAAAAACAAGCACAATTTGAAAAAAAAAGTTTATATTTTCCGAGCAATAACACCCTTCTTTAAAATAATTGTTTGGTCCATGGTTCGCTCCTCAAAATGTGTGCGTAACATTAAAGCTCACAAACTGCAGCAGCAGCCAGCTGGTTATCTGAGAACTGACAATGCCAAAACAGAAACATAAATCGGGACGCCAAAAAAAGAGAGGAGGGGAAGAAAAGAGGCCAGGAGCACATCAGGGGCCCAGAATATCAGCGATTTGTTTTTGAAGAAAGATGAGTTTAGCAAGCTGCACAGTCTGTGGTTCATGAGAAATGGCATTGCTCGTCTCGTCCAACGTTATGATGTTGGAGTGACTAATGTTAGGAGCTAGCGCTTAGTCAGCTGCTAACATTACTGCGTTAACCGAATGACACTAACGTTTAATGTTACGTGTGATCTGCAGTGTTAATAATCGCCTGACAAGGCTGGCACTACAAAATGATCCACTAAATATCATCCACAGAAAAGATCAGTAAGGTTATAATTTGCCAAACGTTAAAATACGCTGTCAAAAAATTCCAGTAGCAGTATACTAGTAGGACACCATTTTCCATTTTTACATGAGTATTAAGTCAAACTAAACTGCTATGGTAGCCTGTTGACGTGAGTCTTGTTAATGTTAAGCAGGGGCTGATCTTACAGCTTGCCGTCCTCCTCATACATTAATAAATAGAAGCTGTTTCTCTAGGGAGCTATGGTATTGATAAGCCCATTTAGATGTTTTTTATTTTAATGCTAGTTCTTTATCAGTTGTTCCATAAAATATAATCATAAATGTGTACAAAAGCAATATGAAATTAAATAAGATATGAAATATTTACAAGTCTACTTAAGTCACTGACTGTCCTTGCTGTCTACAGAGCCAGACCCCACCCAAGAACAAATACCAGAAAGTAGGGCTACTACAGATACTAGTGAAGGGGATAGTGAAGATGCTGATGGTGAGTGAGTGAGGTAGACACTTGTTGGCTGTTTTGACTTACTAGTGAACTGCTGTACCATTGGCAATTACTTACACATAGATTTTTACATAATAGTACCCAGTGACTCCTTGTTGAGTGGTTAATTGAAAACAATAAACAAATTGGGAGCATTGGGTCAGGCACTGTCAAGAACATAGAGAAACTGAAAAAGAAAGAAAAAATTCTAATACATAGTCTAATGAAAAAAGGTTGTGTTAAATTGATATTTGGCAATGAAAAGTCGAGGGGGCGGGGCCATGGCCGCAGGACCTAGGGGTGCTGAGTGTGCTGCAGCACCCCCTGACAGCACGAGAATTTAAAATTATATGACTTAAGTAAAAAATGGAGAGAAAAAAGACATCACCTTCACTAGATAAGGTTTTACCAATTGAAAAAAGGCTAGGGGGAATTTTACATATAGCTCAACTATTTTGCGCTCAAATAAAGCTTCCGCCCACTCTCATGATCCCGTTTTGTAGTACTGGATTCATTTTATGAAGCGAACTACAACTTACTTGGCTTTTGGGAGTATTTCACAATTTCTGTCTCTGCTTTGTTCAAATCCTCACAGGTAAGTCGTGTATTTTATATTTTTTTCTTGAACTGATTCCTTCTTTCACTGATTGATGAACTTGGTTCTGTCTTTTTCTTTGCTTTCAATTCTTTCAGCAGATTTTTCAATTTCAAAAACCAAGTTACTGCACGCTTTAGTTTTGTCCAGGATGAGAGATACATCTGCTGACCCAAAAGATCTTTGTGCTCTTGCATCTGAATGGCATGTGATTGAACTCTTTTGACCTCTGGATCAACCACATTTATCATTTCCGGATCTGGATTCTTCGGCCACTGGGCTTCACCGCAGAGCAAGAAACTCGGTCCTGAAAGCCAGCTCTCACATTTCAAGAATGCTTCTACAGACTGACCTTGGGAGACGTGATCCGCTGGATTCAGGCTGGTATTGACATACCTCCATTGTGAAGCTTCTGAGTGCTTCATAATGGCTGACACTCTATTAGCAACGTAAATCTTGAATCTGGTATTTTCACTAGTCAAGTATTTCAGCACAACTGTGCTATCTGTCCAATATATTGACTCGTGAAATTCCAATTCAAGCTCCTTCTTCAACCGCTTGTCCATTTTGACTGCAACTGAGGCTGCACTTAACTCCCTTCTAGGTATGGTTGGTGATTCCAAGGGTGCCACCTGTGCCTTTGCTGTCATGAGAGTGGATTGAGTTTCTCCAGCTGAAGAGCGTAGCACAAGGTAGCTTGTTGTTCCATAGGCGTCTTCACTCGCATCAGCGAAATGGTGTAGCTGAGCGAAGGCTGGTGCACCAAACTCCTCTGTCTTGATGCATCCGTCAACGCCAAAGTCCTTTAACTGTTGCAAGTCTGAAGTCCACTTTTTTATGACATCTTCTGGTAAGCTTTCATCCCAGCTGTATTTCTGCCAGCATAACTCTTGCAGAATTATTTTTCCGGGTAGGACCACTGGAGCTATAAACCCCATAGGGTCAAATATGGAGTAGACAAATGAAAGCAGACCTCTCCTGGTGTGTGGGCCATCTTTGAGATTGATCTTGAACTTATACTGATCCGTCTCAGCACACCACTGGATTCCCAATGCTCGCTCCATTGGTAAACTGTCCATATTCAAATTAAAGTCCTGGAATCCTTGTGCTCTCTTATTTTCAGGAATTTAGTTGAGCACCTTTCTGCTATTACTTGACGATTTGGTTAGCCGAAACCCACCTTTTGCAAACATGCTTCTTAAGTAGATGCATAAGCTAACGGCTGTGTGTTCATCAGCTGTTGACTTAAGGCAGTCATCCACATAGCAATTCTTCCTTACTGCTGTAGCGGCGTCTTGCCCAAATTCGTCTTCAAAATCAGTTGAACATTTTTGCAGAGTATAGGTTGCCACACTTGGTGAAGATGTTGCACCAAAGATGTGCACCAGCATCTTGAATTCGGCAAGCTTTTTCTCGTAGTTCCCTTCCGGCCACCAGAGAAATCTGAGTGTATCTGTGTCTTCGTCTTTGACTCCAAATTGATAAAACATGGCTTCCATGTCAGCCATAATGGCAATGGTTTCTCTAAACCTTGTGAGGACCCTGACTAGCAAACTTGTCAGATCTGGCCCTTGTAGAAGCTACTGATTTAGTGATGTTCCTCCAAAGCTTGCTGCACAATCAAAGACAACGCGCAACTTCTGCTTGACTGGATGTCTGACTCTGTGGTGTGGCAGATACCATGTTCTTTCTTCATCAGGTTCACATTGAGCACCGTCTATTTTCACTGCAAAGCCTTTCTTGACAACATCTTTCAGGTTACTGATTTCAAGTCCTGTCACAATCCGTGTGTTCACCACCGACTCATTGTTCGCAATGAAATGCTTGTGTGGCGTCCATTCATGTTCAACTGATTTATTGGTGACTCTGTGGCAAAGGTAGCTGAGCTTCTTGAATCCAAAAACGCATACATTGTCACTATCTTGGTTTGTTTTTGTGCCTTGACCTGCACTGGAATTATTGATAGAAAACATTCTTCTTTACCGGCCCCGGTGACGTCACGTTTCTGACTTCTGAGCATGAGTGTTATTTACGGCTTGCTGATCATTAATTTCCTTTGTTGCTTCTCCCTTTGAGTCTTTGAATGCAATGTGCACCAAGATGGGATGCGAACAACAACATTCTTGACACTGAGCCTTCTCTTGACAGCTGATAGTCATATGGCCATTTTTCAAGCATGCAAAGCACAGTCCTTTTCTTCTCAAAAACTCAAGTTTTTCCTTATGTGGCTTGCTCTTGAATCCTCTACAGGCTATGATGTTCTCCATTGCAGTAAAGACATGGTTTGCTATTGACATCTACTGAGACTGCCTTTGTTTTGTCTGATGTTGAGTTCTCATTTTTCTTATCTTTATTTTCCGCTAATGAGGCAATAGATGTTGTGAAAACCCTTTTGGCAGTATGCCTTTCCGTATGTTGTACTTTTGGCCTCTGTCGGACTGAATCCTTTGTGTTAGAGATGTTTTCCTTTATGTTTCCGTAGAGAGGGTGCAGCACGTACTTGACTTGCTTGTTAACAAATTCAATAACATCCTTAAACTTTACTCTTTTCTTTGTCTTTTCTTGCAGGTCGCAGGCAAACTTTCTCCAGGATTCTTTGAGTTTGTATGGGAGCTTATTAGCTATTGCCCTTATGCTAGCTGCATTGTCAAAAACGTCCATGTAGGTAATATCTACCATTGTGTTGGAGCACCCCGTTAGAAACAGTGAGAAGGACTGTTGTGCTGCACCATCTTCCGGCTTGATTGTCTCCTTGTCCATGGCTTCCTTTGTGTATGCCTTTGCAATCTTGTATTCATCACCAAAATATTGCTTTAACATTTGCTTTGCTTTGGCATAGCCTGTAGAAGGTGGCATGTGAATGCAACTCTTTACCAACTCATGTGGCTGTCCACTTGTGTACTGCAGCAAAAACTGTAAATGATAACGGTCATCCTCAGTGCGACTTTCAATTCCATGTTCAATGGATCTGATAAAGGATTTATATTCTAGTGATTCGCCCTTGAATGTTTTAATAGTGAGATCAGGAAGTAAAGATGCCTTGTGATTCTTCACTACCATTACAAAAAAGAAGTAAATTAAAGTATACTATAAGTATACTAAAATATGGATAGTACACTTTTAGTTCACTTTTGAAATACTTTTAAGAAGTATTCTTAGAAAATTGGTCACTTTTTATATACTTTATGGAAGTATACTTAGAAAATTGTTTCCTTTTGAAGTACTTTTAAGTATTCTTTGAAAATAGTTCAGTTTTGATATACATGTAGGAAAGACAGCCTGAAAACACTCCAGATGGAGAAACAGCATCAGGGCTTCAGGTGAGGTTTATGACAATAAAACATTTTGTTGTTCAGCAGTCTCGGGGGGGGGGGGGGGGGGGGTGACGGGTGGCTGTCACCACCAAGTCTGAGATCAAACCTACGCCCTTGCATTTTCTATTATGATACATCAAAAACAGTCAAAATAACTTTAAAGTACATTACAGGTTACATTTTGTAGATCCATCTCATTCTAATTATTCATGTCTATGAAAATCTATTATGCATTGCACATTGAATATTTTTTGGTACTGAAGCTGTAACCCTAATTACTGCCAAAACATTCTGAAGCCCTATACTCTTATACTAATAATTATCAATTGGAGTATGAATGGAAAAAAATAAAAAGCTACTTGAGAAAGAATACATACACAGGGACATAATCGCAGCATTTATCCAATGACCGTATAGTTTCGAAGCACTGAAAAAACTGTTCAAAGCAGCCCCATTGAAGTCCATAGAAGCTGAGCTTCAACAGGGAAATGCACTGTGGCACTACGGGAATGTATGAGAAGGAAATCAGTCAGTCGACCTGCTAATATATAGCTGATTCTGAATGAACTCATCTTCAATATGAACGTGTTCTAACGCATTGATCGTGACAAGGCGACCCCAAAAAAATCTCTTGCGACCCACCCGAGGGTCGCGACCCAGTCTTTGGGAAACACTGCTTTAGAGTATTCCAATGTATACTTTTAAGTACTTTAGGAAGTATCAGAATTGGTGTTTATTTACCATGAAAGTTTGCACAGACAAGAAATTTACTTTGGCAGGAGAGCCTACCTTGGCAGCCATTTTCGAAAACTATTTTGCTCCAATCTTCCTTCAATTATCCTATCTTTTTCCCACTACCCACATAAAAAATAAAAGTCCCCCCACAGTAAGCATTAGGATCACATTAAAACTCCTGTCTTAACTTTACAGCATAAGTCGATGCATTTAAAAAAAAAAAATCATGAAAATATAAATAATATTTATCTTAACAATGAACTTATGCCTTTTTTAGAGTAAAAACTTTTCACTGAAATATACCTCATTTAGGCTCCTACCACCTCTTTCAGACATTTTGTAATGCATTTCTTATTACATTTCACCCTATATAAAGACTTGTATTCTACACATCTGTAACAAATTTCAAGTCGATTGGATCTATGGTTCATGAGGAGTATGGTTTTGAAGGTTGTACCAAATTTGGACAGTACAGCTAAATCTAACATAGCAGACCTTATGTGTCCTTGAGTTGTCCTTGTCTTTTTTGTTCCCCATGACAAATTAGGCATATATACCCATTTTCTAGCCTGGCTGCCAGCCCAACTTCTCCCCGCCCACAAAAAGATTTGGTTGGGAAGTTGGGTCTGGAGGGTCCCGTATTGGGGAACAACTACAGAAAACCAGAATCTGGGCGTACCAATGAAATTGCCAGGGCGGGCTTTATACGATGATGGACAGATGATCAACAGTAACGTAATCACCCACGTCACAAAAGAGCGCTTAAGTTGAATTCATTTTGAACAAACAACATATTACGTTGCTCTGATTGGTTGTAGGTCTATCAAATTGAGCGAGGAGGCATTTGTTTTCCAGGCTCGTTTGAAACATGCCCCGTAGTCAAAGCCCAACGGAGAGTTCTCAGACTCATATTCTGAATAGAATTATGAGTATGACAACGTCAGTCTTCCCATTTTCAATCATTTTAAAGTAATGGGGCGCTAGGGAAATCACATAGACTTTGGGCGTGTTTTACAGCACCACCTATGGGCGTACATGGGCCACTAGCCGTCTGGGAGTAATGAGTGACCTGTTGTATCATTGGGCAAAATTGGAAATAATTGGGTCCAGGACTTTTTGAGCTATTGGGCCATTTAGCAGAGAAACATAATAATAAGAATACTAACAAAAACAATAGGTTTCATCCTACTGGAGGAACCCTAATTATAAGAATACTAAGAAAAACAATTTGTTTCCTCCTACCGGGGGAACCCTAATAAGGGTGTTAATGACAGTGGGAGTCCTCAGCCATGTTCATGAGGTCAGCTGCGGATGGGAAAAAACTGTTCTTATGGCGTGAAGTTTTGGTCGTGATGGACCGCAGCCAGGTGGAGTGGCTGGAACAGAGTGTGTCCAGGGTGGGAGTATTTGGATACAATCTTTCTTGCTCGCCTCATGGTCCTAGAGATGTACAGGTCCTCGAGGGATCACCTTCTTAGCAGCGCGGATGATACGCTGCAGTCTGCTCTAGTCCTTGGCAGTGGCAGCAGTATACCACATGAAGATGGAAGAGGGGAGGATGGACTCAATGATGGCTTCGTAGAAGCTCCTGGTGCGTGTTAGTATACAGCAGTCATCACAGAAACTGATGTATGATGTCACAGGCTCTGTGAGCTCATCCAGGTTATTGGTAGCAGTCGTGAACATATCCCAGTCAGTATAGTCCAAGCACGCATGCAGATCCTCTGAGTCTCACTAGTCTACCTTACAGCAGGTTTACAGAGCTTTAGTTTCTGCCTGTATGCAGGAATCAGGTGGACCATAGCGTGGTCATGGTGACCCAGTGCTGCTCAGGGCAGGGCCGGATTATAATACGGGCAACCGAGGCAACCTGTCCACCAGGGGGCCCCCCGAAGACATGTTGTGTAACTGAAATACATTTAAATGAACAAGTCAACTGTCCAATGTTTACACTCACTGTTAAACGCGACAAATTGACCAATTCAATTGTGTGAATATTTTCTACCAGATGACATACCCTTTACGATTAGTACAATGGTAAGGGAGGGTGGGTTTAATGTAAAATGTAGATAGACAGTTAACTAAGCAAATACTGGATTGACACACCCCTAGCGTTAGCGGGTATGTTAATGAATAGCAAAAAAAGGAGAAAGAAGCAAGAAGAGCAGCTCTTTTACAAAGTGTGCCTTCTATTGACAGTTTTTTGTTAAGGAGGTTGCTAGTTGCTCGTCAGAGAGGAGGCACCTGTTGCTAGTGCTAGCTTGTCTTTTAATATTAGCAATGAGGCTGACTTTTGTTGACTCTACTAGGGTGGACATTTTTGGCCAAGGCCACCCAACTGTCAAATTATTCTGGAACACAGGTAGCAAAAGCATTGAATCGAACGTTCAGAAAGCATGAATTAGCCTGAATGTAGCTAAGAACGCTGCCTGAAAATATGGCAAGGAATTTACAGGTCCATGTCCTTTTCTTAGCTCAATAACTAGCGAATACTAGCAATAAATATGCCAGTTAGCATTTAGACACACCTTAAAGTGGAACTGAACTGATTTATGCAGTACGGCTCATATAATTATTAAAATAAGCAGTCAGGTGGCTGAACGGTGAGGGAGTCGGGCTAGTAATCAGAAGGTTGCCAGTTCGATTCCCGGCTGTGCCACGTGACTTTGTGTCCTTGGGCAAGGCACTTCACCCTACTTGCCTCAGGGGGAATGTCCCTGTACTTACTGTAAGTCGCTCTGGATAAGAGCGTCTGCTAAATGACTAAATGTAAATAAGATCACAAAACTTTTTGACAACTAAAAGAGAAACATATTCCATTTGTTAACAAAAACGTTTTAAACTTTACTACTTAACTACTGGGCGCGGCCATCTTTGATGGCGCCAAAATCCGCCAGTTGCCCCCGGGTTCAGAGTTTGTAGGGATCACTTTACAGAAGTGGATTATATTTATAAACCTTTTAAATACGCTAACGTTACATACACACACTGCCGTTTTTGACTTAGCTACGCTAGCTCTAGCTATTCACATCTGATTGTAGCCAAAGCTAGCTCCGTTACGGAACGTTTCCTACACTGTAGTTTGTTTAACCTAGCAGCGAACACGTTATCAACTCAACCAGTGAGCATGTTTCACACAACTTGAAAGGGCTACTAGAAACTGAAACTTACCAGCTATGTATAGGGCGCTCCAAACTTTCAAGTCTTTTATTGTCAGATGCACAGAACAACACAGTAGCAAGGCAACCTGGCATAGCATGACATATAGGCTACTCAGATCATACTATGATTCATAGGTTATACCTATGATAAGCTACCACAAAAGGTCTTTCTCCTCACACAGCATGGGAAAGAGCCTGTGCTCAATGATGAACGATCATTTTGGTGGACCACCAACACCCAAGTCATGCAGGTCTGCCTCTTTGATCAGATCGATTCTGTCTGTTGGCATTGTCGTGCAGTTATGACAAGTAGCTAGCTACACGCAAACCACTCCGTGTTGTTCAACCTGTCAGTGTTAACTATATTTATATCTTCCGACAAAACCACATATTTTGCATCATATGGAACAACTGCGGTCCAGCGGGGACATCATTACGTATTAGTTCGAAAGCATATGCCATAGGATGAACAGAGATAGTTATGATGGGTCGATTATCTTCAATTTTTAATTCAGTTTGGTGGGTTGAAATTGAGCCCAACCATTCTGGTGACGTCAGATGTATACTAGTGATGTGTCGTTCGTGAACGATCCGTTCATTTTGAACGAATCCTTATAAGGACTCGGGAGTAACGAGTCCTCTCAACGAGTGATTTGTTCATTTCCCGACTCGGTCTTTCTACGAGTATTTGGATAATTGTTCACGTGACCTGCATAGGCTCTGTAGCTAGAGGAAACGAACGATTTGTTCATTTCCCAACTCGGTCTTTCTACGAGTCTTTGGATCCTTTTTTCACGTGACCCGCATTGTATTTTTTAGTAAAGGAAACTGTTTCCTTATTCCCTTTCGCGTGGCCGCTGTTTTAGTAAGACGTAAATGATATTCGCTCAAGTCATCATACGGACTGGTTTTGTTTTATTTATAACGCCACTTGCAAATAGGACAGGGTAACTATTTACTATTTTTACTTTGTGATATGAAAAACAATATAAGCTGATATAAGGAAGTAGTTACATCTACTTTTGGAAACAGTAGTCTACTATTTCACTGAAGCATTAGCATCATGACATTAGCCTCTGTTGTCCGGGCAACACATACTACAGCGGTCTATGATGCATCTGTTTTCAATCGTTAAAATAAACATTCCTCACAATTACATTTTCGTTGTATGATTTATTATGACATTAGATTACAAGTAAACGATTTGTTGGTGAAATTATCATTACCTGTGGTTTCAAACCAGTGTAGCTCACTGCAATGCTGTACTGTAGCCTAGTCTAGTACTGTACAGTAGCAAAAAAAAAAAACATCTCCACAGCTGTTTACAGTACAGTAGCCTACGTAGGAAGTCAAACGGCACATGTTTGGCACTACCATTACTTAAATCAAAAGTCTTTCAATAGGTGAAACTATCTGACTAGTGACTACTAACCTGAACTCCATTGCCACAGCCTAAACTTCAATCAGAATGGGATTTATTCGCCATGAAAGTTTGCACAGACAAGGAATTTGCTTTGGCAGGAAGGTGCATACAGTAAACATATAGGAATCTTAAATTTAAATATGTGGTCTAACTATACTAAGGATACATAAACTAGCAATACTAAGTGGAATATAATTAAAATAAAATATACAATAAAGTAAAATAAGTTGCCAATTTACAATATAAAATACAAATAATTACAGGAATTGAGTGTAGTGCAAAATGTAAATAGTTTTTTTAGGACATTCAGTCAGTGTGAGCTTTGGCCTTGTTGAGGAGGCCAACAGCTGAAGGGAAGAAACTGTATGTATAGCGTGAGGTTTTGGTCCTGATGGACGGCAGCCTTCTGCCGGAGGGGAGTGACTGAAACAGGGAATGTCCGGGGTGGGAGGAGTCAGCCACAATCTTCTTCGCTCGTCTCACGGTCCTCAAGGTGTGCAGGTCCTCGAGGGAAGGTAGATTGCAGCCAATCACCTTCTCTGCAGTGCGGATGATACGCTGCAGCCTGCTCTTGTCCTTGGCAGTGGCAGCAGCGTACCAGGTGGTGATGGAGGAGGTGAGGATGGACTCAATGATGGCTGTGTAGAAGTGCACCATCATTGTCTTTGGCAGGTTGAATTTCTTCAGCTGCCCCAGGAAGTACATCCTCTGTTGTGCTTTTTTAGTGAGGGAGCTAATGTTCAGTTCCCACTTGAGGTCCTGGGAGAGGATAGTGCCCAGGAAGCGGAAGGACTCCACAGGGTGATGGGGGTGAGTGGGGCTGTGTTCTTCCTGAAGTCCACAACCATCTCCACTGTCTTGAGAGCATTGAGCTCTAGGTTGTTCTGGCTGCACCAGGTCACCAAGTTGTCTGCTTCCCACCTATAATCAGGCTCGTCTCCACCAGAGATGAGCCCAATGAGGGTGGTGTCGTCTGCAAACTTCAGGAGTTTCACGGACGGATGACTGGAGGTACAGCTGTTGGTGTACAGGGAGAAGAGTAGAGGAGAAAGGACGCAGCCCTGGGGAGATCCAGTGCTGATGGACCGGGAATCAGAGACTTGTGTTCCCAGCTTAACGCACTGCTTCCTGTCAGACAGGAAGTCTGTGATCCACCTGCAGGTGGAATCAGGCACGTTCAGCTGGGAGAGCTTGTCCTGAAGCAGAGCGGGGATGATGGTATTAAAGGCAGAGCTGAAGTCCACAAACAGGATCCTGGAGTAGGATGCTGGGGAGTCCAGGTGCTGTAGGGTGAAGTGGAGGGCCATATTAACTGCATCGTCCACAGACCTGTTGGCTCTGTAGGCAAACTGCAGGGGGTCCAGTAGAGGGTCTGTGATGGCTGAGGTGTGCCAGCACCAGGCGCTCAAAAGACTTGAAGGTAAGATTAAGGTAAACACTGGAGACAGCTGGGGGGTATTCGTCGTAGCTCGCTAAGCAGTTTAGCGAGCTAATTTTCAGGCTAAAATAAAACACGCCCCTCTTTTTGGTTCGTGGAAGCAAGTTTAGATAAATCACCATAGTAACATATCAATTAGCACTAACCTGCTCGAGAGCAGGCTAACGTAAGTGTAGCTGGATAAGCTTGCCACACCCCCGGAAAATAATTGGCAGCTCCCTTTTTGAGAGACCCAGCTGACCAAGGAGCTATATAGTTCGATTAGCTTTCCATACCGATAGTTTTTCGCGATCGCCAATCCTTTATTTCACACGGATTAGTTCTTGTTTGAGCGATATCGATTCAGCCGACAAGGACCCATTTATTTGCAAGACCTTCTCGGGCCGTAGGCCTACATTGCAAATATCACAAGCCGCAGCAAGCTATGCTTTATGAGCTTATGCTGCTGTGTGAATATGTAACATTATGTTTTAAGAAATGTCTAATCCGTTGTGCCTGTGCTTTATTTGTTTCACTGTGGGAGAGTGGGAAACGTCATATCGATTCCTTTTTATGTCTTGACGTGAAGAAGTTGACAATAAAGCTACTTGAAACTTTTACTGTGCTTTAGACTCTCTGCATAGCCTTGAGGTTTTTCGCGTCAGGTAGGCTACATTTTTATACAGTATAGTCGATGCAGAAAACATTGGCAAAGCCACAGCATGCGTTGCTGTAAGAAAAGTGTAGGCCTACTTGGCGCTTAACCAGCTGGCATGTCCCAGTCAATGAAATCAAAGACGGATTTACACATAGGCCTACATGCATATACATATAGGGTAATATCAGGTAAAATGGGCCATCATCTGTGTCCCTCACAAACACACCTACACATGTGTTGGAGTGTGTGTGTGTGTGTGTAAGGGTGTGTGTGTGTGTGTCACACCATGACAGTTAGTATGGCGAACGAGAAGGAAGCGAGAGGAGAGGAGAGAGGGAGAAGGAAAGGGAGAGAAAAGAGAGGATGGACCAGAGAAGAAAAGATACAAAGATAAAACAGGGATGGAAAGGAAGGCCAAACCATTACAATCTGTGGAAAGAGGAGAGGATGAAGGGGGCCTTAGATGAATACATGGAGGGAGAGAAGAAAGGAATTACAGTGAGTGTGCACCTCTTATTAAGAGTATGGGGTGTGCCGCGATCCACACTGCAAAGACGCATCAGTGGAAAGGTGACTGGCAGTGAACATGTGTCAGGGCGGAAGCCCTACCTTCCACAGGAGGCGGAAATGGAGCTTGCTGCCACCCTCAACACATTGGCGCAGAGGGGGTTTCCCTTCACAAAACGTGATGTCCAGCAAGTGGCCTTTGATTTTGCAGCCAAGAACACCATATCTGGTTTCTTCAAGACAGCAGGGAGGGCCGGATATTACTGGTTTAAGAACTTTCTAAAGCACAACCAAGAGCTTGGGATGCACAAGCCAGAGGTCCTGTCTGCAGCACGGGCTGCTGGACTCAACAAAGAGGTGGTTAGCCAGTGGTTTAACCAGTATGAGAGCCTTTTGGTTGAGCTGGGTATTGAGGGCCCACCGTCACATATGGAACTGTGACGAGTCTGGGCTTCAGGATCATTAAAAAAAAAAAAAAAATTATGGCACATATGAATATGTTTGTTTAATGCAGTTCAAATGTTATGTGGCTGTATAAGCAACTGTGTTTTAAAATTAAAATTGATGATAAATTACAATATCCCTTTGCAGTTTCACTGGCCCATTTTACCTGAACAGCTGGTCCATTTTACCTGAAACTGCTCGTGCAAAAAAAGTTGGCACAGCTGATGTTTCAAGAACTGTAGGGCCTAAATAATTATATTTTATTACATCATTTCAACAAAAAAATCAAAAACAGTCATAAGTAATCATAAAAACACATGGAAAAGGTATAGCCTATGGTATTGTATTGTCCCAAAGATTTACCAAAAAGTGGCCCATTTTACCTGATATCACCCTATATATATCCTCATAAGTGTCTATGAATTCGTATCAATTAGATACTGTTTGGCCTTGTTTTTATACTTATTCTGAAATAGTTGATATCATTATTTTCGCTAGCAAGATCTCAATCGATGATTAATTTCCATTAAGCCTACTGCCAGCAGGCACACAGAAATGTGATCTGATTGATTGGGGTAATAAGGCACTAAAGATGAGCCTATACATTTTACCAAAATACGCATTTAGTTTATCGGCAATTTTTTTTGCCAAGATGCCTGTCTTGCTCTGGCAGCGGTGGCGGTGTTTGACTTAGCCATGATAATATGCTTATTGTCTTCGTGGAGACTCATTTTAATAGTTTGCTCAGATGGCGAAAATATCACCGCTCTAACTTTCGTCTTTTCCGCCATCATACCGTTAGAAAATCACGGTTTTGGTGATCGACCTTTCCTGCCTTTTGAAGTAGGACGTGCTCGTGCACTTGCCCTGATAAGTTTAGCCTGATTGAAATTAACCACATGATTTGGATGCGGATCAGCCGTCGACGAACCGATATTTGCGGTTCTCAATTAGCTCGCTAATGTTAACGGGCTAAAGGGACAAATGATTAACTTAGCTTCAACCCTTACGACGAACGGGCCCCTGGTCAGCACAGTTCTTGAGGGTGGCTGGAGAGACAGAGTCCGGCCCAGCTGCTTTGCGGGGGTTCTGTCTCTTGAACAGATTGTTCACTTCTCTCTCCTGAATGGAGAGGGTCATCACTGTAGAGAGGGGGAGGGGGGAGGCCTCACGGGTGGAAAGGAGTTTTACTGGACTGTCCAATTGTCTTTCAAAACGACAGTAGAACTCGTTCAGGTCGTTGGCCAGACGAGAGTCGTTAGTGGAGTGGGCGGCTCTGGGCTTGAAGTTGGTGATCTGCCTGAGCCCACTCCAGACAGAAGCAGAGTCGTTAGCAGAGAACTGGCGCTTCAGCCTCTCTGAGTACAGTTGTTTAGCCTCTCTCACCGCCTTGCTAAACCTGTTCTTCGACTCCTTGAAACTGTCCCTGTCCCCACTCCTAAACGCGGCTTCTTTGTCCAGCCTCAGCCTTCTGAGTTTAGCGGTAAACCAGGGTTTGTCGTTGTTGTAGCTCACCCTGGTGCGTGTTGGTATACAGCAGTCCTCACAGAAGCTGATGTATGAAGTCACAGCCTCTGTGAGCTCATCCAGACTATAGGAGGCAGTCATGGACATATCCCAGTCAGTAGAGTCCAAGCACGACCGCAATTCCTCCATAGCCTCACTGGTCCACTGTTTCGATGTCCTCACAGCAGGCTTGCAGCGCTTAAGCTTCTGCCTGTATGCAGGAATCAGGTGAACCATGGCGTGGTCTGAGTGACCCAGTGCTGCTCGGGGAACAGCATTGTTTGCTTTACTGATGGTAGAGTAGCAGTGATCCAAAGTGTTTCCTTCTCTGGTAGGGCATTTGATGAGTTGTTTGTATTTGGGGAGTTCTTGAGTGAGATTGCCTTTGTTAAAGTCGCCTAGCACAATAACCAAGGAATCCGGATTTTCATGCTCCACGCACAATATCTGGTTAGCAAGCACACGTTGAGCCTCGTTGGCGCTAGCCTGAGGGGGCATGTAGACGCCGACCAGTATGAATGAAGCAAACTCACGTGGCGAGTAAAAAGGTTTACAGTTAATAAAAAATAATTCCAGATCAGGAGAACAGTGCTGCAGAATCACTGTCACATCTTCACATTAATGTAAAAACAAATACCACTACCCTTCGTTTTGCCAGAGAGCACAGGGTCACGATCCGCTCTCAGCAGTTTGAAACTTGCTAGCTGTAGCGCAGAGTCTGGGATCAGTTCACTCAGCCATGTCTCCGTAAAGCACAAAACGGAAGATGAATGAAAGTCTCTGTTTTTACACACCAGTAGCTGAAGTTCATCCAGTTTGTTGCTCAGTGAACGCACGTTGGAGAGAAATATCCCCGGTAACGCTGTACGTGCCCCACGCCGACGGAGTCGCACCAGTGCACCGTCTCGTTTGCCTCTTCTACGGCGCTTCGCTGCTAGGACAAAATATGCCCCCAAAAACGTAAATAAGCGTGACATTTATTTAGGGGAAAATCACTCATTCATAAAATGTCAGTGGTAGCAATCATTGTCAGTAAAGAGGCAAAATGCGATATAGCCCTGCTGTGAGGAGAAGCTGCCCTGGTAAATTGTAGGCTACAACAAACTGTCTTGGTAGCGATTGCGTTGGTTGAATTTGATTTAACGTTACTTCCGTTCTAGGCTGAAATTAATTATTTTCATGAACAGAAACATGGCGCCGACGAAGGCAGCCACGGTAGCGCTCTGTTTTGTCTTGTTTTGTCTTATAATTCAGTGTTCTGCCAAGATTTCCACGGTTCTCTAACAAGAGAAGAACTTTTAAACATCAGGACTACAACTCCTGTGGATTTATTTCCCACTTTTCTACTTCCAGCGGCAGAATTAGTGGGAATTATAGTCAAAGCCGCCCTCGGCTTTCAGTTAGCAGATGGTACTATTTGAATCGCGATTCCTTCTGAGATAGCTGCTGGTAGCGTCGTTGTTAAAATAAGCTTCAAAGGGGGTTCTTTATTAATGAATGAATGCAATATGAGTAGGCTAAATGCCTGAAAATATTACGAGAAGGGAAAAACTTTCAATGACGTCATAGAGATTAGGTCAATTTTTACACCGGTCTGCCAAATGTATTGATTTGATTAAACTAATTTTGTTTTGATTAAACTATGAGGTTGCTGATCACCATTCCCTCTTGCAGGGGAAATGAGTAGACAGCTATTTCATTCTACTCTTCACTCTTAATATTTTGAGTTGTAAATGAGCAGAAAAAAAAATGCTTTAAATCAATGTAATCTTTATAAATAATAAGTAGGCTATGCATTTTAATATAAAATATACCGAAATTGTATTTAAACTTGGACCCCCTGCAACGCAAGTAAGCAAGCACACCCTACAATTTCCCCAGAAATTAATTACCCTCTCTAGTTGTTTGACGTAATAATTAAATGCTAGTGTGATAATAGGCTACATGACCAAATCATACAAACTCATGATACATTATTTTAACTCAGGAATTTCTTTTGAAATAGTATCTGCTGGTGCACATGTCATGCACTAACCTACATGAGAATATGATACATGTTTGCAGTGGACGTATACCCCCCCCCCCCCCCCCCCTCCCCCGGTTGAAATTAACGAGTGACTCGAAAAAAGATTCCTTCATTTTACTGAACGAGATTCAAAGAACCGAATCAGTAAAATGAACCGAACTTCACACACTAATGAATACGTCATTTAAATATGGCAGTGCCCTATTCTTTTTAAGTACATAATTTACACACTAGAGATTTTGATTATTAATAGAATGTGGCATACAGTTGTATGTTATATATTTTTTTATATCATTAAATGTATATACTATTATAATATCACTGTGTCTAATCGCAGTTCAGTTCCACTTTAATGCAATCAAATTTTGGTTGCAATAAACATTGAGAAAGTGTATGAAAATACTGTTTATAGTTTTTGCGGCTTTGGCTACCTTTCATAGAAGGTTGGTACCACTGGGAGACATATCTTTAAAAAAAGATTTAGGTTGTTTTCTTCAAAATATGGTATATTAAGTCAATTTTAAAACATATGCATTTTGAGAAAAATGTAGTTGAAGTCATGTTGATGAAAATCCCATAGGAATGTATTGGAATCTGAACGTTCTTTTGAGAAAAAAGTTGTTTTTTCCCTTTTTTCAGCATGTCGGCACCACATGGACACTTTCTGAAAAGCTAGGTTAGGTCAGAGCCATATAAAAAGAGTAAATATAAGTAAATAAAGCATTTACATTTTTCTTCCATTTGTCCAAAAAAAATCTACTTGTCCCAGACAAGCCTAAATTTCAAGCCCATAACAGGCATCTTTATTTATTATTTAGTGCTGTCAAACAATTAAAATATTTAACCACGATTAATCGCCTCAATGTTGTAGTTAACTTGCGATTAATTGCATTTAATCGCACATTTTTATCTATTCTAAATGTCCCTTATTTCTTTTTGTCCCATTAGTTTTTCTCATTTAAATGCTATTATCAACATGGAAAAGTGGATTGGATTGTTTAGTTAGTGCAAATGTTTTTTTTAAATTGAAAACAACATTGCAACATTGCCTGGCTTTAACGAGGGGGCGGAGAATTCACTTCAGACTGGACGTGCTGCGATGATAGCTCGGTTCACACAGACAAAACACACAGATCAATTTGGTCTTGTCAATGGAACCATTTGGCAACTTTTTAAAATTAACCTTACCATTCAGAATCTAACTGGCATCCATTTTGGCGTCTCGCGCTCGCTATCCACTCTAAACGTAACAGTAGCCTTCTACTCAGGGCCGGCCCAAGCCTTTATGGGGTCTTAAGCAGAATATATTTGGGGGGCCTCTCAGCTTCGCCAATTTTTCCTTAATTACCGTAATTCTTTGATTTCATTTATTACACAGTCGTTTCCATCGTTTTTGGTGCGCCGTTTATTCAAGGGCAGCATTTATTTGAGGGTGACGTTTAATCAAAGAAATACAGTATTGTAGGCTAGGTGCGCTAGCATGCTATAACGTTAGTTCGCTACATGAAATGTTTTTCCCTTCTCTGGTAGGGCATTTAATGAATTGTCTGTATTTGGGGAGATTTCCATTGTTAAATTCACCTACTACAATAACCAAGGAATCCAGATTTGCTTGCTCCACACTCAGTATGTGGTCGAATGACGTGAACTTGCGGTGCGAGTAAAAAGATTTACAGTTTATAAAAAATTATTCCAAATCAGGAGTACAGTGCTGCAGAATCACTGTCACATCTTCACACCAGCCACTGTTGGTGAAAAATACCACCACCTTTAGGTTTGCCGGAAAGTACTGTCATGATCTGCTCTCAGCAGTTTAAAATCTACCAGTTGTAACGCAGAGTTCTGGATCAGTTCACACAGCCATGTCTCTGTGAAGCACAAAATGGAAGGTGATTAAAAGTTGATGTTTTCCCCCACCAGCAGCTGAAATTCATCCTGTTTTGTGCTCAGGAAATGCATGTTTGAGAGAAATATCCCCGGTAGCGGTGTATGAAATCGATGGCAACAAAGTTGCACCAGAGTATCAGCAAATTTGCCTCTCCTTCAACCCTTCGCTGCCAGAGCAAAGCAGAGCGGCTTTGACGATGATGTCAGCTAATTTTACAATATAAAGTGAGAGGAAAACCCACTGGAATTGTTTCCCTGATGTTGAGGAGTTTGCAGGGGTTATAGTGAAGAAAAATCCTGAGATGGAACTTTATTGAGGTGGGGAGCACCTGGTTGGTTGGAGAGAAACCCTTTTGTCTACTGCTAGTTTTCTACACAGGGTGACCAGTGACAAAAAAATTGTGAATGACAAGTCATGTTCCACAATAAATGTGCACAAAGTATTTCTAAGTCGCAGACACGGTCTGTCATAGACAACGGTGTGTCAGCTGTAACAGTTGCTCCCGGAAACGTTGTGGTAAGTTTGAGTGCACGGGCAGCGGCTGTATGACATGACGAGCAAGCACTTTCTTACCGCTGATGGCATATGGTAGCTTATTCGAGCAAAACGTGCAGAAACAAGCACCAGCTCTCTCAGTTTCTTGCACCAACTACCAAAAGGCTCGCCGTCTCTACCTTCTTCGATCCACGCCCAGCGCCATTGATTATTGAGTAATTTATCTATGGGTAGGACATCATCCCCAGGCTCCATGAATTTGCGCTCCATGCTTTCACTGACAACGCTAATGTGCTGTATGGATCTCACTCACACTGTGTTGCCAGGACCTGCTCTGCTTCTGATAGGCTAGTAACGTTAGTTATAGCTGTGTTCCTCTCATATGATTGGTAGGGGAAATTTATTGACTCGAAAATATTAAACCGCATTCAACTACCCCCCCAAAAAATTCTCATGGCCGGACATCTGGCACGGTGCCAGAATACTTTAAGCCCTGAGTTTGTCCGTGCTAAGAGAACTCAGGGTATCCTGGCATAAAACTGAATTTACAAACAAACACAAAAAACATACACAGCGCACTGACCAACCAAGGCAGCCATTCACGGCGGCATCTTGGATCATGAATCAACACCCCACATGGAAGGTTGCATCAATAAATTATAGTAATCAGTAAAGTATACTATAACATGCTCAGTGTTTCCCCTATGTTGATTTTTCCACGGTTAAATTTCTGCCGCCACGGTATCAGAAGTAGGGCTGTACACAATTTTAGGCCGTCTTATCAGCCGTTATTGTTAGAGCCCATGTCAGAGAATAGCACAGACGCGCTTCACAGCGCAGTTGAGATTGCGTGTGTGCGTCCTTGAGAACTGTAAGTCGTAAAACTTATGTTGTCAGGTCATTTAAGCCTGTTATTGTATTATTCTATAGTTCTTGCAAATTAACTGGTGATTTTCGTTGTTTGTATTCTTCCCCTGCTATCGAAATTGCACGTCTGTTGATTTGATAGCGATTGCTGCCCTTGCTCACATTTGTATCTTAGGTGCATTATTATGCATTAAGTAGTTTTAATGAATAAATAGTGGGTATATTCTTATTATTTGGTACAGAATGCTTAGCCTATCAAGATCAAATTAAGCAGACAGTGTACATGCTTCCGAGTGGCCTACCTTAATCGATAGGCTAGGCCACTGACCATTAACATTAAGTTGTTATGTCAATTATTAATTGGCAGCATTTATGCCATTTAGAACATACTGTAAGGTGTCTTTAAGTATGCTAACTTTATTTCTTTAGGGGAAACAGGACGAAAATATGTGCAACGTTACATTAGCTATTAGACTATTACATTAATCTGCTCCGAAATATAGGGTTAGCACTTTGTTTTGGCCGGGGAGGGAGGGGGCGGTTAGACCTGACCTGCCCCCACTGCTAAAAAATTCTAGGGGGAAACACTGATGCTTCATCCTTTATGTTCCCCTCTTCTCAAGATAGTATCTTCTATCTTTCTAGATAGTATCTGGTGGGTGTCACAGCTGCACACTGATTTGGAGCTGCATAGTTACTTACTCCCATCTTGGTCTTGGCCTGTGTGTGACGGATTGGGTTTCATCTTATAAAATCAGGGCTGGCACTTTGGAAGGGATGTTTGTTCATGTTTGGAGTGTAGTTGGAGTGGAGGGTGGAAAAAGAGGTGTAGTGCCAAACCCCTCTACTCCTATGCATGTTTGTGCCCTAGTGTTGCCACCTTCAACACAGAAAAATAAGGGACGCCTGCCGCAGCGTCCTTAATATTCTCATAAAAATATTAAGATTTATACATGGACATTATATAAATAAATCTGCTAGTGAAATCGGTGTGAACAGATGCACTCAGTCTCTCTCTATCACAACTCAAGTGGTCATATCATCATAGCTGAATACACAGCTAGGACGATAATAAACATAGGCCAACAAAGTTTGACAGCGAGACCACAAAAAATAGGCTTTTGGAGGAACTTGTGAGATGGGAACCATATTTTATTAAAAGTCACATGATATTCTGTTTTTGGGTGCTTTTAAATAGGCCTTAATGGTTCCCTATTACTGTATCTGAAGTATCTTGAATCTGATGCGGGCCGTTATGGATAGCCAGTGGAGGGAGATGAGGAGTGGGGTAACATGGGAGCGTCTGGGTAGATTGTAGACCAGGCGGGCCGCTGCGTTCTGAATCCTCTGAAGAGGGCGGGTTGCGCATGCAGGGAGACTGGCGAGCACTAGCGACAGTAACTCAGCTGGCTCGTAACCCCGTTGCTGTAAGATGCCTCAAATTTGCCCACTCTTGTCTGATCACCCTGGTTTGCAGAGGTGCACACTCATAATAATTTCAATGAGGGGGAAGGCGGATATTGCGCGTGCCATAACACCAACAGCAGAACGGTTATCCAAATAACAAAGAAGTGTACAACACTGGCGTTACAGCGTTTGTATTCACACACACACACTTGATGCCATCTACCTTTACATTAGCAACAGTAACTCAGCTGTTAGCTGCAGAGCTAATGTTACAGCTACATTCTAAGGGTAGCAAGCAAGGTAACCATATACAGTAAAGCAACAAAATGATATACCGTTAGTTAACTTACTTGTCCAAGGTTTGTAGCTTGACCAAGAAGAGTTAGTAATGATCCAGAATTTAATTTCAACAAGGCCAGCTTTGTATTGGCTCAAGTTGAGGAAACAGTAGTGGCTTAAATGTTGGGCGCAGACATACAAAACTTTGGGAAGTTGTGTCGATGCATTTCAAGCGAAAATAAAATTAAGATACGGGTTGTGCAGAGGCTTGGATGAAGGAACAAAAAAAATACTTTGATTTGTACATCCAAACACTGAGCAACTGTTATGCTTCGTTCGTTTGCTAGCCATGATGTCTCTCCAGGAAAAAACGATATCGCACTTGCCTTTGACGATCGTAGCTCAGTTTTTCATGGGCGGGCCAGATTATCTGGGTGGGCAAAGCAGAGAGAAAGGCGGTAGCCTGGCTCGTTGTGAATTCACAACAAGGAGATTTTCAAACCGAGCGTTTGAGCCTTAATTTTCTCAAAGGCGGAGAAAAATACCCAGGGCTTGGTTTACACCTATCAAAAATTCTAGCCACTGGGGCAGTGGGGGACCAAAGGCAGGCTAGGGGAACTCATATTAATGTTAAATAACGTCCTAAAGTGAAGTTTTTATGCCATGTGACCTTTAACTTATTAAATTAACAGATCCATAACTTATTAACCTTAAATTAAACAAATGCTTTGATACTCAAAAATGTATATTGGGAAATATATATATATATATTGCAGGATCTTGCATGAACATTATGAACATAATAACATCAGTGGACCAGAAGTAGTAGTGTGCAGGATTGGAGCATGCCAAGTCTATTTCCTTTTATAAGTGTACTTCTTATTACGTGGCGGGGGGGGGGATATCAGGAGCTGCCTGGCAAGCAGCTCCAAATACTCTCCTCCAAGAGACCCGCCTTCCTCTGACTGATTGGCCATGACCCTGAAACAAACCATCAAACCAACAATAGCAGCGAGTATTAACCAATCAGGGGTAGAATAGCACGAGTCTTCACAGAATGCGGGTGGGATGATTTGCATTGGATGCTGCGTTGAAGACAACTCTGAAAATATGGGACAAAACCCGTTATGTATTGATTCAAAATGGGACGTGCTATTTTATTCTGAAATACGGAACGATTCCGTATTTTAAGGGACGGGTGGCAACCCTATTGTGCCCTCACCTCAGGCACTCTGACTTTAAACTTCCCTTACCCCAAATCTGTTCCCCATGATGACATTATCAGGGAGATATAAACACAAACTCACACTCACAAATAAGGACACAGGCAGAGTGTACTCCCATTCAATGTGTAACTAATGTACAATATGGAATTGAGCAAATGTGTTCTCTCGTGTGTGTGTTTGTGTGTGTAGGGATGTGGCGCCAGGTGGTGTGTATACCTACCAGGTTCAGATCATCTCAAGTCATAATGAGAGTGAGCCCTCACCCCCCCTCATCCACCAGCTTGGTGCACCATACTGTGGAGATGGCCACATCCAGAGGTACTGCTACATGTTGAGACATTTGGACAGAATACAGACCATTAATGTAGTTCTATAGCACACATTGAGTGTGCGTCATTGAAGAAAGAAAGTAAACTGCACTTTAAAAAGTAGCTGCATTCAAGATTCTTGACTTCTCTCCCTGTGTGTGCGCGCTCAGATCCCAGGGAGAGGAGTGTGATGACATGAACTCGATGAATGGGGATGGCTGCTCTAGCCAATGCAAGAAGGAACCTTTTTTCAACTGTGTTGGTGAGTTATTAACATCATGCACTCTGCACAGCACTATTCACATAAGGCTTTTCATTGGACCTTCATATGGCCTTTAAAGAACAATCAGAGACCTTTGTAGAAACGTTATAGACCTTCATGAAACCTTAAAATAACCTTCATAGAGCCATAAAATAATATTAATTTTCATAGACATTTATAGAACTTCCATAGGACAAAACCTTCATAAACATTCTAGAACATTGCGGAACCTGTAGACCTTCATAAAATGTTTCATGGGGCTTTTACCTTAACAATGATTGGATCATCATAGACTTTAATTGGGTGTGCTTGCGTCAGCCTGGCACACACTTATCTCACATATTTATTCTTATTTTCTTTTATGATAGCACACCCTAACTTCTGCCTCAATTTTGGCACTGGAGAGGCAATGTCGCTATCAAAATATGTGTATTGGTCCCGAAAGCATTGCTTGAATTGGATTTTACATTCCGCTGCACGGTTTTGGAGGATACAAAGTTTTTGTGGCAAAAAGTGCCTTGAATGCTAGCTAGTTTGCTAGCCACTTCAGTGATAGCCTATAACGTCACAATATCAGCACACATTAGCAATGACCCATAGATATGATATGCTAGTACGACAGACAGCGATATCACTTTTTGCTAGGTACCTACGAACACGTCTTAATCTGCTAGACAAGTGGGCTCCCCTTCGTTCTTCTGGTTAGCAGTCTCACAAGCTCTACTTACCCTGCGTCATGGAGCCGAGCAGCTAAATACTGATTTTGCTTTGTTACCGAGCTAACTGTATCCCTATATTTGCGCAGTTGTCTGTATCGGTGAACTGCAGGAGACTATGGGTAGCTGCAAGCACACATACAATTTCCCTAGAAATTGAAACCTCTCTAGTATTCGTTAATAGACCTTGTAGGTTTAGATGGCTATTGTGTGACATGAAAACTTTTCTTAAAACTTTATACAAGCTCAGTGGCGGGTCAAACATATTATGAACAGTTACTCCAATCATTTGCATTTACTCCAACGGAAAACCTTCAATTCACTATCTGCAGAAACACTGTTTTCCGGCATTAATGTCATTAATCTTTAAGAGTTATACAGACGGGCCTAAGTTTCATTGTTCCAATGCTGGAAATTAAGTGTTTATCAAGTTTACAATCAGA
Source organism: Hypomesus nipponensis (assembly GCF_054491055.1). Lineage (NCBI taxonomy): Eukaryota > Metazoa > Chordata > Actinopteri > Osmeriformes > Osmeridae > Hypomesus > Hypomesus nipponensis. The sequence goes on along the minus strand of NC_140387.1, from coordinate 11,945,805 downwards.
AGGTGGTTAAAATGTACCAGGTCTCCCTTAATTCAGTCTTCATTTTTATACTCTTGTAAAACATGATCGTTATGCAGGACGTAAATGCATAATTTAAAGGAGTTATCAAGTTAATTGTAATTAGCTCACAACATCTGCTTCTTGGACATGTCATCTACCTTAAAGAGAACACACATTTCATTTGTTTTTTGACATCATATTCCTCATTTGTTTTACGAATAGATAGGTGATATCCTCTCCCTCTCTCTGTAATGTCTGTCCATGTTAGCTTCCCTTTTTTGCTCTCTTACTCTTTCCTTTTGACATTTTTCTTTGGAAATCAAACACCATGTTGATAGAACCTTCCGTCTGTCCACTTGTGTCTGTGTGAATGTGCTTACATTTGTGTGTGTGTGACAGTGAGTTGGATAGATAGCTTTCACCAAGCACAATGCAAGGCTACAGGAGCTTTATAGGGTCAAGCAGGCTAGACGAGCATCAGCAAATAAGGGGTCATGAAAGGCTATAGGCTGAGCAGAGTAGGACTGGAGTCCTGATATTCTTTCTCACTCACACACAGATGCACAAACGTACACTCTTTTTTCTTTCTTTCTTTCTCTCTCCCTCCTTTTCTCTGTTCTGTGTCTTTCTCTTGACCATCACTCTATCCACTTTGTTCACTTTTTTCCATTTGGTTTCTCTCCAACTCCTCATCTCGTCTTGTTCTCACTCCATTACTCCCTATTTCACTGTCCTGCTCTTAATCTCTTGGAACTGTTTATCCAGTTTTCATTCTCACACTTAGTCACTTCTTTTACTCTCTAGACCTCTACATTCAGTTTCTTCACTCTGTCTCTTCCCACTGTCTATCACTCTGTCTATTGCTTCTTTTCAAACTGTTTTGGATTGTCCCTTTTCTGTCACACTTTCTTTTCCTCCACTCTGTCTGTCTCCCCACGTCACCTTACTACTACTTGAGCTTACCCTATTTATTTTCACTACCCATTCCAGCTTACTGTCTCCCTCCCTCTCCCTCTTTCCCTCTGTTTGAGTGGAGGGGGCGTACTGTATTCCTCATGCCCCCTCTCCAGCCCCTCATTTCAAAATCACCAGATCCAAGTGAGGTCTGAGCAGGGCTTGGGAGCGCTGGAATTTCGAGGAGGCCCAGCCAACTTGGCACGGAATGCTGCCTTTCCCCCAACTGGAACCCCCGGCGTACACTGCGAGAGCACAGCCAACCCCAGCGTCTTTACCTTATTTACTTCTCTCTTCCTATCCTCTTTCTTCCGTTCCTTCTTTCTCCTCAGCTCCACGTTTCCAAATTGGAGCTCCAAGCACTCTCCGGGTGGGGTGTCTGGAAAAGCTATACTGCTGCAACCAACTAACCCTTTTTCTCTCTCACATACAGACAAACACACCATATATACCACAACCAAGATTATCACCACCTGTTACTTTATTTGTAATTCATGTCATCATGATTGTCCTCTGGTATGAAATAGTGTCTAGGGGGATAGAGAAGGCTGAAAATGCTGACCTGGCATAAAGAGGACAGACACTGTTTACACTCCCCCAGCATAGAAGAAGGAAAGACAAGGATAAAGGAGATGGGGAGAGGAACCCCCAACTAAGCCCATGTCATATATTGTTTTCATATGAACTAAGTTTTGTGTTTTTTGATTTAAGCAAAAATAAATTAGTGAAAGGTAAGATTACTGTGGTTGCCCAGTTGGCGTATTAAGAACTGTATGTCTGTGTGTCCACTTCCCACCTCTTAGACACCTTTCAAACACCTTTCAGACCACACATACATTTGCACGCTAACCCACACCTTACTCCTTTCTTCCTCATTCACACCCTCTCAACCTTATCCTACCTCATCCCCCCCCCTCCTCCACCCCTCCCCCCAGAGGAGCCCAGCATGTGCTATTTCTATGATGGCGATGGTGTGTGCGAAGATTTTGAGAGGGAGACCAGTGTTAGGGACTGTGGCTTGTACACGCCCAGTGGCTTCCTGGACCAGTGGGCAACTTCTGTGGAAGTGTCACACGAAGAAAAGCTCTACTGTCCTGCCGAGGTTGCCGCTGGCTACCCTCTTGTCACAAAGGTAAGTCCTTCATCTGAACAAGGTAACTGCTCTTTGTTGAGATGTACCCATTAGTCTAGGTAGGATCACATGCACTACACCTTACTTCACTTAGGATTGTGTCTGTTTCCCCCAAAAAAACAATTGTAGTGAAATGGTTTTCTACAAAATAGTAATTACTTAACATGTAATGATAGTTTAGTTTGAATGTATAGCTCAAATTGGGGTAATGCTAGCGGAGGACTGATGTTGAGGTCATTGACTGGTGTTCAAGAGAATTGATCTGTTGCTGTAGCTAGACAAGGGACAAATTGCTTGGAGCCCAAAACATTTGAGAAACACCAACTCCATGAAAGAGAGAATCAGGCTTACAAATGCATGCCCACATGCATGCACACACACACAAGAACGCTCACTCTATCCTGAATAGAAAGGGATGGAATTTGGGAAAACAATAACATGTATCACAGAAGGCTTGATGTCGTTTTAGTTCAAGTTCAAGTATTTTATTGTCAGATTCACAGAACAACACAGGATCAGACTGGGCACTGAAATTCTTAGGACAAGATAACGCAACGTAACCTGGCATAACATATAAGTACACAAAACATAGATTTCATCAATGATAAGCTAAACCTCCTTATAAACAAATAATATACAATATTCATTACAGTATACTAAACCTCTAAATGCACATAATACACATATGTACCGATGCTAACCTTATAGACTTATACTAACCTAAGACAAGGGATGTGCAAAAGTGCAATATTGGTGATAGTGCAACCAGTAGCTGAAAGTGACAGTGTGTAAAGTGACCTTGTCCGATGAAAGTAGACCTACTTGGTTGTATGTGGACAAAGCTGCCCTCCTAAGTGCATTCACTCTTATTTCCTTAGCTATTGTGGTCTCAAACTAGCATAACTACATATGTGGCCTGCACATACATACCGTAAGTTAATTGGAGTCATGGTTCATAAAAATGTATTTGTAAGTTTTTCAAAATGTTCACCATACATGGCGGACTGTATGGGTTTCCCATGATAAATAAGGCATGTATAGTTTCCAACATTTTAGACTCATGCAGTGGAAATGAGAATTTGAGAACTTTTTACCATCGCGTACAAAATCGGAAATGCAATTACACCAAGGTCCACCAGGGCCTGTGCTAAAAACCAAGGAGTGAGGGTGGGGGCTTGGTCAGCCCACAATTTCCAGAGAGGATGTGTTTGCGTCTCGCCAAGCGTGTGCGTATGTCAAGGGGCAGGACGAGTCTAAGAATTTGGAGCGCGCACACTGTGGAGCAATTACATTTAGTTCAGTCATATTTTGACATATCAAGGTGAAATTGCATATGGTACTTCAGAATGATGTAATCTTGAAGCCAATTAGGTTTAAAAAACCATCAGTCAAAATGATATTTGATTTATTGACACAAAGATATTGAGGCAATGTGGACATTCACATAAATACAACCCTTTCATACATTTTATATTGCATTTCTTATTCCAACCTATATAAAGACATGTATTCTACACATCTGTTACACATTTCAAGTCGATTGGATCTGTGGTTCATGAGGAGTATGGTTTTGAAGGTTGTACCAAATTTGGACAGTACACCAAAATCTATCATGGCAGATCTTATGGGTCCTTGAGGCTTTTTTGTTCCCCATGAGAAATAAGGCATGTATACCAATTTTCAGGCATTTTTGATTAATGGGGCGCTGGGGAAATCACGTAGACTTTGGGCTTGGCTTATAGAGCCACCTATGGGCGTACATGGGCCATTAGCTATCTGGGAATAGTGAGTGACCTGTTGTATCATTGGGCCAAATGGTAAAACAATTTGGGTCAAGGACTTTTTGAGCTATTGAGCCATTTCATTGACAAGAAGAAAAATAAGAATATAGCTGCAAGCAGCGATGCGGGTTCCTCCGCAAAATAGGAAAATATTATAAAAATGTACATTGTAGAAGGTCAAGAGTTTGACAACAAGAGAGCAAAAGTACTCCATGTTTGTCCAACAACAACAGGCTGAATGGAGAATCAAACTCAAAAGCATGAGGTTACAAGTCAGCCTCTCTATCCTCTCTACCACACATCATTTACATTTATGCATTTAGCAGACGCTTTTATCCAAAGCGACTTCCAAGAGAAAGCTTTACAAAAGATCATAGGTCACTGATCATAACAACGAGGTAGTCCCAAAAATTGCAAGCAGCCAAAACATGAAGCATACATTGTGAAAAACTAAACAAGTGCCAAAGGGAAGACCCATAAGAGCATGCAGTTGTACAAGTTACAATTTTTTTTTTTTAAGTGCAAGACTGTACCTGTAGAAGAACAATCAATAGTAAAATATTTCACAGCAAGTTCAAGAGGTAACTTTGTTATTACTAACTTACAAGAGCAACAAGTCTCTCAATAAGAGTCATTGTGATCCTGGAGGAAACTAACATCAGGTCAAATCAAGCAAGTGCCGTTGTACTCCCAGAACAAGTGCGTCTTGAGCCTTTTCTTGAAGGTGGGGAGACAGTCAGTGTCCCTGATGGAGGTGGGGAGTTGGTTCCACCATTGGGGGGCCAGGCAGGAGAAGAGCTCGTGTTGGGACCTGGCGGTCTTGAGCTGTGGGACCACCAGGCAGTTGTCTGAAGAAGACTGTAGGTGGCGGGTGGGGGTGTAAGGCTGCAGGAGAGACTTGATGTAGTTGGGTGCAGTCCCATTTACTGCTTGGAAGGTCAGTACCAGGGTCTCGAATCTGATATGGGCGTTGATGGGTAGCCAGTGGAGAAGGCGAGGAGCGGGGTAACATGGGAGCGTCTGGGTAGATTGTAGACCAGGCTGGCCGCTGCGTTCTGAATCCTCTGAAGACGAGTTGCAGTAGTCCAACTTGGAGAGGACCAGTGCTTGGACCAGCAGCTGGGTGGAGTGCTCAGACAGGTATCTCCTGAACTTCCGGATGTTGTAGAGGGTGAATCTACACGACCGGGAGACTGCAGCAATGTGGGCTGTGAGGGAGAGCTCGTCATCCATGGCAACCCCAAGGTTCCTGGCAGAGGATGAAGGGGTCACCGTCGCAGATCCCAGGGTGATTGACAGATCGTGGGAGATGGAGGGTTTAGCCGGGATGATGAGAAGTTCTGTTTTGGCGATGTTCAGCTGGAGGTGGTGCTCAGTCATCCAGGCGGAGATGTCTGTGAGGCAGGCCTCAATCCTAGCTGAGATCCCTGGATCAGTCGGAGGGAATGACAGGTACAGCTGTGTGTCGTCAGCGTAGCAGTGGTAGGAGAAGCCATGGGAAGTGATGATTGGTCCAAATTAGGTGATGTACAGAGAGAATAGGAGGGGTCCAAGAACGGAACACTGTGGGACACCGGTGGAGAGCTGGTGAGGGCCTGACAGTTTGCCTCCCCAGGAGACCTGGTAGGATCTTCCCGACAGGTAGGATGAGATCCACTGGAGTGCAGTGCCAGTGATGCCCATATCAGAAAGTCTGGAGAGCAGGATCTGGTGCTTAACCGTATCACACGCTGCAGAAAGGTCCAGCAGAATGATGACGGATGACCTGGAAGCCGCTCAGGCAGACTGGAGGGCAGTGGTGACTGAAAGGAGGGCAGTCTCTGTGGAGTGGCCAGTCTTGATGCCCGATTGGTTGGGGTCAAGCAGGTTGTTCTGAGAGAGAAAGTTTGACAGTTGGTTAGATACAGCACGTTCAATTGTTTTTGAAAAGAAGGGGATACCAGTCTGTAGTTCTGGAGGACGGCAGGGTTAAGGGAGGGTTTTTTGAGTAGAGGGGTAACTCTGGCCTGTTTGAAGGCAGAGGGAAAGGTGCCAGAGGTAAGAGAGGAGTTTAGGACATGGTGAAGATAAGTTATGAAGGAGGGGGAGATGGTTTGAAAGAGAGGGGAGGGGATAGGATCAAGGGGACAGGAGGTGGGGTGATGAGAGAGAATGAGGTCAGAGATCTCTGCCTCGGACAGGGGAGAGAAAAAGTTTAGATATTTAGTTGGGACAGTCATGGAGGGTGAGAGGGTAGAAAAGGTGGGTTTAGGGAACCGACTGCTTATGTCGGCGACTTTTTTCTCATAGAAGGAGGAGAAGTCGTCTGCTGTCAGGGTGGAGGGAGGGGGTGGGGTAGGTGGGTTAAGAAGGGTGGAGAAGGTAGAAAAAAGTTTGTGGGGGTTTGATGCAGAGTTAATTTTGTTCAGAAAGTTTTAGCACCAGTTATGTGGGAAGAGAAGGATTTAAGGAGGGAGTGATACTTGTCAAGGTCCAGACCGTCTTTGGACTTGCACCATGTCCTCTCAGCTGCCCGAAGGGTGGACCGTTCTTCACGAATAACATCCGTAAGCCACGGGCAGGAGGGAGAAGATCGTGCAGGCCTGGTTGACAGGGGACAGAGAGAGTCAAGTGATGCAGTTAAAGTGGTTAACAAGGAGTCTGTGGCATTGTTAGTGGGGTGGGACAAGAACTCGTCAATGGGAGGGAGGATGTTACAATAGAGGAGAAATGGGAGGGAGATAGGGAGTGGAGGTTGCGCCGGAAAGTTACAAGGGGAGGGGAGGTAGGAGGGGTTGGAGGGAGAGAGACAGAAAATTTGATAAAGTAGTGATCAGAAATGTGCAGTGGGTTTACAGAGGTTAAGTCAGAGATACAGTGATACATCAACAAAATATTAGCTTTGGTCAGCTTTGGGACAAAGTTTCAGCAGCTGTAATTCAAACATGTTTTTACTAGTGCTGTCAGTTTATTGCGTTATTAACAGCGTTAACGCAAACCCAAATTAACGGCGTCAATTATTTTAGCGCGCGATTAACGCTCTTTTTGGCCTAGCAAACTTTGTAGTTTTTTTCACATGCTGTTGCAACAACTACCGACGTTAGAAAAACTACAACACCACACCGGATCTAGCTAGACCGGAAACAAAACAACAGGCACGCCAAACACTCGTTTGGCTTGCGAGCTGGCTAAAGAGAAGTAGCAGAGCCCGTTTACGGATATTAGACATTCTCTGGTAGTAGGCTAACGTTACGTTTTGAGTGGATGACGAGCGCGAGATGCCGAAATGGATGCCAATAAGATTCTGAATGGAAAGTTTGCTTTTAAAAAGTTGCCAAATGGTTCTATTGACAAGACCAGTGATCTGTGTGTTTTGTCGTTGTAAACTGAGCTATCATCGCAGCACGTCCAGTCTGAAATACCACTTGATGGCCAAGCACACAGCTGATGCGAATTCTCTGCCCCCTCGTCAAAGCCAGGCGATTGCAATGTTGTTTTCAATAAAAAAAATATTTGCACAAAGCAATCCGAACCACTTTTCTATGTTGATATGAGCATTAAAATTTGAAAAAAGATTGGGACAAAAAGAAATCAGGGACATTTAGAATAGATAAAAATGTGCGATTAATTGTGATTAATCGCAAGTTAACTATGACATTAATGCGATTAATCGCGATTAAATATTTTAATCATTTGACAGCACTAGTTTTTACATATCAACGTTAAATTGCGTATGGTGCTTCAGAATTATGTAATCCTGTTCAACTAAACAGATAATCAAAATTATGACAGACCAATAGACTGGGTGAATTTGAACCTATGACCGTACACTTTGCAGGACACCATCCCAGTCCATTGAGCTAAAGCTGGGGAACAATCACTTACCTGGGGGGGAAGAAACAGAGGGGGGATAAGGGGGGAAGAAGAAAAAGGAGGAAAAAATAGGGAAAAAAGGAGAGAAAAGGAGAAGGAAGGGATTTTTATGGCACAGACCTTCATCACCAGTTCTTTAGATGTTGAGGTATATCAGAAATAACAATTAAAACCTTACATTTCTATTTCTTTAAGACATATATATGGGATAAAAGTACATCCCAAAGTTCTCATTTGACTAAATTGTTGCCAGAAATTCAAGTGGTTCTTTTTTATTCTTGGAAATCACATAATCACTGTTTGGTTAATAACAAAACAATTATGATACTAATAACTGTTAAGTGAATATTTAAAATTAAGTTGACGTAATTAGCAGAAACTTTTATCCACAAAACACACAAATAAAGCATGGGAAGATACATTTCTGTTGTGATCAATCTTATTTTCAGTCATCACAAAACCATTATACAGTAGTAAGTGACTCCCTCCATTCACTTATTCAACAGTAACTATACACAAAATCTTAAATATATACAGAACAGTGGTGAATCCCTCCATTCACCTATTCAACAGTAACTATAAAGTATAGAGAATATCTTTAATATTGTGGTGGAATTTCTATGATTGAATGTCTGAGGTCAGAAGAATTTGTCTTTGTGTTTATTCTTGAAATCAAGGAGGAGCAGTTCTCAAACAGTACCATAAATGATGTCTGGAGTAGAAAGGCTCTCTGAAGGTGTCATGATCTGAGCACTCTTTTATCCAGTAATTCCAGACAGTTACATCATTAGTTCAATAGTTCATGTCTATTGAAAGATGAACTGTTCAATAAACAGAGAGTAAAAAGGGAAGTAGGTTGCAAAACTGAATACATATGCTCAATATAAAAAAACAGAGCTTGAGACAACAGAAGAGACTTGTCAGCAAAAATCCCTGGAGTATGGGCAATACAACCAGGGTTAAACAGTCAAATTTGTTAGACGTTTGTCAGCAAACGGAAAAAAGGTAATGCTAGCTTTACATAAGCTAAAACCTCAGCAATAATTGTTCTAGGGCGAAGAATATTATAGACATCTTAAAGAATAGTAATTTTCAGTAACACTTTAGATGAGCTCACCAAATTCCTAATTTATTAACCAATTTGTTACCTATTAGTTAACGGTTTGTTCACCATTAGTTATTTATTGTTTATACAAAATGTATCATTAGTAAAGCATTTGTTCACACAGTTAGGGTTAGGGTTCGGGTTTAGGGCTAGGGTTTAGGTTAAGGGTTTACGTTTTGGTTAGGGTTTAGCTTTACTAATGCTTTACTAATGATACATTTTGTATGAACAACAAATAACTAATGGTGAACAAACCGTTAACTAATAAGTAACAAATTGGTTAATAAATTAGGAATTTGGTGAGCTCATCTAAAGTGTTACCTAATTTTCTATTACAATTCCCCCCTTTTTAGCAAACCCTTGATCAACAAAAAAGAATATAAAACAAAGAAAATACAACTACATGGAATACATCGAATGTGTTACCCTTATTACAGTTGAAAACACATCATCATTAACCAGTAGAATAAGCAAAAAACTGGTTTTGCAAGACATAGACGTCTCTGAGGTTTTGAGCAAGCAGAGAAATATACAGATTATTTTTTTACCATCTACCCGGAAGGGCAGAGAAAATACAAAGGTGTCCAACATATATTGAAACAAAAGGACAGTCACCTATTATAATCATATTCCAAGTAAAAGTTGGTTGTGATAAACTGATGGCGGCACGTACTCTAGCTTGATGATGTACTACAAAAAAGGCAAGAAACAAGGGAAAATCAGAGCTATCAGGAGACAAAGAAATGCAATTGTCATCAGAGGATACAGTATGTAATGTAACATCAACATTATCATACGGGCCAAAATGCAAATATCGTAATTCAGAAGGGTAAAATGTCCAAGCACCAATAGGCAAAAGTTACAACAAATCAGAATGTGACACAATCATGATCAAAAACAAATTAGACCATAACCGAGGCATCATCAGAGTTGGAGTCAAAATCAAAGTCAGACGGATTTGCCCAGGGCCTCCAAAGGTCAGTCGCAGAGGAGCGAGAGTGGGGTTGCGGTCAGGAGCCACAAGATTGAGGAACTGGGTGTTAACAGATCTGTCCATGGCCTTAACCATCAAGCTGCGCACACAACGTATTATACAACATCCACAGAGCAAAAAGGCCTATAAGAATCAACAAACTGGACATCAGAAAGACAGCAAAAAACTTCCATTTGCCAAACAAAGAGTCAAACCAGGCAGTTATACTGGTGTCAACCCCAGAATTCTCAGCCAACTCCTCTCGAAGAGACTTGAGGCCTTCCAAGGCTTTTGTAACAGAGCCGTCCAGGGCGGTGTTGTTAGGGATGAAGGTACAGCAAGAATCACCAAACATAACACAGACACCTTTTCTCTGCCAACAGCATGTCTAGCGCCATTCTATTTTGCCATGCCTTAAGGCTAGTTGCATCCAATTGCTCATCCAAACCTTTGATAGCATCATAAGTGTAGTTAATGAACCTCTGCTGGTTATAGTAAATGTAATTGATCCAATCCAACACTCATCAGGAACTCCCCTATGGACCCCAGTAGCATCGATATACACTCTGTCATCGAAGGAACCAAACGGGAGGGCTCTATGGGCCCTAGAATGGGGGTTAACAGAGGAGAGAGTCCCAATAGCTACGGGTAGGACATGACAGGAGTGCAGGTCCCAGACCAGTTGGGTGCCAGAACCTGAGTGATTTTAGAGTGTACACCACAAGCCCACCAGACAACAATTCTGGGGATAATGATGGAATCTACAAGAGCAGGGTTGGGAAACGAGAGCATCACTGCTGCAGAGTCAGATGGAGAAATGGCACTGTTATTGCGAATGGTCCAGGTGAGAGTACAATACGTGAAGTGACCTCTTTGTCGAGACTGTGCATGGGATTTGGTTTGGAAATGCATTCATAATCGCCCTTACCGAAGCTATACGATGGTGCCGGTTTCTTTATCAGAGGGAATAGCAGATGCATGTCTGTACAATTAGGATTGACAGGTTTAGCAGGGGACTTGGTTCAGGTCAAAATACAATTCAGGCCAGTGTGGGAGTTGGTGGAGTTTAAAGGAAAAGGTGTGGTGAGGAGTAGGGGTTTAGCTGTTGCACAAACATAGCAGTCGGACTTTCCGTGTTGATTAGCAGTGTACCTTGCCCACCTAAGCCAAGCATTTTCATCAGCATAGCCTGTGTCAAAAGCTATGTGGTCGTCTACATTGTTGAAATCTATAGGTCTAACAAAATCAGCTGGCGTAGGGACAGTCTGATCAATCAGGGATGGATCTGGTTCTACAGTGAGTATAGTGAGCTTCTGATAGTTGTCTGCCCTTTGTGGGAAATCAAGAGCACACCAATATATTCCAGCACCTGTTTTTTGAACTCTCCGAAACACAATCTGAGCCCCATTATCAGTCATTCTTCAGTCATTAGTCATGGAGAATCTACCCCCTGCCAGGAGGGTAGATTCTGTAGCTGTGACTATGTCCTTGGTTTTACAAGCGTCCCTACATAGATATTTACGATTGTGTAAATAATCCCTGCCACTGGGGTGTCCCCATGCCACAAAAGGACCACATGAGAAAGTAACTGTAGTCCCTAGTTGGATAGAGAGAGTTAAGATCTTCTCTCTTATAGTATGGACAGATGGGAGGTACAGAATGCATAAACAAATGGCTACGGCTGTGGTGACAGAGTAGCAAACTCTCCTCCTACCTACATTTCTGATACGTCTTGCACCAGGCACCAACAATAGGGCCATTATGACTAGTATCGGAACTATAAAGACTACCAGGGTGAACATTATGCCTAGTATAAGGGTCGTCTCTGAGGGGCCGTCTATCGGGAACTGGACCTGGGTCGGAATGGGCCTGGGAGATACAGGTTTCACTGACATATTCCACGAAGTTCTGAAGTAGTCATTAAAAGTCCGGACAACACAATCATAACTGCCTGAGTCAGCCATCCTAACCGGGGAAAATACAATATGAATTTCATGGTTATCTCCATCCTCCCCCACATGTACAGTACGTCTATAGTTCCGGAAGGTTTTAGTCAAGGCGGGTGGGTATGTACGAACATAAGCAATGTTGCGAGAATCTTTCACTGCTCATAGATATAGAATCTCAATTCTGGCTAGACATGAGTGTCACAGGACAATCCCTTATGGAAGGAAAATATATTGCCCTATATTTGAAAATATCATGTTATATATTAGGCAATATATTTCCATGTATGGGATTTAATATTTATATTTTACAATACATTGCAACATATTCAACATTAATATATAATATATGTGGTTATATATCCATCCAATATATGCAATTGTATATTTATAAATACCACCATAATGCATTACGATTTGTATGGGAAAATGTATTGGTAATATATTTAAAAATAGTGTCACATGTATGTATAATATATGGTAGAATATATTTTAAATATATGTAAAAAAATATAGCTGCAAGTAGCATTGGCGGATTCCTACTTCAAAATTGAAAAATATTGTAAAATTGACATTATAGATAGTTACACCGGGATTACCCAGAAGACTAGAAACAGTTTTGTCAACAACAAAAAAATGCTTATGTCTGGAGTTGAATCTGCAACCCTTCGTTTACCAGTACAACCTCTCATTCGATTGAGCCATTCCCAGGGGGGTATTAGTCGTAGCTCGCTAAGCTGTTTAGCGAGGTAATTTTCAGGCTAAAATAAAAAAACGCCCCTCTTTTTGGTTCGTGGAAGCAACTTTCGATAAATCACCATAGTAACATATCAATTAGCACTAACCTGCTCCAGAGCAGGCTAACGTAAGTGTAGCTGGATAAGCTTGCCACACCCCCGGAAAATAATTGGCAGCTCTCTTTTTGAGAGACCCACTTGACCAAGGAGATATTCTAGTTCGATTAGCTTTCCATACCAATAGAGTTCTTCGCGATCGCCAAGATCCTTTATTTCACACGGATGAGTTCTTGTTTGAGCAATATCGATTCAGCAGACAAGGACTCATTTATTTGCAAGACCTTCTCGGCCGTACATTGCAAATATCACACGCCGCAGCAAGCTTTATGAGCTTATGCTGCTGTATGTGAATGTCTGATCTGTGTGCCTGTGCTTTTTATGTTTCACTGTGGGAGAGTGGGAAACGTTATATCGATTCTCTTAACATGTGAAGAAATTGACAATAAAGCTACTTGAAACTTTTACTGTGCTTCAGATTCTATGCATAGCCTTGAGTTTTTTTGCGTCAGGTACATTTTTATACAGTATAGGCGATACAGAAAACATTGGCAAAGCCGCACATGCATTGCTATAAGAAAGGTGTAGGCTATTGGCGCTTAACCAGCTGAGGAATCAATTCATCATATTCACTGGCCATGTCCCAGTCAATGAAATCAAAGAGGGATTTACACATAGGCCTACATGCATAGCCTATACACATTTATAGTACATGATATAAGCGCTTTCAGTAGGCCTACATATATCCTCATAAGTGTCTATGAATTCGTATCAATTAGATACTCTTTGGCCTTGTTTTATACTTATTCTGAAAGAGTTGATATCATTATTTTCGCTAGTAAGATCTCATTCGATTATTAATTTCTATTAAGCCTACTGCCAGCAGGCACACTTAAAGAAATGTGATCTGATTGATTGGGGTAATAAGGCACTAAAGATGAGCCTATACATTTTACCAAAATACGCATTTAGTTTATCGGCAATTTTTTTTCCAGGCTGCCTGTCTTGCTCTGGCAGTGGTGGCGGTGTTTGACTTAGCCATGAAGCCATGATAATATGCTTATTGTCTTCGTAGAGACTCATTATAATAGTTTGCTCAGATGGCGAGAATATCACCGCTCTCTCTTTCGTCTTTTCACCCATCATACCGTTAGAAAATCACGGTTTTGGGGATCGACCTTTCCTGCCTTTTGAAGTAGGACGTGCTCGTGCACTTGCCCTGATAAGTTTAGCCTGATTGAAATTAACCACATGATTTGGATGCTGATCAGCCGTCGACGAACCGATATTTGCGGTTCTCAGGTAGATCTCTAACGTTAACGGGCTAAAGGGACAATTGATTAACTTAGCTTCAACCCTTACGACAAACGAGCCCCAGATCTAGCCCTCGCCGTGTTCAGTAACTGAATAATAAAATAAGACGTTTCTCCTATGGCGGCATAGTCAGATTTGATTTAAGCTCGAACAGCTCTAATTAGGGTGTGCTTGCCTTCGGCGAGCACAATCCATTGTTGTCTCACATATATAGGCTATTATTATTGGGTGTGCTTTGCCTTCGGCAAGGGCACAACCATTGTTATCTCACATATATATTATTATTGTGAGAATGCCGTTAAGCATTCTCACAATAATAATAAGTAGTATAATAATATTAAGTAGAAATTACGTTTTTGTGGCGAAAAGTGAAGCTAACGGTGGCTAACTTGCTATCCACAGTCACTGACGCCACTACATCACGAAAACTCGCGTGACTATCTCTAGCAGAACATTAGTTTTGCAGCTCGTTAACTTCTGGGAGATAACTGCTTTACTGCAAGGCGGCTGCAGAAAAACACCACACAATTGTAATGTGTAATGTACAATATAAGCTAATATTATTAAGGAAGTACATCTACTTTCGGAAACAGATGAAGCAATAGCATCATGACATTAGCCTCTGTTGCCCGGGCAACGCATACTACAGCGGTCTATGATGCATCTGTTTTCAATCGTTAAAATTAACATTCCTCACAAATACATTTTCGTTGTAGGATTTATTATGACATTAGATTACAAGTAAACGATTTGTGGGTGAAATTATCATTACCTGTGGTTTCAAACCAGTGTAGCTCACTGCAACGCTGTAGCCTAGTCTAGTAGCTAACAAAAACATCTCCATAGCTGTGTACAGTACTAGTAGGAAGTCAAACGGCGGCACATGTTCGGCACTACCCTTACTTAAATCAAAAGTCTTTCAATGGGTAAAACTATCTGACTAGTGACTACTAACCTGAACTCCATTGCCACAGCCTAAACTTTGTCTCTGTTCATGAAAATAATTCATTTCAGCCTAGACCGTACAACGGAAGTAACGTTAAATCGAATTCAACCAACGCAATTGCTACTGAGAAAGTCTAGTAGTAGTAGTAGCCTACAATTTACAGGGGCACCTTCTCCACACAGGAGGGCTATATTGCATTTTGACTTGTTACTGACAATGATTGCTACCACTGACATGTTTATGAATGAGTGGTTTTCCCCTAAATAAATGTCAAGCTTATTTACGTTTTTGGGGGCATTTTTTTCAGGTAGCCTAGTACTATTTGAATTGCGATTCCGTCTGAGATAGCTACTGCTGGTAACGTGGTTGTTAAAATAAGCTTCAAAAGGGTTTTTTTTATTCATGAATGAATGCAATATGAGTAGGCTAAATGCCTGAAAATATCACGAGAAGGAAAAAACTTACAATGACGTTTAAAGTAGACATGACATGCTGTTTTTGGATGCTTTTATATAGGCCTTAGTGGTCCCCAAATACTGTATCTTAAGTCTCTTTCCCGAAATTCAGCCATGGTGCAGAATTATAGCCACTACAAGTAGTCCCACAATCAACTTTCCTCAGAACGCGCTGTTTCTGTGTCTGTAGCTTTAAATGCTAATGAGGAGGAGAGGGGCGGCAACATGCGAATGTTTACAACGGATGTATCGCAATGGCTCGTAGCCACCGTTGCTGTAAGATGCCTCGAATTTAGCCATTCTCATCTGATCACCCTGGTTTGCACACTCAGTCATTTCAATGTGGGGAAAGGCGGATATCGCGAGGCATAACACCAACAGCAGAACGGTTATCCAAAAAACAAAGAAGTGTACAACACTGGCGTTACAGCGTTTGTATTCACACACACACTTGATGCCATTTATCTTTACGTTAGCAACAGTAACTCAGCTGTTAGCTGCAGAGCTAATGTTTCAGCCACATTCTAAGGGTAGCAAGCTAGGTAACCATATA